>NC_057804.1:144743577-145343577 GCF_018294505.1 Triticum aestivum
CGGCCTGGTGGCCAGCTGGGCCGCGGTCCAGGAGGGGGGGGGGCTTCTCTTTCTCTCTTTTGTTTTTTTTCTTTTATTTATTTACTTTTATTGTTTTAATTCAACTTAGGGCACATAAGTATTTTATAAATTTGTGTTTTCTTTATTATAATTACCTATGTAATATTTGGCACTAACCGAACATTTTTGTTTTGATGTTTGAAATTTTTTGATGTTTGACAATATTTAAATTTTTAATTTAAAAAGTTTCGAACCGCCGCGAGATTAGCAACAGTAAACGAGGTGACGTGGCATCATTAGCAGAGGCTCACTGTAGCTTAAATACCCGGGCGTCACAATGGAAAATATTGGCCACCCCTCACCGTCTCGCGAGTGCTAGATCACAGAAAATAGAAATTTATTTTGAAAATTAGAGATGGCACATGCAAATTTACTTAGAACAGCACAGAAATACCGCATATAGGTAAGTATAGTGGACTCATATGGCAAAATTGGTTTAAAGGGTTTTGGATGCACAAGTAGTGATCATACTTAGTGCAAAACGAAGGCTAGCAAAAGGATTGAGAAGCGACCAACCAAAAAGCGAAAAATCTCATAACCAAGCATTAAGCATAAGTAACACCGAATGATGCACCATAAGTAGGATATAAATTTCATTGCATAACTATTGACTTTTGTGCTTGCATAGGGAATCACAAACCTTAACATCAATATTCTTACTAAAGCACAATTACTCATCAACATGACTCACATATCATATCGTTATATCTCAAAACCATTACTAAGAATCAAGTTTATTTTGTCCAATGATCTTCATAAAAGTTTTTATTATATCCTCCTTGGATATCTATCACTTTGGGACTATTTTCATATGTTTCTTTTGATAAGCTCAAACAAATTTAAGTGAAGAACATGAGCATAATATTTCTTTCTCTCAAAATAATCTAAGTGAAGAAAGAGAGAATTTCTTAAATTTTTTACTAACTCCCAAATAAATCTAAGTGAAGCATGAGATCCTTTCTTCAAAAATAACAAATCACACCGTGCTCAAAAAGACAAATGTGAAGCACTAGAGCAATTCCATGGCTCTAAAATTTTAAGTGAAGCATAGGAGCAAGCATAGCATAATTTTTGGCTCTCTAAAAAGCTGTCTCCAGCAAGGATTCAAGACTTAAAATACAAAGCAAAACAAGAAAAAACTCATATCATACAAGACGCTCCAAGCAAAACTCATAATATATGACGAATAAAAATATAGCTTCAAGTAAAATACCGATGGTTGTTAGAAGAAAGAGGGGATGCCACTTGGGGGCATCCCCAAGCTTAGTTGCTTGCTACTTCTTGAATATTATCTCGGGGTGCCTCGGGCATCCCCAAGCTTAGCCTTTTGCTAATCCTTATTCCTTCATCCATTGTAAGATCAACCAAAACTTGAAAACTTCAACCACACAAAACACAACAAAACCTTCGTGAGATCCGTTAGTATAAGAAAGCAAACCACTACTATAAGTACTGTTGCAAACCCATTAATATTTTATATTTGCATTATATCTACTGTATTCCAATTTTTCTATGGCAAAAACTCTTAAAAGAAAACCATAGAATCATCAAAACAAGCACACAACGCAAAGAAAACAGAATATGTCAAAAACAGAACAATCTGTAGCAATCTAACTACTTCGAATACTTCTGTAACTCCAAAAATTCTGAAAACTTAGGACGACGTGAATAATTTGTTTATTAATCTTCTGCAAAAAGAATCAACTCAAAATCACAATTCCGTAAAAATGAAAAATAATTTTGTGAGCGCAAAAGTTTCTGTTTTTCAGCAAGATCAAATCAACTCTCACCCAAATCATCCCAAAGGCCTTGCTTGGCACAAACACTAATTTAAACCACAAAAACACATCTAATCAGAGGCATAATTGGATATTTATTGAAAACAGCAAGAAAACCAAAAAGCAAAAAGATACAAGTTGGGTTGCCTCCCAACGAGCGCTATGGTTTTACGCTCCTAGCTAGGCATAAGATTTCATTGATGTTCACATGAAAGATAAGAATTGAAGCACAAGAGAGCATCATAACACATGTGACAAAACACACTTAAGTATAACATACTTCCTATTCATAGGAATTTTATAGGAAAACAAATTAGCAAGAAAAGCAAGATCTAGCGTATGCAAGGAAGAAGAAAGAAACAATAGCAATCTCAACAGAAAGAGAGGCAACTTAGTAACATGAAGATTTCCACAACCATATTTCCCTCTCTCATAATAATTAAATGTGGGTTCATATTGGAATTCAACAATATAGCTATCACATAACATATTTTCTACATGATCCACATCCATGCAAAGTTGACACTCTTCCAAAATAGTGGGATTCTCATCAAATAAAGTCATGATCTCTCCAAACCCACTTTCGTAAAAAAATTCATAGGATTGAACACTCTTTAAATATGTGGGATTATTTTTACCTAAAGTTGACACTCTTCCAAACCCACTTTCAATACTAGTGCAAAAATTATTATCAATAACATATTCATGATGTGGCTCAAATAAATTTTTAAGATCATAAGAATCATTATCACTCCAATCATGATCATTGCAATAAGTAGTGGACGTAACATAATAAGCATCCCCGAGCTTAGGGTTTTTCATATTATTAGCACAATTTACATTAATAGAGTATATAGTAAAATCATTGCAATCATGTTTTTCATTCAAGGAGTTATCATGAATCACTTTATAATTTTCTTCTTTTAACACTTCATCATAATTTTCAGATTCATAAATCTCAAGCAAAACTTCATGAAGATAATCTAGTGAACTCAATTCCCTATCAATGGGTTCATCATAATTGGATCTCTTGAAAAGATTAGCAAGTGGATGAGGATCCATATCAATAGATTTTTAGCAAGCGAAGATGCAAGCAAATAGAAGGCACATGGAACCACAAGCAAACATGAGATCTGACGAGAAAACGGCGAACCAAAAAGGGGGCGAATAAAATGACAAATTTTTGTGAAGTGGGGGAGAGGAAAATGAGAGGCAAATGACAAATAATGTAAATTGCCAGGACATGAGATTTGTGATTAGGAACCTGGTTGATGTTGAAGATCCTCCCCGGCACGGCACCAGAAATTCCTTTTGATGCGTGCTACAACTACGTCGGTATTTCCCCAAAGAGGAAGGGATGATGCAGTATAATGACGGTAGGTATTTCCCTAAGTGATGAGACCAAGGTTATCGAACCAGTAGGGGAACCTCCTAACACCACATAAACAACACCTGTACACAAATAACAAATACTCGCAACCTCCATGTTAAAGGGGTTGTCAATCCCTTTCGGGTATGATGCCTCAAGTAGGCAAGATAACGTGAGATAATTGTGGTAGATAGGATAAATAGATCGCGGAATAAATAAATTGCAGCTGCGTCTTTTTGTATTTTTGGTTTAATAGATATGAAAATAAAATCAAAGGAAAATAGATTGCAAAGGCAAATATGATGAAAAGAGACCCGGGAGCCATAGTTTTCACTAGTGGCTTCTCTCGAGAAAAATAGCAAACGGTGGGAGAACAATTACTGTTGGGCAATTGACAGAACTTCAAATAATCATGAAGATATCCAGGCAATGATCATTATATAGGAACCACGTCCAAGATTAGTAGACCGACTCCTGCCTGCATCTACTACTATTACTTCACACATCGACCGCTATCCAACATGCATCTAGTGTATTAAGTTCATGGAAAAATGGAGTAATGCGATAAGAACGATGACATGATGTAGACAAGATCTATTTATGTATAAATAGACCCCATCTTGTTATCCTTAATAACAACGATACATACGTGTCGTTTTCCCTTCTGTCACTGGGATCAAGCACCGTAAGATCGAACCCATCATAAAGCACCTCTTCCGATTGCAAGATAAATAGATCAAGTTGGCCAAACAAAACCCAAATATCGGAGAAGAAATACGAGGTTATAATCAATCATGCATATAAGAGATCAAAGAAGACTCAAATAACTTTCATGGATAAAAACTCTGATATGAACATAAGCTCAAAGTTCATCGGATCCCAACAAACACATCGCAAAAAGACTTACATCATATGGATCTCCAAGAGACCATTGTATTGATAATCAAGAGAGAGAGGAAGCCACCTAGCTACTAACTACGGACCCGTAGTGTTGGGGAACATAGCAGAAATTCAAAATTTTCTACGCATCACCAAGATCAGTCTATGGAGATTCTAGCAACAAGAGAGAAAGGGAGTGCATCTTCATACCCTTGAAGATCGCTAAGCGGAAGCGTTACAAGAATGCGGTTGATGGAGTCGTACTCGCGGCGATTCAAATCGCGGAAGATCCGATCTAGCGCCGAACGGACGGCGCCTCCGCGTTCAACACACATACAGCCCGGGGACGTCTCCTCCTTCTTGATCCAGCAAGGGGAGAGGAGAAGTTGAGGGAGAACTCTGAAAACACGACGGCGTGGTGGTGATGGAGCTCGTGGTTCTCCAGCAGAGCTTCGCTAAGCACTACGAAGGAGGAGGAAGTGTTGGAGGAGGGAGGGGCTGCGCCAGGGGAAGGGTGTGGTTGCCCTCCCACCCCCTCACTGTATATAGGGGGAAGGGGAGAGGGGTGCGGCCCCTGTAGATGGATCTAGAGGAGGGGGCTGTGGCCAGGGGAAACCCTAGATGGGTTTGGGCGCCCCCACCCCCTAGGAAACTTGCCCCCTAAACCGGGAGGGAAGGCTGCCCTAGGGGTGGCACCCCTACCTCTCCAGGTTACGTGAGATGGGGTGGGAGGGGTGCTCAGCCCCTTAGTGGGCTGATGTGCCCCCTCCCCTTGGCCCATAAGGCCCCCCAACACTTGCCGGGGCCTCCGAAACCCCTTTCGGACACGCTGGTCATCACTTGGTACCCCTGGAACAATTTCGGACTCCAATACCCTTCGTCCAATATACCGATCTTCACCTACGGACCATTATGGAGCTCCTCATCACGTCCGGGATCTCATCTGGGACTCCGAACAACCTTCGGTAACCACATACTATTTCCCATAACAACTCTAGCGTCACCGAACCTTAAGTGTGTAGACCCTACGGGTTCGGGAACCATGCAGACATGACTGAGACATCTCTCCGGCCAATAACCAACAGTGTGATCTGGATACCCATGTTGGCTCCCACATGTTCCACGATGATCTCATTGGATGAACCACAATGTCGAGGATTCAAGCAATCCCGTATACAATTCCCTTTGTCAATCGGTACGTTACTTGCCCGAGATTCGATCGTCGGTATCCCAATATCTCGTTCAATCTCTTTACCGACAAGTCACTTTACTCGTTTCGTAATGCATGATCCCATGACTAACTACTTAGTCACATTGAGCTCATTATGATGATGCATTACCGAGTGGGCCCAAAGATACCTCTCCGTCATACGGAGTGACAAATCCCAGTCTTGATTCGTGCCAACCCAACAGACACTTTCAGAGATACCTGTAGTGCACCTTTATAGCCACCCAGTTACGTTGTGACGTTTGGTACACCCAAAGCATTCCTACGGTATCCGGGAGTTGCACAATATCATGGTCTAAGGAAATGATACTTGACATTAGAAAAGCCCTTAGCAAACGAACTATACGATCTTGTGCTATGCTTAGGATTGGGTCTTTTCCATCACATCATTCTCCTAATGATGTGATCCCGTTATCAATGACATCCTATGTCCATGGTCAGGAAACCATAACCATCTACGGATCAACGAGCTAGTCAACTAGAGGCTCACTAGGGACATGTTGTGGTCTATATATTCACACATGTATTACGGTTTCCAGTTAATACAATTATAGCATGAACAATAGACAATTATCATGAAGAAGGAAATATAATAATAACCATTTTATTATTGCCTCTAGGGCATATTTCCAACACGTAGGTCTACGAAGAACTACTCATGCATTATCAAAGAGGCACCAATGGACATGATGAACCCCTCCGAGATGGTGTCTAGATTGGATCCAGTGTTTCTGGAACTTGTGGCGGCTGGAATTGATTTTCATCGACTCCCCTAGTATTTCTGGAATATTGGGGTTTTTATAGAGCAAAGAGGCAGTGCGGGAGGCCAACAAGGACGGCACAACCCACCGGGGCTCCCCTCAGGTGCGTTCTTGGCCCACTAGATGTTTTCTGGTCCAAAAAAATCCTCAAAAAGTTTCGCTACGTTTGGACTCCATTTGGTATTGATTTCCTAAAAAACATGCAGAAAACAGCAGCTTGCACTGGGCACTATGTCAATTGGTTAGTACCAAAAATATATAAAATGATTATAAAATGATTGTAAAACATCCGAGAATATATAACAACATGGAACAATAAAAAATTATAGATACGTTGGAGACGTATCAGTAGAAAAGCGCATAGTTATGACGGCATCTAAGGCAATGATCATGCATATAGGCACCACGTCCGTGACAAGTAGACTGCCTCCTGTCCGCATCTACTACTATTACACCACACATTGACCGCTATCCAACATGCATATAGAGTATTAAGTTCATAAGAACGGAGTAACGCCTTAAGCAAGATGACATGATGTAGAGGGATAAACTCAAGCAATATGATATAAACCCCATATTTTTACCCTTAATGGGAACAATACAATACATGCCTCGCTACCCCTACTATGTCACTGGGCGAGGACACCGCAAGATTGAACCCATCACAAAGCACCTCTCCCATTGCAAGATAGATCAATCTAGTTGGCCAAACCAAATCAATAAATCAGAGAGAAATACAAAGCTATCAAATCATGCATATAAGAATTCAGAGGAGACTCAAATAATATTTGTAGATAATCTGATAATAAATCCACAATTCACCGGATCTCAACAAACGCACCGCAAAAGAATATTACATCGGATTGAACTCCAAGAACATCAAGGAGAACATGGTATTGAAGATCAAAGAGAGAGAAGAAGCCATCTAGCTACTAGCTATGGACCCGTAGGTCTATGGTAAACTACTCACACATCATCGGTAGGGCAGCAAGGTTGATGTAGAGGCCCTTTGTGATTGAATCCCCCTCCGACAGATCGCCAGAAAAGGCCCAAAGATGGGATCTCATGAGAACAGAAGCTTGTGGCAGCGTAAAAGTATTTATGTATATGCTTCTGATGTTTGGGGAATATTTTGGAATTTAAAGAGCAAAGATTAGGGTTGGGGGACTCTCGAGGGACCCACAAGCTAGGGGCGCCCCCCTATGGCGCGCCCTGAGGGCTTGTGGACTCCTCATGAGTCTTCTGACCCCCTCCCCAGGTCTTCTGGGTGTCTTCTGGTCCAAGAAAATCATTGTGAAAGTTTTATTCCGTTTGAACTCCATTTGATATTCCTTTCTGAAAAGCCAAAAACAAGGAAAAACAGCAACTGGCACTGGGCACTAGGTTAACAGGTTAGTCCCAAAAATGATATAAAATAGCATTTTAATGCATATAAAACATCCAAAAAAGATAATATAATAGCATGGAACAATAAAAAAATATAGATACGTTGGAGACGTATCAAGCATCCCCAAGCTTAATTCGTGCTCGTCCTCGAGTAGGTAAATGATAAAAACAGATTTTTTATGTGGAATGCTACCTAACATATTTATCAATGCAATCCTCTGTATTGTGGTAAGAATATTCAGATTCATAAGATTCAAAACAAAAGTTTAATATTAACATAAAAACAATAATACTTCAAGCATACTAAGAAAGTTATCATGTCTTCTCAAAATAACATGGCCAAAGAAAGTTATCCCTACAAAATCATATAGTCTGGCTATGCTTCATCTTCATCACACAAAGTATTCATCATGCACAACCTCGATGACAAGCCAAGCAATTCTTTCATACGTTTAGTGTTCTCAAAACTTTTTCAACTTTCACACAATACATGAGTGTGAGCCATGGATATAACACTATAGGTGGAATGGAATACGGTGGTTGTGGAGAAGAAAAGAAGAAGGAGAAAGTCTCACATCAACTAGGAAAATTAATGGGCTATGGAGATGCCCATCAATCGATATCGATGCAAGTGAGAAGGGATTGCCATGCAACGGATGCACTAGAGCTATAAGTGTATGAAAGCTCGAAAAGGAACTAAGTGGGTGTGCATCCAACTTGCTTGCTCATGAAGACCTAGGGAAATTTGAGGAAGCCCATCATTAGAATATACAAGCCAAGTTCTATAATGAAAAATTCCCACTAGTATGAAAGTGATAAAATATGAGACTCTCTATCATGAATAACATGGTGCTACTTTGAAGCACAAGTGTGGAAAAAGGATAGTAACATTGTCCCTTCTCTCTTTTTTTCTTTTTTTGTTTTTTGGGCACTTTGGCCTCTGTTTTTTCTTTTTTTCTTTTTAGTCCGGAGTCTCATCCCGACTTGTGGGGGAATCATAGCTTCATCATCCTTTCCTCACATGGGACAATGCTCTAATAATGATGATCATCACAGTTTTATTTACTTACAACTCAAGAATTTCAACTCGATACTAGAACAAAGATATGACCCGTGAATGCCTCCGGAGGTGTACCGGGATGTGCAATGATCTAGCGTGACATGTATGAAAAATATGAACGATGGTCAAAGCCACAAATACTATGTCAACTATATGATCATGCAAAACAATATGACAATGATGGTGTGTGTCATAATATACGGAACGGTGGATGTTGCATGGCAATATATCTCAGAGTGGCTATGGAAATGCCATAATAGGTAGGTATAGTTGTTGTTTTGAGGAAAGTATATGGTGGGTTTAACGCACCGGCGAAAGCTGCACGGTACTAGAGAGGCTAGCAATGGTGGAAGGGTGAGAGTGCGTATAATCCATCGACTCAACATTAGTCATAGAGAACTAACATACTTATTGCCAAAGTTTATTAGCCATCAAAACAGAGTACTAATAGACATGCTCCTAGGGGAGAGGTTGGTAGGAGTTAACCATCGCGTGCTCCTGGCCTCCACACAAAGGATGACAATAAAAAAATAATCATGCTCCGACTTCATCACATAACGGTTCACCATACGTGCATGCTACGGGAATCACAAACTTTAAGACAAATATTTCTACCAATCCATAATTAATCACTAGCATGAATCGAATATCACCATCTTTATATCTCAAAACAAATGCAAGGAATCAAACTTCTCATATATTCAATGCTCTTTATATGAAAGTTTTTACTATATCCCTCTTGGATGCCTATCATATTAGGACTAAATTCATAACCTAAGAAAATTACCATGTTGTTTAAGACTCCCAAAACAATATAAGTGAAGCATGAGAGTTCATCAATTTCTATAAAATAAAACTACCACCGTGCTCTAAAAAGATATAAGTGAAGCACATAGAGTATTCTAATAAATTCATGATTAATGTGTGTCCCTCTCAAAAGGTGTGTACATAAATGATGATTGTGGCAAACTAAAAATCAAAGACTCATATCATACAAGTCGCTCCAAGCAAAACACATATCATGTGGTGAATAAAAATATAGCCTCAAGTAAATTTACCGATGGATTGAAGACAAAAGAGGGGATGCCATCAGGGGCATCCCCAAGCTTAGATGCTTGGTTGTCCTTGAATATTACTTTGGGGTGCCTTGGTAATCCCCAAGCTTAGGCTCTTGCCACTCCTTATTCCATTTTCCATCAAATCTTTACCCAAAACTTGAAAACTTCACAACACAAAACTCAACAGAAAACTCGTAAGCTCCTTTAGTATAAGAAAAGCAAATCACCACTAAGGTACTGTTGTGAACTCATTCTAAATTTATAATGGTGTTATATCTACTGTATTCAAACTTCTCCATGGTTCATACCCCCCGATACTACCCATAGATTCATCAAAATAAGCAAACAACACATAAAAACAGAATTTGCCAAAACAGAACAGTCTGTAGCAATCTGGAAACTATCCATACTTACGTAACTCTAAAAATTCTGAAGAATTAGGACAACGTAGGAAATTTGTATATAAATCTTGTGTAAAAATCCAGAACCAGATCACGCTTCTGTGAATTATTAAAATTCTGCTACTGGATGCAAAAGTTTCTATTTTTCAGCAAAATCAAATCAACTATCTTCCGAATCATCCAAAAGGTCTTACTTGGCACAAACACTAACTAAAACATAAAAACACATCTATCCAGAGGCTAGATGATATAATTATTTAAAGACAGTAAAGAAAAAATATTGGGTTGTCTCCCAACAAGTGCTTTTCTTTAAAGCCTTTTAGCTAGGCATTGAGATTTCAATGATGGTCACATGAAGGACAAGAATTGAAGCACAAAGAGAGCATCATAAAACATGTGACAAACACATCTAAGTCTAACATACTTCCTATGCATAGGCATTTTATAACCAAACAAATTATCAAGACAAGCAATATCTAGTATATGCAAGGAACAAAAAGAAACGATAGCAATCTCAACATGAAGAGAGGTAATTTAGTAACATGAAGATTTCTAGAACCATATGTCCCTCTCTCATAATAATTTCATATGGGATCATATTCAAATTCAACATTATAGCTATCACATAGAATATTCTCTACATGATCCACATGCATGCAAAGGTGACACTCTTCCAAAATATTGGGATTATCATAAAATAAAGTCACGACTTCTCCAAGCCCACTTTTAGCAAAAATTTCATAAGATTGATCATTCTCCAAAGTAGTGGTATCATTATTACCTAGAGTTGACACTCTTCCAAACCCACATTCAATATTAATGCAAACATATTCATGATGACGCTTAAATAAATTTTCAAGATCATAAGAAGAATCACCCCTATCATGATCATTGCAATAAGTAGTGGAAATATCAAAATTAGCATCCCCAAGCTTAGGGTTTTGCATATTATTAGCACAATTGAAATTAATAGAATTTATAATAACATCATTGCAATCATGCTTTTTATTCAAGGAGCTATCGTGAATCACTATATAAATTTCTTCTTTTAACTCATTACAAATTTCAGATTCATGAATTTGAAACAAAACTTCATAAAAATAATCCAATGCGCACAACTCATTAGCAATTGGTTCATCATAATTGGATATCTTAAAAATATTAGCAAGTGGATGAGGATCCATAAGCTTTTTCTTATGATTTGCAATAGACACACAATTATGCCAAGCAAACGAGCGGAAAAAAACCAAGTAAGCCATAAAGGCAAACGGAAAGAAGGAAAATATTTTTGTGTTTTTTGAAAATGTTTTAGAAGTGGGGGAGAGGAAAATGAGAGGCAAATGGAAAATAATGTAATGCAAGAGATGTGAGTTTATGATATGTACTTGGTAGGCTTGATGTAGAACCTCCCCGGCAACGATGCCACAAATTCTTCCTGCTACTTCTTGAGCTTGCGTTAATTTTTCCCTTGAAGAGGAAAGGGTGATGCAGCAAAGTAGAGATAAGTATTTCCCTTAGTTAAGAACCAAGGTATCAATCCAGTAGGAGGTACAAGCAAGTCCCCAATATATGCACCTGCACAAACAATCAAACACTTGCACCCAATGCATGCAATAAAGTGGTTGTCAATCCTCCATGGTCACTTGCAAGGATGACATCTGATAGAGATAGATATAAAAGATTACTAAAAGGTAAAATAAAGTAAATAAATTGCAGCAAGGTATTTTTTTCAGTTTTTGGTTTAATAGATATGAAAATATATGATGGAAAATAGACCCGGGAGCCATATGTTTCACTAGAGGCTTCTCTCTTGAATAAAGCATACGATGGGTAAACAAATTACTGTTGAGCAATTGATAGAAAAGCGCATAGTTATGATGTTATCTAAGGCAATGATCCTGAATATAGGCATCACGTTCGTGACAAGTAGACAGACTCCTGCCTGCATCTACTACTATTACTCCACACATCGACCACTATCCAACATGCATCTAGAGTATTAAGTTCATAAGAAGAGAGTAACACCTTAAGCAAGATGACATGATGTAGAGGGATAAACTCAAGCAATATGATATAAACCCCACCTTTTTACCCTTAATGGCAACAATACAATATGTGCCTCGCTACCCCTACTATGTCACTGGGTGAGGACACCGCAAGATTGAACCCATCACAAAGCACCTCTCCAATTGCAAGATAGATCAATCTAGTTGGCCAAACCAAATCAAGAAATCGGAGAAATACATAGCTATCAAATCATGCATATAAGAATTCAGAGGAGACTCAAATAATATTCATAGATAATCTGATCATAAATCCACAATTCATCGGATATCAACAAACACACCGCAAAAGAAGATTACATCGGATAGAACTCCAAGAACATTGAGGAGAACATGGTATTGAAGATCATAGAGAGAGAAGACGTCATCTAGCTACTAGCTATGGACCCGTAAGTCTATGGTAAACTACTCTCACATCATCAGTAGGGCAGCAAGGTTAATGTAGAGGCCCTCCATGATCAAATCCCCCTCCGATAGATCACCGGAAAAGGCCCCAAGAGGGGATCTCAAGAGAACAAAAGCTCGCGGCAGCGGAAAAGTGTTTTTGTGGACGCTTCTGATGTTTGGGGAATATGTTGGAATTTATAGAGCAAAGATTAGGGTCGTGGGACTCCCGAGGGGCCCACAAGCCAGGGGGCGTTCCCTGAGGGCTTGTGGACTCCTCGTGAGTCCTCTGACCCCCTGCCCAAGTTTTCTGGGTGTCTTCTGGTCCAAGATAAATCATCACAGAAGTTTTATTCCATTTGAACTATGTTTGATATTCCTTTCTGAAAAAGCCAAAAACAAGGAAAAACAGCAACTGGCACTGGGCAGTAGGTTAAGAGGTTAGTCCCAAAATGATATAAAATAGCATATTAATGTGTATTAAACATCCAAAACAGATAATATAATAGCAGGGAACAACCAAAAATTATAGATACATTGGAGACGTATCACTACACAAGAGGTGAAATCATTTTGAATGCCGGAAGCTATGGTATCAGTGTTCTAGCACCACCTTCATCACCACTACGGTCAAGCTATCTGATCGAAAACAAACGCTTCCTGGGAGGCAACCCATGCGAATAAAGTTGACAAGTATCTTTTTATTTTTGTTTTTAATAAAAGAGTGATTGAAGTTCCATGTGAAGAAGTGAGTTTGGAAGAGTTGTTCTAATGAAGGCCTAGCCTTGTGCAAGATGATTTATATGCTAGGTTGATGCTTGAATGCTTGGAAATATGTCTATGTATTGCTATGGAACTAACACCATAGGGAAATGAAGAAAAATACAAGTTTTGGAAGAAATAGACCAGAAGATAGCCCTTCCTATGACTGCAGCGGTCGTACGGGCGGTCCTTTGACATGCACGAGGTTCTAGCACAAAACAACCAGAGGCACAGAGCGAATGACGGCGTATCAAACGAGCGTGCACGCTCGTTTTTGCCGTCATTTTGATTCTCTGGAGAAACCATGGACGAGTCCAGAGCGTTTGACGGCGTTCCAAACAGGCCCATGCGCCTGTTCGAGCAGTCGTTTGACATCTTTAACTACGAGCACAAAAAAAACGGAATGAAGGATGGCATTTGAAACGGACGTCGATTCCCATTTCATCGGTCTTTCATCTGCACATAGGCAAAGGTGAGTTAAACCGAGTTGAAGATGGTGTTCCATGCGGGCGCTTGAGCCCATATGAGCAGTCGTTTTGTGCGTCGGCGGCTCCAATAAGCCCGAGGAAGGAGGTATTTCGCCCCCATCTCTCTCTCTTTTCTTCGTCTTCCTCCAAGACTCTCCAAACCCTCGCAAAACTTCACCCAATCTCTCTACTCGTTCATTTTCTGTTTGGGTCCGTCCGTGTGATCAATCTATGGTATGTTTCAACTTCAATTCCCAACTTATTTTCGCGAATCCATGTTCTACATGCCTAGCATTGCCATGACTAGGAGATGCATATTTTGGATTCAAACTTGAGTTTGGCATGGATTTGTTGATGTTTTTAGCGTATGATGTTGTGAGTACCGTAGGATCATTATTCTTTCATTGTGTTGGACTAAAAAACTTTTTTGTAGACGTTTACACGGAGGTCTTCTCGTGTATG
The DNA here is from genome assembly GCF_018294505.1 of Triticum aestivum. Taxonomy (NCBI): domain Eukaryota; kingdom Viridiplantae; phylum Streptophyta; class Magnoliopsida; order Poales; family Poaceae; genus Triticum; species Triticum aestivum. The sequence goes on from NC_057804.1 coordinate 144,757,696, forward strand.
CGGTGATTCAAGTTCATCCACCGTGCAACCGCAACAAGTTTTCACTCAGGGGATCATCTTCATCGATCGTGGAGCAAGGAAGAAGTTCCAGAAGCTCACTACAAGGAAGATCAAATCAACCAAATGGGCTTGTGTGAATACTCCCGCCAAGCTAGGCACGAGGATAAGTTTCTAAGGTGAATGATGAGAACATGCTAGTTGTCGGAAAAGCAGCAAACTTGGACGTCGGTTATTCTCCCTACCTAGGAGCAATACTTTTGCTACACCTCGTGCATCAAGCAAGTCATGCACAAAGAGATATCGTGTGTGGACGAGTGATCACCATGTTGGCAAACTCCCTTGGCCTTAACTACAATCATCTCTGCCCCATTGTCGGTAACACCCTTGTTAACATTCATGTTCTTACTAGTGCTGGTATGGTAGTAGTTCGTAATGGCCATCATTGTATCAAAACTCCTGGAGTGGTGTACTTGTTACCCACACCTATGCCTAGCCGTTTCTCCATCGAGAGTGGACAATTGCATTATGTTGCACAAGAAGGAGATGTAACTTTTGACCAGGAAGGGCCAGAACCAGAAGAAGTAGATGAAGAAGACCTCGCGGACCTCAGCCGCCTCCAGGGCTCTATTGATGATATGAGCAACCTCGATGCATACCTTTGAGGCACGTTGATATGTCTCCAACGTATCTATAATTTTTGATTGTTCCATGGTATTATATTACCCCTTTTGGATGTTTATGGGCTTTATTTTACATATTTATATCATTTTTGGGAGTAACCTATTAACCGGAGGCCCAACCCGTATTGCTGTTTTTTTGCCTATTTCAGTATTTTGAAGAAAAGGAATATCAAACAGAGTCAAACAGAATGAAACCTTCGGGAGCGTGACTTTTGGAATGAACGTGATCCAGAGGACTTGGAGTGCAAGTCAACAAGCAATCGAGGCGGCCAGGAGATAGGAGGGCGTGCCCCTGTCTCCTGGGCCCCTTGAGTGGCCACCGACGTACTTCTTCCTCCTATATATACCTACGTACCCCGAAAACATCCAGGGAGCCAACGAAAAACAATTTCCACCGCCGTAACCTTCTGTATCCATGAGATCCCATCTTGGAGCCTTCGCCGCCGCTCCGTCGGAGGGGGAATCGACCACGGAGGGCTTCTACATCAACACCATAGCCCCTCCGATGAGTCGTGAGTAGTTTACCACACACCTTCTGGTCCATAGTTATTAGCTAGATGGCTTCTTCTCTCTTTTTGGACCCCAATACAATGTTCTCCCCCTCTCTTGTGGAGATCTATTTGATGTGAACTCTTTTTGCGGTGTGTTTGTCGAGATCCGATGAATTGTGGGTTTATGATCAAGTTTATCTATGAGAAATATTTGAATCTTCTCTGAATTCTTTTGTGTATGATTGAGTTATCTTTGCAAGTCTCTTCGAATTATCAGTTTGGTTTGGCCTACTAGATTGATCTTTCTTGACATGGGAGAAGTGCTTAGCTTTGGGTTCAATCTTGCGGTGTCCTTACCCAGTGACAAAAAGGGTTGCAAGGCATGTATTGTATTGTTGCCATCGAGGATAAAAAGATGGGGTTTATATCATATTGCTTGAGTTTATCCCTCTACATCATGTCATCTTTCTTAATGCGTTACTCTGTTCTTATGAACTTAATACTCTAGATGCATGCTGGATAGCGATCGATGTGTGGAGTAATAGTAGTAGATGTAGGCAGGAGTCGGTCTACTTGTCACGGACGTGATGCCTATATACATGATCATGCCTAGATAATCTCATAATTATTCGCTTTTCTATCAATTGCTCGACAGTAATTTGTTCACCCACCGTAATACTGATGCTATCTTGACAGAAGCCACTAGTGAAACCTATGGCCACCGCGTCTATCTTTTATCATATAAGCTTTCAATCTACTTTTATTTGCATATTTACTTTTTGCATCTATATTATAAAATACCAAAAATATATTTATCTTATCATACTATCTCTATCAGATCTCACTTTTGCAAGTGGCCGTGAAGGGATTGACAACCCCTTTACTGCATTGGTTGCGAATTCTTTGTTTGTTTGTGTAGGTGCGCGGGACTTTTGAGGAGCCTCCTACTGGATTGATACCTTGTTCTCAAAAACCGAGGGAAATACTGACGCTACTCTGCTGCATCACCCTTTCCTCTTCAAGGAAAACCAACGCAAGCTCAAGACGTAGCAAGAAGGATTTCTGGCGCCGTTGCCGGGGAGGTCTTCGCTCAAGTCAAGACATACCAAGTACCCAGCACAAACTCATCTCCCTCACTTCACCCTTGCCGTTTTATTCGCCATCTCTTTCCCAATCTTCTTCTCTCTCTTTTGCTTGCTTTCTTCTTCCTCACTTTTGTTTGCCATTATGTCTGAAATTGGGGAGATTATCGTCGATATGGACAATAATGATAACATGGAAAATTCTGAGCCTCCGGCTGAAGAACCCCCTATCTTGCATACTAAAAAGTTTCGAATTGGTAGTGGTAACATTATTGGAAAAGGTGTTATTCAAGATTTCTTTACTTGTGCCGGTGCTTTACCTTCCATGGGTGGTTCCATTCTTCACAGAACTAGTAGTCTCGCGGATGCTATCAGTATGCTTGTAGCTGAACTTGAAAGACAATTTATGCATATGCATCCTTGCATACAAAGAATTTTCCTAGAATTTTGCAATATTGAGAATTCTTCTGTTAAACGCGTTGTTACTATCTTTTTGGCTCATGAGTTTAGATTTATAATAAGAGTGGCCAAAGAAATCTTTGTGCACTATAGGGTGGATGCCGGTTGTCCTCCCATAGAGGTGGTCCTCTTTGATCAAGAGGAAATTAGGCGTTTTCAATATTCGGACTATGTTGCTTTCAATGAAAACCTTAGAAAAAAGGTTCCTACCAATGTCTTGATTGATAGAATTTCCGAACTTAATAATGATTTTGCTCTTCGAAATAATGTGCTAGGATACTCTCTTGAGTATAGGCTCACGAGATTTTGCCAAAAGAATGCTTTTAGTGATGAATTAGTTGTGCATTATGAAGGGCCAAAGGAGGAACCCGTTCCTCCTGAGATTGATCTTGGGGAATTTTGTCCCGCTAAATTTAGCCCTTTTGATTATTTTTGCTTGCCTCAAAGAAAACTTGCTGCCGAACGTGGAGAATATGATATGAGTTTTCAAGATCTATCTTATTATTATGGCACCACTTAGATCTATCTTCACTTTTATGCCTAGCTAGGGGCGTTAAATGATAGCGCTAGTTGGGAGGCAACCCAATTTTATTTGTGTTTTTTGTTTTTGTTTCTGTTTAGTAACAAACTTTGCATCTACCATCTGTTTACATGTGTTTTTATGTTTTAATTGGTGTTTGTGCCAAGTAGAACCTATAGGATAACCTATGGTGATAGTTAATTTTATTCTGCTGAAAAACAGAAACTTTGCACGCACGAAATTAGTTTTGTTAAATCACGGAAACGTGATTTTGCATTTATTCGTTATGATGCTGATCTATAGATAAATTTTCCAGGACTTCCTATTTTGGTAGGATTTTTAGAGTTCCAGAAGTTTGCGTTAGTTATAGATTGCTACAGACTATTCTGTTTTTGACAGATTCTATTTTTCATGTGTTGTTTGCTTATTTTGATGCATCTATGGCTAGTATTAAGTGGTATGAACCATAGAGAACTTGGAATACAGTAGGTTTAACACCAAAATAAATAAAGAATGAGTTCATTACAGTACCTTATGTGGTGGTTTTGTTTTCTTTCACTAACGGAGCTTATAAGATTTCCTGTTGATTCTTGTGTTGTGAAGTTTTCAAGTTTTGGGTAAATCTTTGATGGACTATGGAATAAGGAGTGGCAAAAACCTAAGATTGGGGATGCCCATGGCACCCCAAGATATTCAATAATAGCCAAAAGACTAAGCTTGGGGATGCCCCGGGAAGGCATCCCCTCTTTCGTCTTCGTTCATTGGTAACTTTACTTGGAGCTATATTTTTATTCGCCACATGATATGTGTTTTGCTTGGAGCGTCGTGTATTATATTAGTCTTTGATTTTTAGTTTACCACAATCATTTTTGCTGTACACACCTTTTGGGAGAAGCCTACTTGATTGAATTTATTAGAATACTCTATGTGCTTCACTTATATCTTTTAGAGCACGACAGTGGCTTAATTTTGTAGAAATTGCTAGTCTCTCATGCTTCACTTATATTATTTTGAGAGTCTCTTAGAACATCATGGTATTTGCTATGGTTATAAATTGGTCTTAGAATGGTAGGCATCCAAGTTGGGTATAATAAAAACTATCATATGAAGTGAATTGGATGCTATGATCAATTTGATACTTGATAATTGTTTTGAGATATGGAGGTAGTGATATTAAAGTCATGCTAGTTGGGTGATTATGAATTTAACGAATGCTTGTGTTGAAGTTAGCAAGTCCCGTAGCATGCACGTATGTTTAAAGTTGTGTAACAAATTTGAAACATGAAGTGTACCTAGCTTGTGCATCCTTATGAGTGGCGGTCGGGGACGAGCGATGGTCTTTTCCTACCAATCTATCCCTCTAGGAGCATGCGCGTAGTGCTTGATTTTTGATGACTTCTAAATTTTTGCAATAAGTATATGATTTTTGATGACTTCTAAATTTTTGCAATAAGTATATAAGTACATTTGGATCTGAACATTCATGCCACAATAAAGAAAATTACATTGAGAATTATGCTAGCTAGCATTCCACATCAAAAATTCTGTTTTTATCATTTACCTACTCGAGGACGAGCAGGAATTAAGCTTGGGGATGCTTGATATGTCTCCAACGTTCTACAATTTTTGATTGTTCCATGATTTTATATTACCCCTTTTGGATGTTTATGGGCTTTATTTTACATATTTATATCATTTTTGGGACTAACCTACTAACCGGAGGCCCAGCCCGTATTGCTATTTTTTGCCTATTTAAGTATTTCGAAGAAAAGGAATATCAAACTAAGTCCAAACAGAATGAAACCTTCGGGAGCGTGATGTTTGGAACGAACGTGATCCAGAGGACTTGGAGTGCAAGTCAAGAAGCAATCGAGGCGGCCAGGAGATAGGAGGGCGCGCCCACTCCTCCTGGGCGCGCCCCCTGTCTCCTGGGCCCCTCGAGCGGCCACCGACGTACTTCTTCCTCCTATATATACCTACGTACCCCGAAAACATCCAAGGAGCCAACGAAAACCAATTTCCACCGCCGTAACCTTATGTATCCGCGAGATCCCATCTTGGAGCCTTCGCCGGCGCTTCGCCAGAGGGGGAATCGACCATGGAGGGCTTCTACATCAACACCTTAGCCCCTCCGATGAGTTGTGAGTAGTTTACCACAGACCTTCGGGTCCATAGTTATTAGCTAGATGGCTTCTTCTCTCTTTTTGGATCTCAATACAATGTTCTCCCCCTCTCTTGTGGAGATCTATTCGATGTAAACTCTTTTTGCAGTGTGTTTGTCGAGATCCGATGAATTGTGGGTTTATGATCAAGTTTATCTATGAGAAATATTTGAATCTTCTCTGAATCCTTTTATGTATTATTGAGTTATCTTTGAAAGTCTCTTCGAATTATCAGTTTAGTTTGGCCTACTAGATTGATCTTTCTTGCCATGGGAGAAGTGCTTAGCTTTGGGTTCAATCTTGCAGTGTCCTTACCTAGTGATAGAAAGGGTTGCAAGGCACGTATTGTATTGTTGCCATCGAGGATAAAAAGATGGGGTTTATATCATATTGCTTGAGTTTATCCCTCTACATCATGTCATCTTTCTTAATGTGTTACTTTGTTCTTATGAACTTAATACTCTAGATGCATGCTGGATAGCGGTCGATGTGTGGAGTAATAGTAGTAGATGCAAGAAGGAGTCGGTCTACTTGTCACGGACGTGATGCCTATATACATGATCATGCCTAGATAATCTCATAATTTTTCACTTTTCTATCAATTGCTCAACAGTAATTTGTTCACCCACCGTAATACTTATGCTATCTTGAAAGAAGCCACTAGTGAAACCCATGGCCCCGGGTCTATCTTTTATCATATAAGCTTTCAATCTACTTTTATTTGCATCTTTACTTTTTGCATCTATATTATAAAATTCCAAAAATATATTGATCTTATCATACTATCTCTATCAGATCTCACTTTCGCAAGTGGCCGTGAAGGGATTGACAACCCCCTTATTGTGTTGGTTGCGAGTTCTTTGTTTGTTTGTGTAGGTGCGTGGGACTTTTGAGGAGCCTCCTACTGGATTGATACCTTGGTTCTCAAAAACTTAGGGAAATATTTACGCTACTCTGCTGCATCACCCTTTCCTCTTCAAGGGAAACCAACGCAAGCTCAAGACATAGCACACGTCCACCTACATGAACATGAACTTCTCCAACTGGAGCCAAGAGTGGGCTCTTGACCAATCGCAACAATGATCTTGTCTGTTTGGGATTGCAAGAGCCTAAGCTTGGCGGTGGTTATCACCACGTCTACATCAAGATGTGGTGGTATTTGAATAAATTGTAATGAGGTTTTACTTAAGCTTGAGGACATTCAAAACACTCGTATTAGTCCGTTTCAAGACTTTGCCTTTTATTTTTGCCTTTGCAATTTTTTCCATAGCAAGTTAGTTTTCAGAAATCAAAACCCCCAAAAAATAATAAGCTTTGCTTTGCTCTTGTTCTTATTTAGCCCCTTGGAGTTCATTTGCATTTTGTTTCAGAGGAGTTGATCTATGCTAGGACAACAAGGAATGTAAGAGTAAGGAAGAGAAGTGTGTTGATAGGCAACCATGAAGGTATGTCCTACGACCCCCATATTTTGCACTTGGATACTTAGAATAGATGTAGTAGTTGTATGTGTGATATGTGTAGATGGGAGTGAGTCTTGATAATGGATACAAAGGTTTTGCTCTAGTTGCTAAAATAATTTTGTAGCCTTTGTTTTCATTAGTTAGACAACTAAGACTTGTCATGGGACAATTTTTGAATAAAATCAAACTAACCAAGTATAACTTTGCACAAGAGAAAGTCTTTCAACACTTGGGAGTTGAGAAATTGTAGTGGATGTAATGTTTAACATGCTCAACCCCATGTTCTTAATTTTAGTAGACTTGATATCACTTGTGGATTAAATTAACTCGAGGAACTTAGTTGAAAGGTGTGTGAGACTATGCTAAAAATTTGTGTTGTATATCTCAACATGCCATGGCCTTTGTTACTATATATGCGTTTACGTGTGTAATTCGTCACCCTTCTTGATGTTATGTTGAGGACTTCGCTGGCCAATGAACGATCCACCAAGAGTAATAGCTCAGATTTCGGCTATGAGTTTGTTACTATACGTAGTGGCAACACTACAAACGAATATTATTAGACTTTCTCTTGAATGGGTGTGTATGTGGTAAATCAAGGGGTGTGATCAAAAGAGCTCGAAAGAGACATTATTGCTAAAGGTAAGCCACAATGAAAACCTATGCATGATCACTTATTTGGCATAATCTCCTTCACGTGACAATCAAAGTTCCAACAAACAATGATTAAAACAAAGTGTTTAAGAGCCTAGAGGAGGAAACAATTGTGGGAGCGCTCAGGAGCACTTGATGAGTGTCATGTTTTACTACATGCTTTCTACTTCCTAACTTATGTTTTCATGGATCTATCTTAAGAAACTCTTCCATGCATTCCCGGCAAGCAAGTGTTGTCTAGATTAAATGAAATGAAGTGTTGCAAAGTTGTTTTATCTAGTAGATCAGAAACTTTGTGTTGATTATCTTTGCTTCACCAACACTTGCACCATTACCATGCCACCACTATATCTATAATAAGTTTTTAGGTCAAGAAGTAGAGGGCTATCTAGGCATACTGATCGTGAGTCAAAATCTTCTTGTTATTTCGGTTTAAACAACTGAGTTCCTTATGCTTCCGATTTCGCTCTATGTTGCTCGAGGACAATCAAATTTAAGCTTGCGAGAGTTGATGAGTGATATTTTTACACTCATCTCAACCTAGTTTAAACCAAATTATTTCATCAAAAGAGAGATATCCGCTCCGATATTGCCACAAATGACTAATGAATGCAAAGGATTCCACAATTCCTATCTTTGATATTTTTTCCACATGAAATTGGCTAAAAAGGGAAGAAATAACGTGGGAAAAAGGAAAGGAAGGAAAATGGAGACGAAATAAGTCACCAGGAGGCGTTAGAAGGCCACCAGAGCCAAAGACGATGTTCCATGCGATCACACATGCTCGCATGAGCGGTCATTTGGCGTGGAAACCAAGGTAGGTCGTCCACCTGAACAACTTTTATAAAGGGGGCCCCATAGAAATGTCAACAAAACAAGAGAAAGAGGAGTGTCGAGCAAAACCAGAACATCATCATCTTCATCCACAAACCCTAGCCGCTGCCATTTTACCTCCGTAGCCATCTCCACCACCATAGTGCTCTCTCATCTAGTTCATACTTGTAATTGTGCATCACACAAGGCATCCATTGTAAGACATATTGCAATCAATCAATCCTGAGATGTGATCATCAATGTTTTCTTCTCGCGATCTGATCCCCATGTGTGAGTAGTTCGGTAAGGTATGGGGTGAGGCATGAGCCTTGCAACCCTGGGTAATTGGTGAAGGGATCAATGGAAATCTTTGATACAATGTCTCGTATGTGTGAAATAAAATTGTTTCGTGAAGTATCTCTTGTCTTGTCCGTGATCTGCATCCCTGTAGGTACCCAAGATCATGGAGATTGAGCACCAGTAAGGCTAGGAGCAACGGGACTGATACATCTCCAACGTATCTATAATTTTTGATTGTTCCATGCTATTATAATATCAATCTTGGATACTTAATATGCAATTATATATCATTTTTTGGACTAACATATTAACCTAGTGCCAAGTGCAAGTTGTTGTTTTTTGCCTGTTTTTGGTTTCCAGGAAATCAACATCAAACAAAGTCCAAATGCAACGAACCTTTTTGGTGATTGTTTTTCTAGACAAGAGAGACCCTAGAAGCTTCGGGAGGAGATCAGAAGGCAAGCAAGGAGACGACAAGGCAACAGGGCGCACCCTACTACCTTGTGCCCCCCCCCCCCCCCGTGGCTCCGTCTGACCTAATTCCACCTCTATAAATTTTCTAAAATCGGGAGCCACCTAAAATACTTTTTTCGATGCCGCAAGTTTCTATTCTTCTGTGATCCCATCTAGAGGCCTTTTTTGGTACTCTGCCGGAGGAGAATCGATCATGGAGGGCTTCTACATTAACCTTGCTTCCCTTCCGATGATGCGTGAGTAGTTCACCACAAACCAAGGGGTCCATAGCTAGTAGCTAGATGGCTTCTTCTCTCTCTTTGATCTTCAATACATTGTTCTCCTCGTTGATCTTGCAGTTCTATTCGATGTAATTTTCTTTTGTAGTGCGTTTGTTGGGATCCAATGAATTGTGGGTTTATGATCAGATTATTCATAAATATTAATTGATTCTTCTCTGAATTCTTTTATGAATGATTATTATAGCTTTGTATTTCTCTCTGATCTATCAGTTTGGTTTGGCCAACTAGATTGATTTATCTTGCATGGGAGATGTGCTTTGTAATGGGTTCAATCTTGCGCTGCTCTATATCCCAGTGAAAAATTAGGGGACAAGACACGTATTTGTATTGTTGCCATTAAGGGGAAAGCGATGGGGTTTATTAATGTTGGTTGGATTTACTTTGTCTACATCATGTCATCTTTCTTAAGGCATTACTCCGTTTTTATTAACTTACTACTCTAGATGCATGTTGGATTGCGGTCGATGGGTGGAGTAATAGTAGTAGATGCAGGCAAGAGTCGTTCTACTTGTCTCAAATATGATGCATATATACATGATCATTGCCTTAAATATCTTCATAACTATGCACTTCTCTATCAATTGCCCAATAGTAATTTGTCTATTAATTGCTTTTTTCGAGAGAGAAGCCTTTAGTGAAAACTATGGCCCCCGGGTCTACTTTTATCATATATAAAATCCCAAAAAACCTTGATGCAATTTTATTACCATTATTTTATTTTATCTATCTATCACTACAAGATTTGATCCTTGCAAATAACCGCTAAGGGGATTGACAACCCCCTTGATCGTGTTGGGTGCAAGTATTTTCTTTTGTGTGTGTAGGTGCTGCTAACGAGGTTTCGTGTGGTTCTCCTACTGGATTGGTAACCTTGGTTCTTAACTCAGAGAAATACTTATCTCTCTTCTACTACATCATCCTCTCCTCTTCGAGGAAATCCCAATGCAGCTCATAAGTAGCAGGGACCGTGAAGTGTTATACCGAACACCGGTGACAGTAAGGTTTAGTAGGGTAACATGGATCATATCCTTGGGGATTCATGAGGTGTAGTAATTAAACGCCCAATGATTTTGTCTAATATTATTATCTTAATTATCGGGGCAACCCCGCAAGATGGATATGGCCTTTGGTGGGACAACCGATTCTTGATGCAAGACTCATGCCGGTCAAGATGTTATTTGGACACCCCCCCACTCTGTTACGAAGCAAGCAACTCTTGATGGGTGACTTCCCGAGCACAAACTAATATCATTTTTATCCCAACACCAATACATGGTTGTAAGCATTAATACCTTAAATCACAATTTTCTTGTTGATCCGGTCAAAAGCTGGATTTAACACTTTGGCAAAAGCTTGCTAGAGACCATTGCTTCAAGGGAGTCTTCCTCTTGTGGGTTCGATACCCAGGGTCACCTCTGGGGAAATAGGTGCATGATACCCTTTCTTGTTCCAATAACGGATCAATAAAAAGGAGATAACAATCGGCAACTCTGGTTGGGTCCCTGAGGCAGACTCAATCTAGTATGGCTATGGGGCCCCTTCGGCAAGATCCACGTCTTCATCAGCATAATCGGTCTGGTCAGGCACCGACGTCATCACTAACAATGTTGAGTCCGCTTGCCATACCAGACCCAGCCGGGCTTACGCTTTCCTCGGCTTACGCAAGGAGTTGACTTGTCGGGCAACTCCGTGTATGACAGTGACACGCTTGTCTACTCTGACGGTGAGTCCTCGGTTGGAGATACCGAGTCAATTCTTTCGCTTTTTGATGAGAGGCTGGGAGGCTACTCTGATGATGAAATCTGCCTACAGATTCGAGAGCCGCCTCATCACGCGATGGTCTATATGGAAGGAAACCAGAGTCAGGCCCAGTATGATGAGAACGGGCACTTGATCATGGGTCCATCCACGAACCGCAACTCAGCGGACACCGCCGGTTCAGAACCTCACGGCAGGTGGAGCATCCACAACGGCTTTAGCTCCTGCCGGCTCTCTGAAAACATGTGCCGAGGCACTAACAATTTTGATGACCACCCTTGGGTGCTCATGGTGGATCCGGTGACTCCTGATACATCTCCAATGTATCTATAATTTTTTATTGTTCCATGCTATTATAGTATCAATCTTGGATGTTTTATATGCATTTACAAGAAATTATATATCATTTTTTTAGACTAACCTATTAACTTAGTGCCCAGTGCCAGTTGCTGTTTTTTTGCCTATTTTTGGTTTTCCAGAATATCGGTACCAAACGAAGTCCCAATGCCCTGAAACTTTTTGGAGATTTTTTCTGGACAAAAGAGACCCTAGAAGCTTCAGGAGAGGGAAAGAAGATGAAGGGGTGACCCACAAGGCACCATAGCGAGCCCAGGGGTGGGTTCACCCTAGTGGCTCGTAGGGCCCACGTTCACCCGTTTGACCTAATTCCCCCTCTATAAATTCTCTAAAATCGAGAAACCAATAGAGAGCCAGCCAAAATACTTTTTCCGCCGCCGCAAGTTCCTGTTCTCGAGAGATCCCATCTAGAGGCCTTTCTGGCACTCTGTCGGAGGGGGAATCAATCATGGAGGGGCTCTACATCAACCTTGCCACCCTTCCGATGATGTGTGAGTAGTTTACCACAGACCTATGGGTCCATAGTAAGTAGCTAGATGGGTTCTGCTCTCTCTTTGATCTTCAATACAATGTTCTCCTTGATGTTCTTGGAGTTCTATTCGGTGCAATCACTTTTTGCGGTGTGTTTGTTGGGATCTAGTGAATTGTGAGTTTATGATCAGATTATCCATGAATATCACTTGAGTCTTCTCTAAACTCTGTTATCCATGATTATTATAGCTTTGTATTTCTCAGATCTATTGATTTGGTTTGGCCAACTAGATTGATCTATCTTGCAATGGGAGAGGTGCTTTGTGATGGGTTCAATCTTATGGTGCTCAATCCTAGTGATAGTAAGGGACATGACATGTATTTGTATCGTTTCCATTAAGGATAAAAAGATGGGGTTTATTCATGCATGAGTCTACGTTGTCTGCATCATGTCATCTTGCTTAAGGCGTTACTCCGTTCTTTATGAAATTAATATTATAGACGCATGCTGGATAGTGGTCGATGTGTGAAGTAGTAGTAGTAGTAGATGCAGGTAGGAGTTGGTCTACTTGTCTCACACATGATGCCTATATACACGATCATTGACTTGGATATCATCATGATTATTCACTTTTCTATCAGTTTCCCAACAGTAATTTGTTTACCCACCATATGCTATTTTCAAGAGAGAAACCTCTAGCGAAATCTATGGCCCCCGAGCCTACTTTTATCATATATTAAAATCCAAAACTACCTTGCTGCAATTTTTCTTTACTTTACTTATTTTGTGTTCTATCTATCTATCAATCACTACAAAATTTATTCTTTGCAAATAACCATCGAGGGATTGACAACCTCTTTTTTTGCGTTGGGTGCAAGTATTTGTTATTTTATGTGTTGGTACTACTAACAATGTGTTGCATGGTTCTCCTACTGGATTGATAACCTTGGTTCTTAACTAAGGGAAATACTTATCTCTATTGTACTGCAGCATCCCCTCCTCTTCGAGGAAATCCCAACGCAACTCAGAAGTGGCAACTTCATAGAATGTGATTGGGTGCAACGCAAAAATCAGAAAGTGTCGTGGGAAGACGACAAAAATCCAGGAAGATATCAATGCAGAGAATGCACGCATGGCAGAGGCATATGCTCACATCCTCAGTGCAACCAGACATTTGGAAGCAGAAGCACTCCATCTCAGATTTTGGCTGAATGACTCATCTGCGGTTCATAGGAGGAGGCGTCAAAGTCGATTTGCAGCAAGTATTGAGTCGCGCGGCTGTTTGAGACACTGCACAATTTGACCGCCCCAACGGCCCAAGGAGTCAACAATGGCCCACCTGGCGCAGCACCCGTCATACCCCAATTGACTTAGTAGGTTCCCCCAAATACAGGTCAGTTACCACTACCTGTTCATCAACAACAACCATTGGTGCAACAACAAATGATTCAAAATTAGCCCGAGTGCTTCCAGAGACCGGTCAGTCATTATTCAGACCCGGTTGATTACGTGTTGGCGGACCTCACGGTGATCCTAATCAATGGAGATAGCCCGATGGAGAGGGAGTCTAGAAACTCCATTGAAATGCTAAAAACAATGGTTACATAGCATGAAAACTACTCTTGTGGTCAGCACTGGCTTCATTCTATTCCTCATCAAAGTAGCAGCAAGAGCTGGCATGCTGAGTCACCGATAGTTTCTAGCAATTAACAATGCCGGAGGGTGCAACAGCCGCCGCTGAACCAGCCACAACCGGTAGCCTCGGATGCACATGCCATTGTTGATGCTGCTCGAGCTATGTGAGGGACAGGGGCAGGTAACATAGGAGTAGCATATGCTCAGCCATATTCAGGTGCCACCCGCTGCAACCCAGCCAACCTTGCGGAGCACCGAGATAACAAGCAGGACTATCGGCACGCCATGCTTATGTCTGACTTTGTGCAACAGGTGTATGTCGTAGGACTTCAAAGGTCCTTGTAAGCTTCCTAATTACACAACTGATCTAGAACTCGTGGAATGGATCAAGAGCTATGAGCTAGCCGTGGATATGTTGGAAGTCAACGATGCTATTTGTGCTCGATATCTGACCATGATACTTGAAGGTCCAACATGTACATGGCTGAAAAACTTGCCAGCAAACTCCATCAACACTTGGCAGGAACTGAAGGAGCACTTCATCTAGAACTTCCAAGCATTCAACCACAATTGTTGACTTGGAGCAGTGTGTCCAAAGGGATGTCGAGTCAGCTCACAATTGTTCATGATGGATAGCAGAGATTATCCACTCCTCGGGTAGCATCTAGGCACTGCAAGCCGCCCTTGTCTTGGAAAAGAACTATCGTTTATGGCCTTTGGTCCAGAAACTTGGATTCCTGAAAAGGAAGGTCAAGGATATGGGCGACCTAATGGATGTTCTCACCAAATAAGCCGAGTCAGATAATACGAAGGATCCAACTTCAGATGACGAGAAGTCTGGTAAGGGAAAGAAAAACGATGGTGGAAAGGGTCACCAGCAGAATGGCCATGGAAACAACAATTGTAACAATAACAACAAGCACAAGAGCACTGATGGAGGTTTAGATTTCGTCACCGATACAAATAGTGAATTTATGAATTAGCGTCAGAATAGTAATTCTGGAAGGCCTTATTCGGGTCATCGTCCTCGTAACTACGAGGAAGCTCTAAAAGGGTCATGTCCAAAACACGGCGTGGATGGAAAGCTGACCAATCATTCCTAGGAAAACTACTTTATCATGCAGGAATTCAAAAACCAAGCTTTTTAGAATAACCACAACAGTGGTGGCAACGGTGGACACCAAGGACATCCTAGACCGGCGGTTCCGGGGCCGGCTTGCAAGGTGCCGAACTAATACGTCTCTGTCATATTTATATTTTTTGATTGTATCATGCCAATATTCTACAACTTTCATATACTTTTGGTGACATTATATTATTTTAGGGACTAACATATTGATCTAGTGCCCAGTTCCTGTTTTTTGCATGTTTTTTGTTTCTTAGAAAGTCCATATCAAACGAAGTCCAAATGCGATAAATTTTTACGGAGATTTATTTTGGAATATATTTGATTTTTGGGAGGTGGAATCAATGCAAATGGAGGCCCACGGCCTTCACAAGGCATCAAGGCGCCATCACCTCCTGGTCGCGCTGGGTTGCCTTGTGCGCACCTTGTAAGTCAGTTGGGGTCCTTCTTCGGCTGCACGCAAACTTATATCGAGAAAAAAATCGTGTTAAGATTTTAGCCCAATCGGAGTTACGGATCTTCGGGAATATAAGAAATGGTTTTTGGCCAGAAAACAGAATGCGAAACAGAAGAGAAACAAAGAGAGCAAGAGAGAGAGATAGATAGATAGATAGATAGAGAGAGAGAGAGAGAGAGAGAGAGATCCAATCTCGGAGGGGCTCCTACCCTCCGGGAGCCATGGCAGCGATGGGGGGACAGGCAAGAAGAAGAAGCAGGGGGCTCTCTCCCCCTCTCTCCCGGTGACACTGGAACACCGTCGAGGCAATCATCGTGACCGCTGTCAAGGAAATGAACACCTATGGGATCACAGGAATCCCTTCTACGTTCAGCGGGGAGAGTAGCTGCACGAAGAGCAGGTCTGGCAGTCAGCACGAGGGGATTTTTTACCCAGGTTCGGGCTGCAAAGATGCGTAATACCCTACTCCTGCTTGTCTGGATATATGTGTTCTTGAGCTTTCGAACGAGCTGTGGTGCATGCATAGTCCAAAAATCCGAATCTCCTCTCTGTACGCCTCAGGACTCCTGTTATAGGTAAAAGGGGTTGCCATAGTGGCACACAGGAGGTGGAAACTGAGCTACAATGCCTGTGCTTATCACTCGGCACCATAGGACCAACGCATTTAATGCGTTGCCTATGTGGAATCTTACTTTATCGGGGATGGCAACAGAAGCTCCGGCAAGGATGCTGCCAGGGGGGGGGGGTTCTACCTGTCCTCTGCTCTTTGTTCACTGTGTTAAGTATCTGTCTTGGTAGTCTTGTGTTCTGTCTTTTGCTGTCCTACCGGGCCTGGCCACAGGCATGGCTACAACTGCCTGTGCACGAGTAAGGTGTATAGAAGAACCCATACTTTTGAACACCGACAGGACCCCCCGGGCCTTGGCCACACATGAGTGCAAGGCATAGTTGTGCTCGGCCCAAAGTAGTGCGCGGGCACTCGTGGCGGAGACTTAACTTCCACGATCTCTTCGCCAGTTGCGCTTCCCCATGATCCATGTTGAGATTGTGACGTGGGGGTCGTGCGTGGGGTGGCTGCAGCACACCTGCGTCACTTCACAGTTAATGGTAACAAAGGGTGGCCCGCGCCTTCCCCATAAAAGAGGAATCTGCAGGGGCGCCACTCATTTACCCCCTGTGCCCTTCCCAATCTAGGAACCGCCGTTCCCCTCTTCTTCTTTGTGCGAAATCTAGAGCCCCACGCCTCCGCTTGCCGCTGCCGCGCCTCCATTGTTTCTCGATCCCTCGCCTCTTCGCAGTCGCCATGGCGCCCAAAGCAAGCAAAGGCAAGGGAGTGGCCAAGGCTGCCGCGGGGAAGGAGATGCCGGAGAGCGAGCTGGTGAAGTTGCGGAAGAAGTTCGCCCTCTTCGCCCCGACGGTCGACGCGCTCGTCCTCAGGGAGAAGTTCAAGCCCCTGTGGGGGAGGGAGACGACGGGGCATCTGGCCACGAAGATCATTCCTGCTCGCTTCGCCGAGCCCGGGTCAGGCAGATATCCTTTCTTCGTTGATTGCTTCTCTTGCGGGCTCTGCCCCCCTTTCTCCGACTTCTTCAACGACATCATGCACACCTACAGGTTCCATCTCTTGGATTTCACGTCGAATGCGGTGGCGTGCATGGCCTTCTTCGCCCATCTCTGCGAGGGCTTCGCCAGAGTGCACCCAACACGATGCTATTCCGCCATTACTTCATCCCCCGCATCCAGACGGGGGGCGCCATTACCGGCTACGTCACTTGGATCCCAAAGACCCACAACAAGGGTGTGTACCCATAGGTTTTCACAAAGGACAAGTGGGATGAATGGCGGGGCCGGTGGTGCTGGATCGAGGAGAAAGATCCGCAGGAGTTCTGCCAGGTTCGTCAGGAGCCGCCGGTCCACGGCAATGGCTGGAGCAAGCTCGACGTCAAGGACAAGAAGCTCACAATTGCCATTACTAGGATCCACCGCCTCACTGTAGCTGGGATCACGCTCGAGATGATCGGGGATGACTTCATCCGCCGCCGCATCACTCCTCTGCACAACAAGGGGAGGCCGGCCTGGGACTACAAGAACACGGCCGACATCATGAGGCTTCACCCTGGCCTGAATTACAATTTCACTGTGGTCGAGCATGCGCATCTCTGCCAGCGGCTCTTCCAGCTCAAGGTCGATGGGACCAGCGAGGCCGAGAAGTCCGGCAAGGCTGCCAAGACCTGCAAGGTGGACAAGCCTTTCCAGTTGCCAGCGGGGGTGGTCCCGCTGAGAAATAACTCTTGCCTGACTGCCATCATCGCCATGATGCTGGCGTTCAATGTGCACAGCCTCGACCCGACCTGGGTTGAGCCAGAAGCAGAGATAGTGCAGGAGTTCTTCGACAATTTATCGGAAGGATACATCCGTGTCGAACCACAACTTATCCGCCCCACCACCAAGAAGGAGATGGAGTACATTGCCTCCAGGTTGGAGGAGGCAACACTTCTTGAGGAGGCTGACAATTTTGGCACTGTGGAGGATGAGGCCGAGGAGGCCGAAGAGGAGAGAAAGCTTGCCGCATGGGCGGAGTCTGCCGGGGAGCCCAGCGGCAGCTGTGCCGGGGCTCCCCTTGTTAAAGAGACGGCCGATGAGATGGCCGAGGGGACGTCCGAGGAGGCATCCGAGGCGGATGAGCCCTCAGCCCCGAAGAAACGCATCCTGCGGCAGGCCGGCTTTGGTGAGCCCGTCCGCTCCAGCAGGGCCATGCAGCGGCAAGGGACCCAGGCGCAACCCATGTGCCAGATGAGGCATGTGGCCGCAGAAGCAATGGAGAAAGATGCAGCGGCGAAGAGAGCCGCAATCACTGCTTTCTCGTCGACCAAACGCGCCGCCGCCTCTTCTTCAACAAAGCACACAAGGACCCCATCTCCTTCTCGCGCAGGCACCATCCCAGTGGCCGACTACGACCTTGGGTCTTTCAGCCCGAGGAGGAAGTGGAGGGCAGAGGAGGAGGATGAGTAAGCACTTTGCTTCCCCATCCATTCTCTGATTCTTCATCTGGATTGCTTCATCTTGATTTGATTTCGTCCTCGTAGGGACACGGAGACACTGGCTTTGAGGGTAGCAAAGAGATCCAGGGCCCCGACGAGCGACGAGCCCCTGGCAAGCACTCCACGTGCGCTGGGGATGATCTTCATCAGCTCGGAGACGAGCTCCCAGCGCAGCCCCCACTCCAGCCTCCAGCGTAAGTCTCTTACTCATTTCTCGTTGGCGGGCATGGGAGTGTGTATCCTTGTTGCTGACCTTGCCGGGTTTGTAGGACGAGAGCAGTAGGAGGAGGAGCCACTAAGGGCCACCCCCAACACGCCGCCCCCTTCGACCACGCCAACCAGAGGGGTGTCCCTGGCAAGGGCATCCATCGATGAGTCTAGGTGCATGGGGGAGGAGGTGGTGGGCACAGGCGCCGGCGACCCTGTCCTGGAACGACTCCACTCGTTGCAGGTAAGCCGTTCTCCATCGCCTTCGGCTAGCTTTGTTGTAATTTTCCTTTGTCTTGAACTCTTGGTTTTGGCCCTGCCTTACTATCCCTCTCGGTCTCCCGATCCTCTCCTGACGGACCAGGCGGATGTTGATGCTGTGATCGAGGAGACTGCCAAGGATGCCGAGGCTGAAGCCGCCAATACTGTCGCTAAGGAGGCCGCCACGGGGCTTGCTGGGGAGGCCGGCAAGGCCGCCACTTGAGAGGCCGCCAAGGAGCCTGCCGGGGAGGAGGTAGTCGATGACCAACCTTCTTCCTCCTCAGCCCCTGCCCTGAGTAGGTACTTGACGCTGGGCGACTATCTGTTCGTCAGCCTCCCAGGGACGGCAATCACTGGAGCGCCAGCCGAAGGGGAGGTGTTGGATGACGAGGTCCTCACCGTTGCCGGGCTCCAGGTCGTCGATGAACCGAGCACCAAGGAAGATCAGCTCCTGCAGGCCATGAGCGCCAACTTCCAGAAGCTCCAGGCGCTCTACCGCGCCTGCCAGGACAAGGTGGACTCCAGGATGGCTATCGTGGAAGGCAGAGACATACATCAAAGAGCGCGTTGCTAAAATGCAAGTCTGGTTTGCTGAGGCCTGGGAAGATCTGAAGGCCACTCAGATCCAGCTGGACGAGTGCCAGCAGGAGCTCCTTTTGAAGTAGGCCGACTTTGACAACGCACAAGAGGTGGAGAAAGCAAAGGCCGCCAAGGACGAGTCTGACCAGACACAACGCCAAATCTTGCTCGACACCCAGGAGGTGGACTTGGTTGCCCGTGAAGCAGCGCTCGGCGCCACGCTTCGCGCCAAGGACGAAGAGGTTGAAAAGCTTGTTGTGCAGCGGACCCAGGAGCACAAAGAAATGCTTGATGCCCTGACCCTGGACCAAGCCGACAAGCTAAAGGAGGCCATTGACGGTGTTGAGGCCGCAGATGCTGCTAAGGTTGAGCTGGCCAGCAAGGTGGAGAAGCTGGAGATGGAGCTGGAGGAGCTGAGGAAGGAGACCTCGAAGCTGAAGAAGGACAGGGACATGACTGCCCACACCTTGACGGAGCTGCAAGTCACCATCTCCGACAAGACCAAGCTGCTCTCCAAGGCCAACGATTCCATTGTTGATTTGAAGCTGAAGCTAGAGACCCAGGAGAAGATGCTTTTGGAGACCAGGGCCCACGAGCAGACCCTGATCAAGGAGCTCGCGGACGAGAAGCTATTGCTGCAGGATGTCGCCACCTCCCACAACGAGCTCATGGCCAGCACAAAACTTTGGACCAGCCGCCTCGTGGATGTCGCGGAGAGGCTCACCGCACAGCTGTCCGCCATCGGCATGTCGAGCTTCAGGTTCTCCCATGAGGTGAACGTGACCGACAGTGCCATGTTGACCCTGTTCTTCCAGCGTGTCCTCGATGCCCTGAAGCTGCTCTACTCTAACATGGAGGCTTATCTAGCCGAGGAGTCCCGAAAGCTTTGCTGGGGCGCCTTGACCAAGGTGCTCACCAAGGTGGCTTATTGGAACCCCAACATTGACTTCGCCAAGGCGCTTGATAGCTTGCCGGAGGGCGTCGACCTCTAGGCGCTCGAGGAGCACATCGAGCCCATCATCAGCTACGTCGACGAAGTCAAGAGGCTGGAGGGCCAGCACCGGGATTAGCTGCTTAATTTCCTGTTGCGCTGCGAGTTTGCACCCAAGACAATTTTATCTTAAATTAAAACCGCGGCAATCACTGATGCAATATAACTTTGCTATGCTTTGAACTGATTGCATGATATTTCCCTGTCTGATTTCTTTTTGTATGTACTATACCCTACACTTAATTGGATAGGCTTGTCGGCGCATTAACCCTTGCCGTGGACGCTTTGAAGGACGGATCCTTAGAAGCCTGCTTGGGGGTGTTGCTGCCGGGCAAGCCACCTTGCCGTTCTTGGTGCAGCCACTTGAGCTGTTGAGCGGACTCGAAACAGAACAAGGGAGCCGCCAATAGTGGCTGGGATCCTTTGCGTACATGTTTTCTATACAAAAACCGAAACCATTCAAGGGCAATAACCTCACAAAAAGGAAATTAGTCAAAGTTTTGGCGTGACTTAGCTTTTTATTGCTGCATGGATTGCCGTCGTGGCTACGAATGACGCCGCCCGCCTGGCTTCTCGTATCTGGGTGGCGTGGATGATATTGATCTCCTCCTCCACCGGCGTTTGCCATGTCACCCGTCCGTGCTGGCACGGGCGGAGCGGCTCCGGATGAGCCGACCGCTGCGATCGTCTTCTTCTTCGGATCCATGGTGATGAAGAAACTTGTTGCACTAACTAATAGACCAGATTCTCACAACTAACCGCCCCCTACCTGGCTCACCAAAGATGTCGGGGAAACTAACACCTATGGGATCACAGGAATCCCTTCTATGTTCGGCAGGGAGAATAGCTACACAAACATCAGGTCTAGCAGTCAGCACAAGGGGATTTTTACCCAGGTTCGCGCCGCAAAGATGTGTAATACCCTAGTCCTACTTGTCTTGATATATGTGTTCTTGAGCTTTTAAACTAGCTGTGTTGCATGCACATTCCAAAAAGTCCTAATCTCCTCTCTGTATGCCTCGGGCCTCCTTTTATATGTAAAAGGGGTTGCTTGTGACACCCCAGATTCGATGCGCCAGGTGTCCGCCAGTTATTCGCCGTTGTTGCCATGTCATTTGCTTGCGTGTTGCATATTTCCATGTCATCATGTGCATTTCATTTTGCATACATGTTCGTTTCTTGCATCCGAGCATTTTCCCCATTGTCCGTTTTGCAATCCGGCACTCCTATGTCCTCCAGCGTCCCCCTTTTGTCTCTTGTTGTGAGTGGGTGTTAAACTTTCTCGAAATGGCCCGAGGTTTGCCAAGCGGCCTTGGTATAGCACCGGTAGACCGCCTGTCAAGTTTTGTGCCATTTGCAGGTTGTTTGATACTCCAACGGTTAACCGCGTAGCCCGCAAATCCCCTTTTGTCTTGCAGCCCAACACCCTTCCAAACTGGCCCAAAACCCATCCTAACCCCCCTCCATGCTCTCGGTCGTTCGATCACGATCGTGCGGGCGAAAACCGTGCCTCATTTGGAGTCTCCTAGCTCCCTCTACCAATATATTAGCCCTCCCCCATCCAAATCGCAGTCCAAACCCTAAAAACCTCCCTCCGCGCCGCCAAACATGTCCGCCGATGGCCGGACACGTCCGCCGCCGCCGCCCGCAGCCAACCACCGCGTGCCACGTGTTGCCGCCGCCTCCACCCACCGCGCCGACCCGCTCGGCCCGCCACAGGCCCCCGTGGCCCGTTCCCAGCCGTCGTAGCCCGCGGGCGACCCTGCCAGGTCGCCACACCCGCGCGCCCGCGCTGCTTCGGGGCATCCCGCCGTCGCCGCCGGCCGTGGCCCCGTGCCGCCCTGGCGCTCGCCGGGGCAGCCTGCCGACCTGCGTCCGGCGCCCGCGCCTTCGCCCATCGCCGCCCTTGCATGCCCGTGCGCTGCCGCCTGGCTTCGCCCCTGCCGCGGCCTCCTCCCTCACCGCCGGTGGCCGCCGCCGCCGCCTGCCCCTCGCCGAGGCTGCGCCACCCCGCCGCCCCCGTCGCCTCCTCCGCCTCTCCTCGCCGGGATTCGGCCGGATCCAGCCCGGATCCACCTCCCCGATGCCTCTCCGGTCTCCTTCATCAACTCCGACGAAACTCCGGCGAGCCTCGGAATCCGCGCCGTCCAGATCTATCCCGAGGTTGACCCCCGAAATTTCCCAGTCCCCGAATTATTTGCATTTTGGTCCCCTATTCATCGCATCATAACATGCTGCATACTGCTCCGTTTCACTCATGCAATATATCAAAATGTTCATTGAGAGATGCTCTACATTTTGTTCCATTGTGCCATGTTTGTTTGAGTCCATCTTGATGCCCTAATCATCGTTGCAAGAGTGTTATATGATGTTATTCTGCTGAAACTGTTATAACTTGGTGATTTGTCATTTTTGTTGTATTTGATGTGTGCATCCTATGAGCATGAGCTCTACATCAGTTTTGAGCTACTTCATGCCATATTTACAGAGGTGCAATCCATGTATTTTTGTGAGTCTTGTAGTGAGTGCATCAAGCTTGTTAAGTAGGGTACTTGTTGTTGCTGTTTTGCTAGGCTGAATCTGTTATTTTGTGATGCTATGTAGACCTGCTGCTACAAGTCTTTCTATGCATAATCTAGAGATTTTCACTAAGGATGTTTTGTTATGCATGTCATGCTCTATCCATCCATGCCCCTGGTTGCATTTATAGCCTGCATTAGCTTGTTGTAATCTTGCTCCAAAGTTGCTAAATAATGTTGTTGTCAGCCTGGTAACATGAAGTTCAGTTTTTCCATGTATTTTGCTAATGATCCATGCACCTTATGAACTTGCTCTTGCCATGCTGAGCTTCATAAAAATGTCTTCTTGCTGTTGGTTGCCTTGTCATGCCATGTTTTGCTCTGTGGTGAGTGGTACAAGCTCACCAATATGACTACTTATTGTTGTTCCCGCCATGTTTGAATCTGTCATATAACTTGCCATGTTTACATGGGTGCCATCATATCTTCTAATCCTTTTTGGCTCATGGTCAGTAAAGGACTTTGGTTATATGCATTTAGTAGTATCATGCCATGCCTTAAGTTTATATGATAAGTTCCTGTAACATGTTGTTTGATAGCTCTAAACATTGCAACCTGATGTTATTTCTGCTAAGCCTGAAACTGTTATTATTTGCAATCTTTCCATGTCCTTTTGAGCATGTTCTAGTGTTTTCTGGAGATAGCTCAGTGTTCATGTTTTGTTATGCTTTACCTGTACATCATGTCCATGCCTTTTGTTATTATGTTGAGATGTTGTAGCATGTTGTTTTGATACTTGCAATATGCCTAGTTGCTGTTTTGGTCAGCTTGTCCTTTAAACTTGTATAGTGTGTGTGTGTTGAACAGTTGCTCCGTTTTGAGTGTGCTCTATATGTAACTTGCTTGATTTTGCATGTAGTTTCATATTATCATGTTGCATATTTGTTTTGAGAGTGTTTGCTTGATGTTTGTATGCATTTTGCATCAATGCCATGTTGAACTTGTTTTGCTCATATCTTTTAGGCCGTAGCTCCGAACTAAATGAACTTTATGTGTAACTTGACTAGAATCTCGTGTAGATCATCTTGGTTCATCTTAACTTGCTGTTTAACAACTTGAACATAAGGTTTATTCAGGTCTGGACCAGTTTCGAAATTTGCATACGAGGACTTACCGGAGTTGTTATATGTTGTTCCAGGCCTCATTTAAACTTGCCTTGATGTGTTGCTCTTGTTTGCATCATCTCTTTCCATGAGTAGCTTCATGTAGTCTTGTCTTGCATCATGCGTGTTGTGCATCATGTCTTGTTCATGTGTGGTGTGTTTACTATGTTGTGTGCTTCTTCTCGATAGTTCCTGTTTCGTTGCGATCGTGAGGATTCGTTCGTCTACGCTTGGTTCGGCTTTATCCGTTCGTCTTCTTCATGGACTCGTTCTCCTTCCTAGCGGGATTTCAGGCAAGATGACCGCTACACTGGATCTCACTACTATCATTGCTATGCTAGTTGCTTCGTTCTATCGCTATGCTGCGCTACCTATCACCTGTTTATCAAGCCTCCCAAATTGCCATGTCAGTCTCTAACCTTTTGCAACCTTCCTAGCAAACCATTGCTAGGCTATGTTACCGCTTTGCTCAACCCCTCTTATAGCGTTGCTAGTTGCAGGTGAAGTTGAAGATTGCTCTATGGTGGACAGGATTATGTTGGGATATCATAATATCTCTTATTTAATTAATGCATCTATATACTTGGTAAAGGGTGGAAGACTCGGCCTTATGCCTGGTGTTTTGTTCCACTCTTACCGTCCTAGTTTCTGTCATACCGGTGTTATGTTCCCGGATTTTGTGTTCCTTACGCGGTTGGGTGATTTATGGGACCCCCTTGACAGTTCACTTTGAATAAAACTCCTCCAGCAAGGCCCTTGGGTCGGCCAAACCGAGGGTCATCTTTATTTTAGCCCCCCCCCCCCCGGGCCAATGCTTGTCTAAGTGTTGGTCCGAACCGAGTAGACTGCAGGGTCCCCTCGGGGAAACTCGACGTCTGGTTTTACTCGTAGGATGTCTCATCCGGTGTTGCCCTGAGAATGAGATATGTGCAGCTCCTATCGGGATTGTCGGCGCATCGGGCGGCTTTGCTGGTCTCGTTTTACCATTGTCAAAATGTCTTGTAAACCGGGATTCTGAGTCTGATCGGGTCTTCCTTGGAGAAGGTATATCCTTCGTTGCTCGCGAGAGCTTAACATGGGCTAAGTTGGGACACCCCTGTAGGGTATAAACTTTTGAAAGCCGTGCCCGCGGTTATGTGGAAGATGGGAATTTGTTAATGTCCGGTTGTAGATAACTTGACACCAGATCCGAATTAAAACGCATCAACCGCGTGTGTAGCCATGATGGTCTCTTTTCGGCGGAGTCCTGGAAGTGAGCACGGTTTTGGGTTATGTTTGACGTAAGTAGGAGTTCAGGATCACTTCTTGATCATTGCTAGCTTCACGACCGTTCCGTTTGCTCTCTTCTCGCTCTTATTTGCGTATGTTAGCCACCATACTTGCTTAGTCGCTGCTGCAACCTCACCACTTTACCCCTTCCTTACCCATTAAGCTTTGCTAGTCTTGATACCCATGGTAATGGGATTGCTGAGTCCTCGTGGCTCATAGATTACTACAACAACAGTTGCAGGTACAAGTTATGCGATGATCTTGACGCGAGAGCGATGTTTGCTTGTTTCGGAGTTCTTCTTCTGCTTCTTCTTCGATCAGGGGATAGGTTCCAGGTTGGCAGCCTGGACTAGCAGGATGGATGTCGTTTGAGTTTTCGTTTTTGTTTCATCCGTAGTCGGATGATGCTATTATGTATTGTGATGTTGTATTCGTGTGGCATTGTATGCCTTTTGTATGTATCCCCATCTATTATGTAATGTTGATGTAATGTTATCCACCTTGCAAAAGCGTTTCAATATGCGGTTTTATCCTTGGTGGGACCTTCGAGTCTCTTTAGGATAGTATCGCATATTGGGCGTGACAAGTTGGTATCAGAGCCTTGACCGACCTTAGGAGGCCCCTTGATTGATAGCGTAGTTTGGCCGTTGTTGACTCTAGAGGAAAACTGTTTTCTGAGTCTAGTTATATCGGACAGTAGGAATTCTTTTTACTCCTCAGCCCCTTCGTCGCTCTGGTGAGAAATCTCGACATAGGTGTTTTGAATTACTCCTCTTCTCCTTCAAATTTTCTTTAGGATCACGCAGTTGGTTTTTCGGTTGTTGGTTCTCTCCTCTTTTCATCCGGTGCATTTCTCGTCAAGTTGACTCGAGCCTCTTCATCTTTGCAAGTTCAATCCTCAGTTGTCTTCTTTTCCCACCCACCCACCCTTTTTCATCTCAGAGCCGGAGTCCGTAATCGAGTATCCATCCTACTCGTGTGAAGTCTTTGCTTTCTTTCCTCAATTATTTTAACCGGTGTCTTCTCTTAAAGTTATTCGTCGTTTCTCTCTTCCAAGTTGCCTTTGTTTTTCCCGCCCACCCACCCTCTTCGTCCCGGAGCCTGAGTCTGTTTCAACCATCAATTTCATTCGTGTGGAGCATTTTCAGTCTTCCCTCAATCATTTCAACCGGTGAATTCTCGTTTGTTCAACATTCTTCATCTCTTTTTCTTCTTCGGTGGACTCAATTCAAGTTTTTCGGTTGATCATATTCTTTTCCTCGGCTCAAATGTTTCCCCTTGCTCGTTCGCCTCTCGCTAGTTTATCCTTCCGGAGTGTTCAAGACATCTCAGGAGATTCGTCAGTGTTTCAATTAATTCGAGGTTGTCACCTCACTCAAATATTTCAATCGTTCCGGTGCATCATCTACCTCTTCAACATCCCTTTCCAATGGTGTTTTTCTCTTTGGTGGGCCCTAACCCACAGGTCTTTTCCCAGGATCTTACCTGACTCTTCTAATTTCCCGGAGCTATTCTCAAATCCTTTTTGAAGTTTGACGTAAGTATGAATTTCATCAGTCAGATCTTTTCCAAGATCAATTTCAAATCATTTTCATTGTTGGCTCAACCTTTTTGTTTTTCATTCTCCCGAAGTATCTCAACAATTCATGGTGGTGTTTCTCGTCATCTCGGATTTTGAAGATCGAAGAAGAGTTTTTCCTCTAAATCTTGCCCGTTCTCTCGAAGATTCGTGGTTCTAGCTTCATGCTATCCTCTCGAATTATTCCATTTGTCAGATATTCTTTTCTTAACCATCCGGAGTATGTCAGGAGTTGTTTTTCCATTTCTTTTCACCGGAGGCCATCGTTCCAGAAGAATGATTCGTCCCCACATTTCGGCTATCGTTCTCTATTTATCCCGATGCTTCGTTCAAGTGTTCTTTCATCATCTCATGATCTCTTCTTTGTTTTGCATCTAAATCCTCTCAAGCATAGTTGTTCTTCTAATTCTTCCCGGTGATTAAGTCTCTTTCATCAGTCATCTTCTAATTCCTACGGTGGTTCGTTCAAAATTCTTTTTCCTTGTTTATCATATTAATCCATACGTTCTTTCCAATCCTACCAGTGGTTCATGAAGACCTTCTCAAGTTTGCAATATGTCACTTCTCAATCCTGTCAAGAAGAATAAGTAGTATGAAAAATCCATTGCTTGTCATCAATTAAATTTGATGAAGGATAAGCATACAATAAATCTTATTTCATCCAAGTGAGTAATCCCTTCCTTCGGAGTTTGTTCTTGAGGCATAAATTCGAGTTCCAAGTGTTTTCATCTTTTCTTTTCCGGAGTTCCAAGCTAATCTCGCTTATCTCGGCGGAACCTCCATCCAAATCATCGCAAGGCTCATCTTATTCTTTCTTCTTTCATTCTATCTCATCATCCTTTTGTTACCGGAGTTCTTCACGGTGGTTCTTCATGATTTAATTCATTCTTCAACCCTTCCTTCTAAGTTCTTTCCATTCAATTCTTTCAATTCTTCCGGAGGCATTACGTTGCTTATGTCGTCAAGTGTCATACCATCTTGTGAAGCTCGTGTTCTATTCCTCCATGTTTAGCCGGAGTGCTGCCTAAATTCTTCCATTCTTATTCCTCCCCTATCTTGTTCTAACCGGAGTGGTTTCATAGTCTATCTGATTCTGTGAGCTTTCGATTCTCGTCATTCTCGTCGTTCCTCTCTTCTTCTCGAGCGCTCTCGATTCTTTGCTTCTTCTCTTGAGTTCTTGTTTCACTCATCCCTTTTCCCTTCCTTCTCGGTCCTAAGATCTCGGGACGAGATCTCTTGTTAGTGGAGGAGTGTTGTAACGCCCCGCATTCGATGCGCCAGGTGTCCGCCAGTTATTCGCCATTGTTGCCATGTCATTTGCTTGCGTGTTGCATATTGCCATGTCATCATGTGCATTTCATTTTGCATATGTGTTCGTTTCTTGCATCCGAGCATTTTCCCCGTTGTCCGTTTTGCAATCCGGCACTCCTATGTCCTCCGGCGTCCCCCTTTTATCTCTTGTTGTGAGTGGGTGTTAAACTTTCTCAGAATGGCCCGAGGTTTGCCAAGCGGCCTTGGTATAGCACCGTAGACCGCCTGTCAAGTTTCGTGCCATTTGGAGGTTGTTTGATACTCCAACGGTTAACCGCGTAGCCCGCAAAGCCCCTTTTGTCTTGCAGCCTAACACCCTTCCAAACTAGCCCAAAACCCATCCTAACCCCCTCCATGCTCTCGGTCGTTCGATCACGATCGTGTGGGCGAAAACCGTGCCTCATTTGGAGTCACCTAGCTCCCTCTACCCATATATTAGCCCTCCCCCGTCCAAATCACAGTCCAAACCCTAAAACCCTCCCTCCATGCCGACGGACATGTCCGCCGACGGCCGGACACGTCCGCCGCCGCCGCCCGCAGCCAACCACCGCGTGCCACGTGTCGCCGCCGCCTCCACCCACCGCGCCGGCCCACTCGGCCCACCGCGGGCCCCCGTGGCCCATTCCCAGCCGCCGCAGCCCGCGGGCGACCCCGCCCGGTCGCCGCACCCGCGCGCCCACGCCACCGCCACCGGCCGCGGCCTCGTGCCGCCCCGGCGCTCGCCGGCGCCGCCTGCAGACGTGCGTCCGGCGCCCGTGCCTCCGACCGTCGCCCACGCCTCCGACCGTCGCCGCCATTGCGCGCCCGTGCGCTGCCGCCCGGCTTCGCCCCTGCCGCGGCCTTCAGCCGCCTCCCTCACCGCCGGTGGCCACCGCCGCCTGCCGGCCTCGCCTCGTCGGGGCTGCGCCGCCCTACCGCCCCCGTCGCCTCCTCCGCCTCCCCTCGCCGGGATCCGGCCGGATCCGGCGAGATCCGGCCCGGATCCGCCTCCCCGACGCCTCTCCGGTCTCCTTCGTCAACTCCGGCGAAACTCCTGCGAGCCTCAGAATCCGTGCCGTCCAGATCTATCCCGAGGTTGACCCCCAAAATTTCCCCAAGTCCCCGAATTATTTACATTTTGGTCCTCTGTTCATCGCATCATAACTTGCTGCATACTGCTCCGTTTCATGCGTGCAATATATCAAAATGTTCATTTAGAGATGCTCTACATTTTGCTCCATTGTGCCATGTTTGTTTGAGTCCATATTAATGCCCTAATCATCATTGCAAGAGTGCTATACGATGTTATTCTGCTGAAACTGTTATAACTTGGTGATTTGTCATTTTTGTTACATTTGATGTGTGCATCCTATGAGCATGAGCTCTACATGAGTTTTGAGCTACATCATGCCATCTTTACAGCGGTGCAATCCATATATTTTTGTGAGTCTTGTAGTGAGTGCATCAAGATTGTTAAGTAGGGTACTTGCTGTTGCTGTTTTGCTAGGCTGAATCTGTTATTTTGTGATTCTATGTAAACCTGCTGCTACAAGTCTTTCTATGCAAAATCTGGAGATGTTCACTAAGGATGTTTTGTTATGCATGTCATGCTCTATCCATCCATGCCCCTGGTTGCATTTATAGCCTGCTTTATCTTGTTGTAATCTTGCTCCAAAGTTGCTAAATAATGTTGTTGTCAGCCTGTTAACATGAAGTTCAGTTTTGCCATGTGTTTTGCTAATGATCCATGCACCATATGAACTTGCTTTTGCCATTCTTAGCTTCATAAGCATGTCTTATTACTGTTGGTTGCCATGTCATGCCATGTTTTGCTCTGTGGAGAGTGATACAAGCGCACCAACATGACTACTTATTGTTGTTCCTGCCATGTTTGAATCTGTCATATAACTTGCCATGTTTACATGGGTGCCATCATATCTTCTGATCCTTTTTGGCTCATCGTCAGTGAAGGAGTTTTGTTATATGCATTTAGTAGTATCACGCCATACCTTAAGTTTCTATGATAAGTTCCTGTAACATGTTGTTTGATAGCTCTAAACATTGCAACCTGATGTTATTTCTGCTAAGCCTGAAACTGTTATTATTTGCAATCTTGCCATGTCCTTTTGAGCATGTTCTAGTGTTTTCTGGAGATAGCTCAGTGTTCATGTTTTGTTATGCTTTACCTGTAAATCATGTCCATGCCTTTTGTTCTTATGTTGAGATGTTGTAGCATGTTGTTTTGATACTTGCAATATGCCTAGTTGCTGTTTTGTTCAGCTTGTCCTTTAAACTTGTATAGTGTGTGTGTGTTGAACCGTTGCTCCGTTCTGAGTGTGCTCTATATGTAACTTGCTTGATTTTGCATGTAGTTTCATATTATCATGTTGCATCCTTGTTTTGAGAGTGTTTGATTGATGTTTGTATGTATTTTGCATCAATGCCATGTTGAACTTGTTTTGCTCATATCTTTTAGGCCGTAGCTCCGAACTAAATGAACTTTATATGTAACTTGACTAGAATCTCGTGTAGATCATCTTGGTGCATCTTAACTTGCTGTTTTACAACTTTAAAATAAGGTTTCTTCAGATCTGGACCAATTCCGAAATTTGCATACGAGGACTTACCGGAATTGTTAAATGTTGTTCCCGGCCTCATTTAAACTTGCCTTGATGTGTTGCTCTTGTTTGCATCATATCTTGCCATGAGTAGCTTCATGTAGTCTTGTATTGCATCATGCTTGTTGTGCATCATGTATTGTTCATGTGTGGTCTGTTTACTATGTTGTGTGCTTCTTCTCGATAGTTCCTGTTTCGTTGCGATCGTGAGGATTCGTTTGTCTACGCTTGGTTCGGCTTCATCCGTTCGTCTTCTTCATGGACTCATTATCCTTCCTAGCGGGATTTCAGGCTAGATGACCGCTACCCTGGATCTCACTACTATCATTGCTATGCTAGTTGCTTCGTTCTATCGCTATACTGCGCTACCTATCACCTGTTTATCAAGCCTCCCAAATTGCCATGTCAGCCTCTAACCTTTTGCACCCTTCCTAGCAAACCATTGCTTGGCTATGTTACCGCTTTGCTCAACCCCTCTTATAGCATTGCTAGTTGCAGGTGAAGTTGAAGATTGCTCTATGGTGGACAGGATTATGTTGGGATATCACAATATCTCTTATTTAATTAATGCATCTATATACTTGGTAAAGGGTGGAAGACTCGTCCTTATGCCTGGTGTCTTGTTCCACTCTTGCCGCCCTAGTTTCCGTCATACCGGTGTTATGTTGCCGGATTTTACGTTCCTTACGCGGTTGGGTGATTTATGGGACCCCCTTGACAGTTCACTTTGAATAAAACTCCTCCAACAAGGCCCAACCTTGGTTTTACCATTTGCCTCACCACCACCTATACCCTTCCCTTGGGTCGGCCAACCCGAGGGTCATCTTTATTTTAGCCCCCCCGGGCTAATGCTTGTCTAGGTGTTGGTCCGAACCGAGTAGACTACGGGGCCCCCTCGGGGAAACTCGAGGTCTGGTTTTACTCGTAGGATGTCTCATCCAGTGTTGTCCTGAGAACGAGATATGTGCAGCTCCTATCGGGATTGTCGGCGCATCGGGCGGCTTTGCTGGTCTTGTTTTACCATTGTCGAAATGTCTTGTAAACCGGGATTCCGAGTCTGATCGGGTCTTCCTGGGAGAAGGTATATCCTTCATTGATCGCGAGAGCTTATCATGGGCTAAGTTGGGACACCCCTGCAGGGTATAAACTTTCGAAAGCCGTGCCCACGATTATGTGACAGATGGGAATTTGTTAATGTCCGGTTGTAGATAACTTGACACCAGATCCGAATTAAAATGCATAAACCGCGCGTGTAGCCGTGATGGTCTCTTTTTGGCGGAGTCCGGGAAGTGAACACGGTTTTGGGTTATGTTTAGCGTAAGTAGGAGTTCAGGATCACTTCTTGATCATTGCTAGCTTCACGACCGTTCCGTTTGCTCTGTTCTCGCTCTTATTTGCGTATGTTAGCCACCATACTTGCTTAGTCGTTGCTGCAACCTCACCACTTTACCCCTTCCTTACACATTAAGATTTGCTAGTCTTGATACCCATGGTAATGGGATTGCTGAGTCCTCGTGGCTCACAGATTACTACAACAACAGTTGCAGGTACAAGTTATGCGATGATCTTGACGCGAGAGTGATGTTTGCTTGTTTTGGAGTTCTTCTTCTGCTTCTTCTTCGATCAGGGGATAGGTTCCAGGTCGGTAGCCTGGACTAGCAGGGTGGATGTCGTTTGAGTTTCTGTTTGTGTTTCATCTGTAGTCGGATGATGCTATTATGTATTGTGATGTTGTATTCTTGTGGCATTGTATGCCTTTTGTATGTATCCCCATCTATTATGTAATGTTGATGTAATGATATCCACCTTGCAAAAGCGTTTCAATATGTGGTTTTATCCTTGGTGGGACATTCAAGTCTCTTTAGGATAGTATCGCATATTGGGCGTGACATTGCTACAGTGGCACACAGGAGGTGGAAAGCGAGCTACAGTGCCTGAGCTTATCGCTCGGCACCGTAGGACAAATGCATTTAATGCGTTGCCTACGTGCCCTCTTACTTTATTGGGGATGGCAACAGAAGCCATCCCATCCATCGCCGCTCTCCCTTGCCTTGACATGCGTCCAGGCAGACGAGGCAGGCAGTGCCACGTTGGCTAGCTAGCTGCTGTGTTGGCGTGGTGGTAGAACCTCCACGAAGATCTGCATGCCGCCACGCAGGCGCCTTCTTAGTTGGCACACTGGTCGCTGCACTAGAGTGGTGGTGAGGTGACAAATCCTTGCCAGGCACGGGCCTGGCCATGGCCCAGCAATCGTCCCCGACAAGGCTTGCCGGGGGCCTCAGAGTCGTCCCGGGCAAGGGTCTTGCCGGGGGTCTTCGTCTTCTGGTCCCATGTGGACCCGCAAGCCATCAATCTTCATGAAGATCTGCATGCTACCACACACGCGTTCCCAAATTTTGGCCTTAATGTTGTCGATGGTGTCAGAACTCCCAGCCTCAAGGGTGATAGCCTTGCTGGTGCTGTGTAGGTTCCCCCGGCAAGGAGCTTGTCGGGGCTATGCACCCTTCTCTCTGGCAAGGATGCTGCTAGGGGGCGGTTATGTCTGTCCTATGCTCTTTGTTCACTGTGTTAAGTATGTGTCTTGGTAGTCTTGTGTTCTATCTTCTGCTGTCCTGCCGGGCCCGGCCACAGGTGTGGCTACAACTGCCCATGCACGAGTAAGGGGTACAGACGAACCCATACTTTTGTACATCGACAACCGCGATCTACACCAACAACTTCACCGCCGTAAACACCAACTCTCTCCCCGTTTACGCGGCGGTGTAACCTCTTTATTTCAGCTATAATCTCTACTTAAACATGGTACTTCATGCTTCATATTACTATCCAATGATGTGTTTCCATCCTATGATGTTTGAGTAGATTTGTTTTGTCCTATGGGTTGATTGATGATCGTGATTGGTTTGACATGTATGTTTTTTTGGTGTTGTCCTATGGTGCCCTCCGTGTCGCGCAAGCATGTGGGATTACCGTTGTAGGGTGTTATAATACGTTCATAATTCGTTTATACTGGGTGGCAAGAGTGACAAAAGCTTATACCCCAAGTGAGGGGGTTGTTGTGTATGGGAGTAAAGAGTACTTGTTGCTTAATGCTGTTGTTGGGTTTTACCTTAATGATCTTTAGTGGTTGTGGATGCTTGCTAGAGTGCCAGTCATAAGTGCATGTCATCCCAGTACAGAAAGTATGTTAGCTCATCCCTCTCCCTCATATAAAATTGCAATAATGATTACCGGTCTAGTTATCAATTGTCTAGGGACAAATCTTTCTCTTTGTGTTACAAAAAGCTTTCTACTAAACAACTAACTTTTATTATCTTGCAAATTACTCCTATTTTTATTTTAGCTAAGTACTTCTAGTGTTATTATTGCAAACTTATCCTTACACCTACAAAGTAGTTTTATTCTTATTCTATGTAAAGCGAAGTGTGCGTAGAGCTGTATCGGTGGTCGATAGAACTTGAAGGGAATATAATTCTACCTTTAGCTCCTCGTTGGGTTCGACACTCTTACTTATCAAGAAAGTCTACAATTGATCCCCTTGTGGGTTATCAAGACATTTTTCTGACGCCATTGCCAGGGAGCAACAACGTAGGGTGAATATTCTCGTGTGTGCTTGTTGGCTTTATCACTAAGAAGTTTTTATTTTGTGCTCTAGTTTTCTATCTTTAGTTATGGGTAGGAAATGCATATACCAAAAAAAATAGTTGTACTTGCTAACCTAATGGTTGAAGAACCACCCAAAATCTATCATACCACTGAAGCTTTTTACTTGGATCATCTTCGATCCATTTGGGCTCATGCTGAAAACCCAACTAGCTTAGTTGAGGGAAAATCATTAGATGGGCATGCTTATTTTGTGCGACACCGTTTGTCTCAAAAAAGGAAACTTTTATGGCATCAAATTAATAGTTTGCATTGCTAAGCTTGGAATTTATGCAAAATACATGATTTTACTTGTTGCTCCGAAGACCCTAAAAACACCTTCCCTACCAATGAGAGTTTAATGATAATGGCATCTTATCTTCTTATGCCAAAGGTGTCTATAGTTACTGTGATATTGAACAAATTTAAGAATTTTTTTCCTTTAAGGGTGCCTATGAAATTGATTCTTTGGTTGAAAAGTATGATGCTGCTCTTTACGAATCAGAAAATTTTGCCATACTTAAATATTGCTATGAAAACTATGCTTCTAATGCTTATGTTAAAGAATATATTGAGGACGTCTTTGTTGTCATAGAAGAGACTAATATTTTGCAGGAACCTATGGAAGAAGAAATTGCTGAAACTATGAGATCATTAGATGGAAAAGATGACAAGGAGAGCGAAGAACAAATGGAGGAAGAGTGGATTGATCACCCGTGCCCACCTTCTAATGATAGTAACTCGTCAACTCATAAATTTTTTAATTTCCCTTCATGCTTACCAAAGGATGAATGCTATGATGATTGCTATGATCCCATTGATTCATTTGAAATATCCATTTTTATGAAAATGATGCTTGTTATGCTTGTGGCCATGATGCCAATATGAACTATGCTTATGGAGCTGAACTTGGCATCTTTCCTTATGTTAAGAGTGAAATTGTTGCTATTGCACCCACACATGATAGTCCTATTATCTTTTTGAATTCTCCCAACTACACTATATCGAAGAAGTTTGCGTTGATTAAGGATTATATTGATGGGTTGTGTTTCACTATTACACATGATAATTTTGATGAATATAATATGCATGTGCTTGCTGCTCCTACTTGCAATTATTATGAGAGAGGAACTACATCTCCACCTCTCTATGTTTTCAATACGATAAAATTTCAAGAAACACTTTATACTATGCACTGGCCTTTATTATGTGTGAATGAATTGTTCTTTTATGACATGCCAATGCAAAGGAAGAGAGATAGACTTCGTCATTATGTGAATGAATTGTTGCTTTGTGCTCACTACTAAATTACAAATCATTGTTAATTAAAATTTATGAGTTGAAGAGTTACTCTCCTTATAAGAGTTACATTGATCACCCGTGACTATATACCTAGCTTAATGGCTTTAAAGAAAGCGGTGCCTAGGAGACAACCCGGAAGTTTTAGAGATTCATTTTATTCTATTATGTGATTTTAATTTTTTTTAATATATATATAGGGTAACCTAAAACTTTTTCAAAAATAAAAGTGAAAGTGAGCAAGACGAGCATCGTTGAAGTGGGAGCTAGCCTTGAACTTTATTCATGCCCATGAAACTTTGTGAACCTTGATTACAGAATTTTTAACAAAAATAATTATCCCTTTGTACAAATCCATTGTATTATCAAAATAATGTGCCAAGATTTACCTTTAGGATGTTTAAATTGCACCTTTACACACTGTCCTATTTTCACAGATTACTATTATAGTTTCTTTATTTGCTAACGTTTGAAATCTTGTTGAGCCCCATTGACTTGGGAACCATAGAATTGTGATAGCATATAGTTTGATTATAATTATACAATAATGGTACAATAGGACATGATGTGATTTTATGCTATCTGTACTAACCCTTCTAATAAAAAGTTCAGTTAAGTTTTCTGTGGAAGTGTCCGAAGATCAAGGAGGTATCGATATGAGAAGAATGAGAGAGGCAAGATTTCAAGCTTGGGGATGCCCAAGGCACCCCAAGTAAATATTCGAGGAGACTCAAGCGTCTAAGCTTGGGGATGCCACGGAAGGCATCCCATCTTTCTTTTTTGACAATTATCGGTATGTCTCGGTTTTTGTTTTGTTCACATGATATGCGTAAATTCTTGGAGCGTCGTATGATTTTTATTTTTATTTTGGTAATGCACCATGCTGGTAGGAGATTGACCTTGGTTGATTTACATAATTCTCGTTGCACTTCGCTTATATCCTCTGAGTATGGCTTTATAGAATGCTTCATGTGCTCCGCTTATATCAATTGAAGTTTGGATGCCTGCTTCTCTACCTTTATAAAACCGTTATTTGTAGAATGATCTTTTGATTCACTTATATTTATTAGAGAATGGTATTTTGTAGAAAGAAGTAAACTATCTTGCTTCACTTATACTATTTAGAGAGACAACAGTAATTGGTCATTCACATGGTTAGTCATAAAATCCTACATAAAACTTGTAGATCATTGAATATGATACATTTGATTCCTTGCAATAGTTTTGTGATATTGAGTTGATAATATGTGGGAGGTACTAGTGAATGATTGTGGTTTAGTAAGAATATTGGTGTTAAGGTATGTGATTCCCGAAGCATGCACGTATAGTCTCTAGTTATGCTAAGAAGTTGGAGCATGATTTATTATTGAGTGTCTTCCTTTGCGTGGAGGTCGGCGGCGCACGATTGCTAACTCCTACTAACCTCCCCACTAGGGGCATGCGTAGTAGTACTTTGCTTTGAGGGATAATTGACTTTTGCAATAAGTATGTGATTTCTTTATGACTAATGTGAGTCCATGGATTATACGCACTCTCACATTTCCGCAATTTGTTAGCCTCTTTGGTACCGTGCATTTCCATTTATCACCTCGAGAGTCTGTACAAACTTCGTCGGTGCATCCAAACCCCGTGCTATGATACACTCTTTCACACAGCATCCTCCTTATATCTTCCTCAAAACAGCCACCATACCTACCTATCATGGCATTTCCATAGCCATTCCGAGATATATTGCCATGCAACTTCCACCTTTCCATTATTGTGACGTACACCTTCATTGTCATATTGCTTTGCATGATCATATAGCTGACATAGTATTTGTGGCTCAGCCATCATTCATCATTATCATACATGTTACAATAGCATCATTGCACATCCTGGTACACCGCCAGAGGCATTCATATAGAGTCATATTGTTCTAGATATTGAGTTGTAAGTAAATAGAAGTGTGATGATTGATAACCCGCAAGTATACGGGATCGCAACAGTTTTCGATAAGAGTGTCGAACCCAATGAGGAGCTAAAGGTAGAATAAATATTCCCTCAAGTTCTATCAGCCACTGATACAACTCTACGCACGCTTGACGTTCTCTTTACCTAGAACAAGTATGAAACTAGAAGTACTTTGTAGGTGTGAAAGGCTAGGTTTGCAAGACAATAAATGGCATGTAAATATAAACTAGGGGCTGTTTAGATAAAGATACAATAAAGTAAATATTAGTAGAGAGCTTTTTGTTATGAGAAAGTTATTTGTCCAAGGCAATCGATAACTAGACCGGTAATCATTGTTGCAATTCTATTTGAGGGAGAGGCATAAGCTAACATACTTTCTCTACTTGGATTATATGCACTTATGATTGGAACTCTAGCAAGTGTCCGCAACTACTAAAGATTCATTAAGGTAAAACCCAACCATAACATTAAAGTATCAAGTCCCCTTTTATCCCATACGCAAACAACCTACTTACTCAGGTTTGTGTTTCAGTCACTCACGCAACCCACCATAAGCAAATCATAAACATATTGCAAAACCTACAATGGGAATCCCTCACGCTTGCGCGACATGGAGGGCACAATAGGACAGCACCAATAATAAAACATGCAACTCAAACCAATCACGATCATCAATTAACCCATAGGACAAAACGGATCTACTCAAACATCATAAGATAGCCATACATCATTGGGAAATAATATATAGCATTGAGCACCATGTTTAAGTAGAGATTACAACAGGTAAGAGAGAGGTTACACCGCTACATAGAGGGAGGAAGAGTTGGACATGAAGGCGGTGAAGTTGTTGGTGAAGATCGCGGTGATGATGATGGCCCCCAGCAGCGCTCCGGCGCCACCGGAAGCAAGGGGACGAGGGGGCCCCTTCTTATTCTCCTTCCTTGACCTCCTACCTAGATGGGAGAAGGGTTTCCCCTCTGTTCCTTGGCTCCCATGGCATGGGAGGGGCGAGAGCCCCTCCGAGATTGGATCTATCTCTCTGTTTCTGCCTTCTCTGATTCTACCCCTTCACCGTTTCCTTTATATCTGGATATTCGTAATTCCGATTGGGGTGAATCTTTCGCCCAGATTTTTCTCATAAAATTAGCTTTCTTACGGAGAAAGTAGAGCCTCAACCGCCTTACGGGCGTCCCACGAGAGCCCAGGGCGTGCCCAGGGGTAGGGGGCGCGCCCCCCTGTCTCGTGGCCACCTCGGACACTGTTTCGCGTTGATTCTTCCTCCGGAAAATCCCAAATATTCCAAAATAATTCTGCGTCCATTTTTATCCCGTTTGGATTCCGTTTGATATTGGTTTTCTGCGAAACATAAAACATGCAACAAACAGGAACTGCCATTGGGCACTGGATCAATATGTTAGTCCCAAAAAATAGTATAAAAAGTTGCCAAAAGTATATAAAGGTTGAATAATATTGGCATGGAACAATCAAAAATTATAGATACCACGGAGACGTATCAATGATCATCATTATTAGAGCATTGCACTAGTGAGGAATAAATAAATAAATAAATAAATAAACAAGAGGCCAAACAAAGCAAAAAAGGAGGCCAAAAAGAGCCCATCAAAAAACAGAAAATAGAAAAAGACATAAAAAGAGAGAAGGGGCAATGTTACAATGCTTTTGCACACTTGTGCTTCAAATTAGAACCATGGTTTTCATATAGAGAGCCTCCTATGTTGTCACTTTCATATACTACAGTACCAGCAGTACTGTTAGCTACAGTATTTACTCCAACAAAGGCCTCCTTTCGTTCATAGGATAGGAATATGAAAATCATAGGAAGTGAGATGACATGCATCTCAATTCCTATAGAGAAAGAGATGCCATTTGATGCATAGGATATGATTTTTTCCATTTAGTCTAGGCTAATGTACTCATAATTTGCTCTAAAAACTACAGTAGTAACTAGTAGTACTGGTACATGCTCGTACTCAGACACAGACACACACACTAACTACTAGTACTACTACTTCTCACATGCCGGCCAGACGCCGTCGTTCTCCTTCCCGGCTTTGTCGGCGACACCCCACCGTGCTTGGATTTCTGTAGCAGCCCGTGCGTCCTTTTCTTTGTTGCGGCGGCGGGCCTCTCTTTTCTTGAGTGCTTTCTGACTTTTCCACTCCCTCTGTGCGGCTTTGGCCGCCTCTTGCTCTACCACCCATTCGGCCTTGGCATCTTCAAATTCCTCCCACATAGTTGTGAGGTTGCTAGCGGCGATGAACTCGGCATGGCAGGATGCCATCGCTTCCCTACCATTTTGTGTGCGTCCGTGGGCGGCCAGGAACTCGGCGTGGGGGGATTCCATCGCTGCCTTACCGGTTAGTGTGAGGTGCGGTGGCATGAACGACACCTGGTGAGAGCTCTGGGGTGGAGTGGCTGGACAACCGTATAGTGCATTGGTTTGTCAAGAGCCCAAGGAGTAAAGACGAAGCAAATTAGGATTCCCCTTCAATACTGGTCATTTATTACTGAGTAAAATGCATTGTCGATCATCGAACTTGTCTTGATAGCTCACTTTGATCATTGTATATGAGATATGGCGATTATACGGTCGCTGGCTCAGCGTATAGCTCCGTATTTGTATGGTTGACCAGTCAAACAGTCCGCATGCGCCTCATCAGCTCGTGTTCTTTATCTATCTACGCGGGCCTACCTGTGAATGGAGAAAGAAATACTGTAAAAACCAAAATTATGCGTATGTGGGGAATCAAACCACGGACTCGTCGCTGCAACACACCCTCGTCAGCCAAATGAAAATGAAATACTTCGCGTCAGACACTCACGCTCACGCTGTCAAAGCATGCTAATGCATGCACGTCGCCCTCTAAATCAAAGTCTTGCTCATGGCGCAACGCAAACGGCGAGCCCATCACCTGCGTGCCCCGGCGGTGCGTGACATTACTGTTTAGATGTTTGATGTAGGCCCACGCGAACACCGAGCATGTATTCACCTGGCTCAACACCAACGGTCATACTCGGACCGCCTTGCTCATGTATATCGTCCATCACAACGACAATCTATAAAACAGCCTAAGCTAGAGAGGGTACTATGGTAGTATGGTACGAAGTACGTACTATCGTGAGCGACCGATCTTAGTGCCCATGCCGCATTCACCGGACTTAACTGTAGGTGCAATTGGTGTGTCACTGACATGCGGGCCAGACGCCTGTTGGGCCCACATGTCAGTAACCCAAACGCATCTGCGGTTAAGTCACTGATGCAGCGTCCGCATTCACGCGCGACGAACCTACTCCAGCGCCAGTTTTCCATCCGTCTGTCGCGGCTCATTGCCATTCGCCCGCTATATTAACTTGAGCCCTAGCTCCCAGCCATAGCCAAAGACCCACACTAATTCTCCTCCGGTCCCTTCCTTCTGTCTGCACCACTTCAACCATGGCCTCCTAGCGCTCCGAAGCTCTCTTGGACGTACTGTTGCAGGAGCAGATGAGGGACATCGGCGGCTCCGCTAGGGGCACGCTCCAAAGCTCTCTTCAACGTACTGTCATAGGAGCAAATGAAGGAGATCGCCGACACCCCCCGGGCCGCCCTCCGCCGCCACGACCACGAAGCCGGCGCGCGTGCGCGGGCGCAGCCGGCAGCGAGGAAGAGTAGTACATGGTAGGTCGCTGCCGCTCTGGTCCCGGGAAGGCCACCACTACTCCACTCAGTCGATGCCAAGCTTGGTGGGGTAAACATCGGGGGCCGATTAGCCGCTTGACGGCGACGTGGAGGCAGAAATCTTAATAACCTTGTGCTCTGGCCG
Source organism: Triticum aestivum (assembly GCF_018294505.1). NCBI lineage: Eukaryota > Viridiplantae > Streptophyta > Magnoliopsida > Poales > Poaceae > Triticum > Triticum aestivum. The sequence goes on from NC_057804.1 coordinate 144,799,112, forward strand.
GAGGAGGAGGTTATAGAGGCGGATAAGGAGGAGGCAAAGGCAATGGCCGGCTTTCTCGGGTTCATGGCCGGACATGGTGGTCGGGCGCCGACGATCGGTTAGATTAGGTTTACAGTAGGTTTAGTACGGTTTGTGCGAAATATGTAATGAATTTCGTCCAGTTTGTAGGAAATTTTTTTTGAAATGTAATGAATTTCCTCTGTTAATTTCATCTGGTTAATTTGAAATTTGCTTTGTTTGCACAAATTTCGTCCGGTTAGTTCATATAGTTGTCGAAAGGTATGCAGGCAGCATCGGATGGCATCCATCAGTGTCCTCGGATAGATGCCGGTGTAAATTTGTGGGCCAGCGCTGGAGATGCCCTAACTATCATGCTATAATCGCTAACAATCCTCCATTATTTGGCAGGGAACAGTTATCCCTCAATCAAAATCAGATCCACGATGTTTCGCACTCCTCCCGCGTAAGAGTGTAAACTCTTGCTTACATAAAAATGGAGCAAGTGGACGGCACTATAGCACATCATATCACTCGAACTAGCCCGCCTAACGAGCGGGAAAGCACCACCCTCTTCATTTTGTTCTAGATTTCTATCGATCGATCGCGCAAAAATGTTATGCTTCGCAAGTTCTAAAGGAAAAGGCGGCACACTTACGACTCGTACGCGTCGCAACCCCGACAGTCCGGCTTGCACGCCGCTCACCAGAGGGCACACACGTTGTCTTGCAATTTCACTGACATGTGGGACCATAATTGAATAAACCGTCGATTCCTCAAAAAAGAATAAACCGTCGATAGTCGAAATCTAATCGCTCGGCGGGCGTCGGCTGAGAAGAGAGAGACGAGGGAGGGAAAAGAGATTGCCCTCCCGCCGTGCACGGACTCCAAGAAATATATGGTGATAATGTGAGGTGGGCCATGCTGGAGTCCGGACCACTTCCGGAGCCCGCTCTCACCGCCCTGGCCCCTCAAGACGCCAGCTGCGCGCTGCATGCACAGCAAGTAGTCCCCGCTTATGTGGAGGAGAGAGAGGTATTGACAAAGTCAAGGAGTAACAGTGGAGACAATAACTTTCATCAAAAATAGACAATGAATACTCGTTGCTCGTCCTCTATATCGGAAAGAATACTTTCATTCGCCGACATGTGGGATGTCGACCATCCTGGTCCACCTGCCATGCACAAAATTATCCTGGTCTACCCCGGTCGTATCGCAGGCCCAACCTTTCCCACTGTAAGTTGTTCGGACGAAGGAACCATCATGACTTCGTTGAATTCCGCTTCTTCAAGAAAACTTATTGTACCCGCAATACTGCTACCACATGCGAAGACTGGACGGCACTGTACCACGTCATATCACTGAAACCCACTAGGCCAAACTAGCCCGCCTAGGTCATCTATTTTGGAACGGAGGGAGTACGTCTCTGCACTGCTATGATTTTGTGCTGCACGTTCTTTGTACTTTTGCTACGATTTTCCTACCCTATGAACCAAATGAGGCCTGAATGTATGTCGACTATTGGCTGATCGATCGCTAAGCCTACAATTTTAGGAGCTAGGGCTATTGGTCGATCGACGAGGGTTAAGTATAAGCATACCACGAGCTCATCAGCCCCAACGTTTCTCTTCGGTGAGTGTTTTCCAAGTACTATAGCTCACACATTAGCTAGCCTACTAACACCAAGAATCATCAAACAAGCCCTACTGACATGATAAATAGTTCAAACTTACATCTAAGCATGCCATATATTACATCAAAAGCTGATGAGGATACATCTGTTTCCATAACTCGGAGAGGGTTCGCATGATTCATCGCATGATTCACTATCAAACAAAAGAAGCAAGATCTGCCCACACAAGACAGTGCACTAGCCCTAAGATGGTTTGATAACACGCATCGTTCTGGTAATTAAACACAGGGCAATGCAAACTACCCTAAAGGATTAGCGCGACCAACTATTTCTTGTCGTCGATCTCTCGGGCAATGACCACAGCACGGACAGCGGCATGGGAATCGATTTCTGGGGCGATGTCCACATGATGGACAGCGGCATTGGAATCGATCTCCGGGGCGATGCCAACAGGACGGGCCACGACATCGGAATCATCAAGGACAACCACTGGCACCTGCACAACCCTAACATATTAGCAAGCACATTGCAAATAATCAAAAAGCAAGCACATTGCAAATAATCAAAAACCACAACTATGGTAATAAGCCATTATTTTTTACCTTGTGCAGCTCACCGGGGGATTTCATCCCTCCGGGGGCCATCTCCTCGTCCTTGATGGGGGCCATCACCTTGGAAGGGGAATACTGCTTCTCAACGGCGACTATCTCCTCAAACTCGGTCTTGAGCCTCACATAGGTGGCAATCAGAGTTCCTGGGGTAGGCACGGTGGGGCCCTTGCTGTTCTTCCAACTTTCTTTGAGGAGTTCGTCCACCAACGTCCTCAACTCTTTGGCCAGTGCTTGTTTCTTGGAGTTCTTCATCTCCATGGGTTGGCCCGCCAACATGGTCAACTCGTTGGTCGGTGCTCGCTTCCTGGAGATCGCTGTCTCCAGTGGGTTGTCCGCCGGTAGCTCTTTGCCTAGTGCTCCAGGATCCATCAATGAACTGACAAACAAAAAGCAATCGAAAGGAAACCACAATCGCAATGAAAACGGGAAAAGAATAGGATGTGAGAATCGGTCAGTGCTTCACAAAAATAAGATTATTGGAATGAAAATATAGCAGCATAACTGATTCGCACACCTTTCCTTTGTCGGTAGAGAAGAAAAATGGTAGAAGTGAGTAGCCCGGAGTGAGGTTTTCTTCAAGAAAGGGAAGAAAGGGATTGAACGAGCGTTCCAATGAAATGATGGTTGCTTCGTCCAGTCCAACTTGGAGGCCACATTACCACTGCTGGTAAAGGTGTGGGTTTTGTGATATGATGGGTCATGACCGCCACACCGGGGTGACAGGTGAGTCTCGACTGTAGCACCTCGATGTGATTTGGTGGATGGCATGCAGGCCCGGATGCTTTGAAATGTCCCGCATGTAGATAGAGCGGATAGTCATATAGGAGTGCTCAATATTGTGCACCGCGACCAAGGCGGAGAGGAAAACGAGAGAACTATGTAATTAATGCATGAGTTTATCTAGGGTAGTTTTGTAAAGTACGAGATACATTCCTCCAATAGCAAAATGCCTTGGTTCATGAGATTTGAGATTTGACCCCTATAAACCGGAAGGGAGGGGGTACTGCAGACGGTGTAGTCTAGTCACTTGTTTTTTTTGAGCCGAAGTCTAGTAACTTGTTGAAATCTCTAGAAAGGCAAATACTCCTTTCCGGTTTACAGGTCTATACTACTCCCTCCGTCTAGGTGTGTAAGTCATCTTACGAAAACCAAATAGACCCAAAACACTTAGGCGCGGTGCATTAACTTCTACCTTGTTTCTTGTTTCTTGACATACGTATCAACCAATAAGAGATGAGAGGTGTGCATGCTTTTAATGACTTGCAATGGCTAGTTCATTGCATGGAATGCTATTAATTAGCACATAAACATTGGTGACCCCAGGAGGAAATGGTGCTAAGCGCGTGGACCTATGCAGAATTAGTATCAACCAATGGATAATGGAGTTTAATTGTTAAACAATAGCAATTTTGTCTCATGCAAGAGCTTGGCTAGTACTCCAAGGAACCGCACCATGCGAGCGTTTGCAACTGCCACGTTCGGTTTGCGCTTGGCTCTTCGCCTCTTCGAGAAGACAAACAATGATTTTACTCCTACTTCTACAGTATCGAATCCACTGCTGCATGTTCGTCCACCTCGTGCGGTAGGCATAGCGTGTAGCGAAAGCTTCTACTTACTGCTCCTGCATTTGCGTCCATGACAGGTGGGCCCAACAGGTGGTTGGCCCACCTATCATGTAGCCAAAGGTAGGTGCAGTTAAGGCACCGGAGCTCAGTCCGCGAGGGAGAGGGCGTCGTAGTAATCAAATTTCTCGGTCTTGTATGAGTTGACGCGACACAGCAAAGCACTACACTCGATAAAAGTCTTTTTACACATTTCAAATGGGCTACTTCGTATGTAGGAGTAGACATATTCTGCTTCGTATGTACTCCCTCCGTTCCAAAATATAAGTCTTTTTAGAGATTTCACTATGAACTACATATGAAACAAAATGAGTGAATGTACACTCTAAAATATGTCTATATACATCCGTATGTAGTTTGTAGTGGAATACCTAAAAAGACTTACATTAAGGAACGGAGGGAGTAGTCAGTTGTTGCAATATCTAAAAAGACTTATATTAGGAAACAGAGGTAGTACAACACATGCATGCATGTCGTGACTTTCCTTTTGATACTTGCATGTGTTGATTTGATGCACCTTGCCAAATTTTGACTATAAATTTAACTAACCAAATTTTGATGCATGTCACAAAAAATCACGGGGCTGTTTGGATTGTGACTATGTTTGTCTTATGTTGCCACATTATTTTTCCCACACTTGCCACACTTCCCTAACCTGAGTTGCTCAAATTGTTAGACACACTTTGGCTTGCCTAAGGGAATCTTGCCAAAATTTTTGTGTCTATGACATGTGGGTTTCACTGCTAATAAAAAAATTCTTGTCTTAGGTGTGGCTAATAAAAAAGACTTATATTTAGGAACAGAGGGAGTAGAAAATATAAATAATAATGCATGTTGGGGCAACCCACGTTTCCGCTAATTTTAGCCGTGGGATTGTTCACAATTTTTACGAGGGGGTGGTGATGGAGTCATGTACCTAGGGTAGGGTCACAGACCTGATCTAAATACCCTGCCCAACGACACCCTTAGAAGTGGTCACCTTCCAGTCGACCAACGAGGGACTCACTCGACTGACTTGAAGGACTCGACCACGAAGACTCACTCGACTACCAGGAGGTCAAAAGGCACTCTGCACTGCAACGGCCTGTAGTTAAGTAGACTTTATGGTAGTTAAGACACTTTATGTGGGACGTTACCAGTAACGCCTCGGACTTAATGTCCCTTAAACCCTTCATTACGTGGGCTGGCTGGGGTCCTGGCGCACTCTATATAAGCCACCCCCCTCCACAGGCAGAAGGGTTCGGCACCCGGTAACTCATATACATACAATCCACTCGACCGCCTCCGGGCTCCGAGACGTAGGGCTTTTACTTCCTCCGAGAAGGGCCTGAACTCGTACATCCCTTGTGTTTACAACCTCTCCATAGCTAGGACCTTGCCTCTCCATACCTACCCTCCACTCTACTGTCAGACTTAGAACCACGACAGTTGGCGCCCACCGTGGGGCAGGTGTTTTTAGCAATTTTGTGGAGAAGTTGCGATTCTTCCGAGTACTTGCATCATGGTGGCTGCTGGAGTTTTGGTCGAGGGTCGAGAGATCCGTCTCGGCGCTCTCACCTTCATCGCCGACGACTCCGCCTGGCTCCAGGAGGCTCCACTCGACGTTGATGCGCTCCCCGTCCGCGGTGCGACGCATTTTCGCGCATGTGTCCGCGGTGTTCTGCTGCGGCAACCGTCGACCCCGTATCGGTCGACATCCCCATCGACCACCCTCCCGGTCTCCCGCCAGCGCAAGCGCTCGGGCCGGTCAAGGATTCAGCGGTGGGTGAGGCACGCGGTGGCTCGCCAGACAGCCACCACCCAAGTTGCGGCAATCGAGCCCGACGAATCTCTCTACGGCCTGTTCGATCTATCGACTGGCTGCGTAGAGACCGCATCCGAGTGCGATAGCAGTGATCCAGCGGCGGAAATCATGATGGTCGACGGGCCCCGCAGTCCCCCTGGCTTCGCCCGTGATGGTGGAGCAGGCGACGGAGGCGACCCCGCACGAGACCACGAAGAGTACCAGCCCGAGCCACTCGACTCTCTGCAAAGAGAAGAACTTCGCCGCAGGAATGTGGATGTCCTGCGTACTCCCATCGCAGGAGAAACCCCCGAGGCTCGCGCCTTGGAGGAGGCACGTTTGGCCAATTTGGCCGAACGCACTCGACTGGAGAATCTTCAGCGAGCACTCGACGAGCGCGCGCGGCAACGAGTTCCCGACACCAGTCGACGTCAACTCTTCCCACCGACTCAGGTATATCGAACCCCAATCCAGAATTTGGCAGCTGCGACCCGTATAGCAGAGTCCATCCAGCCCTCTCAGTCGGAAGCTGGCAGAGGCTTGATGCAGATCAGGGATCTGCTCCAGGCAGCAGGAGATCAGAATTCGGCCGTGTCGCAGTCGCGCAACAGAATTCACAGTCGATCCGTCGCTGCAAATACGGTTCAGTCGGCTCACAGTCCTAGATCGCCTCCGCGGCGTGAAGGGCGCGAGAATCGGCGAGACCAATATGGTGACCGACTCGACCGAGATGATAGGCGTCGAGCGCCCAATTCCCCTCCGAGGGGTGGGTCTTACGCTCCTCGGCAGCAAGATGACAGACATCAGCTCAGTATGGGGCGAAGAGTTCCAGTCGACCCCAGAGAACCAGGCTTCGATGCGCGATCCATTATCGTGCAAGGTTTGGTCGACCGAAACAGAGCCCATCGAGGTGGACTCGACAGAGATGCGCCCACAAGCAGTCGAGTGCATGTTTCTGGTCCTGAATGTTTCAGCAGAGCTATCAGAGCCGCAGTTATCCCTCCCAATTTCAGGTTGGCAACAGGAGTCAGCAAGTTCACTGGTGAGTCTAAGCCTGAAACTTGGCTTGAGGACTACCGAGTGGCGGTTCAGATTGGTGGTGGGAACAACGAGGTGGCCATGAAGCATTTGCCCCTCATGCTGGAAGGTTCTGCCAGGGCATGGTTGACTCAATTACCTCCTAGCAGCATTTACACTTGGGAAGATCTGTCCCGAGTGTTCATCAGAACGTTTGAAGGAACTTGCAAGCGACCGGCTGGACTGACGGAGTTGCAAGTCTGCGTGCAGAAGACCAATGAGACTCTCAGAGAGTATATTCAGAGATGGATCACTTTGCACCATACTGTGGAGAATGTGTCTGATCATCAAGCAGTCTGCGCCTTTAAAGATGGCGTCAAGAACAGAGAATTGAGTTTGAAGTTTGGTCGAACCGGTGACATGACCTTGAGTCGGATGATGGAGATTGCTACCAAGTACGCCAATGGCGAAGAAGAAGACCGACTCCGAAGCGGCAAGCACAAGCCTAGTCAGTCGGAAAAGGGAAACACCAGTCGGAAACAGAAGCGGAAGGCTGAACCGGCAGCTCCTGGAGAGGCTCTGGCCATGACTCAGGGAAAGTTTAAAGGGAAACCAAAAGGATCCTGGAACCCTAAGAAGGTAAAGGATAACGAAGGGAACGACGTGATGGATATGCCGTGTCACATCCACACGAAGAAAGACGAAGAGGGGAATATCATCTACCCGAAGCACACCACTCGCCAATGTCGACTCCTGATCCAGCAGTTTCAGGGAAAACAGTCTAATAACAAGGAGAAGGAGTCGGACAAGGCCGAAGAGAAGGAGGGCAGTGAGGAAGGATATCCGCATATCAACTCTACTCTGATGATCTTTGCAGATGTGGAGAGCAAGAGTCGATTGAAAGTTATTAACCGTGAGGTGAACATGGTTGCCCCAGCAAAAGCAAATTGTCTGAAATGGTCCCAAACACCCATCACCTTCGACCAATCTGATCACCCGACTCATATTGCCACCCCTGGGAGGCAAGCTTTGGTGGTCGATCCAGTTGTTGAAGGCACTCGACTGACGAAAGTGCTTATGGACGGTGGTAGTGGGCTGAATTTGCTGTATGCAGACACACTGAAAGGAATGGGCATTCCGATGTCCCGACTAAGCACCAGTAACATGAGCTTTCATGGAGTTATACCAGGAAAGAAAGCCGAGTCACTCGGCTAAATAGCTCTGGACGTGGTGTTTGGTGATTCGAAACATTTTCGCAAAGAGAAGTTGACGTTCGAGGTCGTGGATTTTCAGAGTGCATATCATGCCATTTTGGGGAGACCAGCTTATGCACGGTTCATGGCTCGACCATGTTACGTGTACCTCAAATTGAAGATGCCCGGCCCCAAAGGAGTGATCACTGTCACCGGTGATCGGAAAAAGGCAGAAGAGTGCTTCCAGAAAGGCTCAAAAATTGCTGATTCCCAGGTGATAGCGGTCGAGTTCGAAGAATACAAGCAAAACGCAGATCCGAGTGACTTGCTGCGATCCAAGAAACCCGCCACAGAGTCTGCATTTCAGTCGTCCGGTGAGACGAAGCCTGTTCACATTCACCCGACCGACCCCGATGCAGCTCCGACCCACATCTCCACAACACTCGACCCGAAATAGGAAGAAGCGCTCATCCAGTTCCTCCGTGAGAACTGGGACATTTTTGCATGGAAGCCCGCTGACATGCCAGGTGTTCCCAGGGGACTGGCTGAGCACCGCCTAAGAGTCGACTCATCTGCAAAACCAGTTAAAGAGCATCTTCGGCGGTCCGCCGTCCAGAAGAGAAAAGCCATTGGTGTGGAAGTGGCTAGACTGTTGGCGGCAGGATTTATCCGAGAGATATACCACTCCGAGTGGCTCGCTAATGTCATCATGGTTCCTAAGAAATACAAATCACTCCGAATGTGCATTGATTTCAAGCACATCAACCGGGCCTGCCCGAAAGATCATTTTCCTCTCCCTCGCATAGATCAAATTGTTGACTCGACCACGGGATGCGAGAGACTGTCTTTTCTAGACGCCTACTCCGGGTACCACCAGATCCGTCTGTACGGACCCGACGAGGTAAAAACAGCTTTCATCACTCCATTCGGGTGCTTCTGCTATATCACCATGCCATTCGGCCTCAAGAATGCCGGAGCCACATTTATGCGAATGATTCAGAAGTGTCTACTCACTCAAATCAGTCGGAATGTGGAAGCGTACATGGATGATATCGTCGTCAAGTCACGAAAAGGTTCCGACCTGCTCGCTGACCTCGCCGAAACATTTGCCAACCTCCGAAGGTATGATATCAAGCTCAATCCATCAATGTGCACATTTGGAGTTCTGGGTGGCAAGTTACTCGGTTTTCTCATTTCCGAACGAGGAATCGACGCTAATCCAGAGAAGATCGGCACTATTCTCCGAATGAAATGCCCTGTGCGAGTGCACGATGTCCAGAAGCTTACTGGATGCTTGGCCGCATTAAGTCGATTCATCTCACGACTCGGTGAAAAGGCATTGCCTCTTTACCGACTGATGAAGAAGGCAGACAAGTTCGAGTGGACTCCAGAAGCTGATGCGGCGTTTGCCGAGCTAAAAGCTCTGCTCTCCACCCAGCCGGTGCTTGCTGCTCCAATCAGCAAAGAGCCTCTGTTGCTCTATATCGTAGCCACAGGACAAGTCGTCAGTACTGTGCTTACGGTCGAGCGGGAAGAAGAAGGAAAAGCTCTCAAAGTTCAGCACCCAGTGTATTATTTGTCTGAAGTCTTGACTCCATCCAAGCAGAGATATCCTCATTATCAGAAGCTTGTGTATGGAATATACATGACCACAAAGAAGGTTGCTCATTATTTCTCTGATCACTCCATCACAGTCGTCAGCGACGCTCCACTATCAGAGATTTTGCACAACAGAGATGCAATTGGTCGAGTGGCTAAATGGGCGATTGAACTTCTTCCCCTTGATATCAAGTTTGAGGCAAATAAAGCCATTAAGTCCCAGGCAATAGCAGATTTCCTCGCCGAGTGGATTGAACAGCAGCAGCCGACTGAAGTTCACTCGGAGCATTGGACCATGTTCTTTGATGGCTCTAAGATGTTGAATGGTTCCGGTGCTGGGGTTGTCCTGGTTTCCCCTAGAGGAGATAAGCTCAGATATGTGCTCCAGATTCACTTTGATTCCTCCAACAATGAGGCAGAATATGAGGCCCTCTTATATGGGTTGCGCATGGCCATTTCACTCGGCGTCCGTCGCCTGATGGTCTATGGCGACTCGGATTTAGTGGTCAACCAAGTGATGAAGGAGTGGGATGTGAGAAGCCCAGCCATGACTGGATACTGCAGTGCAGTGAGGAAGCTGGAAAAGAAGTTCGAGGGGTTGGAGCTCCATCATATACCCCGACTGAAAAATCAAGCAGCTGATGATCTAGCAAAGATAGGTTCCAAGAGAGAAGCCATTCCAGTGGTGTGTTCTTGGAGCATATACACACTCCGTCAGTCCAAGAAGATCCTTTCATCGAAGAAGCTCCACAGCCCAAGAGTGCCACATATCCGACTGAGGTTGAAGTCCCAGCAGTAGTCGACTTGGTTATGGAGATCTTGGTGGTCATTCCCGATTGGACAGTTCCATATATCGCATATATCCTGAGAAAAGAGCTCCCGGAGGATGAGGAAGAGGCTCGACAGATCGTCCGTCGATCTAAGGCCTTTACCGTAATCAAAGGACAGTTATACAGAGAAAGCGCGATTGGAGTTGGTCAGAAGTGCATAACGCCAGAAGAAGGTCGAATCATCCTTAATGATATTCACTCGGGGACCTGCGGTCATCATGCGTCCTCTCGGACTATCATGGCCAAAGCATACCGAGCCGGATTTTACTGGCCAAAGGCGAATGAGATGGCAAAGGAGATAGTAGATAAGTGCGAGAGATGTCAGTTTTACTCGAATATGTCGCACAAGCCTGCATCAGCCCTGAAGACCATTCCACTTGTCTGGCCTTTTGCAGTATGGGGGTTGGACATGGTCGGTCCTTTGAGAACAGGGCGAAGTGGCTTCACGCATGTGCTGGTGGCAGTCGGCAAGTTCACCAAGTGGATTGAGGCTAAACCAATCAAGAACCTTGACACCGGTACTGCTGTTAGCTTCATCAGGGAACTAATATTCAGATATGGAGTCCCTCACAGCATCATTACGGATAATGGGTCGAACTTTGACTCGGAGGAATTCAGAGATTTCTGTAACTCTCAAGGCACACGAGTCGACTACGCTTCAGTCGCCCATCCGCAGTCGAATGGACAAGCGGAGCGAGCCAATGGCCTGATTCTCAAGGGATTGAAACCCCGACTGATGCGTGATCTCAAGCATGTAGCTGGAGCTTGGGTCGACGAACTTCCCTCAGTGCTTTGGGGACTGCGGACCACACCTAATCGGTCGACCGGAAGAACTCCATTCTTCTTGGTCTACGGAGCTGAAGCAGTCTTGCCGAGTGATCTTCTCCACAATGCTCCTCGAGTTGAAATCTACAACGAAGCAGAAGCTAAACAAGCGCGGCAGGACGCAGTCGACCTTTTAGAGGAAGAAAGGGAGATGGCTCTGATCCGGTCGACCATCTACCAACAAGATTTGCATCGTTTCCACGCCAGAAATGTGAGAGGTCGAGCCTTCCAAGAAGGAGATTTAGTTCTCCGAGTGGATCAGAAGAAACAACACAAGCTTGCTCCTTCTTGGGAAGGGCCCTTCATCGTCACCAAAGTTCTTCACAATGGGCGTACCGTCTTTACAACGTCGAGCATAATATCGACGAGCCCCGAGCTTGGAACGCGGAACTACTCCGCCCATTTTACACTTAAGTTTTATCACTCGGATGAGTTGCAATAAAGTACTTCTGTAGTTCATGGACCTCAAATAATAGTGTCATAGTTCCTCCATAATTTTTGTCACTTTTTATTTTGTCCAATAAAATTCCCCCTCAGTGGGTGACTTAGCCGCGAATCCGTTCCGCCTAAGTTTGTAAAAAATCCTACCGAGTGGTGAGCCAGACTCCCACTCGGAGGCTTAGCTGCAAATCCGTTTCGCCTAAGTTATCAAAATCCTACCGAGTGAAGAGCAAACCTCTCACTCGGGGGCTTAGCTGCAGCCCAGTGCTCGCCTAAGATATAAAAATCCTACGAGTGAGAGAACTCCCATCGGGGCTAGCTCAGTCAGTACTCGCCTATTATGAAATCCTACCGGGTGTAAGCAGACTTCCACTCGGAGGCTTAGCTGCAGTCGAAGTACTCGCCTAAGTTATAAAAATCCCACCGAGTGAAGAGCAAACCTCTCACTCGGGGGCTTAGCTGCAGCCTAGTGCTCGCCTAAGATATAAAAATCCTACCGAGTAAAGAGCAAACCTCCCACTCAGAGGCTTAGCTGCAGTCCAAGTACTCGCCTAAGTTATGAAAATCCTACCGAGCGGTAAGCCAGACTTCCACTCGGAGGCTTAGCTGCAGTCTAAGTACTCGCCTAAGTTATCAAAATCCCACCGAGTGAAGAGCAAACCTCTCACTCGGGGGCTTAGCTGCAGCCCAGTGCTCGCCTAAGATATAAAAATCCTACCGAGTGAAGAGCAAACCTCTCACTCGGGGGCTTAGCTGCAGCCCAGTGCTAGCCTAAGTTATCAAAATCGTACCGAGTGAAGAGCAAACCTCTCACTCGGGGGCTTAGCTGCAGCCCAGTGCTCGCCTAAGATATAAAAATCCTACCGAGTGAAGAGCAAACCTCTCACTCGGGGGCTTAGCTGCAGCCCAGTGCTAGCCTAAGATATAAAAATCCTACCGAGTGAAGAGCAAACCTCCCACTCGGAGGCTTAGCTGCAGTCCAAGTACTCGCCTAAGTTATGAAAATCCTACCGAGTGGTAAGCCAGACTTCCACTCGGAGGCTTAGCTACAGTCGAAGTACTCGCCTAAGTTATAAAAATCCCACCGAGTGAAGAGCAAACCTCTCACTCGGGGGCTTAGCTGCAGCCTAGTGCTCGCCTAAGATATAAAAATCCTACCGAGTAAAGAGCAAACCTCCCACTCGGAGGCTTAGCTGCAGTCCAAGTACTCGCCTAGGTTATGAAAATCCTACCAAGCGGTAAGCCAGACTTCCACTCGGAGGCTTAGCTGCAGTCTAAGTACTCGCCTAAGTTATCAAAATCCCACCGAGTGAAGAGCAAACCTCTCACTCGGGGGCTTAGCTGCAGCCTAGTGCTCGCCTAAGATATAAAAATCCTACTGAGTGAAGAGCAAACCTCTCACTCGGGGGCTTAGCTGCAGCCCAGTGCTAGCCTAAGTTATCAAAATCCTACCGAGTGAAGAGCAAACCTCTCACTCAGGGGCTTAGCTGCAGCCCAGTGCTCGCCTAAGATATAAAAATCCTACCGAGTGAAGAGCAAACCTCTCACTCGGGGGCTTAGCTGCAGCCCAGTGCTAGCCTAAGATATAAAAATCCTACCGAGTGAAGAGCAAACCTCCCACTCGGAGGCTTAGCTGCAGTCCAAGTACTCGCCTAAGTTATGAAAATCCTACCGAGTGGTAAGCCAGACTTCCACTCGGAGGCTTAGCTGCAGTCTAAGTACTCGCCTAAGTTATCAAAATCCCACTGAGTGAAGAGCAAACCTCTCACTCGGGGGCTTAGCTGCAGCCCAGTGCTCGCCTAAGATATAAAAATCCTACCGAGTTAAGAGCAAACCTCTCACTCGGGGGCTTAGCTGCAGCCCTGTGCTCGCCTAAGTTATCAAAATCCTACCGAGTGAAGAGCAAACCTCTCACTCGGGGGCTTAGCTGCAGCCCAGTGCTCGCCTAAGTGGACTAAGGAATAAGTCGACTGCAGTAAGCGTCTTGCTTTGGGCTTGCAAAGACATTTTCGAGCCAAAAGCAATCTTATTCAAACACCAAGTTCAAGTTGGGATCAATACCAAAAGGAACCGAAAGTGCTCAGGCACTAGACCTGTTAAAGTTTATCGGTTACAACTCCACTCGCCATACCGAGGCAAATTTAAAGCGTCGAGCTTAGAAGAAGTTTTTTACCCCTCCTGTGGAGGGCTGGAAGGTGCAACAAACTCATCAAGATCAATTCCATCCGCGATCCGAGTGGCAGCCGCAAGGAAAGTTTCCATAAAGGACCTGAAGTCGTGTTTCTTGGTGTTGGCCACCCGGAGGGCCACCAGCTTCTCTTCTCGCGCATCTTTGCAGTGAACTCGGGCCAGACACAGAGCAACATCTGCACCGCACCGAGCCGAGGACTTTTTCCACTCCTGCACTCGACCAGGGATCGTGTTCAAGCGAGCCATCAGCGACTCGAGGTCATTCTGAAGTGTCTCCCCGGGCCAGAGCGTCGAGTCGATGCGAGATGTGGCGACCTTCAGCCTTGCAAGATAGTCCACGACAGCTGCAACACGGGACTCCAGTCGGAAAACATTCATGGCAACTTCGTCGTTCACCGGAGAATTGACGGGGTCGAGGTTTGGTTCCAGCCGGCTAGTTTCTTCTTCAAAGTTTTGACAAAATTCTGCAAGGACGATCACCGAGTCAAGGCGATGGTCGAATGGAAAAACCACGATTGGAAATGATTACCGAGCATAGAGGTTTACCTTCAAGCATAAGGAACAGCTTCTTGGCAAGACCACCCAGGAAGGACTCCAGATCATTTTTCTTCCCAGTCAACTTACTGACTTGGTCGGTCAGGGCAGCTTTATCAGTTTTCAGTCGACTGACTTCCTTGTTGGCGATCCCAAGAGCAGCTTTCAGATTGGTATTGTATTGTTCAAGCTTGGTGACTGAAGCTAACTTCTCGTCAGCAAGCTTGATCTTCTCAGCTAATTCAAGGTCTTTTTTTTGTTGGGCCTCCCTTACCTTACCTGCAAGTTACAGCAAGATCAGATTTTGAAAAAAACGAAGGGAAAAAGCAGTCGTCAAGGTCTCACCAAACATACCTTCGGTCTCCTCCTTTGCCTTCGTCAGATTCTCCTGAACCAGCTTCAAATTCAGCTCGAGCTGAATGTGCTTGTTTTCCAGCTCAGAGTAGCGAGCCACAAGATCACAGGAGTTCTGCGAAGAACCAATCGACTAAAATGTCAAATATAATTCACTTCCGAGTGAAAAAGGAAAAATCACGCGTTTCTAAGACTACAGCCGAATACGAGCATTCGACCGTAGTCTCGGGGACTACACCCAGTGGGTGCACTCAGCGTGCCCCCACTAATCGACCAGTCGAAGACAGAGTCGACCAGTCGACCGGTTTGTGAAACCCAGTCGCCTTAGTCGAATGACGGAGAGACTGAAATTATAAAGCCTAAGGCCGACTGCCAGCAGTCGACCTTAGCCTTGGGGACTACACCCAGTGGGTGCACTCAGCGTGCCCCCACTAATCCTATCGAAGATAGAGTTGACCAGTCGACCTTAAAAAAATGATGTATTCCTTAAAAGACTGTAATCGACTGCAAGCAGTCGACCACAGTCTCGGGGACTACACCCAGTGGGTGCACTCAGCGTGCCCCCACTAATCCTATTGAAGACAGAGTCGACCAGTCGACCGGCTTTCGAAATCCATTCGCCATAGTCGAATGACGAAAAGACTGAAATTATAAAGCCTAAGGCCGACTGCCAGCAGTCGACCTTAGCCTTGGGGACTACACCCAGCGGGTGCACTCAGCGTGCCCCCGCTAACACGGAGTCTAAATCGACACATCCAGTGGGTGACTACCGTAGATGTTGGAAAGAAAAGTTTTTGATAGCATATCCTAACAGAACAGACGATGGTCGACCGACCTGAACATTGCTTTGAAGGGCGGAACTGGCGTCGTAAGCTGCCTGGCTCGCATCCCGGATGGTCCTTAACTGCTCCATCATGATCCCTGCCTGGCGTATCGCCTCCTTCGCGGCGCCAGCTTGGTCCTCTGGGACGTGGTGCGTCGTGAAGAGGGAGGGCTGCTGAGCACTCGTCAGTGGATCTGCGAAGGACACAGTGTGTCGAGTGGTGTTCTCCTCCTCCGCAACCAGAGTCTCAGGCGCCGTCACATCCTGGGGCACCCTGCTGGCAGACGTTTTCCTACTCCTTCTGTGCTTCAGCGGTTCCTCGTCTTCATCATCATCTGGGAGAGTGATAACAACATTGGGTGGAGCTACAGAGAAGAATCAGGATTATAGATCATAAGTCAGTCGACTAAAAACGGCGTTAAGAGTATAGTACCTGGTTTTGAGGTTGCTGCGTCCTCCATCTCATGGTCATCAGCCCGGGCTGAGGTCTCGGAAGTAGCAGCACTGCAACTCCAAAGAATCAGTCGACTAACCCCAGCGCCAGCCAGAGATAAAGTTCGTACAAAATAAGAAGACTTAAGCAGCACGATTACCCTGATATGGTGGGGATGGACACCTTCATCTTCGGCAGGAGTTTGGTCGGCTTTGACGGAGCCACCCTGGGCTGCTTCGACGCCTTTTCAGTCGGCGGCGGAGAGGTGGTCCGAGGGCTCTTGGTCGTCTGAGCAACGGTCGCAACCCCCTTGCCACGTTCAGTCGCAGGGTCGTCGACAAGCTTCGACCGCCTTTCCGAGCGTGGTGGTACGACCTCCTCCTCCTCTTCTTCCTTGTCTTCAGCATCATCTTCATCATCATCATCATCGTCATCGTCATCATCGTCCTTGGCAGCGTCCGAGTCCCACTCCTCCTCCTGGCTCTCGCCCCCACTCGCTTCACCCTCCTCAGTCGGAGCCTGTGCTCCATTGGGCATCGAGTACAGCTCGGTGAGGGCCTGATAGACATCAAGACAAAGATCAATCGACCAATTGGCAGAATAAATAGAAATGAATATGACAAGAACACAGTGGGGAGCAGAGCAGGCATACCTTGTTTGGATCACTGTGGTGGTCGAGTGGAGGAATCCTTCTGGCTCCGCGTGGGTTATCCTTGTTTCCGGTAACGGCGGCCATCCACCTTTCCAGAGTGACATCGTCGACTGCTTCTGGATGGACCCGAGTCTCGTCCTCAGTCCCACAGTACAACCACATGCAATGGCTCCGGAACTGAAGGGGCTGGATACGACGCCTAAGGAAAACCTCCAGGAGATCCATGCCCGTCACTCCCTCCCGAACCAACTGTACTACGCGCTCCATCAACATCTTCACGTCAGCTTTCTCCTCCGGAATCAACTTCAGAGAGGAGGGCTTGTTCACTCGGTCCATGGTAAACTGAGGGAGTCCACTCGACTGCCCCGGTGTCGACTGATCCAGGCAGTAGAACCAGGTCAACTGCCAGCCTCTGACTGACTCGGGAAAAGTCATGGCTGGGAAGGTGCTCTTATTCCTCACCTGGATCCCCAGGCCCCCACACATTTGGACAACTCGGGTTCTTTCGTCGCCTGGGCTCGCCTTCTTCACGGTCTGAGAGCGACACGTGAATATATGCTTGAACAAGCCCCAGTGCGGTCGACAGCCCAGAAAACCCTCACACATGGACACGAACGCGGCAAGATAGGCGATAGAATTTGGGGTAAAGTGGTGGAGTTGCGCTCCAAAGAAGTTCAAGAAACCACGGAAGAAAATACTCGGTGGCAAAGAAAATCCACGGTCGACATGGGTAGCCAGAAGCACGCACTCACCCTCCTCCGGCTCGGGCTGCCATTCTTTCCCCGGAAGCCTTGCAGCTCCATGAGGGATCAGGCCCTCGTTGTCCATGTCGAGGAGGTCCTTCTCCATGATGGTCGACTGGATCCAATCTCCCTGGACCCAGCCTTTCGGCAGGCGGGATCTAGACGAAGACCCGCCGCGGCTGGTGGATCTCCCCTTCGCCTTCTCCGTCGCCGACGCCTTCTTCGCGCGTTCCAGCGCCGCCATCTTCTCCTTGGCCATGGTTGCCGGTGAGACGCGCGAGGAGAAGTTGTGCGGAGGCGAGAGCGAGCACGTTGGGCGGAGACGAAGGGAGCAGAGAAAGAGAATGCTGAGGCACTGTTCAAAAAACCCTCGCCGGGCGCATTTATAAGGTCCCTTCCGAGTGGATGACAGGTGGGCCCGGTCGATCTAATCATATCCTGGAATAGTTATGCAGGCGGGATACGTGGCGAAGAAAGCGGCGCGGGGATCGAGGCGTCTATGTCCCGTCCCATCCGAACGCCGCGGTCTGCTCCCCTTCACGCGTTTCCCCAAATTTCGCATCCCGCGGAATCCGTGAACGGCAGATCGATCTGTCAGGCGCGGGATTTCCTGCGATCCATCGCTCGGAAATCGTAGAAGCCCGAAAGATCACTCGACGAAAGAAAAGAATGGATCGAGTCGACTGAAGACAGGTTGCTCACTATCAACGAAGAGATTCTTTGGTCCAGAACAACGCACGACCAGTGTGCAAAGGTTAATCGGAAACAACATCAGCTCCTTCCTCACTCGAAGCCTCAATCCATTCGGGGGCTAATGATGGAGTCATGTACCTAGGGTAGGGTCACAGACCTGATCTAAATACCCTGCCCAAGGACACCCTTAGAAGAGGTCACCTTCCAGTCGACCAACGAGGGACTCACTCGACTGACTTGAAGGACTCGACCACGAAGACTCACTCGACTACCAGGAGGTCAAAAGGCACTCTGCACTGCAACGGCCTGTAGTTAAGTAGACTTTATGGTAGTTAAGACACTTTATGTGGGACGTTACCAGTAACGCCTCGGACTTAATGTCCCTTAAACCCTTCATTACGTGGGCTGGCTGGGGTCCTGGCGCACTCTATATAAGCCACCCCCTCCACAGGCAGAAGGGTTCGGCACCCTGTAACTCATATACATACAATCCACTCGACCGCCTCCGGGCTCTGAGACGTAGGGCTTTTACTTCCTCCGAGAAGGGCCTGAACTCGTACATCCCTTGTGTTTACAACCTCTCCATAGCTAGGACCTTGCCTCTCCATACCTACCCTCCACTCTACTGTCAGACTTAGAACCACGACAGGTGGTTGTTCATTTAATGGAGGGACTTGTAGTACCAGACTTGAACGATACAAAGTGCGGCCTAGCACACCGTAACACTAGTTGGAACAAGCAGGTAGCTATCTCAAAAAATAATCAACAACTAAAAAAAACCGTAACCTGGCATGTAGTAGTACAAAATTTTAAACGATTGTTTTGATGGAGTGAAAAAGGAAAACTACCCCACTACTTATATATAGGCCAGAGCTTCCGTGCTTGCTTGCTAGGGCTGCTCTATTCACACACTCTCATCCTCTCCAGATCTAAACAAGATAGGGGTAGTAACACTGTCTTTCTCCCTTCAAAAAACATTGGCTTTCTATCCTCACCGCTGGTTACTGATCCGGACATATCCCCCTCCACCGGTGAAGGGGAGGAGGGGCAGCGTTTAGGCCATTGTCGACAACGAGGGAGGAGACCCACTGCCGGTCGAACCATTATCTCTGGCCGAGCGCCGGTGCAGGAGGTCCTCCGATCCCTTCGTCATTGCCTGTGGGCAGATCCGGCCTCCCACCACCCACCTATCCACACCCGACGACCTTTAGGTATATCTTCGTTCGAAACCGCCTTAGCTCTACTTCCCCAGCTCGCTACGTCGCTCCATGTGCATCGTTTTCTATCTCTCAGCCCCTCTCGATCGGATGGTCCAACATCACCTTTTTTCTTCTTCTATTGTCAGAGGTAAAGCTACTTCATGGAGTTGAATCTTGTACTCCCTCTGTCCGAAAATACTTGTCATTGAAATAAAGTGGGGGTGGGGGAATTTAGTATGTAAATTGGACTTGGTACAAACAGGAAGGAAAGGGGATGAAAGTAGTACAGACTGGTCATCCAACCGGTCTCTTGGTCGAAAAGGGAAATATAGGGGTAACGTTGTACACAGTGGTATGACCAGGACTAGATTTGATATCCACACATAGGAGTAGGTGGCTAGAGTGAACAAAAATGGGACCAACCCAGATATGTTTCTTGGATGTTTGTTTCTCGGGGCAACAAACTATGAATCACCACTTTATGCCCTTGTTTACGTACATGGTGCTGTACTGCTGGTGCACCCACTGTCCCATGCCCTTATACCAAATATTTAGGCTCTGGTCGGAATAAAGGGGCAGAAAATATAGGTCTTGATGAAAATAGAGGAATATGAAAGGAATGTAGGTATAAAACTATGGAACAACGAACCAGAGGAAACTCTCAAGAGAATGTGTTCGGATGGACTACGAAATGTACATATTTGTTTTTTTAGAGTAGCATGCTTGGCAGTATGAGATGCTATTTGTTTATTCAGCTGCACAGTGACTACTCTTGTCCTCACCTCACGTACCACACATAGGTTGATTTTTTTATTCCGGTAAACACAGCATAGCAACTTGTCGAACGCATGGCAGCGAGCGCATGCCTCGGGCTTCCGCCCAAAAAATGAGCAGCGTGTGGATGTTTCTAATCCGATGGAATCAGTACTACCAGACCAGCTTTCCTATGAAACACTATTCACCTTTCCGGTGTTCCAAATGGTTGGAAGGGAAAGAATACCGTAGGAATTGTGTTCCTACAAAAATCCTGCACCAAACCTATGAACCGAACGCAGCCTTAGTTGTTCTTAATATAATGTCCTTGGTAAAAATGGAGCCATGCCACTGTTTTTGCCTGTAATTGTTTGAGACTCTGACAAGTTTAGCCAAATGTTTTTGCCTGTAATTGTTTGAGACTCTGACTATTTCCTCTGTGCCTTTTTGTTCAAACAGGGATATCCAATTCACCTGGTTGCTGTTGTGACCTTTTGGTGCACTGCACAAAACTCTTCTTAAAAGAAGTGACTTTTGTGTTGTTTAACTGGAATGTCAGATGGAATAGTTGGTTCATTTTGGTGGAACTGCACAAAGGGAGATCTGTGTTCCAATCCTCATCATCCATATTGGCGCCATAACCTTCCTTTAGGTAAGAATGGTATTTAATGTATGTGTTCATCTCTATTTTCTGACTGCCATGAGAAAATAATGCTGTCTTTTACTAGTACACTTGTACTCCCTCACTGACAAAACCAATTCTGAATTAGAAGGCCAATCATGTACTTGGTTTCACCAACTGGTTAGGAGAAAGAGAAACAGAGCATGAAGAGGAACAAGAAGAAGAATAAACAGTGCCAAGGCGATCTTGCTGAAGCCAGAGGCCTCAGTCGAGGCTATTCAAGGGCTCCAGCAATGACTACCTTACATGTGAGACGATCCTCCAGGGAGCCCTTCCACTTCTGCTGTCTCACTTAATTAATTAGGAGTACTTAAGTACCACTAATTTATTACTGCCTAATTTTCCTGTTGGAGTTAAACAAATTTTTAGTAGGACCCTATGCTGAATCATGTATGTGTGAATGTTTGTCTATGGAGGTGAATCATGTGGTGGAGCAGGGAGGGAATATTATTAGTGTCATGACATAATAGTGCTATTGTTTTGCATGTCAATTTATTGCCATTGGTTCAATGAGGCAATGTTTTGCGTATTGTACATCATGAATTTGATGCTACTGTTTGATTAATATGCTAATGTCTTCCTATCCTTTCTCACTAAGATAATGAAGGTTTCACCTTGTTCCTACTTGTGCAAACAGGGATCATGTTGTGCCAATCATACATTTTAGTGGAACTACACAAGACAATACAATGAACTGTATCCCAGCCAGTGCTTTAACTCTGCTGGAAGTTCTTGATAATCTTTCGATATAATCTCAGCACTGGTAAACAAGAGTGATTTCAACCATACATTTGAAGTGCACAAAAATATATACTATTGTGTGATTCCAGTGAGTGCTTTATCATCTCTTATGGGACTACATGAATAAGCTTTTTTCTCAGGTTGGTACGGGCCTAAGGCCTTCATCCATATTAGTTTGCTGTCATCTCTATTTGTATCGTGCTACTGTCATGAGAAACTCCTTTATCTTTGCACTTTTAAGTTTTGCAACCTATGATAAATGGCATTGCTTTGAGTGTTCAGTTGAGCTAATTGGCACTGATTAAATAAACTAATACCTCTCTTTAAGCAAGACTACTATGTTGCTAACTTTACCCATTAAAATAATGAGGGTGCTTCTATTTGTTAGTGTATGTTTCATCAACTAGTCCCACTATTACAGTAATCTCACTCTCTCAATATATGTGCCAACAGGGATGCTCGATTTTGGTGGAACTACACAAAAACTTTGGGTGCTTCATTGCCTCGATAGCTTCCGTCCTTTCCTGTCAGTCGCTAATCTCCGCTTCCTTTCTTCCTTTGCTGTCAGTCGCTTGGCTTATTTCGGCTTCCAGTCAAAGGAAATAGTAATTGATATGCTACCTCACATAGGTTGGTACTGGTCTTTATCCTGATTATTGTGCCTGTCATATGTATTGGTAATTTGGTATTGTCCTACTGTTTGCCGATTTCATAAAGGAGTAATTTGGAGCCTGAACTCGCAGGCAAATCATTACATCGGGTGATTTCAGTAGAACTACACAAAATGATCAGATGGACAGGTACTTATGCTGCTGCTATGTACTCCAAAGTTCACTCAGACAAGCATCGATGTTTACAAGAAGTGCCTATATTCATTCGAGTATCAACCGGCGTCAACCAATTGTCAAACTCCAAGTATTAGGAGAGTGAACGCCAAAAATATTGCTTGGTGCATAGCCCAGAAAAACGCAGTCCAGTCTTTGGTCCCAACTTGTGCCTTTTGGTTATCGGCACATATGGTAGCGAACTATATGGCATGGAGTCTAAAGATTCCATACAAGTTGGTTGACGCGTATATTGATCAGGAACTTAATCAGTCTGCACGCCAAGGATGCTCCATTTCAGTTGAACTGCACAAAAAATTTGGGTGGTTCATTTTCTCAACCGCCTCCTTTCTCGTCTGCAATGTAGAATTTTGGCGAGATACAGGACCAAGATGAGCTAGTAAACTAGTTGGATGAAAGTAGTGGCCAAGTTGCTCAAACCTCCCTCGGCACAAGGCCACTATTTGAGGATAAACCTACAAGCAAAGTTCAGATTGTCTGTGCTGCCTCTTATGTACTCGAAAGTTTACTCGTACAAGAACTAATTTTAGCAAGAAGTACCTCTGATTGAACACCATTTACCAGTCTGTACCCTAGGTAATTAAAGTTCGTCGATGGATCATATTGGCTGTGATCTCAATCATTTGGATGCATAAACATACTGAACATGTGTATATCTGAATCTTTTTGTGAATTATGTATGAATATTGTTGTGTGATCTATCAATCATTTGGATGCATAGATATGCTGAGCTTGTTGGGGAATGTTGCAGAAAATAAAAAAATTATATGCTTCACCAAGATCAATCTATGGAGTCATCTAGCAACAAGAGAGAGGAGTGCATCTACATACCCTTGTAGATCGCGAGCGGAAGCGTTCAAGAGAATGGGGTTGAGGGATCCTAGCACCGAACAGACGGCACCTCCGCGTTCAACACACGTACGGTTGGGAAGACATCTCCTCCTTCTTGATCCAGCATGGGGAAGGGAGAGGTTGATCGAGATCCAACAGCACAACGGTGTGGTGGTGGAAGTAGCGGTGATCTTGGCAGCGCTTCACCAAGCTCAGCGAGAGGGAGAGGTGGTGCGGAGGGAGAGGGAGGCGCCAGGAGCAGGGGTGCGCAGCCCTCCCTCCCCCCCTCTTTATAAAGGGGCCCTGGGGGGCGCCGGCCCCCTAGAGATTGGATCTCAAGGGGGGGAGGGCGGCCAAGGGTGTGGCTTTCCCCCCAAGCCAAGTGGGGCGCCCCCCCACCCCTAGGGTTTCCAACCCTAGGCGCAGGGGGAGGCCCAAGGGGGGCGCACCAGCACACCAGGGCTAGTTCCCTTCCCCACATTAGCCCATGGGGCCCTCCAGGATAGGTGGCCCCACCCGGTGGACTCCCGGGACCCTTCCTATATACAATTCTTTACCTCCGGACCATTTCGGAACTCCTTGTGACGTCCGGGATCTCATCCGCGATTCTGAACAACTTTCAGGTTACTGCATACTAATATCTCTACAACCCTAGCGTCACCGAACCTTAAGTGTGTAGACCCTACGGGTTCGGGAGACATGCAGACATGACCGAGACGACTCTCCGGTTAATAACCAACAACGGGATCTAGATACCCATGTTGGCTCCCACATGCTCCTCGATGATCTCATCGGATGAACCACGATGTCGAGGATTCAAGTAATCCTGTATACAATTCCCTTTGTCAATCGGTACGTTACTTGCCCAAGATTCGATCGTTGGTATCCCAATACCTCATTCAATCTCATTACCGGCAAGTCACTTTACTCGTACCGTAATGCATGATCCCGTGACCAAACACCTGGTCACATTGAGCTCATTACGATGATGCATTACTGAGTGGCCCCAGAGATACCTCTCCGTTATACGGAGTGACAAATCCCAGTCTCGATCTGTGTCAACCCAGCAGATACTTTTGGGGATACCTGTAGTATACCTTTATAGTCACCCAGTTATGTTGTGATGTTTGGTACAGCCAAAGCACTCCTACGATATCTGGGAGTTACACGATCTCATGGTCTATGGAAATGATACTTGACATTTGAAAATCTCTAGCAAACGAACTACACGATCTTGTGCTATGCTTAGGATTGGGTCTTGTCCATCACATCATTCTCCTAATGATGTGATCCCGTTATCAATGACATCCAATGTCCATAGTCAGGAAACCATGATTATCTGTTGATCAACGAGCTAGTCAACTAGAGGCTTACTAGGGACATGTTGTGGTCTATTTATTCACACATTTATTACGATTTCTGGATAACACAATTATAGCATGAACAATAGACAATTATCATGAACAAGGGAATATAATAATAATCATTTTATTATTGCCTCTAGGGCATATTTCCAACAGTCTCCCACTTGCACTAGAGTCAATAATCTAGTTACATTGTGACGAATCGAACACCCATAGAGTTCTGGTGTTGATCATGTTTTGCTCGCAGAAGAGGTTTACTCAACAGATCTGCAACATTCAGATCCGTATGCACTTTGCAAATATCAATGTCTCCATCTTGAACATTTTCACGAATGGAGTTGAAGCGACGCTTGATGTGCCTGGGCTTCTTGTGAAACCTGGACTCCTTGGCAAGGGCAATAGCTCTAGTGTTGCCACAAAAGAGAGTGATCGGCCTCGACGCATTGGGTATGACTCCTAGGTCGGTGATGAACTCCGTCATCCAGATTGCTTCATGCGCTGCCTCCGAGGCTGCCATGTACTCCGCTTCACATGTAGATCCCGCCACGACACACTGCTTGCAACTGCACCAACTTACTGCCCCACCATTCAAAATATACATGTATCCGGTTTGTGACTTAGAGTCATCCAGATCTGTGTCAAAGCTAGCGTCGACGTAACCCTTTACGACAAGCTCTTCGTCACCTCCATAAACGAGAAACATGTCCTTTGTCTTTTTCAGGTACTTCAGGATATTCTTGACCGCAGTCCAGTGTTCCATGCCGGGATTACTTTGGTACCTACCTACCAAACTTACGGCAAGGTTTACATCAGGTCTGGTACACAACATGGCATACATGATAGACCCTATGGCTGAGGCATAAGGGATGACACTCATCTTTTCTCTATCTTCTGCCGTGGTCGGACATTGAGCCAAGCTCAATTTCACATCTTGCAACACAGGCAAGAACCCCTTCTTGGACTGATCCATATTGAACTTCTTCAATATCTTATCAAGGTATGTGCTTTGTGAAAGACCTATGAGGCGTCTCGATCTATGTCTATAGATCTTGATGCCTAACATGTAAGCAGCTTCTCCAAGGTCCTTCATTGAAAAACACTTATTCAAGTAGGCCTTAATGCTGTCCAAAAGTTCTATATCATTTCCCATCAAAAGTATGTCATCCACATAAAATATGAGAAATGCTACAGAGCTCCCACTCACTTTCTTGTAAACGCAGGCTTCTCCATAAGTCTGCATAAACCCAAACGCTTTGATCATCTCATCAAAGCGAATGTTCCAACTCCAAGATGCTTGCACCAACCCATAAATGGACCGCTGGAGCTTGCATACCTTGTTAGCATTCTCAGGATCGACAAAACCGTCCGGCTGCATCATATACAGTTCTTCCTTAAGATAGACGTTAAGGAATGCCATTTTGACGTCCATTTGACATATCTCATAATCATAGTATGCGACAATTGCTAACATGATTCAGATGGACTTCAGCTTTGCTACGGGAGAGAAAGTCTCATCATGGTCAACCCCTTGAATTTGCCAATAACCCTTAGCGACAAGTCGAGCTTTATAGATGGTAACATTACCATCCACGTCCGTCTTCTTCTTAAAGATCCATTTATTTTCTACCGCTCGCGGATCATCGGGCAACTCTGTCAAAGTACATACTTTGTTTTCATACATGGATCCTATCTCGGATTGCATGGCTTCAAGCCATTTGCTGGAATCTGGGCCCTCCATCGCTTCTTCATAGTTCGAAGGTTCACCGTTGTCTAACAACATGATTTCCAGGACAGGGTTGCCATACCACTCTGGTGTGGAACGTGTCCTTGTGGACCTACGAAGTTCAGTAGCAACTTGATCCGAAGTACCTTGATCATCATCATTAATTTCCTCTCCAGTCAGTGTAGGCACCACAGGAACATTTTCCTGAGCTGCACTACTTTCCATTTCAAGAGGTAGTACTTCATCGAGTTCTACTTTCCTCCCACTTAATTATTTCGAGAGAAACTCTTTCTCCAGAAAGGACCCGTTCTTGGCAACAAAGATCTTGCCTTCGGATCTAAGGTAGAAGGTATACCCAATGGTTTCCTTAGGGTATCCTATGAAGACGCATTTTCCCGACTTGGGTTTGAGCGTTTTAGGTTGAAGTTTCTTGACATAAGCATCGCATCCCCAAACTTTTAGAAACGACAGCTTAGGTTTCTTCCCAAACCATAATTCATATGGTGTCGTCTCAACGGATTTGGACGGTGCCCTATTTAAAGTGAATGTAGCTGTCTCTAGAGTGTATCCCCAAAATGATAGCGGTAAATCAGTGAGTGACATCATAGATCTCACCATATCCAATAGAGTGCGATTGTGACGTTCGGACACACCGTTACGCTGAGGTGTTCCAGGCGGCGTGAGTTGTGAAACAATTCCACATTTCCTTAAGTGCGTACCAAATTCGTGACTTAAATATTCTCCTCCACGATCTGATCGTTAGAACTTTATTTTTCGGTCACGTTGATTCTCTACCTCATTTTGAAAATCCATGAACTTTTCAAAGGTCTCAGACTTGTGTTTCATCAAGTAGACATACCCATATCTACTTAAGTCATCAGTGAGTGTGAGAACATAACGATAGCCACCGCGAGCCTCAACGCTCATTGGACCGCACACATCAGTATGTATAATTTCCAATAAGTTGGTTGCTCGCTCCATTGTTCCGGAGAACGAAGTCTTGGTCATTTTACCCATGAGGCATGGTTCGCATGTGTCAAATGATTCGAAATAAAGAGACTCCAAAAGTCCATCTATATGGAGCTTCTTCATG
The DNA here is from genome assembly GCF_018294505.1 of Triticum aestivum. Lineage (NCBI taxonomy): Eukaryota > Viridiplantae > Streptophyta > Magnoliopsida > Poales > Poaceae > Triticum > Triticum aestivum. Next base: position 144,826,316 of record NC_057804.1, read on the forward strand.
CATTTGACACCAATGTGACCAAGGCGGCAGTGCCACAGATATGTGGGACTATTATTATCAATCTTACATCTTTTGGTATTCACACTATAAATATGTGTAACATCACGTTTGAGATTCATTAAGAATAAACCATTGACCAGCGGGGCATGACCATAAAACATATCTCTCATATAAATAGAACATCCATTATTCTCGGATTTAAATGAGTAGCCATCTTGTATTAAACGAGATCCAGATCCAATGTTCATGCTCAAAGCTGGTACTAAATAACAATTATTGAGGTTTAAAACTAATCCCGTAGGTAAATGTAGAGGTAGCGTGCCAACGGCGATCACATCGACCTTGGAACCATTCCCGACGCGCATCGTCACCTCATCCTTCGCCAGTCTTCGCTTATTCTGCAGCTCCTGCTTTGAGTTACAAATATGAGCAATCGCAGCGATATCGAATACCCAGGAGCTACTACGAGTACTGGTAAGGTACACATCAATTACATGTATATCACATATACCTTTAGTGTTGCCGGCCTTCTTGTCCGCTAATTATTTGGGGCAGTTCCGCTTCCAGTGTCCCTTTCCCTTGCAATAAAAGCACTCAGTCTCAGGTTCGGGTCCATTCTTTGGCTTCTTCACGGCAACTGGTTTACCGGGCGCGGCAACTCCCTTGCCGTCCTTCTTGAAGTTCTTCTTACCCTTGCCTTTCTTGAAACTAGTGGTTTTATTGACCATCAACACTTGATGCTCCTATTTGATTTCTACCTCTGCTGATTTCAACATTGAAAATACTTCAGGAATAGTTTTCACCATCCCCTGCATATTGTAGTTCATCACAAAGCTCTTGTAGCTAGGTGGGAGCGACTGAAGGATTCTGTCAATGACCGCCTCGTCCGGGAGGTTAATGTCCAGCTGGGACAAGCGGTTGTGTAACCCAGACATTTTGAGTATGCGCTCACTGACAGAACTATTTTCCTCCATCGTACAACTATAGAACTTGTCGGAGACTTCATATCTCTCGACCCGGGCATGAGCTTGGAAAACCATTTTTAGCTCCTCGAACATTTCATATGCCCCGTGTTGCTCAAAACACTTTTGGAGCCCCGGTTCTAAGCTGTAAAGCATGCCGCACTGAACGTGGGAGTAATCATCAGCACGTGACTGCCAAGCATTCATAACATCTTGGTTCTCTAGGATGGGTGCTTCACCTAGCGGTCCTTCTAGGACATATGCTTTCTTGGCAGCTATGAGGATGATCCTCAGGTTCCGGACCCAGTCCAAAGAGTTGCTGCCATCATCTTTCAGCTTGGTTTTCTCTAGGAACGCGTTGAAGTTGAGGTTGACATGAGCGTTGGCCATTTGATCTACAAGACATTTTTGCAAAGGTTTTTAGACTAAGTTCATGATAATTAAGTTCATATAATCAAATTATTTAATGAACTCCCACTCAGATTAGACATCCCTCTAGTCATCTAAGTGATACATGATCTGAGTTAACTAGGCCGTGTTCGATCATCACGTGAGACGGGCTAGTCATCATCGGTGAACATCTCCATGTTGATCGTATCTTCCATACGACTCATGTTCGACCTCTTGTGTTCCGAGGCCATGTCTGTACATGCTAGGCTCGTCAAGTTAACCTAAGTGTTTTGCATGTGTAAATCTGTCTTACACCCGTTGTATGTGGACGTTGGAATCTATCACACCTGATCATCATGTGGTGCTTCGAAACAATGAACTTTTGCAATGGCGCACAGTTAGGGGGAACACTTTCTTGAAATTATTATGAGGGATCATCTTATTTACTACCGTCATTCTAAGCAAATAAGATGCAAAAAAATGATAAACATCACATGCAATCAAATAGTGACATGATATGGCCAATATCATATAGCTCATTTGATCTCCATCTACGGGGCGCCATGATCATCTTCATCACTGGCATGACACCATGATCTCCATCATCATGATCTCCATCATCGTGTCTCCATGGAGTTGCTCGCCAACTATTACTTCTACTACTATGGCTAATGGTTTAGCAATAAAGTAAAGTAATTACATGGCGTTTAATCATTGACACGCAGGTCATACAATAATTAAGACAACTCCTATGGCTCCTGCCGGTTGTCATACTCATCGACATGCAAGTCGTGATTCGTATTACAAGAACATGATCTCATACATCACATATATATCATTCATCACAACTTTTGGCCATATCACATCACAAGGCATATGTTGCAAAAACAAGTTAGACGTCCTCTAATTGTTGTTGCATGTTTTTACGTGGTTGTAATAGGGTTCTAGCAAGAACGTTTCTTACCGACGTGAAAGCCACAACGTGATATGCCAATTTCTATTTACCCTTCATAAGGACCCTTTTCATCGAATCCGATCCGACTAAAGTGGGAGAGACAAACACTCGCTAGCCACCTTATGCAACTAGTGCATGTCAGTCGGTGGAACCTGTCTCACGTAAGCGTACTTGTAAGGTCGGTCCGGGCCGCTTCATCCCACGACGCTGCCGAAAAAAGATAAGACTAGTAGTGGCAAGAAAATTGACAACATCTACGCCCACAACAAATTTGTGTTCTACTCGTGCAAAGAAACTACGCATAGACCTAGCTCATGATGCCACTATTGGGGAACGTTGCAGAAAATAAAAAAATTCTACGTTTCACCAAGATCAATCTATGGAGTCATCTAGCAACAAGAGAGAGGAGTGCATCTACATACCCTTGTAGATCGCGAGCGGAAGCATTCAACAGAACGGGGTTGAGGGAGTCGTACTCATCATGATCCAAATCACCGGAGATCCTAGCGCCGAACGGACGGCACCTCTGTGTTCAACACACGTACAGTTGGGAACACGTCTCCTCCTTCTTGATCCAGCAAGGGGAAGGGAGAGGTTGATGGAGATCCAGCAGCACGACGGCATGGTGGTGGAAGTAGCGGTGATCTCGGCAGGGCTTCGCCAAGCTCAGCGAGAGGGAGAAGTGGTGCAGAGGGAGAGGGAGGCGCCAGGAGCAGGGGTGCACAGCCCTCCCTCCCCCCTCTTTATATAGGGGCCCTGGGGGCGCCGGCCCCCTAGAGATTGGATCTCAAGGAGGGGGCGGCGGCCAAGGGGGTGGCTTGCCCCCAAGCCAAGTGGGGCGCCCCCACCCCTAGGGTTTCCAACCCTAGGCGCAGGGGGAGGCCCAAGGGGGGGCGCACCAGCCCACCAGGGGCTGGTTCCCTTCCCCACTTCAGCCCATGGGGCCCTCTGGGATAGGTGGCCCCACCCGGTGGACCCCCGGGACCCTTCCTATATACAATTCTTTACCTCCGGACCATTCCGGAACTCCTCGTGATGTCCGAGATCTCATCCGGGACTCCGAACAACTTTCGGGTTACCGCATACTAATATCTCTACAACCCTAGTGTCACCGAACCTTAAGTGTGTAGACCCTACGGGTTCGGGAGACATGCAGACATGACCGAGATGACTCTCCAGTCAATAACCAATAACAGGATCTAGATACCCATGTTGGCTCCCACATGCTCCCCAATGATCTCATCGGATGAACCACGATGTCGAGGATTCAAGTAATCCCGTATACAATTCCCTTTGTCAATCGGTACGTTACTTGCCCGAGATTCGATCGTCGGTATCCCAATACCTCGTTCAATCTCGTTACCGGCAAGTCACTTTGCTCGTACAGTAATGCATGATCCTGTGACCAAACACTTGGTCACATTGAGCTCATTACAATGATCCATTACCGAGTGGGCCGAGAGATACCTCTCCGTCATATGGAGTGACAAATCCCAGTCTCGATCCGTGTCAACCCAACAGATACTTTCGGGGATACCTATAGTATACCTTTATAGTCACCCAGTTATGTTGTGACGTTTGGTACACCCAAAGCACTCCTACGGTATCCGGGAGTTACAGGATCTCATGTTCTAAGGAAATGATACTTGACATTGGAAAAGCTCTAGCAAACGAACTACACGATCTTGTGCTATGCTTAGGATTGGGTCTTGTCCATCACATCATTCTCCTAATGATGTGATCCCGCTATCAATGACATCCAATGTCCATAGTCAGGAAACCATGACTCTCTGTTGATCAACGAGCAAGTCAACTAGAGGCTTACTAGGGACATGTTGTGGTCTATTTATTCACACATGTATTACGATTTCCGGATAACACAATTATAGCATGAACAATAGACAATTATCATGAACAAGGAAATACAATAATAATCATTTTATTATTGCCTCTAGGGCATATTTCCAACAGAGCTTGTGTATATATGAATCTTTCGAGTTGTTGATAGTGAATGTTGGCTATGAATATGAAAGTGTCCTTTGAACCTGAGTTTGATATGAATTGCAACAGAACCAGTTGTAACCCTTCTCCTCCTCTCAATCATCGGAAGGGGACTGTACGTGGAGAGCCTGACGGCTGGGACCCACGAGGTCCATGGTCGCACGCAAGGAAAGTTCCTCCTTATTAAGCTGGAATTTTTTTCCCTCCACCTGACAGCTGGGACCCACCGGCTGTATCTTATCACGGAAGGAAGTGCCTCCTTGTTTTGTGAAAAAAATTATTCATCCCATTGACAGCTGGGACCCGTCAGATTTGGTGACTGACTTGTGGGCCTGCTAAGCGGATGTGTATGCACGGCTTTGTCAACTTAATCAACAAATGATTCTAGAAGCTGGACCATTGGATGTTAATCCAACAGCCGTGCTCCTTATTCAACCTCTGTTCTTGCTCCTGTCTCCCGTGGGTGGCACCACGGCTGTGCTGCCGCGCACCCGAACCAATGAAGTTTCCCACTCCTCTCCATCTGCGACTCCACTGCCCCGTCTTCCCCATCTCCGGGTCATTCCAGTCTGGGTGCGCTCGGCACGGTGTGGTCAACATGGTCAACAACCGATAGTCATCGGAAGATGACTGTATGTGAGAGGCTGACAGTGGGGACGCACCACGCCCATGGACGCATGCATGCAACGGAATGCGGCGAGGTCAACGTGGTCAAGGAACGACTTCCATCGGAAGTTTACTGTACGTGGAGAGTCTCAGCTGGGTCCACGGCCGCAGCAAGTAAGTGCCTCCTTATTACGCGGAAAATAATGATTCATCCAACTGACAGCAAGGACCCACTGGACGGGCCACCGTATTTTGCGAAAAAACGTTTGCCCCTGACTGCTAGGACCGACCTGACGGTCCACCGTATTTCGCAAAAAAAACGCCCCCCCCCCCCCGCTGTCAGCTCGGACCCACCGGAAGTGCCTCCTTATTATGCACAAAAAAATGAATACTCCCCCTGCTAGCTGGGACCCACCTTGGTGGGAGGCTGACTTGTGGGCCTACTAAGTTGACGGGGACGAAGGGCTTTGTCAACTTAGTCAATATGAATGATTCTAGCTCCAGTGACCGTACGATGTCCATCCAACGGCTGTAGTGCTTCTTCAACCTCTGGTCTTCTTGCTCCAGCCGCCCAAACCAGCGCCGGTCGTGCCTCATGCTCCTGCCTCCTGTGGACGGCTGTTCTGCCGCGGAGGACTCACCGTCCCCTACTATTCCCACTGCTGGCCAGGCCCTGCGGCGACGGCAGCCTCACACCGCAGCCGAACCAGTGAACCCTCGTACTCCTCTCCGCGCGGGCTTCCACTGCCGTGTCTTCCCCGGCTCCACGTCGTCCCCTTCCTAGGCCTCGCCGTCGTCCACCGCCGTGGTGCTCTCCGTGCGGCGTGGTTAACGTGGTCAAGGAATGACTTCCGTCGGAAGAGTACTGTACGTGGAGAGGCTGACAGCTGGGTCCGCGGCCACAACCCAGTTTTCTGTGATTTGCCAAGTAAGTCGCTTTGTCAGGCCTATTGGGCTGCAAATCTTTCAAGACGAGGAGAGCTTTCATTCGGCTGGCCGAGAAAATGGCCCATCAGTAATGAGAAATGGGCTGTACATTTTTAAAACACATCAAACCGACAATTAGTTTCAAATATCTTTTTTTTCATTTCGAGATTTTAAATTACATTAATTTTTATGCATGGAGAATTTGTTGGATTTTATATTGATATACATTTATTTGTAAAATCAGTTTGAATGTGAGTCGAAATTTCGGGATTAAAAATAGTTCAGACCGCACCGAAATATGCAAAATTTCGTATAATTTTTTAACCGTGCCCACAGTATGGGCTGTAATGCTAACAAAAAGAATATGGGCTCCAAAAAAAACCTTAAGAATTAGCAAATGGGCTGTAAATTATTAGAAATAATGGCAGATGAGTTGTATGCTGTTTTCCACATATTTGAGGCTTTCCTAAGGAAAAGGTTGACGCACAAGCAGTGACTGTTGGATTGCCATCCAACGGCCGTCGTGCTTCTTCAATCTCTGCTCTTCTTGCTCCAGCCGCTGAAACAAGCGCCGACAGGACTGCCTGCTCCCTCCTCCCTGCGACCGGCTCTGCTGTAGCGCAGGCCTCACCGCCCCACTGTACTCCCATCGCTGGCCTAGCCATCCCTCTACTCACCCACACCTGCTGTTATTCTCCGGCGACGGTAGACGAACCAGTAAACCCTCGTACAGTCGTACTCCCCTCCGCGTGGGAAACAACTGCCGAGTCTTCCCTGCCTCCGTGTTGTTCCTTTCCTAGGCCTCACCGTCGTCCACCGCCCTGGTGCCCTCGGTGCGGCCTGCTCAACATGGTCAATGACCGACATGCATCTGAAGTGGACTGTACATGGAGAGGCCGACAACTGGGTCCACGGCCGCACGCAAGGAAATGCCTCCTTATTACCCGCAAAATAATGATTCCTCCACCTGACATCAGGGACCCACCAAAAGGGCCTCTGTATTTGGCGAAAAAAAATGTTACCGCCGCTGACAGCTTGGACCCACCAGCTATATCTTCGCATGCAAGGAAGTGCCTCCTTATTACGCACAAAAAATGAATACTCCGCCTGTTAGCTAGGACCTAGTATACTGGCAGGCTGACTTGGGGGCCTATTAAGTTGACGGGGACGGAGGGCTTTGTCAACTTAGTCAATAATATGCACGATTCTAGCTCCAGTGACCATACGATGTCCATCCAATGGCCGTAGTGCTTCTTCAACCTCTGGTCTTCTTGCTCCAGCCGCCCAAACTAGCGTCGGTCGTGCCTCGTGCTCCTGCCTCCCGTGGCCGGCTGCGATGTGGCGGAGGCCTCACCGCCCCCTACTACTCCAACCGCTGGCCAGGCCATCCCTCTACTCACCCACACCCCCTGTTATTCTGCGGCGACGGCAGCGTCAACCTCGTACTCCTCTTTGCGTGGGCATCCACTGCTGCGTCTTCCCCGGCTCCATGTCGTCTCCTTCCTAGGCCTCGCCGTCGTCCACCGTCGTGGTGCTCTCGGCGCGGCATGGTCAATGTGGTCAACGACTGACTTCCATCGGAAGAGTACTGCGCATGGAGAGGCTGACAGCTGGGTCCACGGCGGCCGCAAGGAAGAGCCTCCTTATTACGCGCAAAATAATTATTCCTCCACCTGATAGCAGGGACCCACCGGACGAGCCACCAGTATTTCACAAAAAAACTTTTCCCCACTGACTGCTGGGACCCACCAGCTACATCTTCACACGCAAGGAAGTGCGTCCGGGCAAAAAAAAACCCAAAACGATTCGCTCCCCTGACTGCTTGGACCCACCAGCTATATCTTCGCAGGCAAGGAAGTGCCTGACAGTCGGGATCCACCTGATCGAAGCATACGTAGCATTGTCATTCTCGTCGCGAAAGTGTACGTACATACTGGTCGATGTAGAGGCACGCACATGTCGTAGTAGAGGCGCGCACGTGTCGATGTAGAGGCGCACACGTAGCATGTACACGTACGTACAACGACGAGGGTGCAAGAAATAAAATACGACCATGTACGTACATACTGGCAGGGTCTCGAACGCCTACTCGCGCATACGTATATGGCTGGGTCGGAACGGAGAAACAACGTCGTCGTCGTGTTCATGGGGAGCCAACGGAATGCGTCGTGTTCATGGGGAGGCAACGGAATGCGTCATGTTCATCGGGAGAAAACGGAACGCATGGGAGCCAACCGACTTCGACGGAACAGGCGATGGAAATGAGGCCTGGCATACCGCAGAACAGAGGAAACGGCCTTGTGTTCGGTCGGCCACGTACGGAACGCGGTCCTGGTAATCAGGAGGGGTGTGGCATACCGCAAAACGGAGGAAACGGACCTCCTACTATCGAAACTGGGGACCTATTGATTGGGAGGGGTGTGGCGTACCGCAAAACGGAGGAAACGGACCTCCTACGGTCGAAACGGGGGTCCTGTTGATCGGGAGGGGTGTGGCGTACCGCAAAACGGAGGAAATGGACCTCCTATGGTCGAAACGGGGGTCCTATTCATCGGGAGGGGTGTGGCGTACCGCAAAACGGGACTCCACGGGATACTGTTCATCTCCACCGTTGACCTCCTCCAGCCTCCACGGTCTCCTGTTCATCCAGCCTCCACCATGCGCTACTCCACCGGCTACTGTTCAACCACCCCTCCACCATCTACTGTTCATCCAACCCTCCACCGTCTACTGTTCATCCAGCCCTCCACACCATGGGGTCCTATTCAACCACCCCTCCATGCCCCCCCCTCCACCATCTACTGTTCATCTAGCCCTCCACACCACGGGGTCCTGTTCATCCAGAGGCAACACCACCGCTCACTGTTCATCCAACCCCCCCGCAATGCTCACTATTCATCCAATCGATCGGCTTCAGTTAGCAGTAGTAGCAAAGGAATCGCTCCATCGAGTTCAGTTAATAGCCATCGATCGATCGCTCGGGTTCAGTAACGCGTAGCCTGCAGTGCAATCTCTCGGGTTCAGTTAGAGCCCAACGCCTCATTCGGGTTCAGTTAGAGCCAACACCTCGCACCTATACGAGAGAAACGCGCATCGCTCGGCCCCCGACCTCCCACCATAACCGGCAAATCCCCGAAATTTTCCTCCCCCTCGCTTCTACCACTTTTTTTCTGTCATGGACGGCCCAAAGAATGTCATGCAGCTGCGTCTCCGGCCCGCCCAGGACGAAAAGCCCATTTTCTGTCATATTTTTTGTCACAGAAGTAGGAGCTGACCACATCTATGATGATACCGGGTTTTTTTCACAATTATCGTCATAAAAGTGTCATATGTATGACAGAAAAAAATTTCGTTCAGCCCAAAATGTCATGGATGTGTCTTTTTTTTGTAGTGACTGTCCTCACTCCATGTAAATCTCGGTACCCACACTATCAAAAGATAGTGTATGCGGTCTTTATGGCATCCTGGAAACTACGACACAACTTTCAAGAGTGTTCGATCACAGTGGCCTCCGAAGTTCCACTCAATGACATAATAAATAACCGCGATGCAACAGGCTGAATTGCTAAATGGGCTATTGAGCTCCTTCCGTTCGACATAACATACAAACCATGACGGGCCATTAAGTCGCAAGTACTGGCTGTCGGATTTCGGGTTCCGGCAGACCCTCTAGATTCGAACACTGGGGTGCGCACGGAGATTTCGCCCTCTGCCTACATGCACTTCACCGCCTCACTATGATCTAAGCAATCAAAGGAACAACACAAGAGACACAGAGTTTATACTGGTTCAGGCCACCATTGTGGTGTAATACCCTACTCCAGTGTGTGGTGTGGTGGATTGCCTCTTGGGATGATGATGAACAATACAAGGAAGAACAGCCTCGCGAGGGTCTATTCTTGGCTGGTGCGAAGAACTACTAGGGGGAGTTCAGTCGCTCTTTCTTATTGTTTCTTGGTGAGTATCCGATGCCTCTACCTTGTGGTGGCTAGTCCTATTTATAGGCAAAGGCCCTGGGCCTCTTCCCCAATATTGAGCGGGAAGGGCGCCAAAAATTGGCCATTTTGAAGGGGAACATCTAGTACACTTATCCTGACTAAAGTTGGTCCTCGCCTGCCAAAGGCTCTGGTGGTAACGCCGGCTTGGGCTCCACGATGACCTCCATCCTGCCGTTCCGCTGGTTTTGGTCTTGTTGCACCGAAATGGATGCCTGTGCTTGATGCTCTCGCTTGCGCTTGCTCCCCTTGCACCAAAGAGGAAAGAAGGATACTGCGCGGGCTGCCGCCCGCTTGGCGCCCTTGATCGTCATGGCTTGCATCATCAGCACCTCGTGAGGTACCCCGCCTTGATCTCTCAGCCTCCTCGCAAGCCAGCCTGACGAGGCCGTGCATGAGGAAGCTTCCTGTCGTCCACCCTGCGAGGGTCTTGAGCTCGTGTTGATGAAGATGGGCCATGCTGGGCCGCCCCTTGAGCCATTCCGTAGGCCGCAGGCAGGCAAGTTTGGGGACCCTCGTTCCCAGAATGCCGACAGTAGCCCCTGGGCCCAAGGCGTGCCCGAACTTGGCCGAATAGAGAAGCGAAGGGGTAAATGCGAAGCGCCACGGGCCCTAACAGCCTGCGGCCTTGGGCGCCGCGTGGCGGTTGATTAGACGTGGGTGGCCCTGCTTCCCCACGCCTCCTTATTATGCGCCCATCTAGGCGGACCCGTGGTTGCACACAGTCTTTCCTCTTCTTGCCGCTCGATCGTCCGCTGCTCTTCCTCCTCTTGAGCTCCAGTCTCTGCTTCCAATCCAATCTCGAATCCTCCCGCTTCCCGTCGCCATGGCTCCAACAAAGAAGGGAAAAGGGAAGAAACCGGTGCCTCCGCCTCGCTCGCCGTCGTCGGCGGCTCCCGCCGTCGATCGGTCGATCATACTTAATCGAGAAGGCTTGGGCAAGGTCAGCTCTGCTCTGGCCACCATCTTCAACGAGTGCGGGAGGACGACAGCCTGGCCCGCATCCCACTTCTCCATCAACAGGGTGGTCACCGAGGTCCGGTACTTTGCCGACGCCCTGTGGGCGGGATTGGTTATCCCGTTCGCTGATTTCTTCAACGCTGTGCTTTCCCATTACCAGATCCATATGATGCATTTGGGTCTTGAATCCATTACTCTTCTTGCCGTCTTCACCTTTGTCTGTGAGTCGATGATGGGCATCCCTCCCTCGTTTGCCTTGCTGTGCCACTTCTTCTCTCCGCGCCTCGTCGATTCCACCCAATGCTCAGGGTGCGTGAGCTTCATTGCCGCACCAGAAACAGTGGCTTCAGGGATTGATTTCAGCCTTCCTCCATCTGCGCCTGGGTTCCGCGAGCGGTGGCTGTACGTGGATGTAGGGGTGCCCAGCCCCCTGCTTTCGGAGCCCAAGTCGCACGCTGTCCCCAATTCAAGCTAGGGCCAGGAGACGCTCATGAGCCCCCGGCTCATCTTCGTCTGGTGTCGCTTCGCGCTCTTGAGGGAGCTTGGTGTGACGGCGCCCAAGGTGGTGAAGGAGTTCCTGCTATGCCGCATTGCTCCTCTCCAGCGCCACTCCTGCCAGATGTGGTCCTTCAGCGGGCGTGAAGATCGCATGAGGCTCCTGGAGGAGGACCTGACGCCCGAAGCAATGATGAAGGTGCTCTTGGTCTTGACTGGGGACCCTTCCCCCGACAGCATCCGACACGGGGGGGGGGGGGCTTTGTTGTACCTTTGCTCGAACAGGGGCGACTTTGTGAAGCAGATGCCCGGCTTCGAGGAATGGGGGCTGCGAGCTGCGACCCACCGGCCTCAGGGGTCCTCGCGAGAACCCAGTGATGGTGACTGCCTTCCTAGTCACCCACGGCGGTCCTTCGTCGAGTGGCGGAGCAGGGAGGCATGGGCCGTCGGAGGCTGAGGGGGCCCCCGCCGGAGTGATGACACCAGGCGGCACTCCTGAGGGGGCAGCTCCTCAGGCTCGTACTGCTGCGGCTGGAGGCGTTGAGCCACTGGCCACGGCGCCCGTGGTTGAGGCCCCTGGGGACCCTGATATCCTTCTTGGCGAGGTGACCAACGGCGTGCATCAGGATGACGCATCAAATGCTGGGCATCTCGACGCTTCTTCTTCGCCGCAGGCTGACCCCTGCACTCAACTCCTGGGTCGCTTCTGCGTGTACTTCGAGGCTCTCCGGAAGAAAAGGGAGGCCTTGGGTGATGATTACCCTTATCACCTGCTGAAGCGCCAGAAGTATTTCGCCATTGATGAGTAAGCCTTCCCCTTTCCTAGCTCCTGATCCTCCCGCTGCTTTGGCTGATCCTTGCTCTGCAGGGCCCTTCCTGCCGAGCTTGCGGGGATCGTTGAGGAGCCATCCCCCAGGCTCCGCCCTCTCCATCGCCTTCGAGCGCTCCGAGTTCCAGCAGAGCCCTTGCGGTGAGGCCGGTCGGAGAGGTGAGCCATCCTGTGGTGCATCGCAGCCCTGTGCGCCTCGCGACCCCCCTTCACGAGCCTTCTTGGCGCATAGCCAGCCTGCCTTGGGCCTCGCCGTCTGATCATGGATGGCAATTGGCTGAGGTCGGCCCTGCGCTCTTCACTTGGGGAGGGGCTGGCTCCTGGCCGGGCTTCTGGCAAGGCGTGCCCGGCCATCGTGAGGGCGCCAGCCCCTAGCCTCCTGCCCATAGGGGGAGTGCTGATTCGTGGCCCCCGACGCTTACTTGCGGCGGATGACAACGTAGAAGACGTGCTCGAGTGCGCCCGGAGGCGTCGCGTCCTTCGCCAAGGGTTTCTCCGGAGGGCGGCTGACGAGGTGAGCCGGCTTGGTGAAGAGCTTGCTGATGAAGACGCGTGCCTTGAGGCTGAGGGCCTGCGCCTGGCTGAAGAGAGGCGCAAGCTGGAGGCGGCCGCTGCCCTTGCGTGCCACCAGCCTGACCTTGATAATGAGGAGGCCAAGGCGTTGCTGGCGGCCTCTTGGGAGGCACTCTCCCGGGCCGTCGAGGAGGCCCAAGAGGCTGACCGACGGCGCGAGGCGTCGGAGGAGCGTGCGCGGGAACTATTGGCCCGGTGCCACTCCCTGGAGCAGCATGTGGAGCTGCGTGAGACGGCCCTTGCGTCGATGAAGGTGGCTTTAGTCGACCAGGCAGAGCTCCTGAGGCGTGAAGAGGCACTGACGCTGGAAGCTGCTGAGCGCGCACGTGACCTTGAACATCTGGAGACGAGGGAGGGCCTGGTGACACAGGCGGAGGATGATGTTGAAGTGTACGAGGCCCGAGTCCTGGAAGAGTTTGAACGCGGGGTAACAACGGCTCACTTGAACCTTGAGTGCGAGCTCGAGGAGAGGCTGGGGTTGATCCGGGTCGAGGCTGAAGGCAGGACCGCCACCCTGAGGGCCAAGCTGGAGGAAGCGACGCGGCGAGCCGATGCTTCCCGGGCAGCCCTCGATGCAGCGCAGGAGGAGCTGACCACCTCCCGCACCGAAGCGCTTCTTCTCCGCTAGCGGGTGGACGAGGCCGAGGCCGTCGCGCGTCAGAACAAAGACGAGATACGCCAGCGGCGGATTCTGGAGCACGAGCATGGCCCCATGCTCGCCAGGCTCCGGGAGGGAGCCAACGCAGCCTTGGGTAACATCTGCGAGGAGGCTGTTGTCTAGCCCCATGCAGTCAACTATGCTGGCAATCTTCAGTTCTTCACCAACGTGGTGACACAGCTGGAGGCACGGTCGGTCGATGCCAGCAGGCTGGTGGAGGAGAGGAGCCGCACCCTGCTCGGATGCGCCTTCTCCCGTGTCTTCAGCCACCTTCAGAACATGGACCCCCACTTCGACTTTGACGCCGCCATCGCTCCAGTGCCCCAGGCCGTCCGGGGCGACCTGGCGCGTGGGGTGGAAGACAACGTGGATGCCCTTGTCAAGGCCTTCGCTTCTGATAATGACAACGCGGTCGTGGCTGCCGATGAAGGTGATGTGGTGAACGGCCCTGGCGGCGCTGCCGACGACGCGAAGGGCGATGGCGAGGCCAGCGACGCCAGCGATGATTCAGGAGGCGCCCCTGAGGATGCATTGGGGGATTTATCCGACTGACCGCGTGTTGTCCCTGCTTCCTTACCCTGCGCAAATAGAGTTCGGGCCTTGCCCTGAAAGTTGTAAGAGCATTTTGGGAGGGGGAGCCCCTCATGTAAAAACTCGTATTCAGCGTATAAGTAGATGCGATATCACTTGTACGCCTGCGCCAAGCGGCTGGCTTCGCGATGAGCTGGCTGGCTTGTTTACCTTTGACCCGTGTGGGCCTCGAGTCAGCCTACGGAGGACGGTGGTGCTTCGAGCATCCTCCGAACGAGCCCATAAAACTTGTAATGAAAACCTCCTTAGAGGGCGCGGCGACGGCAGTCTGGGCTGCATGCAAGCTAGGCCTGGCCCGGCTCGTGAGGGGCTCACGAGGGGATGCAGCTGAAGCAAAGTGGTAACTAGAACGCGAGAGATTGCTCGAACGAGACTAAACACCCCTTTCCCGAACACACGCAAATCTTCGAGCTCAAATCCAACTTAAATTCAACGGGGAAAACGGCAACCAAGGGGAAAAAGCAACGAAGGCAGAAAAAAGGCCGCGTCCGCACCTAGTCTAGTCTTGGACGTCTCCTCACCAGCGCGGAGCTAAGTGCTGCCACTGGGCGTGGGAGGGAGCCCCAGGGCCTGAGGCCGGCACCCCTGAGACTCCGGGGCGTGTACAGCCCCACTCATTATTACGTGAGAGTGTCACGGGGCGGTGAGCTTCATAGGCACTGGGCCTTCTTCACAGGTACCGGCCTTGCTTCATATCGCCAGACGAGGGCCCTGCCTTGCACCACACTCTAGTGCCACCGACGACGACCGGAAACCAGGACGCCGCCGATGGGGTAGAGCGGTCACCAGCGGTTCCCCCGATGACCACAGGTCCTCTGCCAGGGGTAGGCTCTGGGGCACGTCCCCAGCAGAGGGCCTACCTCCTGAGGACGCCTTGCTCCGAACACCGCGGTGACGATGTCGAATCTTGGCCCCTCTCCTGCAGCCCCCGGAGCCCTCCTCCTGAGGGGTAGGAAGCTGCGGGATTGGGGCGGCCGCCTGCTGTCGTGACCTGCACCTCCTGCGACCCATGGTTGGCGTATGCCTGCTCCTGAGGAATTAGCGGTACCTGATACTCGTTGTTCCTAGCGTAGCCGATGGGGCCTTCTCGGGGCTCCTGGAAGAGTTCAGCTTCTGGCGCCTCGTCCCCCCAGCTTGGGCCGAGGAGTGAGCCTTGTTCATCCTCATGCGCGCGCCCTTGGTCCATCATATGAGGCACGTGCTCTTCTGGGCCGCCATCCCGAAGGCCGAGCCGTAGCGCCCCGCATGCCATGCAGCGCTGCTTGAGGCGCCACCTTGGGGGTGGTAGCGCGGAGGCCCACCAGGGCCGCGGGTTATGGTGAGTCCTTCTTCAATGGCCAGGGGTGGAGGCAGCGCCGCCGCTGGCCCGGGGCTGACGGCCTGGCCGGCGTTGGGGTGGCCTTGGAGTCCGCTTGGGGCCGCACGGGCGTGCATGGAGCCCCCGTGCGGGTCACCCTGGACCTGAGGTGGGAGTTGGGTGCAGAAGGGGGCAGCCCCCGAGGCGGCGAAGCCCAGGAGCGCTGCCACCTGCTCTAGCAGCATGTCGTGACCGCCTTCCAGCAGCCTGCACTGCAGTAGCTCTCGGGCCACGGTGAGCGCGGCCCTCGAGTTCGCCTGCTCCCGCCGGGTGTACGGCGCCATGGCCGCAACATGGTGGGAGGCCCTCGCCGCCGACCGCGCCTGCCGCATCGAGAGAGCTGTCGCCGCCTGTCCGTGCCGCCCACGGCCCTCAGCGCCCTGCGGACCGCGAGCTGCCTGGGCGTGGGGTTGCCCGGGGCGAGCGGTTCTACGTGGGTGGGCCAGGCCTCCCAAGGATCATGGTTGCCTGCCTAGTCGCCGGACATGATGATGACGATGCGACGGGACGCGAAGCGGCAGAAGGTGGATTCCGGCGCACCCCTACCTGGCGCGCCAAATGTCAGATTTCGGGTTCCGGCAGACCCTCTAGATTCGAACACTAGGGTGCGCGTGGAGATTTCGCCCTCTGCCTAACTGCACCTCACCGCCTCGCTATGATCTAAGCAATCAAAGGAACAACACAAGAGACACAGAGTTTATACTGGTTCAGGCCACCACTGTGGTGTAATACCCTACTCCAGTGTGTGGTGTGGTGTATTGCCTCTTGGGCTGATGATGAACAATACAAGGAAGAACAGCCTCGCGAGGGTCTGTTCTTGGCTGGTGCGAACAACTAATAGGGGCAGTTCAGTCGCTCTCTCTACTAGTTTCTTGGTGAGGATCCGATGCCTCTACCTTGTGGTGGCTAGTCCTATTTATAGGCAAAGGCCCTGGGCCTCTTCCCAAATATTGAGCGGGAAGGGCGCCAACAATTGGCCATTTTGAAGGGGAACATCTAGTACACTTATCCTGACTAAAGTTGCTCCTCGCCTGCCAAAGGCTCTGGTGGTGACGCCGGCTTGGGATCGACGATGACCTCCATCATGCCGTTCCGCTGGTCTTGGTCTTGTTGCACCGAAATGGATGCCTGTGCTTGATGCTCTTAATTGCGCTTGCTCCAATTGCACCAAAGAGGAAAGAAGGACACTACACGGGCTGGCGCCCGCCTGGCACCCTTGACCGTCATGGCTTGCGTCATGGGCACCTCGTGAGGTACCCCGCCTTGATCTCTCCGCCTCCTCGTGAGCCAGCCTGACGAGGCCATGCCTGAGGAAGCTTCCTGTCGTCCACCCCGCGAGGCTTGGCCCCTCGCGAGGGTCTTGAGCTCGTGTTGATGAAGATGGGCCATGCTGGGCCGCCCCTTGAGCCACGCCGCAGGCCGCAGGTAGGCAAGTCTGGGGACCCCCGTTCCCAGAACGCCGACACTGGCTGACTTCATCGCTGAATGGACAGAAGCCGAACTCCTTAAAGAGTATGGCGCGTACTCAAATTGGATCATGCATTTCAACGGCTCCAAAATGCTGGCCGGATTGGGAGCGGGTGTCGTTCCGACATCCCCCACCGGAGATACAGTGCAGTACGTCCTCCAAATATTATACACATACTCTAACAATGCAGCCGAATACGAGGCTCTATTGCATGGTCTTCGGATGGCGGTCTCCATGGGCATTCAACGCCTCAAAGTGCACGGGGACTCAAACCTCGCAATCTCTTAGGTAAATGGAGACTTTGACGCCAAGGATCTGAAAATGGCGGCCTATCGCAATGCCGTCCTCAAAATATCAACGCGGTTCGAAGGGCTCGAATTAAACCATGTGGTCAGAGAAAACAACCAAGCGGCCGATATAATCGCTCGCATCAGCGCTCGACGCGACCCCGTCCCACCTAACATCTTCTTAGAAAGGTTGTTCAAGCCATCCGTGGCGTGGGAAGGGGAGTCCGGCACTGTTAGTCCGGCTCCGAACACAACCCCAGATTCTGAACCTTCAGACGTAATCAGAGGCTCTGCCACCGAAATAACATCTTCGGCCCACGAGATAATGACTGTCATCGCCCCGTGGATGGAGCCCTTCTTGGCCTACCTTTGTCGGAGTAATGGGCCACGGGTAGGCTGACCCGAGCCCCAGAACCTTTCAAGACATTGGGATCAGTAGCATCGCCTAGGCCAAGTCCCAACGGCGACTCCAAGATATGCCGAGTCCCAGACGGCGACTCCAAGATATGCCGAGTCCCAGACGGCAACTCCAAGATATGCCGAGTCCCAGACGGCGACTCCAAGATATGCCGAGTCCCAGACGGCGACTCCAAGATAAGCCGACTCATGGCCGGCGACTTCCAGGGAGGCCGACTATGGAGAGTCGGCCCGCGACTCCACCCTCGTCTCGAAGGGCGAGGCGGGGTACGGCCACGGCATGGCCGTTCCCCCTGCTTACAAGGGGACAGCATGGCTACAGTAAGCCGTATAGCTGAAGATCTCTGGCGAGGCGCGGCACTGTTGCCATGCCTGCCCTGACCTCAGCCACAGTGGGCGGCGCACTGTGCCCACGATGCTTGCCTGTATGACCCAAGGACGGCGGGGCCGCCTGTCAGTGGGTAGATAGAAGAAGGCACGAGCGTCCTGAAGATGGACCATGGGAGTCGGCCCCTTGGAGTCGGCCGACCCCTCTCCCACGGGCCCCGCCCTCCATTAACCAGACAAGATGGGGAATGGCGACAGTGAACGCACGCCAGACGGCGGCACTATTGCCATGACTACGTGAACAAGCCATCGTCATCCAGAGTACCGCTACAGTATCAGGCCTGTCCGCGGGGCCCGCTAGTCGGCAGGCCCCAGTACTCGGCAGAGAGGATGACGGCCGGAGAGACAGACGGCTGGGACCCGCGCCCAACCAGATTACACTTGTACCCCTGGGGGGTAGGCCTATATAAACCCCCAGGGAAGCCCATGCAAAGGGTTCGGACCCAGATAGGAAAAGACCTTAGATCACAGGAAGGAGAGAGCTAGCCTTGCCCTCTCCTACCACCAGAAACAACTCCAGGAGCACCATTGTAACCACTTTGCCATAGTGACCATGCGGAGACCCCGCAGAGCAGCAGTAGGGGTGTTATCTCCTCGGAGAGCCCTGAAGCTGGGTAAGTTCCTCCGGCGTGCATGTCTTCACCTCATCCCGCTTCCGGGCACCGGTGACGTTCTACTCGCTCCCACCATGATAAGCCATCCTTTGGCATATGTCGTACCCAACCCCCGACATTTGGCGCCCACCATGGGGCGAGGTGCACCGTCGTCCGAAGACCTGCTTTGGACGGGAACCCTTTTCCTCCCTGGCGAGCACAGCCAGCTCGGCACGCCAGATGGAGTTTGCGCCGACGCGCTGCGTGAAGCCGATATCGCCTGCGCGGCCAGCAGCCTCGCCGAGCTTATCGGTGAGGTTCGCCTCTCCGACGAGCCTGCGTCCGACGCAGGCACGAGCGGCCCCGAGAGCCTCCTCGCGGGTCTCCTCGACCAACTCCAGGTCGTCGGCGAGCCTGCCGTGGACCTGGAGTCCATAGGATCCACCGACCCGATGCTGGTCGACTCAGACACGGCGTCGCTCGACGCATTTCCCACCAACGTGGTGGTCTACGACGAGCAGCTCCCTTGTGAGGGGAGCGGCGGGAGCATCGTCACGGAGGTTCTCGTCCTCGATCACGGCGAGCGTTCCGGTGAGGGAGCGCACGACCCGCTCGATGCGGCTCTGCGAGACCTCACTGCGCCAATTCCGGGAGACGCCGACGCCGAGACGCTGGAGGCACGCCGCCTTCAGCTTATCGAGGGTGCCAAGAAGCTGGCAAGCATGAGGCGCTTGTCAGAAGCCTACCAGCGCGAGATGGATCGCGCCGTGGGCGTCTCGCCGGCTCCGACTGGGCCTAGCCACCTAGGCGCGGTCCGACAACGCAGCGCGGCAATCGCCAACCTGTTCGGGGCTGACCGCCCTGTGTATGCCACGCCTGCAGAGAACATCCGTGCCGCCTAGGCAGCGGCAGACGAGCTCGACAACTTCGAGGGCGAAGAGCGCCGCATGATGATGGAGCGAGTTCAGCAGCTCCTCGACGCGGCTACCGCGCAGAACGAAGCTGGCTGCCGCGCAGAGGCGCCGCAGCGACAAAACGATGACCCGCCACCCCGCCGAGGCCAAGGCACGACATCCCGGATGCCGACTGGCGGGGCCCGCGGGAAGAAGGACAAGGAACCGGCTGCTAGCCACAGTGGGACTCGCATTACCATCGAGCGCGACCAAGACGGCCGCCCCAAAGCGGTGGAACGGCGGAATGACTATCTGCCTCCCCCTCTTCGCAGAGAAAGGCGAATCTCCCCACCGCTCGTGGAACATCCGACTCTCGGCGACCGTCTTGGCCGTCGAGAGGGAGTCGGATAGAACGATGCCCGCCACCGGATCGACCGACTCCACCGATCCTTGGCGCTGGAAGAAGAAGACGAGTTGGGTCCTACCTGCTTTGGACCCCGCATCCAAGATGAGCCCTTCCCCAAAGGGTTCACGCTCCCCCGAGACACGCCCAAATATACCGGCACCGTGAAGCCGGAGGACTGGCTGATCGATTACTCTACCGCCGTCAATATAGTGAACGACAACAAGCGTGTTGCCGTAAGATATGACCCACTCATGCTCTAGGGCTCGCCCGGACATGGTTGAACTGTCTATAGCCTCGCAGCATCAACAGCTGGGTCGACTTCACCGAGGCCTTCGTCCGCAACTTCACAAGCACGTACAAGCGACCTCCCAAGCCTCGTCAACTCTCCTTATGCATGCAAGGCCCCAACGAATCCACTCGCGACTATCTCACGCGCTGGGGCGAGCTCCGGAACTCCTGCGAAGGCGTGCACGAGGTGCAGGCTATCGAGTACTTTACTGCCGGGTGCAGAGAAGGCACCCTCCTCAAGCACAAGCTTCTCTGCGACGAGCCGGAGACCCTCGATGAACTGCTGATCACGGCAGACAAGTACGCCATGGCCGACTCCTCCATGAAGGCGGAGATTCAAGTCAGCGCGACTGGCAAAGTCGCTCCTCAGGCTCCAAGAACTCCGGCTGGTGACCCCAGTCGGCGGCAACAGCAGAACGACCACAAGCGCAAGGCCCCGAAGCTAGCCTCCAACAGCCGGCAAGTGGCAACAGTCGAAGACTAACAGCCGGAGGGACCGCCTCCGGCGAAGCGGCAGAGGGGCGGCAAGTCCAACTGGTTGCCGGCTTTCTCCTACGAGCAGACCCTGGATGGCCCATGCAAGTTCCACAGCGGCGCGAAGCCGTCAAACCACACCACCCGGAAATTCCACTGGCTGACCAGAATCGCCAAGCAAGACGGCCTACTCCCTCCCCCGCCTGCTGGGCCACCTCCGCCACAGCCGCCCCAGCAGCCGGCTGTCAGGCTAGTCGGCGCGGTACAAGACGAGTTTCTGGATGAACACGGGGCCTATGTGGTGTTCACCAGTGTGGCAGACGATCGGTGCAGCAGGCGCCAACAGCAGCAAGAAGTGAATGCAGTCGCGTCAAGCTCCCCAGAATTCATGCACTGGTCCGAAAGGCCCATCGGTTGGAGTAGAGCCGATCACCCAGAGGTGACGCCAAGTCCAGGCTCCTATGCTTTGGTCTTAGGCGCCACACTCGCCACAGATAGGCGGGACGCTCTCTTCTCGCGAGTGCTGATAGACGGAGGCAGCAGTATCAACATCCTGTACAAGGATACGATGGAGAAGTTAGGTATCAAGCAAAGACAGCTTCAATGCAGCCGGACTGTGTTCCATGGCATTGTCCCTGGCCTTTCCTGCAAACCAATCGGCAAGATTCTGATAGACGTCCTCTTTGGGGACAGAGATCACTTCCGCCGAGAGCCAATTTAGTTTGAGGTGGTGGACCTTGAGAGCCCGTACCATGCGTTACTTGGCCGACCAGCGTTGGCCAAGTTCATGGCAGTCCTCCACTATGCCTACCTCAAGATGAAGATGCCGAGCTCCAAGGGAATCCTAACCGTAGCCGGCGACTACAGAAAGTTGTCTGCTTGCGCGGCCGAGAGCAGTCGACTGGCCCAGTCCTTGGTGATTGCGACTGATAAACGACTTCTTGATCGGGTCATGGTGATGGCCGGCAAGCAGCCTGAGTTATCGCCCGACCCCAAGGAGTCGAAAGCAGAAGGATCATTCAAGCCGGCCAGAGAAACAAACAAGATACCTTTGGACCCGGAGCACCCAGAGAGGTACGCTGTCATGGGTACCAACCTTGACAGCAAATAGGAAGGCGAGCTCGTCGATTTCCTCCGTGAGAATCGAGACATCTTCACATGGTCCCCTAAAGACATGCCTGGTGTACCAACAGAATTCGCCGAGCAAAAGTTACATGTCCGGTCTGATGTGAAACCCGTCAGGCAGCCCTTGCGCCGCCTGTCAGAAGAGAAGAGAAGAGTCGTTGGAGAAGAAATAGCCCAGCTCCTGGCGGCCGGCTTCATCATGGAAGTGTTTTTCCCAGAGTGGCTAGCAAACCTAGTACTAGTGTTGAAGAAGAATAAGCAGTGGCGGATGTGTATCGACTACACAAGCCTCAACAAAGTCTGCCCCAAGGACCCATTTGCTTTGCCGAGAATTGATCAGGTGATAGACTCTACAGCCGGATGCGAGTTGTTGAGTTTTTTGGATGCATACTCTGGTTATCACCATATCAAACTGAACCCGGCCGACCGACTGAAGACCGCCTTCATCACGCTGTTTGGTGCCTTCTGCTACCTGACCATGACGTTTGGCTTGAGGAATGTCGGCGCCACCTTTCAGCGTTGCATGCAGAAGTGCCTCCTCAAGCAACTCGGCAGAAATGCCCATGTCTACGTAGATGATGTGGTGGTGAAGACCCCGAGAAGTGCGTCTTCGGAGTACCAGCCGGCCAGCTACTTGGTTTCCTGGTCTCCGAACGTGGCATAGAGTGCAACACTGTGAAGATCAAGGTCATCGAGAGGATGGAAGCACCCAGACGACTGTTAGATGTGCAAAAGTTCACAGGTTGTTTGGCGTCCATCAGCCGATTCATCAGTCGGCTGGGCGAGAAGGCTCTCCCCTTGTACCAGCTCATGAAGAAGACAACCTTTTTTGAGTGGACTCCCAAGGCGGACAAGGCCTTTCTCCAACTGAAGAAGATGTTGACTACTCCCCCTGTGCTGGCGGCTCCGACTCCCAAAGATCCCACGCTCCTATACATTGCCGCCACCAGCCGAGTAGTCAGCACTGTCATTGTAGTCGAGCGCAAGGAGGAAGGCAAGGCGCTACCTGTCCAGAGACCGGTATATTACCTAAGCGAGGTACTGTGGGCCTCCAAGCAGAACTACCTCCACTACCAGAAGATGTGCTATGGCGTGCATTTTGCCGCCAAGAAATTGAAGCCTTACTTCCAAGAGCATCCAATCACTGTGGTCTGCACAGCCCCACTTGCCGAGATCATCGGAAGCCGAGATGCTTCCGGCCGAGTGGCCAAATGGGCCATTGACTTGGCTCCCTACACCATCTACTACGATCCCCGCACCGCCATCAAGTCACAAGTGCTGGCCGACTTCCTCGTCGATTGGGCCGAGACCCAGTATCTGCCGCCAGCGCCCGACTCCACCCATTGGCGGATGCACTTCGATGGCTCCAAGATGCGCACCGGCCTGGGAGCCCGCGTCGTCCTCACTTCCCCCAAGGGTGACAAGCTCAGATATGCGTTGCAGATCCATTTCACCGCCTCCAACAACGTGGCCGAGTATGAGGCGCTCATCCACGGGCTCCGGCTTGCTAAAGAACTCGGCATTTGCCGGATCCTGTGTTATGGCGACTCTGATTGTCCAGCAATCATCTGGCGATTGGGACGCCAAGGACGCAAACATGGCGAGCTACCGCTTCCTTGTGCAGCAAGTCAGCGGATACTTCGAGGGGTGCGAGTTCCTCCACGTGCCAAGGAGCGACAACGACCAAGCAGATGCCTTGGCACGGATCGGCTCCACCCGCCAAGCAATACCATCCGGCATCGCCCTTCGGCGCCTCCTCAAGCCTTCTATCAAGCCGTCACCAGAATCAGACTCAATCTTTGTGCCGGCTCCACCCGAAGAAGTTGGATGCGACTCCAAGAAAGACACAGTCGAAGCCGGCCCGGGGACTGCAGTGGCAAGATCGAAGACTCCAGAGCCCGGCCCGGGGATTGCTCCAGTCGGCCCGGGGACTTCGTCAAGTCAGCAAGCGGCTGCGGACTCCAACCCGCCGCTTCCCAGCCCAGCCGCCCTTGTCCAAGTCGCACTAGTAGCAATTGAAGAAATAGCAGCACCCTCATGGGCCCAGCCCATCCTCAAGTTCCTAGTAAACAGAGAGCTGCAAACCGATAAAATCTTGGCTCGGCAAGTGCAACGCCGAGCAGCAGCTTATACCATAGTCAACAGAGAGCTGGTCAGGCGCAACATCACTAGCGTCTACCAACGCTGCGTCGAGGCAGAACAAGGCCAACCAATCCTGAGAGACATCCACGAAGGCGAGTGCGGTCACCATGCGGCCTCAAGAGCACTCGTGCCAAAGCCTTCCGGCATGATTTTTTCTGGCCGACTGCCCTAGAAGAGGCCAAGGAATTAGTCCAAAAGTGCAAGGAGTGCCACATGTTCTGTTCCAAGCCACTTCAGCCAGCTTCCGCACTCAAGACTATCCCCATCGCCTGGCCCTTTGCAGTCTGGGGTCTGGACATGGTGGGACCATTCAAAACGGCACGAGGTGGCTTGACTCATCTACTTGTCGCAGTGGACAAGTTCACCAAGTGGATAGAGGTGAAACCCATCAAGAAGTTGAATGGTCCGACTGCAGTAACTTTCATCGCCGACATCACGACTCGATACGGCATCTCGCACAGCATCATCACCAACAATGGCACAAATTTTGCCAAAGGCGCCTTGGCCCGTTT
This sequence comes from Triticum aestivum, assembly GCF_018294505.1. NCBI lineage: Eukaryota > Viridiplantae > Streptophyta > Magnoliopsida > Poales > Poaceae > Triticum > Triticum aestivum. Next base: position 144,850,607 of record NC_057804.1, read on the forward strand.
CTACGCGACGCAAGGCATCCGACTGGACTTAGCGTCCGTTGCCCATCCGCAGTCAAACGGTCAGGTGGAGCGAGCAAACGGCCTCATCTTATCCGGCATCAAGCCTCGACTGGTCGTGCCACTGGAGCGATCGGCCAACTGCTAGCTTGAAGAACTGCCGGCCGTCCTTTGGAGTCTGCGCACGACTCCAAACAAGTAAACCGGCTTCACACCTTTCTTCCTCGTCTACGGTGCCGAAGCCGTCATCCCAACGGATATAGAGTTCGACTCCCCGTGAGTCACTATGTACACCGAGGAAGAAGCAGAAGAAGCATGTCAAGACGGCGTCGATCTGCTGGAAGAGGGCCGGCTGTTGGCACTCAGCCGGTCCAGCATCTACCAGCAGAGTCTACATCGATACTACACCAGGAAGGTCAGGCCAACATCTTTCCAAGAGGGCGACCTTGTGCTCCGACTGATCTAGGGAACAGCCGGCCAGCACAAGCTGTCGGCGCCTTGGGAAGGCCCCTTCATCATCAGCAAGGTGCTAGGAAACGACTCCTACTACCTGGTCGACACCTAGAAGCCCCGAGCGCGCAAGAGGGACGACTCCGGCAAAGAGACAGATCGCCCATGGAATGCAAATCTTCTCCGAAGATTTTACAGTCGATGCAGTATGTATCACGCTCCCCTTTTGTATTAAAGTACCAAGACTTTGGCTCCCCTGAGACGAGCTCGGGGACTGCCTTCTTTTGTTATCTGTATGATAAGAATTATGCCTTCGAGTATATTACTCTTTGTTAATGCCGCTTGGCACCGGGTCCGACTAGTCGGCCCGGGGACTCGCCGCTTTACACTATGAGGAGCTTCCCGCAGTCAGGCAAGTAGTGTGCAGTGCTTAAGCCGTCTCCTGACAAAGCCGCAGCTCGCAGAGTGACTGTTTGGTGGCCAGGAGTGAGGAAGAATGGGCGCCCACACGAAAAATGGCTAAGGACCCAAAGCACGAACATAGCGTAAGACGGCTTCCAGCATTTCTGAACCAAAAAGCCGACTCATGAGCAGTCGGCTTGCCGCTTCTATTAGCCTCTATTAAGGACAGCTGACTCTTGGGTAGAAGCCTTGCCGCTTTCTATCCGACTTGCTAAAAGAGACTCTAAAATGGCTGAGTACTTGCCTTCCCAAAGTAGCCAAGCATTTGATCCAACAACAGTCCGCAGAGCGGTTGTTCGACTGGCAAGGCGGCGACTAAGGGAAGACGGCAAAGGGAAAAGCCTAAAGAGCAATGAGCAAGGAAAGATAGAACGCGGATTAATATTTACATAGGCCCTTGGCCGAATCTTTGAGTAGAAGTTCAAAATACACCCCGCGGGTGGAACTGTTCGAATTTAAAAAAGTTTTCCAAAAGATTGCTAAGACAGATAAAGCAGATGCGAAAACGGCAGCCTAGGAGGCGGCATCTGGGATCGGAGGATCGGAGGAGATGGCGGTGTCAGGCGCCGGGGCGGCCGGTTGGGCGGTCTCGTTTTGATCGCCTCCGGCCGCGGTCGCCTTCTTTGGACGCGGCTCGTTGCTGGAGGCGCGGTCAAGCTGAGGCTGGTCGCTCGCTCCGACTCCTGGCACCTCCGTCTCGCCTTCGTCCTCCGCCTCGCTTTCCTCCTCGGTGCTGGAGTCAATCACCTCCGCCGAGTCCTCGCTGAAGTCCGGGTTCATCCCGAACCACTCTCGCGGCACCTCCTCGCCGCCTGCAGCCCGCTCGGGGACGAAGACACTTGTGTCCGTGTAGTCGGCAATCGCCACCGCACGCTCGACAAGGGCACCCTCCAGTGCCACCAACTCTGCCTGAGCCTCCGACCGGAATGCGGCCAGCCGGTCCAGGTCCAGCCCTGGATACCACGCCTTGACGAATTCCAAGGCCCGGCGCGCTCCAGCCCGGGCCGAGGAACCCTTCCAAGCCTCAAGACGGCCAGCTGCGACCTCCAGCCAGTCGGCGGTCCGACTGGCAGTGCACAGGGCCGGCATGTCTGGCCACAGAGCGGCAACCGCTTGGGCGCCGGCACGCTGAAGCCGGCGCATCATCCGATGGGCAGGACGAAGACGTGCCTCGATGCTCAGGATCTGCTCATCGACGGTTCGGGGGGCGTTGGCGGCGATCTCCACGCTGCTTGCCCTTTGCAACTCGCGATCAGCCTCGATGGCCTGAGTGACCGCTTGAGAGTGGCCAGGGAAGAAGTCTGCCAAGACAAGAAAGAACTGAGTCAAAAGAGCCAGAAATCGGCCTGACCTATAGTCAGAAGCTCGAAGAAGAAAGGAAGAAAAGAAACTCACCATCGACGATGTCTTCGATCTCATGGAAGCCGGAGGTTAGCATCGCCTCCTTCTTCTCGGCCTCGTCCTGCGCCTTCTTGAGCAGCTCCTTCTGCTCGGCCAGCTGCGCGGCCAGCAGGTCGCGCTCTGTGGCGAGGTTGCTGCACTCCTCCTCCTTGGCGCGCAAGGCGGTGTTGGCCTCGCCCAGCTGCTGCTGAAGGGTGGCGTTGGCCTCTGAAGGAGAAAAAGACGAAAGACGATGAGTCATCAACAAAGAAAGTCGCTGAGAAGATCCGGCCCGACTGCTCAGCAGTCGGCCCGAATCTCGGGGACTACAGCCCGCGGGTGCGCCAGCACGCCCCTGCGGAAAAGAAGAAGGACTGACCCCGGCTCTCCGACAAGTCGGCAGTCCGCCTGCCTAGCTCCTCAACATTTCGGTTGAAGGCGGTAGCACGGAGGTTGTGATACTACTGCAATAAAGCATTTCAGACAAAGTTAATATTTGGAACTCGCCAGAGGGAGTTCTGAACCGCCTGCTCAGCAGTCGGCCCGAAACTCGGGGACTACACCCAGTGGGTGCGCTGGTGCGCCCCCACAGAGAATAAAAAGAATCAAAAGATAGAGACATACTCGGACGGCCGTTCGCGCTGCCAGATGCGCCTTGGTGCAGTTTTGAAGGGCGTCGCCTTCAGCTTGCAGGTTCGCCTGGACGTCCAGGAGCGCTTGGTTCAGCGGCCCTGTGCCGCCTCCGCGCAACCACCCAACGGGCGCGGCGCTCGTCGCCTCAGCGTCTGGGTTTCCGAACTAGCGGCGCCAGTCTCCCGGGGACACGGCGCCGAGGTCGCCCTCTCAAGACGACGGCGCACTGGCGAGGCGACTTGGAGAAGCGCCCGGGGGCCTGCCGGCTGTTTGTCGTGCGCTCTCCCAGACGGCGGCGGAGGCGGCGGTGGCGGCATGAGCGTGTCCGACATGGAGGCCTTGCCGCTTTCCTTCTCCATGACGGGGTTCTCGGCACCGGCTTCTCCAGTCTGCCCTGTGAACTCCGGGGGTGGCGGCACCGAGGACAGCGGGATGACGAGCAGCGCCGATTGGCGGTGAGCGGCCTCCTCGGCTTTGCCGCCTTGCTGCTGCGGCGGCTTCGGCCTCTTCCAGGTTTTTCTGGGCAGAGGCCGCCGCCTTCTCGGCCACCTCTTTCTCCAAACGGGCGGCCTCCTCCTCATAGCGCTTCTCCCACGTGTTTCGCTCCGTCGCCTCCCGGAGGTCGGCGGCATGTTCAACCCGCCGAGTGGTGGCTGATGTCTCCGCCGACCCCATGACGGAGGGGACAGCGACCCTCTCAAGGGTGAGGGGAGTGCTGAAGCAAAAAAGAAATAAAAAAGAGAAACTCGGACGAGATTCACCAAAGAAAAATAAGGACAAAGGAGGAATCACTTACGCAGAGACTAGCGGCGGCCTCTTCACTTCCTTGCGGAAGCGGTTGGCCCTCACGGCCGCCTCCTCCCGTTTGGTCGCGGAGGCCGCCCCCTTGAGCTTGTTCGGCTTGCCGCCGAATGAACTCGGCCCAGCCTGGCACCTCTTCAAGCCACCTTGGCCGGCCAGGCCGGTGGAGGAACCCACGCCCGATGGGCCGATCCTTGGCTGGTGGCGCGGGACGACTTCCCCTTCGGCGTTGTCATCAGGCCAGTCGGCGAAGGTGGCCGAGGGCCTGAGGCCACCTCCTTCTCCTCCTCCCCCGCCTTCGGCGTCGGCTTCCATCACCGCCGCCCCCAAGTCGGGGTCGTCAACGTCGCTCTCCGCTCGGTCCGGGACGAACTCGCGGGGCGGCCTCGTGACGCCGGCCGCGGGCTGCATGAGGGGGTTCTAGTTCAAAGAAACCAATGAAAATCAGAAGTCGGAGTCGGCTATGAAGAAGACAAAGCGGTAAAGAGATGCGACTTACCACTGGAGGGGGGTTGGCGCCCGAGTACGGCTCCTTGCCGAATTGCCAGTCCTCCCCGAGCTCGTAGTTCATGATGTGGTTCACCATGTTTGCCACCTCTGCGCGGGGCATTTCCCTGGTGCACATCCGACTCGGGTCTCGGTGGTTGCTCATCTGACTGATCAAATGAGGCCGACCTTGAAGAGGGAGGACTTGGCGCACCATGAATACGGCTAGCAAGTCGGCCCCAACGAGGCCCTCCGACTGCGTCAGAACTCGGAGCCGCGCCACGGCGGCGGCTCCGGCGGGAGTCAGCGCCTTGGCCCGATTAGACCAGTTGGGGAGCCTCCCAGCCGGCGGGACGGCTTCATAAGGTGGCAGATTGACATAGTCCCCGTCGGGGGCGACGCTCTTCACATAGAAGTACGACCGCTGCCACATCTTCACCGATTTGATCAGCGCGATGGCGGGGAAAGGATTGTTGGCCGTCAACCGCCGCATCGCGATGAAGGCACCGCATTGAGCCGGCACGCCGGCGACGTGCGTGCCGAGCTTGGATGAGGAGAATTCTCCCCACAACTCGATGGTGGGGAGGACGCCAAGGAATCCTTCGCACAGAGTGGCGAAGGCGGACAACAGCACCACCGTGTTTGGGGTGAGGTGGTGCGGCTGGAGCCCGTGGAACTCCAGCAAGGAATGGAAGAAGCCGCTCGCCGGCAGCCCCAGGCCACGCATAAGGTTCGAGCGGAAGATGACCCGCTCGCCCTCCTCCGGCGCCGGCAGAATCTCCCCCTCCAGCGCGGCGTAGGCGCGCACGAGGTCTGCGCCGGGGAGGCGGCGCGTCCGGCGGAGGAACTCGATGTGGTCATCATCCACCTCCGAGCCGTCCCACACGCCGGAGCGCACGGCGGGTGCTGCGGCGGCGAAGGAAGAGCTCATTGCTGTGGTGTGGTGTGTTTTTGCTCGACGGCGGCAAGAGGAAGGAAAGGAGGCAAGAGGAGGCGGGGGAGCAGGGAAGATGGGAGCGCGTGCACGCCGCTCCACTCCCCCCGCCTACTTATAGCCTTGAGGGCTGAGAAGCCGATGGGGCGGGTGTGGGATTAACTGCGCGCAGGACCCCACGCCCCCCACGATTTACCCCACGGAGTTACTGCGCGCAGTAACGACGTGGGAAACCCAACCGTCTGCACGGCCACAACGGATCCATTTGTGTGCCGAGGCACGGTAGTGGCGGGCCCCGCCTGACGGCCCGTCCCGTCGCGCGCGTGGGTAGGGAGGCTATCCTCGCCGCGTGGCACCACGCGATAGGACCGCGGTGGATGGCCTCGGGGAAGCGTATTAGGCACGCCGCCTGGTCTTCCGCCATGACTTTCGAACTCTGTACGAAGCCAGACGGCCCTCTGCGAATCCGACTTTCGGACAGTCGGCCTGAAGGAAGACGACATGCGAAGTCCTAAAAAATGAAACTTTGAGGCCCCACGACGCAGTATCCATGGAGCCTCACCAGCTTCGGGGACTACTGTCGGAGTAATGGGCCATGGGTAGGCTGACCCGAGCCCCAGAACCTTTCAAGACATTGGGATCAGTAGCGCCGCCTAGGCCAAGTCCCAACAGCGACTCCAAGATATGCCGAGTCCCAGACGGCGACTCCAATATATGCCGAGTCCCAGAGGGCGACTCCAAGATATGCCGAGTCCCAGAGGGCGACTCCAAGATAAGTCGACTCATGGTCGGCGACTTCCAGGGAGGCCGGCTATGGAGAGTCGGCCCGCGACTCCACCCTCGACTCAAAGGGCGAGGCGGGGTACGGCCACGGCATGGCTGTTCCCCCTGCTTACAAGGGGCCGGCATGGCTACAGTAAGCCGTATAGCTGAAGATCTCCGGCGAGGCGAGGCACTGTTGCCATGCCTGCCCTGACCTCAGCCATAGTGGGCGGCGCACTGTGCCCATGATGCTTGCCTGTACGACCCAAGGACGGCAGGGCCGCCTGTCAGTGGGTAGACAGAAGATGGCACGAGCGCCCTGAAGACGGACCATGGGAGTCGGCCCCTTGGAGTCGGCCGACCCCTCTCCCACGGGCCCCGCCCGCCATTAACCAGACAAGATGGGGAATGGCGACAGTGAATGCACGCCAGACGGCATCGCTGTTGCCATGACTACGTGACCAAGCCAGCATCATCCAGAGTACCGCTACAGTATCAGGCCTGTCGGCGGGCCCCAGTAGTCGGCAGAGAGGATGACGGCCTAAGAGACAGACGGCTGGGACCCGCGCCCAGCCAGATTACACTTGTACCCCTAGGGGTAGGCCTATATAAACCCCCCGGGAAGCCCATGCAAAGGGTTCGGACCCAGATAGGAAAAGACCTTAGATCACAGGAAGGAGAGAGCTAGCCTTGCCCTCTCCTACCACCAGAAACAGCTCTAGGAGCACCATTGTAACCACTTTGCCATAGTGACCATGCGGAGACCCCGCAGAGCAGCAGTAGAGGTGTTATCTCCTCGGAGAGCCCTGAAGCTGGGTAAGTTCCACTAGCGTGCATCTCTTCGCCTCATCCCGCTTCCGGGAACCGGCGACGTTCTACTCGCTCCCACCATGATAAGCCATCCTTTGGCATATGTCGTACCCAACCCCCGACAACCTTAATAGGCAAGAGCTCCCCGAGGACCAAAATGAGGCACGTTGTATTGTGCGATGCTCTAAAGCCTACAAAGTCCATGAAGGAGAACTCTACAAGAAGAGCCCCATCGGAGTGCTCCACCAATGCATCTCTGAAGAAGAAGGGTGGCAGCTCTTAGCCGAAATCCATTCCGGACTAGGTGGGCACCACGCGGCAGCCCGAGCCCTCGTAAGCAAGGCTTTCCAGACAGGATTCTACTGGCCGACAGCCCGGGCGGACGCACAGGACCTTGTCCAACATTGCGTTGGTTGTCAACTATTTGCCAATCAGAGCCATATGCCCCCTACCGCTCTATAAATGATCCCCATAACTTGGCCCTTTGCGGTCTGGGGGCTGGATATGGTGGGACCCCTTAAAGGAGGAGGCTATAAGAAAAATACTTATTGGTCATGGTGGATAAGTTCACCAAATCGATAGAAGCCAAACCAGTTAAAACAGCCGAATTCGGACCAGTGATAGACTTTATATCGGAGGTTGTGCACCGTTACGGCGTCCCCCACAGTATCATCACTGACAACGGCTCGCATTTTACAGCCGAGGAGGTGAAAGCCTCGTGTGGCAAAATGGGCATTAAGCTCGACTATGCCTCTGTCTATCACCCCCAAACAAACGGTCAGGTCAAACGTGCAAATGGTCTTATTATGAGCGGCATCAAACCCGGACTAGTGCGATCCTTGAAAGAATCAGACACACATTGGGTCGAGGAACTCGACTCCATACTCTGGGGGCTGCGGACCACGCCGAATCATACCAGCGGATACACACCATTTTTCATGGTTTATGGAGCAGAAGAAGTACTGCCCTGCGATATAATTCATGACTCACCTTGCGTGCGCATGTATGAAGAGAAGGAAGCCGATCTAGATCGGCAGGACAACTTAGATGCTTTGGAGGAGGAGCGTGATGTCGCTAAAGCCCGTTCCGCATTCTATCAGCAGTAGGCTCGAAGGTATCAAAGCAGAGAACTACAGGCCAAAACATATAACATTGGTGAACTCGTTCTACACCTACCCGAGAAGAAGAAGGACAAGCTCAAACCCAAGTGGGAGGGTCCCTTCATCATCGATCAAGTTCTCACCGGAGGAGCGTACCGTCTGCACAATGCCTCTGACAACAGACTCGAGCCAAACCCATGGAACACTGTCGGTGTTCTGGGAATGGGGGTCCCAGACTTGCCTGCCTGTGGCCTGCGGCGTGGCTCAAGGGGCGGCCCAGCACGGCCCATCTTCATCAGCACGAGATCAAGACCCACGCGAGGGGCCAAGCCTCACGGGGCGGACGACAGGAGGCTTCCTCAGGAACGGCCTCGTCAGGCTGGCTCACGAGGAGGCGGAGAGATCAAGGCGGGGTACCGCACGAGGTGCCCATGACGCAAGCCATGATGACCAAGGGCGCTAGGCGGGTGCCAGGCCGCGCAGTGTCCTCCGTTTCCTCTTTGGTGCAAAGGGAGCAAGCGCAGGCGAGAGCATCAAGCAAAGGCGTTCATTTCGGTGCAACAAGACCAAGACCATCAGAACGGCCGGATGGAGGTCATCGTGGAGCCCAAGCCGGCTTCACCACTAGAGCCTTTGGCAGGCGAGGACCAACTTTAGTCAGGATAAATGTACTAGATGTTCCCCTTCAAAATGGCCAATTGTTGGCGCCCTTCCCACTCAATATTTGGGAAGAGGCCCAGGGCCTTTGCCTATAAATAGGAGTAGCCACCCAAAAGGTAGGGGGGTCAGATCCGGTCATCACCAGGGCATCGTTCCAGAGAGCGACTGAACTCCCCCTAGAAGTTCATCGCACCAGCCAAGAACAGACCCTCGCGAGGCTGTTCTTCCTTGTATTGTTCATCATCAACCCAAGAGGCAATCCACCACACCACACACTAGAGTAGGGTATTACACCAAAATGGTGGCCTGAACCAGTATAAACCCTATGTCTCTTGTGTTGTTCCTTTGATTGCTTAGATCATAGAGAGGCGGTGAGGTGCAAGTAGGCAGAGGGTGAAATCTTCGCGCACACCCCATTGTTCGAATCTCGAGGGTCTGCCGGAACCCGAAATCTGACATTTGGCGTGCCAGGTAGGGTTGCGCCGGAATTCATCTTCCGCCGCGCTGTTCTTCACCGACCGTCGCGTCCATGTCAGACGCTCGTCGGGCCCGCGCCGAGCGCCGAGCCGCTCTCGCTTCCCGCGTCTCCCAGACGGACCCCGTCGGCGGCCACCCCCGCTGTTCCCCGTCGCCTGCCGTCGATGCCGCCACCGGCCCGGCGGGGAACGAGCAGCAAGCATCGTCCCAGCATTCATCTATGAGGCGAGACGGCCGGACTACTACTCCCTCGCTCGCCCCGGCTGGTTCTTCTTCCCGCGCGCCCTACGCGGCCATGGAGGCTCGAGCTGTGCTCATCGCGGAAAACGAGCTCCTGCGCTACCGCCCAGTCGACGACGTCGACGAAGAGTGGCTCGACCGCGTCACCGAGCTCGTCCGCGCCACAGGGGGCAATGAAGCTCCGTGGGCGCCTCAGCCGCCTCCCCCTCAAGAAGGCGCCCTGGCCCCAAGGCGCGTGGCCCCTGGGCGGAACCCGCTCCGTCTGGCGCCAGCGCAGAAAGAGCGGAGCTGCCAAGAGGTTCCTCGCCCCTAAGAAGCTGCCCAAGTGCTCCCTGCTCCGGTCCGTCGCGACCACACTCCAGTTCCAGCACGCCAAGACCCCGCACTGCAGCGCATGGGGGCCCGCAAGACCAAGCTCCTCGTCACCAGAGGCCTCCCGTGGCCACAGCAGGCTGCCGCGCCTTCACCACCGAGCTGCGCAGCGTCACGTGGCCCTGCAAGTTCAAGCCAGACCTGCCTCCTCGCTACGACGGCACGACCAACCCTGCGGAGTTCCTCCAGCTGTACGAGCTGGGTATCGAAGCCGCCAACGGGGATGAGAAGGTCATGGCAAACTGGTTTCCCATGGTGCTCAAGGACGGGGCCCGCACCTGGCTCCTGAACCTGGCTCCAGGCACGATTTCCTCCTGGGACGAGATGCGCACCCGTTTCATCGCCAACTTCCAAGGTACTCGCGACCGGCCACCTGTCGTGAGTGACATGCGCCACATCAAGAAGCAACCAGGGGAGACCCTGCAGAAATACATCCAGCGCTTCAACAAGGCATGCCTCAAGATTCCCAAGGTGACCGAGGAGGCCATCATCTCAGCCTTCTCCGACGGCGTGCGTGATGTCAAGATGAAGGAGGAGCTGGCGATGCATGAAGATCTGTGCACTTCCTTGGAGCTGTTCAACTTGGCAACCAAGTGCGCCAGGGTTGAGGAAGGGCGCCTTTCCCTCCTCGAGCTGCCAGCCGCAGACCCAGAAGAGAAGAAATCCAAGGCCAAGGACGTGAAGCGAAAGGGGGCTGCCGTGCTCGCGGCAGAACCAGACACCAAGCGGGGCAGAGATCAGCCCGAGTCTTTCAAGGGCAGCCGGTACTGTGTGTACCACGACCTCCACACCCACAACACCAACGAATGCCAAGAGCTCCAAGCTGTGCGAGAAGGAAGAGTCAGCCAACGCCCCGACCACAATGATCGTGGCTATGGCCGAGGAGGAGGAAGGAACGCAGGACGCTGGGAAGACCGCGGCCCTCGCCAAGGGTGGCGCGACCGACCTCGTGAGGATCGCTGGCAGGATCAGCCTCGCGAGGGAGACTGGAGGGATCAGCCTCGCGAGGATCGTCCACAAGGAAACGCAGGCCTCCCTCCACTGCGGCCGCAGCCAAGGAGAAACAGGACCATCATCAGGACGAGGGGGCTGGGGGCTTCCAGGAGCCGCGCACGATCGCCTGCATCCTGGGCGGAGCTCAAGCCCCAGCCTCTCAACGTATCTTCAAGCAGTTTGCCCGCGAAGTGAATGCAGTCCTCCCCAAGCTTGAAGCCACGAGCCCCCTCAGGTGGTCGGCGTGCGCACAGCTCAGCAGATTAGCTCAAGTGCGCGGCCACAGCCAGAGTCCTCGCAATGCTTTGCTCCCGAGTCATCAGCAACGTGCAAGTCACCAGGACCCTCATCGATGGCGGGGCAGGGCTCAACATCCTGTCCGTAGAGACATTCAACAATCTCCAAGTGCCTTACGATCAGCTTCATTCAACCAAGCCTTTCTCCGGAGTCACCGACGGCTCCATAGTTCCAATTGGGCAGGTCCGCCTCCCTGTCACCTTCGGGGCACGCAACAGCTACCGCACCGAGCTCATCAACTTTGACGTCGCCCACATTCGCCTGCCATACAAGGCCATCCTCGGGTACCCAGCTCTCCCCAAGTTCATGGCCGTGACTCATGACGGCTACAACGTCCTCAAGATGCCAGGAAGTGGCAGAGTCATCACGGTGCCCTGTGAAGAAAGAGACGCAGTGTGCTCCCTGGAATGAGCTTTTCAGGCCGCATCACTTGAAGACCCAGATTGCGGGAGCGAGCTTGTCGGAGTAATGGGCCACGGGTAGGCTAACCCGAGCCCAGAACCTTTCAAGACATCGGGGCAGGCCACACCCCTCAAAGCCGAGTCTCAGATGGCGACTCCCAGATGAGCCGAGTCTCAGATGGCGACTCTCAGATAAGCCGAGTCTCAGATGGCGACTCCCAGATGAGCCGAGTCTCAGATGGCGACTCTCAGATAAGCCGAGTCTCAGATGGCGACTCCCAGATGAGCCGACTCATGGCCGGCGACTTCTGGAGGAGCCGGCTATGAAGAATCGGCCCACGACTCTACACTCGTTGCGATAGGCGAGGCAGGTACGACCAGGGCGTGGCCGTCACCTCCTGCTTGCGAGGGGCCAGCATGGCTATAGTGCGCTGTACCGCCGGAGAGCTCAGGCGTGGCCCGTCACTGTTGCCATGCCAGCCCTGACCTCAGCCACAGTGCGCGATGCACTGTGGCCACGATGGCCCGCATGTACGACTCAGAGAGGGCGGACCCGCAGACAGTGAGAGCATAGAAGACGGCGGATACGCCCCGAAGGCGGCCCCGTGGGAGTCGGCTCCCCAAAGTCGGCCAGCCTCTCCCACGGGTCCCACGCGCCATTAATCAGACAAGATGGGGAGTAACGACAATGATCGCCCGATAGACGGTGGCACTATTGCCATGACCCAATGACCAAGCCTGCATCATCAGAAGCACGACTACAGTGCCGGACTCGCCGGCGGGGCCCGCAAGTTGGTAGGCCCCAGCAGTCGGAGGAGAAGACGGCGGCCTGTGAGACAGACGGCTGGGACCCGCACCCAACCGGATTACCATTGTACCCCCGGGGGGTAGGCCTATATAAACCCCCCGGGGCACCCATGCAAAGGGTGGGCATCCATTAGCCTTAGACCAGATCATATAGGAGGGAGAGAGATAGCTTTGCCTCCTTCTACCTCCTGAATACAGCTCTAGGAGCAACCTTGTAGTCACTACGCCTTAGTGATCATGCGGAGACCCCGCAGAGCAGCAGTAGGGGTGTTATCTCCCCGGAGAGCCCCGAAGCTGGGTAAGATTCGCCGGCGTGCATGCCTTCACCTAATCCCGTTTCCTGGCACCGGCGATGTTCTACTCACTCCCACCATGATAAGCCATCCTTTGGCATATGTCGCACCCAACCCCCGACAGGGAGGCTCCCTGAGACCGCCCCCAAGAAGAAGAAGACATCGCCAGGCCCGACCCCTCAGGAGGCAGGCCCCTCAGGGTCTGCGCCTCCTCAGGGGGCACCTCCTTCTGTCGCATAAGGAGGCGCGCCTGGCACCCTCCTCAAGCAAGGCTCGGGGGCTCCCCCCTGGAGGGCCACCGACCTTGCTAAGGTCACTACGGAGGCGCTTGGGCACCACTTGGAGGTGTGTTTCAAAACACGTTTCCCTCAGGAAGGAGCAAAGCAAGGAGGGCCAAACCCTCAGGTGTTCGTCAGTCAGATCACGCAGGAGTTGCAGGAGTCGAGAGCCATGAGTGGCAGCCGCCGCTTACCCGCTGCAGCTCCCCATCCAGGCGAGGATGGTTGGTTGCGCGTCTGCATCGACATCCCAGGGCTCAATCGAGTCGCCTCTCAGGAGCGCTTCTAGCCCTCACGCGTGGGGCGCTGCGAAGGCCCACCCCACAGCTATGTTCGCATGCCCTACGACTTGCCGAACGTGGCTACGGTGCGCCAGCGCCTCATGAGGAGCATCGTGGAGGCTCAGGAGGCCAGGCGTTCCGCAGTCCTGGTGGAGATGGAGATGGTTCGCGAGGAGCCACCAGCGCCTCCGGAGCCTCCCGAGGCTCCTGGGCCTGGGGGCTCGTGAAGATCGGCTCCCGCAGCCCGCTACTTCTGCTACTTCAACACCCCTTCGTCGTCAACACTATCAGCTGCCATCTTTCAAGTTTCGTTTCCAGATGGGAGCGCCCTCAGGGCTGCATCATTCCCAGGTCGCCTGGGTCCGTCCCTGCGGCGTGTATCCCTTTTGTTCATGTTTTTAGCTTACCTTATTACGGGCGTGCCTCGGGCTGCATCATCCCCAAGTCGCTCGGGTTAGACCCAGTGGCGTGTATCCCTCTTGCATTTATTTTCGGGCCATGCATTCGACCCATCACGCTTGTTATTTGATGCCTATCCGTGGCACCTGTTCTTCCTTCATGCTGGCCGCTTGCGCGTTAAAGGGGGGTGGTACCTGAGCATCGCGGCTCAGGGCTCCTACTGGCTCTCCAGCCCTCACCCTCTGGCTTTGTCCACGGCATCGCGCCTTGGCAAACCAGCGACGGCTGAGACTCGCTCGAGGGCCGGGACCCGAGGACGTAGAGTGTCGACATCTAACCGAGCTTGCACGTTAAAGGGGGGGTACCTGAGCATCGCGACTCAGGGCTCCTACTGGCTCTGCAGCCCTCACCCTCTGGCTTTGTCCACGGCATGGCGCCCTGGCAAACCAGCGACGACTGAGACTCGCTCGAGGGCCAGGACCCGAGGACGTAGAGCCTCGACATCTAACCAAGCTTGTGCGTTAAAGGGGGGGTACCTGAGCATCGCGACTCAGGGCTCCTACTGGCTCTCCAGCCCTCACCCTCTGGCTTTGTCCACAGCATCGTGCCCTGGCAAACCAGCGATGGCTGAGATTCGCCCGAGGGCCGGGACCCGAGGACATAGAGCATTGGCATCTAGCCAAATTTGCAGGAACACATCACAAGTTAAGGCCCAGTGCCAGGCGCAACCCGCCTTGAGGTAGGGCCCCGTGAGTCCCATGCTGGCTCATGGGTGCCCAGATACACCTCCTCATGCCCTACCGTCCCGGCCATTTGTCAGGGCGGGGCTGTACACGCCCCGAGGGCTCCTCCCGGAGGGGAGCTCCCTCCCACGGACCAGTGGAAGCACCATGCTCCGCGCTGGCTGACGACACTGCCGAGGAGCGGCTATGCCCGTACACATACGGAAGCGCTATGCTCCGCGCTGGTGATAAACAACTGAGGGTGGCCCCGGCCGCATCAACCTCAGGGAGCCCAGAGCTTAGTGTCTGGTCTCATCGCAACGCCACCCCTCGGGAGTGCCGCGCGAGGGGCCTGGGCATGGGGGCTGCGCCTGGATCACGCCCAGACATACGCCACCCAGCCAGGCCCCTCGGGCCTGGTTCGTCGTGCGTCTCTCCCCGAGCGGAGCCAAGGTACGAAGGCCATTTGAGCGTCAAGGGGGACTCCTGAGCATCGCGACTCAGGAGCCTAACTGGTCACGTAGCCCCTCACTCCTTTGTTCCGAAAGGCTAACGGCGGTTAAGGTATGCGCGGGGCCGGGCTCTGCAGACGTAGAATGGTAGATTCACCCACACATCTCACCTCCCTACTTGTCGTTCGTGTGCCAAGGGGGACTCCTGAGCATCGCGACTCAGGAGCCTAACTTGTCACGTAGCCCCTCACTCCTTGGTCCCGTCCTGGTTTCTGGTCGGGGCCAACGGCGGCTGAGGTATGCGCGGGGCCGGGCTCTGCCGGCGTAGAACATAAGCAAGTAGGAAGAGCGCAAATTTCAAGCAATTCAAATGCAAATATTACAGTCCATAACTGTTATCACGACACCAAACACAAGTTTAAACGCCTTCCCGAGGCATGATGCATGTTGCAGGAGCTGAAAGCAGGACAGGAGCCACGACAGAGTCATTTGTTGGCGGCGGAGCTGCGCGGAGTGGGTTCACCTCGTGGAGACGCAGGACCGGTAGCGCCTTGCTTCGTCTTGGTGCTGAAGGCCCGGAACTTCGACAGCAGGGCCTCCGCATGACCCTTCACAGCCTCAGCAGCGACAGCGGCAAGCTCGCCGCTTGCTGGCTCCAGCAGGCTGTCGAGGTCGATGTTGGGATCGCGAAGGTAGATGTGGGTAAGAACCGACGTCAGCGCTGCAGAAGTCAGGACACGCGCCTCGGCCTCAGCTGTAGGGCCAAGGCCGAGGGTCACATCTTCAAGAGCACGGACCAGGAAGGGGAGCATCTTGGCGGGACCGTCCTCGGCGCCGGCTAGCGGGCTTTCCAGGCCGCTGTCGTAAAGCGACTTCAGCAAGCCACGAGCCTTCACCTCCATCTCTGTGAAGGCCTCACGGACCTCAGCAAGGACACGCGCCTTGCCGTCCATCTCGACCTTCCACGCCTCCAACTGCTCCAGTGCGCTTAGGTAGCCATGGCGCTTGTTCAGCTTGGCGTCTCGGTCCTTGATGGCCGCCTCGCGGGCCTTCCTATCTTCTTCCTTCTCTTGGCGGATGCCGACCTCCTCGGCAAGCTGGTCCCGCAGGCCCTGCAGCTCGCTCTCCAGCGCCTTGCAGCGACCTCGGGCATCAGCCGCCTCCCCCAAGGCGGCGTCGCGAGCGGCTTTCGCCCCAAGGAAAGCCTTCTTCTCCTCGTCGCAGGCCGTCGAGTCCTGAACCAGCGCCGCTCGAATCGAAGCGTCAGAGCGAATCCAGCCAGAAGCCAGCTCCAAGCGCCCGACCACCAAGCGAGGGTCGGCGCCCAGAAGATCTTGCCGCAACCGGTCCAGTTCGGCAGCAGCGCGATCCAGGATGGTGGAAGGAGTCGGAGAGACAGCAGTTGGTGGAGTAGGAGGAGAGGACGGTAGCATAACCACAGCATCCTGAGGCAGGACCTGTTGCGCCCCAACAGCTGTGGCGATGGCATCAGGCAAGGATACCTCAGGAGTCACTTGGGCCATGGGGGTTGAGCTCGCCCCAGCCAGCTCCACCAGGCCTCGCGAGGACGACCGGACGGGAGAGGCCCGTGCCTTGCAGCCACCTTCTTTCGTGGGCAGAGGCGCTGCCCTGGACGGAACCTCAGGAGCCCCCTTCAGTTTCTTCGCCGCAGGCGCCAGCCTAGCCAAGAGATACAGAAGTCAAGCCTCAACGACAAAGCAAGGAATAAAAAAAGAATCAAGCACTTACTGGTCGCCGCTAGCGAGCTCGAGCAACCTCCAGCCGTACTTGAAACCCGAGAGCCGGCTGCTGGGGTCAGCCTCGAGAGGCTCGGAAGCAGGAGGCACGTCTGTGGATCGCCTTGGAGCCAGGGCAGACCCAAGGGGGACCAGCCCAGTCCTTTCCTTCTTCCGGATCAGGGGCGAGCTCTCGCCGCCTCGCTCGCCGTCATCCTCGTCGTCGCTCTGCAAGAGGCGGAGAGCGCGGGACCTGCGCCGGGGGAGGGGCGCTCTCGACTCCCCGTCGGTAGCCTCGGAGTCAGGCCCACCTTCCCGCTCCTCTTTTTCCTCCTCTTCGCTGGAGTCGCCGGAGGACACGTTCACCGTCGCCTGGGCCGCCGGGTCCTCGGGAGCCTCCGTGGGCACGGGCCCGTCCCCATTGAAGACGGGCATGGAGTCCACCACCTTCTCCCAATCATCTCGAAGAAATAGGGGTACAGGGGCGCCCTCCAGCCTCGCCACGTCTCCTCCGACCAAAGATTGGAGGACCGCGGCCAGGTCTTCGTCGGCCAAGACTGCGGGGCTCAGGCGGGGCCTCCACAGCAGAAGTGAGTACTTACAAAGCGGGGCCACCTGGTGCTCCAGGAACTCCCTCAGGAGCGACGCGCCAGTCAGCTTCACCGCCGCCATGTTGCCCAGCCTCAGATCTGCGTCCATCTTCTCCAACACCGGCTTCGCGCGGGGGTCCACGAGTTCCGCGCGAGACCAATCATCGGAGCTCGTGGGCTGCTCCGTGAGAAGAATCAACCGAGGGTGGATGCGCCCAGCATCTACCATGACCCACTTGCTCCTGAAGCCCTCAATCCTCTTCCCGGGCTTCGAGATGGTGTTGGAGCCGCCATATGCGACAAAGCTCGCGCACGCGGAGATGGCACCACGAGAGGTCCGGAGGGAGAAGTAGTGGCGCAGCAAGGCCACTGAGGGCTGCACTCCGACGTGAGCCTCACAATAGTAGGCGAAGATCGCCAGAAGAAGAACGGAGTTGGGGTGGAGATGCAGAGCTTGCAGGTCGTAATGGCGGAGGACAGAGAAGAAAAACCCAGAAAAGGGAGGCACCAGTCCGGCAACAATGGCGCTTACGAAGAGCGGATAGAAGGTGCTCCCTCGGGCCTCAGGAAGGGCGAAGACGGCCTTGAACACCTTCGCCCCGTCGATGCCTTTCGCCGCCACCATCCGGCACATCCGGGCAAGGCTCGCCTCCGACACGTTCGGCGAGTCCAAGGCGGGAGAGTACCAAGATTCGGCCGGGGTCTGGCGAGGCGCCATGTCTTGCTAGGGCACGCGGTCGAAGTAGATCTGAAGATTTTAGAGGCAGAAAGGAAGGGCGCTAGAAAGGGTATCTGAGCAATGACCGGAGGAAGCAAGGGAAGCAAAGCCTAGGCAGATGCCGCTCTTTTGTCGATTCACGTAGTTGCTGAGGCACCCACGTCCAACCAACCGCCACACGGCGCCCGACGCCGCAGGCTATTAGGGCCCGTGGCGCTTCGCACTTGCCCCTTCGCCTCTCTGCTCAGCCAAGTTCGAGCGTGCCTTGGGCCCGGGGGCTACTGTTGGTGTTCTGGGAATGGGGGTCCCCAGACTTGCCTGCCTGCGGCCTGCGGCGTGGCACAAGGGGCGGCCTAGCATGGCCCATCTTCATCAGCACGAGCTCAACACCATTGCGAGGGGCCAAGCCTCGCAGGGCGGAAGACAGGAGGCTTCCTCGGGAGAGACCTCGTCAGGCTGGCTCGCGAGGAGGCGGAGAGATCAAGGCGGGGTACCTCACGAGGTGCCCATGACGCAAGCCATGACGACCAAGGGCGCCAGGCGGGCACCAGGCCGCGCAGTGTCCTCCCTTTCCTCTTTGGTGCAAAGGGAGCAAGCGCAGGCAAGAGCGTCAAGCAAAGGCGTCCATTTCGGTGCAACAAGACCAAGACCATCATAATGGCAGGGTGGAGGTCATCGTGGAGCCCAAGCCGGCGTCACCACCAGAGCCTTTGGCAGGCGAGGACCAACTTTAGTCAGGATAAGTGTACTAGATGTTCCCCTTCAAAATGGCCAATTGTTGGCGCCCTTCCCGCTGAATATTTGGGAAGAGGCCCAGGGCCTTTGCCTATAAATAGGACTAGCCACCCACAAGGTAGGGGGGTCGGATCCGGTCATCACCAGGGCATCGATCTAGAGAGCGACTTAACTCCCCCTAGAAGTTCATCGCACCAGCCAAGAACAGACCCTCGCGAGGCTGTTCTTCCTTGTATTGTTCATCATCAACCCAAGAGGCAATCCACCACACCACACACTGGAGTAGGGTATTACACCACAATGGTGGCCTGAACCAGTATAAACCCTGTGTCTCTTGTGTTATTCCTTTGATTGCTTAGATCATAGCGAGGCGGTGAGGTGCAGGTAGGCAGAGGGTGAAATCTCCATGCGCACCCCAGTGTTCGAATCTAGAGGGTCTACCGGAACCCAAAATCTGACAAACGCGGCCAGACTCCGGAGATTCTACGCCTAACACCGCACCCAGTGTTTGTTTCCTCATCTCCGCCTCTTCGATTATGTTCCTTTTCCTCCTTTCTCGCCACTTTTTTCCTCTTTTTTATACATACATACAGCCATAAAACTGTACGGTTGCCCTGAGCACTCCGGCCGCATTATGCGCGTGTACTATACCTGGGGGCTTCCTATTCGGAAGCTATATATATAATAACTTTAATGGCTTCTTGCCAAGCCACATATGCATTCTTATTTCCATATGTGCCTTTTCTTCACCATTATATGCATCGATATGACTTAAGTTTTGGCCATGCTGGGTTGCCTGGCTCGTGTATTTATGCCCTACGTTCCCGTTAATTCGGTTAGGGCATAAAGGGAGCACCTCTGCATTTGTTACTGCCGGTTGAGCCGGATGTGTACCTCAGACTCGGTGAAGCCAAAAGCTAGCGTTCTTAAGGGAATATTCGGTCGGTGAACAAAAGACATTCTCGTTCCTAACAACGAAAATACCCAGATGTTTTGTTTCTTGCGTTTTCGCTCGCAGTTCGGACATGCACATCGATGCATGCGTACCCAGAGAAAGGAACTCCTAACGGGACTATTCTCTCTGCAAGATGTTTCTTACTATCCATGTAATATAACATCACTAGTCGGGTACTTGTCTGTTCATGCACTTATGACCCCTATGCCTTGTTTCCACGCATGCCCCGTTTTTCATAACTGTGTGAGTATTCAGATACACCCCGGACTGTCGGATCCGGGGGCTGAAGCGAAAAGGTCCGCCATGACAAATGATTTTCAATCCGGCTAGAAAATACACAAGCCCATTCAAAATTACATAATCATATTGACTGGTTCTACTCTTCCTCTATACCATCCATTAGGCTGTCTAGCTTACAATCCTGCTGGGAATACTTTGCAGCTAATGCTACTTGATCATATACTAAACTATCGGGTATCTCTTGCCCATCTGGCCCAGCCGGTCCGACTTCGGCCATATGGTCCGGGTCAGACTTGGCGTATTGCGTCTTCACCATGGCCCAAGCTTCTCTCGCACCTTGCCGGCAAGCTGATATCTTCCATAGTCGGAAGCGCTGCCGTGCTCCTTTAAGCATCTCTGCAAGTTCGCCCATGCCTCCTGGCAGGGAAGCAGATGGCCACAAAGCCTGGGCAATACCCTGCATTACCTGCCGAGCTCGTTTGTGCAGTTGTGAAAGCTCTTACAACATATCGCCTGCAGACCCGGGCATCTCCTCTTTAGGGCATCCCGTCAACATACCTGCAGACATAACTCTGTCAATACGCCTCCTCGCCAAACTATAATACAGTTCATTCAAGCACTTACTATAAATGCCGCGTCGAAGCCTACCGTTCTCCTTCACGTAATCCGCGAGCTGAGCCCGAACATATTTCAATTCGACGCTCAGTTTGAGATTAGCATCCTGCAGCTTATTCTTCTCTTGGATAGACTATGTCAGTATTCGTACGCCCGCCTTCAGCTGACTTCGCAGATGCAGCTCATTATCTCCCAAGACGAATCTTTCGTCAGATTTATAAAACATGTCGAACACACAAACTGGCAGAATGAAATTCTTACCAGAAGAAGCCTTTTCGGATCCCCCTTGTTTGGCTACATTAGCCTTCATTTGGGCCTTACACTCCTCCCACTCTTGAGACAACTAGGCATTTTTCTCTACAAGAACTTGTGCATTTACATGATCCTTAAATCAGTTGTGCCAACAGTTTCAAGTCTTAGGGGCTACTACTACACATACTTATTTATTCTCTTACCCGTATATCCTTGACATACTGGTCTATTGCTCTGGCAAGTCCATCTTGAGCAGCGAGAATATAGGCATGTCCGGTATTGAAGGCATTGAACGCCTCTTCAGAAAAAATGCCACCACGGAGGACGGCTCGTCGGCGCTTGTGATTCATGGCGTTCTCTACCTCTGAATTTCTGGCGGAAAGCATATCCGCATCCTCTGTAGGAGGACAGTTCGGCACTGTCCCCATGTCAGCCTCCGCCCGTGAACCTGGTTCGGGAATCCGGCTGCTGGAGGAGTGGCCGGTAGGGTCCCCGGACACAGTCCGGTGTTTCCTGTTGGGGCATAGTTCAAATTTTCACGCCTCGACAAAAATACCAAATAAACCACGGGGCAAGTATAATGCATACCTCTGCGCCTGCGTATCGCTCCTAACCGCCTTCCTTTTAAGCATACCTCGTCTAGGCGCCTCTTGCTGAGAGGCCCCTGCGGGATCCGCATGACGGCCCGACCGCCGTTTCTATGAAAAGTACGGCATGTGGTCATAAGGTACGGCGAAATGAAGGAATCCTTTCGAAAGGTTGAAACCTCGACATTACTTACATGTGACACGGGAAGCAGTCCGGGATGATCCGCGATGATTGCCACTAAAGAGCCGCCACTGCTTGCCTGATAGAAGGTCCCGTCAATGAAATCCACGGATATATCCGGGTCTTCTTCGAGTTCGGGGTCGTGAGCCCGGCCGAGATCCTCAGGCTGTGGAGAAGGGCTGTTGAATTCTTTTACAGCCTTCCTTAGTTCCTGTTATTAAGACAACAAGGTAAATAATGGTGGTCGAGAAGGTAAGAACGAATAGAGTCGAGTAACAAATAACGACTTACCCAGCTTCGGGGGTTGAACATGGAAAATCCATCTCGCGGTTTAATGCGGAGGAACTCCTCTTCTTCTCCCTTGTACAATTCAGATAGTATCTTCGCCAAAGATGTGGCAGAGTCCGGACCTTTGCGACCACAGCGGGAGGCATCGTCTTCTCCATTGAAGTGCCACATAGGTTTTCCCCTGTATTGAAGTGGCTGCACTCCCCTTATAATGCATATTGACATGACTTCAATTATTGTCAATCCTGATTTGGCCAAGGTTTGTATCCGGCTCATCAGGTAGAAGACTTCCCTATTTTCCTCCTCCTGGGGGCTCCAAGGGCACCAGCTTTGACGTTTGTTCAGCGGAGTATTGGTGAACTCAGGAAGGCCCGTCCGGACTGAGTCCGAAAGGGGAACGTCATCGACATAAAACTACTCCGAGGGCCAGTCTTCGGACGCCTTCTTGGGAGTACCGGACAGGTATCCGGTCTGGGCGACGCGCCATATTTCGGCTCTGCCCACTTGATATGTAGATCCCTCCTGATTGCGTGGGACGAGGCAAAATAACCTCTTCCATAGCTCGAAATGAGCTGCGCAGCCCAGGAACAGCTCGCAGAGGGTAACATAGCCCGCTATGTGCAGTATGGAGGCGGGGGTAAGATTATGCAACTGGAGACCGTAAAACTCCAGGAGCCCGCGGAGGAATGGGTGGATTGGAAACCTGACGCCTCTTACCAGATACGGGACAACGCATACCCGCTCCCCAAAGAAGGGTTGGGGAATCTCTCCGCTTGCTCCCCGCCATTATAGGTGGCTAGTCTGGATCGGACAGGAACCATATATGCGGGCGGAAGAAACTTTGGTCTGCAACTATATCAAGCGGCTGTGTGGGATGGAACACTTTTCCCAACCCCTGGCTTCGGGCTAGGGGAGCGGCGAGCAGGGCTGCGTCGACCGGTCATGATGGGATGACCTCTTTTGGGTGCGCTCTGTGAAATGCTTGCTTGGGGGAAGAAGATGTGATTTGGATCTGAAGAACCCCGCCTCTTCAAATAGACGGCTCACCTACGGGATTAGGGTGGCAAATGCAAAAGTGCCCCAGCCTCTCGTCTTCGATCGGCACGTGGAGATGGCTATTATGGAGGCACAGAAGCCGAGGAGTACAACTTTACTAGGAGGCCGGACAATATTCTCCACGATGGGTGCACCGGATTTGGAGAAGAACCCGCCTTGCAATGCCAAAGACAATCTGCGCGCTGGACTCATCATCATTGAAGCCTTTTTCGGGGGCTACTGAGGGTGTCCTGGATAAGGGGGTATCCGGACAGCCAGACTATATACTTTGGCTGGACAGTTGGACTATGAAGATACAAGATAGAAGACTTCGTCCCGTGTCCGGATGGGACTTTCCTTAGCATGGAAGTCAAGCTTGGCGATTTGGATGTAGATCTCCTTCTCTGTAAACCGACTCTGTGTAACCCTAACCCCCTCCGGTGTCTATATAAACCGGAGGGTTTAGTCCGTAGGAATCAACGATCATCAACAATCATACCATAGGCTAGCTTCTAGGGTTTAGGATCTTCGATCTTGTGGTAGATCAACTCTTGTAATACTCATATCATCAAGATCAATCAAGCAGGAAGTAGGGTATTACCTCCTTCGAGAGGGCCCGAACCTAGGTAAAACATCGTGTCCCCGGTCTCCTGTTACCATTAGCCTTAGACGCACGGTTTGGGACCCCCTACCCGAGATCCTCCGGTTTTGACACCGACACCAGGGCTACACGAAGGACCTGCGAGATGTATTGGAAAACAAAGCAGGACAGTCGGGATCGATCTACGGATCACGGGGGCGCGCCACAAGACGTGACGATGACCATCACGCCAGATACAATAAACCAAAGTCCGGCTAGGCCGAATATAATAGACCAGATTCATTTGAACTACGTCGGGATGTAGCCCGACATAGAGGTGCCGCACACCCCCTATGCTTCACTAATGAAGTTATGTATCATGAATTACCAGAGGGGTTTAAACTCGTAAACATTAAATCATATGATGGCACAACATACCCAGCTGTATGGATCGAAGATTTTCTTCTCCACATTCACATGGCCCGGGGCGATGACTTACATGCCATAAAGTACCTACCACTTAAGCCAAAGGACCGGCTCGACATTGGCTGAATAGCCTGCCAGCAAACTCCATTGGCAGTTGGGAGGATCTGGAAGACGCGTTCCTCGATAACTTCCAGGGCACTTACGTGTGACCACCGGATGCTGATGACTTAAGTCACATAACCCAACAGCCTGGAGAGTCAGCCAGGAAATTCTAGACTCGGTTCCTAACTAAAAAGAACCAAATTGTCGACTGTCTGGACGCCGAAGCCTTAGCGACCTTCAAGCACAAAGAGGAGCCAAAGTCCATGGCAGCCCTCACAACACTCATGACTCGCTTCTGCACGGGCGACGACAGCTGGCTGGCTCACAGCAACATCACACCCAAAAACTCAGGCGATTCAGACGCTAGGGATAGCAATGGCAAGCCACGATGAAATAGACACAAGCGTCGCAATAATGGCGACAACGCCGAAGACACAATAGTCAATGTCGGATTCAGAGGCTTTAAATCTGGACAGCAGAAAAAGCCATATAAAAGAAACATTCGGGGCTCGTCCAGTTTGGACCGCATACTCGATCGCTCATTTCAAATTCACGGCACTCCCGATAAACCAGCCTACCACACCAACTGGGAAAGCTGGGTGTTTAAACAGGCCAGCAAGTTGAATGCCGAAAACAAGGAAAAGGGGCTGCATAGCAATGACGACGAGGAGCCCCGACCGCCAAACATGGGGGGACAGAAGAAATTCCCTCCCCAGGTGAAAACAGTAAATATGATATACGCAACCCACATTCCCAAGAGGGAACGGAAGCATGCACTAAGGGACGTCTATGTGATGGAGCCAATCGCCCCAAAGTTCAACCCATGGTCCTCTTGTTCAATCACCTTTGATCACAGGGACCATCCTACCAGTATCCGTCATGGCGGTTCGGCCACATTGGTCCTTGACCCCATCATCAACAGATTCCATCTCACACGAGTCCTCTTGGATGGTGGCAGCAGCCTAAACCTGCTCTATCAGGATACAATGCGCAAAAGGGGCATCGACCCCTCAAGGATCAAGCACACAAAAACCACCTTCAAGGGTGTCATTCCCAGTGTAGAGGCCTGTTGTACGGGCTCAATCACACTGGGAGTGGTCTTCGGATCTCCGGACAATTTCTGAAGCGAAGAGTTAATCTTCGACGTCGTCCCCTTCCATAGTGGCTATCATGCACTACTCGGACGAACCGCATTCGCCAAATTCAATGCGGTACCGCATTATGCATACCTCAAGCTCAAAATGCCGGGACTTTGCGGGGTTATTACAGTTAATGGAAACACAGAGCGCTCGCTTCGCACGGAGGAGCACACTGCGGCCCTCGCGGCGGAAGTACAAAACAACCTTCTTAGGCAAACAACCAATTCGGCGATAAAGAACCCGGATACCGTCAAGCGAGTCCGGAGTACTCCACAACAGGATCGTCCGGCACGTCCAGTGCTCGACTAGCAATCCGGCCTCCGCCCTAGTCCCAGTCAAACAGCAAAATTTGTGCTGCACGTACACAACTACGCACTTAAAATACCCTGGGCATAGGCGAAGGCACGCCCATGACACGGCCCACAATGCGGTTCGACTACCCCAGGACACACGCATTTTTGCACTCCTTCTTCTTTCAGGTCCCTATCTTCAAGAGGCTCTTCCGAAAGACCGGCTATGGGACACATAGCAGGACGGACACACCAAGAGGACAAGAAGCTTTGGCGTACGAGGGAATCCTCAAGTGGTCTCTGATAACGATCGTTATACTTGTTTTACATACCCGCATACCACCCGCTCCTGGTTAGGATGTGTCAAACAGTCCTATTCTGCTTATCGCACTACTTGTATATGTACGGTTGGACGTATCATTTGAACAACAAGGGAAAATAGTATACCACGTCAGCTTGCTATTACGTTTATTTACCCCTTTTTCTTTACTTCTTATTTATTATACCAGTGCATTTTGGCACGACCAGTTTGCCAGGGGCTTCAGTACCCCATAATCTGGCAAGACAAGTCCGAACACTTTCGACAGTGCGGCACCCCGAACTTATAGCACTATATGCATCAGCTCTGGATCATGTCTTGGGTCAATAGTTGTGTTTGCCCGGCTCCCATGTTTTCGTACCTTATGTTCCGCTATATCGGCTAAGGTAGCGTAGGGAGAACTTCTGCGATTGTGTCCCAGTTCTTCCGGACGAGCACCTTAGTAGAGAAAGCCGAATACTGACTGTCATGATAAGGCGAGAGCTGGTCGCTGTTCGAGAGGTCTCAAATCCTTAAACATTTTTCCGCTTCAAGCGAGGAATCGGCCTCGTTCGATTTAGGCGTGTGTAGGTCCCGAGTCCGGCTTTCCGGATACTAGGGGCTTCGCCAAAATTTAAAATTGTAGACTTCTATGGCTAAGTGAGGGCGATAAAGCCGTATAGTCCGATTGCCTCGTTCATGGCGCTAAAGACCTCCTTAAAAGGATAAAAACATGGATAAATAGTGTTTATATTTACCCCGAACACCCCAGTACTAGTTACATGGGGGTGGAAGCCGACGACTGGCGAACTCTCAAGATTTTTTTTAAACGGTCGCACCGAAGGTAATATTTTAAATTAACACACGCTACATAGTGCACATGAACTGGTTTTCCTAATACAGGATGACATGAGTACATTCATTCAAATATCACATCCTTAGTACATTCATCCGCCACAAGGCGGGCACCCTTAATGACATTTTCATAATACTGTTCAGGGTGGCGATGCTCCTTGCCCTTTGGCGGCCCCTCTGTCACCAGCTTCTCGGCGTCAATCTTCCCCCAGTGCACCTTCGCACGGGCCAAGGCCCTGCGTGCACCCTCAATGCAGATGGACCCCAAAATGACTTCAAGCCGCGGACATGCATCCACCATCCACTTGACAAAGCCGAAGTAGCTGCTGGGCAGGGGCTCGCAAAGCCACAGCCGGACTATGAAGTCCTTCATGGCCAGTTTGGCCGCCTTGTGAAGTTCGACCAGTTGCTTTAGCTGGTCGCTCAAGGGCATCGGATGTTCGGCCCCAATATATTGGGACCAAAACATCTTATCCGTCGAGCTCCCCTCCTCAGCCCGGTAGAACTCTGCGGCATCAGAGATGCTGCATGGAAGATCTGCAAATGCTCCTGGAGAGCTCCCAACTCGGGTAAGTAAAAGGAAAGTCTCTTTCACATGCTTGCTTTGCATAATTAAAGCCTTGCCACAGCTATCTTCTTGGCCGCCTCAATTTCCTGGAGGGCCTTCTGGGTTTCGGCCTTGGCGTCTAGTGCGCTCTGACGGGCCTTCGCAAGCTCCGACTCTTGCATCTTGGAGTCACGCTCCAAGGACTCGAATTTTTTGACGAAGTCCTGAAGCTCTTGCTAGACCTCATCAACTCGCACCTCTTGTTTTTAGCGCTCGGTACGCTCCTTGGCCACTTTGTTTTTGGTGTCGGACAACACCTTCTTAAGGGCCGCCACTTCGGTCATGGCCCTAGTAAAATTCATCGTGCTTCTATTAGCGTCAACGATGTTTTCATTTATATATAACATTAAGACGGGGTATTTCTTACTTTTGTTCTCCTCGAGCTGCCTCTTCATGAGGCCGAGCTCTTCTTCGGCCCGCCCCAGGCTCTGCCTTCGTCCGGAGACCTCCGTAGTGGCAGCGGAGGCAGCCAGCAGCAACGCCTGCTTATTCACAAAGACATAATATGATTAGACTCCTCGGAAAAATATTTGATCCTTTGTTCGGCTTTTCTTCCTGAACACCAAACAGAGCATCAGGGGCTACTGTCTGTACTATGATACTTTCTCATAATTTAAAATACTTACCTCAAAGCCTGTCAGGAGGCTGGCGCAGGCTTTGGTCAATCCGCTTTTGGCGGACCGAACCTTCGCAATCACCGTACTAATAAGAGTACGGTGTCCTTCATCAAGGGAAGCACTCTGAAGCGCTTCCACCAAGTTATCCGATGCCTCTGGATGGACAGAGGTCATCGGCACAGACGGCTCGCCCCCCTTGACGGGTGTCGGTGTCAAAACCGGCGAATCTCGGGTAGGGGGTCCCGAACTGTGCGTCTTAGGCTAATGGTAACAGGAGACTGGGGACACGATGTTTACCCAGGTTCAGGTCCTCTCGATGGAGGTAATACCTTACTTCCTGCTTGATTGATCTTGATGATATGAGTATTACAAGAGTTGATCTACCACGAGATCAGAGAGGCTAAACCCTAGAAGCTAGCCTATGGTATGATTGATGATGATGATCGTGGGTCCAACGGACTAAAACCCTCCGGTTTATATAGACACCAGAGGGGGCTAGGGTTACACAGAGTCGGTTTAGAGAGAAGGAGATCTACATCCGAATCGCCAAGCTTGCCTTCCACGCCAAGGAGAGTCCCATCAGGACACTGGATGAAGTCTTCTATCTTGTATCTTCATAGTCCAACAGTCCGGCCAAAGTATATAGTCCGGCTATCCAGATACCCCCTTATCCAGGACTCCCTCAGTAGCCCCCGAACCAGGCTTCAATGACGATGAGTCCGGCGCGCAGATTGTCTTTGGCAATGCAAGGCAGGTTCTTCTTCAGATCCGGTGCACCTATTGTAGCGAATAGTGTCCGGCCTCCCCATAAGGTTGTACTCCTTGGCTTCTGTGCTTCAATAATGGCCACTGTCGGTTTTCTGGGAACGAGGGTACCCAGACTTGCCTGCCTGCGGCCTGCAGCGTGGCTCAAGGAGTGGCCCAGTACATCCCATCTTCGTCAACACAAGCTCAAGACCCTCGCGAGGGGCCAAGCCTCGTGGGGCGGATGACAGGAAGCTTCCTTAGGCGCAGCCTCGTCAGGATGGCTCGCGAGGAGGCAGAGAGATCAAGGCGGGGTACCTCACGAGGTGCCCGTGATGCAAGCCATGACGACCGAAGCCAGGCGAGCGCCAGGAGGGCGCCGGCCTGGGCAGTGTCCTTGTTTCCCCTTCGGTGCAAAGGGGGAAAGCACAGGACAAGTCATCAGGAAAAGGTTACCATTTCGGTGCAACAAGACCAAGACCAGCAGAATAGCAGGATGGAGGTCATCGCGGAGCCCAGAAAGGCGTCATCGTCAGAGCTTTTGGCAGGCGAGGACCAACTTTAGTCAGGATAAGTGTACTAGATGTGCCCATTCAAAATGGCCAATTGTTGGCGCCCTTCCCGCTCAATATTTGGGAAGAGGGCCAGGGCCTCGCTCTATAAATAGGGCTAGCCACCACAGTAGAAAGGCATCTGATCTAGAGCCAGGGGATCGACCAATCGAACCTTAGCCAGAACCACCAACGCAAGAACATCCCTCGCGAGGCTGTTCTTCCCCTGTATTGTTCATCATCAGCCCCCGAGGCAATCCACACACCACACACACTGGAGTAGGGTATTACACCACCATGGTGGCCTGAACCAGTATAAACCTTGTGTCCCATGTGTTGTTCTTCGTGTAGCCTAGATCCTTTGCGAGGCGACGAGACGTGAGTTGGTAGAGGAGTGATCTCCGCGCGCACCCCAGAGTTCGAACCTTAAGGGTCTGCCGGAACCCAAAATCCGACATTTGGCGCGCCAGGTAGGGGTGCGCCGGAATCACGCCTTCCACCGTCTTGTGTTCCGCCGTCCGTCGCATCCATATCCGACGCTCGTCGAGCCCGCGCCAAGAGCCGGGCTGCCCTCGCGGCCCATGTCGCCCAGACGGCCCCCGTCGGAGGGTCGCCCATGCCGCCACCGGTCCGGCGGGGAACGAGCAGCAGGCCTCATCCCTGCATCCTTCGGTGCAGCAAGAAGGCCGCACCGCCACCCCATCCCTGACTCTAGCAGGCTCGTCGGTGCACACCGATCGCGCCCTTGCGGACGCGCACGCCGTGTTTCTCCTGGCACGAGAGCTCCTGCACTACCGTCCCGTCGATGACCTCTATGACGCGTGGCTCGCCCGCATCACCGGGCTAGTCAGCGACGCAGGGGCTCCCCTGCACCATCCCGCTCGCTGCACCACCCCCACCCTGCGCTGGCAACATAGCTCCGGAGGCGCCTCAGCCGCCTCCCCCTCAAGAAGGCGCCCTGGCCCCAAGGCACGCGGCCCCTGGACATGACCCGCTTCGTCTAGTGCCCGCGCAGCAAGAGAAGAGCTGCCAAGAGATCCCTCATCCTCAAGAAGCTGCCCGTGTGCTCCCCGCACCGGTGCGTCATGACCGAGCTCCTGCTCTAGCGCGCCAAGACCCCGCACTGCTCATGACGGCGGCACGCAGAGACCTCCAAGATCAAGCGCTTCGCCACCAAAGGCCTCAAGTGGCCACTGCAGGCTGTCGTGCCTTCACCGCCGAGCTGCGCAGCATGGCCTGGCCGGGCAAGTTCAAGCTGAATCTGCCCCCGCGCTACGATGGCATGGCTAACCCTACGGAGTTCCTACAGCTCTATGAGCTGGGCATCGAAGCCGCCAACGGGGACGAGATCATCATGGCGAGCTGGTTTCCCATGGCGCTCAAGGACGGTGCCCGCACCTGGCTCCTGAACCTGGCTCCTGGCACAATTTCCTCCTCGGACAAGATGCGCACTCGCTTCATCACCAACTTCCAGGGCACTCGTGACCGGCCCCTGGCCATGAGTGACCTGCGACGCATCAAGCAACAGCCAGGAGAGACCCTGCAAAAGTACATCCAGTGCTTCAACAACGCTCGCCTCAAGATCTCCAGGGTGGTTGAAGAGGCCATCATCTCAGTTTTCTCTGACGGCGTGCGTGACATCAGGATGAAAGAGGAGCTAGCAATCCATGAAGACCTATGCACATCCCTGGAGCTGTTCAACTTGGCGACCAAGTGCGCCAGGGCTGAGGAAGGGCGCCTCTCCCTCCACGAGCTTCTGGCTGCCGATCCAAAAGAGAAGAAGCCCAAGGTCAAGGACGTGAAGCGCAAGGGGGCTGTTGTGCTTGTAGCAGAGCCAGACACCAAGCAAGGTAGGGACCAGCCTAAGTCATCCAAGGGCAGCCGGTACTGCGTGTACCACGACCTCCACACCCACAACACCAACGAGTGCCAAGAGCTTAGGGGTGTGTGAGATGTGCGTGCGGGCCGACGCCCCGAGCGCAACGACAGGGGCTATGGCCGAGGAGGAGGAAGAGGTGGAGGATGATGGGAAGACCGTGGCCCTCGCCAAGGGTGGCGTGACCGACCTCGCGAGGACCACTGGCAGGACCATCCTCGCGGGGGAGGCTGGAGGGATCATCATCATGAGGATCACCCTCAAGGCAACGCAGGCCCCCCTCCTCTGCCACCTTAGCTGAGGAGGAATGGAGACCATCCTCAGGACGAAGGGGCTAGGGGTTTCCAGGAGCCGCGCGCAATCGCTTGCATCTTGGGCGGCGCTCAGGCCCTAGCCTCTCAGCGCATCTTTAAATAGTTTGCTCGCGAGGTGAATGCAGTCCTTCCCAAGCTTGAGACCACGCGCCCTCTCAGGTGGTCAGCGTGCGCTAGCACAATCAGCTCAGCGGATCAGCTCAAGTGCGCAGCCACGGCCGGAGTCCTCCCGATGCTTTGCTCCCCAATCATCAGCAATGTGCAAGTCACCAGGACCATCATCGATGGTGGAGTAGGACTCAACGTCCTGTCCGTCGAGACATTCAACAATCTCCAAGTGACATACAATCAGCTTCAGCCAACCAAGCCATTCTTAGGAGTCACTGATGGTTCCACCGTTCCGATAGGGCAAGTTCGCCTTCCTGTCACCTTTGGGCAGCGCGACAACTACCGCACCGAGCTCATCTACTTCGACGTCGCCCACATTCGCCTGCCATACAATGCCATCCTCGGGTACCCAGCCCTGTCCAAGTTCATGGCAATGACTCATCACGGCTACAATGTCCTCAAGATGCCAGGATGCGGTGGAGTCATCACAGTGCCTTGTGAGGAGAGGGACGCAGTGTGTTCCCTTGAGCATGCTTTTCAAGCCGCGGCAATCGAAGACCCAGAGCACAGGAGCGAAAGACTTCCCAAGGCAGTCCCTAAGAAGAAGAAGGCATCACCTGGTCTGAACCCTCGGGAGGTAGGCCCTTCCAGTGGCGTTGTGCCAGGATCCGCGCCCGTTCAAGGGGCGCCTCCTTCTGTCGCATAGGAAGGCGCGCCCGGCGCCCTCCTCGGGCAAGGCTCGAGGGCTCTCTCCTGGAGGGCCATTGACTTTGCCAAGATCATGAGGGAGGCACTCGGGCACCACTTGGAGGCGTGCTTCAAAGCTCGTTTCCCTTAGGAAGGAACAAGGCAAGGAGGGCCAAACCCTCGGGAGTTCATCAGCGAGATCATTCAGGAGCTGCAGGAGTCAAGAGTCATGAGTGGCAGCCGCCACTTACCCGCCGTAGATCCCCATCCAGGCGAGGATGGTGGGCTGCGCGTCTGCATCGACGTACCAGGGCTCAACTGAGCCGCCTCTCAGGAGCGCTTCTGGCCCTCGCGCATGGGAAGTTGCAAGGGTCCACCTCACAGCTAAGTTTGCATGCCTTTTGGTCTACCGAATGCGGCGGCCGCGTGCCAGCGTCTTATGAGGAGTATTCTGGAGGCTCAGGAGGTCAAGCATTCCGCAGTCCTAGCGGAGATGGAGGCGGACCTCGAGGAGCCACCTGCGCCTCCGGAGGCCCCGAAGGCTCTTGGGCCTGGGGGCTCGTTAGGACCGGCTTCCGCAGCGCGCGTCGTCAGCTACTTCAGCATCCCTTCATCTCCAACATCATCAGGTGACATCCTTCGAATTTCATTTTCAGCTGGGAGCGCCCCCAGGGCTGCATCATTCCCAGGCCGCGTGGGTCCGTCCCTGCGTCATGTATACCTTTTGTTCATGCTTTTAGGTTACTTTGTTGGGGGCGCCCCTCGGGCTGCATTATCCCCAAGCGACTCGGGCCTGACCCAGCGGCATATATCTTTCTCGCATCTATTCAGGTCGTGCATTTGACCCGCCATGATTATTGCTTGATGCCTGTGATGGCGCCCTTCTTCCCTCATGCCAACCGCTTGCATGTTAAAAGGGGGGTACCTCAGCATCACGACTCATGGACTCTTACTGGCTCTCCAGCCCTCACCTCCTGGCCTTGTCCACGGCATCGCGACCTGGCATACCAGCGACGGTTGAGCTCGCTCGAGGGCCAGGACCTAAGAACATAGAGCGTCGGCATCCAACCAAATTTGCAGGAGCACATTACAAACAAAGGCCCAGAGCCAGGCGCAACCCGCCTTGAGGTAGGGCCCCGTGAGTCCTGCGCTGGCTCACGGGTGCCCAGATACACCTCGTCAAGCCCTACCGTGCCAGCCACGTGTCAGGGCGGGGTTGTACACGCCCCGGGGGCTCCTCCCGGAGGGGAGCCCCCTCCCACGCACCAGTGGAAGCACCATGCTCCACGCTGGCTGACGACACTGCCGAGGAGCGGCTATGCCCGTACACATACGGAAGCGCTATGCTCCGCGCTGGTGATAAACAACTGAGGGTGGCCCATGGCCGCATCAACCTCAGGGAGCCCAGAGCTCAGTATCCGGCCCTATCGTAACGCCTCCCCTCGGGAGTGCCACGCGTGGGGGCTGGGCACGGGGGCTACGCCTGGGTCATGCCCGGGCGCACGCCCCCAGCCAGGCCCCTCGGGCCTGGTTCGTCGCGCGCCCCTCCACGGCGGATCCAAGGTACGAATGCCGTTTGAACGTCAAGGGGGACTCCTGAGCATTGCGACTCAGGAGCTTAACTGGTCACGTAGCCCCTCACTCCTTGGTCCCATCCTGGTTTCCGGTCGGGGCTAATGGCGGTTGAGGTATGCGTGGGGCCGGGCCCTGCCGACGTAGAACGGTAGATCCACTCCTGTGCCTCCCCTCCCTACTTGTTGTTCGCGCGTCAAGGGGGACTCCAGAACATCGTGACTTAGGAGCCTAACTGGTCATGTAGCCCCTCACTCCTTGGTCCCGTCCTGGTTTCCGGTAAGGGCTAATGGCGGCTGAGGTATGCGCGGGGCCGTGCCCTGCCGACGTAGAACACAGGCAAGTAGGAAGGAAAAGCGCAAATCTCAAGGAATTCAAAAGCAAATATTACAGTCCATAGGTTGTTTTCACAACGCCAAACACAAGTTTAAACGCCTCCACGAGGCATAATGCATGTTGCAGGAACTAAAACAGGACAAAAGCCGTGGAGGGGTCACTTTTCGGCAGTGCCATCGCTGGTGGTAGAGTTGCACTGGGTGGCTCCACCTCCCAAAGCCCTAGGGTTGACAGCATCTCGCCTTGGCTTGGTGCTGAAGGCGCGGAACCTCGCGAGCAGGGCTTCCGCTCGACCCTTCACTACCTCAGCAGTGGCAGCGGCAAGCTCGCCGCTCGCAGGCTCCAGCAGGCTGTCAAGATCGACATTGGGGTCATGAAGATAGACGTGGGTGAGGATACGCACCAGCGCTGCAGAAGAAAGGACACGCGCCTCGGCCTCGGCCGTGGGGCCAAGGCCGTCAGCGACATCTTCAAGCGCGCGGACCAGGAAGGGAAACAACTTGGCGGGGCCATCCTCGGCGCCAGCCAGTGGCTTTTCCAGGCCGCCATCATAGAGTGTCTTCAGCGAGGCGCGAGCCCTCTCCTCCAGCTGCGCGAAGGCCACGCGGTCCTCAGCCAGGACCCTCGCCTTGCCGTCCAGCTTGATCCTCTCCACCTCCAACGCCTGCTCCAGCATCTCCAACCGACCGCGACGTTCATCAAGCTCGGCGTCCTGGTCCTTGACAACAGCCTCTCGAGTCTTCATCTCCTTCTCCTTCTCCTGGCGGTCACGGACCTCCTTGGCGAGCTCATCGCGCAGGCCTTGCAACTCGCTCTCCAACACCTGGCAGTGGCCCGTGACATCTGCAGCCTCTCCCAAAGCCGCATCGCAAGCGGCCTTGTCTTGAAGGATGGCCTGCTTCTCCTCATCGCAGGCCGTCATGGCCTGGACCAGCGCCACTCAAACTGAGGTGTCAGAGCGGACCCAGCCAGAGGCCAACTCCAGGCGCCCGGCCACCAGGCGGGGGTCGGCACCGTAAAGATCTTCTCACAGCCGGTCCAGCTCAGCAGTAGCATGATCCAAGACAGTAGAAGGAGTCAGAGAAACGGCGATTGGCGGAGTAGGAGGAGAAGACGGTAGCATGATCACAACATCAAGCGTCGGGACCTTCTGAGCCCCGGCGATCACAGAAGTGGCATCGGGCATGGACGCCTCGGGACTCGCCTGGGCCATGGGGGCTGAACTCACACCAGCACGCCCCACCTGACCTCGCGAGGATGACCGGGCGGGGGAGGCTCGAGCCTCGCCACCTCTTTCCCTCGCGGATGGAGGCGTTGCCCCAAGCGAAGCCTCAGGGGCACCTTTCAGTCTTTTTGCCGCAGGCACCGGCCTAGCCAAGGAGTATGGAAGCAAAACAAAAATCAAGCACTTACTGGTCACCATCCGCGGACTCTAGCAGCCTCCGGCCGAACTTGAAGCCCGAGAGCCGACTACTGGGGTCGGCCTCAGGAGGCTCGGAAGTACGGGGCACGTCAGAGGAGTCGAAGCTGGCTTTAGGCCCCCTTGAAGCCAGAGCAGACCTGTGGGGAACCAGCCCCGTCCTGTCCTTCCTCGGGACCAGGGGCGAGCTCTCCCCGCCACGCTCGTCGCCGTCCTCATCGTCGTCCGACATGAAGCGGAGGGCGCGAGACCTGCACTGAGGGAGGGACTTCCCCGACTCTCCGTCGGTCGCTTTAGAGTCGGACTCCTCTTCCTCCTCCTCTTCTTCCTCCTCCCCGCTGGAGTTGCTGGAAGATACGTTCACCGTCACCAGAGCCGACAGATCCTCGGGAACCTCCGCAGGCACTAGCCCCTCCCCGTTGAAGGTGGGCATGGAATTCACCACCTGCTCCCAGTCACCGCGAAGGAACAGGGGTACAGGAGCACCCTCCAGTCTCTCCACTTCCCCTCCGACCAAGGAATGGAGGATCGCAGCCAGATCTTCATCGGCCAGAGCTGTAGAGCTCAGGCGGAGGGCGGCATCGGCTTCCCCGAGCCTCCACAGTGGGAGCGAGTGTTCCTGAAGCAAAGCCACCCGATGCTCCAGGAACTCCCTCAGGAGCGTCGCCCCGGTCAGCTTCGCCATCGCCAGGTTGCCTGGCTACAGGTCCGCGTCCATCCTCTCCAGCACCAACTTCGCGTGGGGATCGACGAGCTTCGCGCAGGACCAAGCGTCAACGGCCTTAGGCTGCCCCTTGGGCAGCACCAGCCGAGGGTGGATGCGCCCAGCGTCCACCATGACGCACTTGCTCCGGAAGCCTTCAATCCTCTTCCCAGGCTTCGAGATGGCATTGGAGCTGGAATATGCGACAAAGCTCGCGCATGCGGTGATGCAGCCGCGAGAAACCCGGAGGTAAAAGTAGTGGCACAGTAAGGCCACTGAGGGCTTTACCCCAACATGAGCCTCACAATAATAGGCGCAAATCGCCAGAAGAAGAACAGAGTTGGGGTGGAGGTGCAGAGCTTGCAAGTTGTATTGGCGAAGAACAGTAAGGAAGAACTCCAAAAAGGGAGGCACCAGACCGGCGATGATGGCGCTCACGATGAGCGGGTAGAAAGTGCTCCCCTTGTCTTCGGGCAGGGCGGAGCCGACCTTGAGCACGGCCGCCCGCTCGTTACCTTGCACCACCATCATCTGGCGCGTGAGGGCGAGGTTCTTCTTCGACACGTTCGGGGGGTCCAGAGTGGGTGAGTACCAGGCCTCGGCCGGGGTCTGGTGAGGCGCCATGGTTTGCCGAAGGTGCGGGATCGAAGCAGATCTTGAGGATTTCAGAAGCAAGAAGGAGGAGAGCGAGAAAGGGGATCTGAGACAAATGACTGGTAAAGGCAAAGAAGGTAAGCCTGGCCCAGGGCCGCTCTTTTGTCAAGTCACGCAGTTGCCGAGGCGTCATGGGGAAGCGGGGACGCCCACGTCAAGTCAACCGCCACGCGGCGCCCAAGGTCACAGGCTGTTGGGGCACGCGACGCTTCATACTTGCCCCTTCGCTTCTCTGCTAAGCCAAGTCCGGGCGCGCCTTGGGCCCAGGGGCTACTGTCGGTGTTCTGGGAACGGGGGTACCCAGACTTGCCTGCCTGCGGCCTGCAGCGTGGCTCAAGGAGTGGCCCAGTATAGCCCATCTTCGTCAACACAAGCTCAAGACCCTCGCAAGGGGCCAAGCCTCGCGGGGCGGACGATAGGAAGCTTCCTCAGGCGCAGCCTCGTCAGGCTGGCTCGCGAGGAGGCGGAGAGATCAAGGCGGGGTACCTCACGAGGAGCCCGTGACGCAAGCCATGACGACCGAAGCCACGCGGGCGCCAGGCGGGAGCCGTCCTGGGCAGTGTCCTTGTTTCCCCTTCGGTGCAAAGGGGGCAAGCACAGGCCAAGGCATCAGGCAAAGGTTACCATTTTGGTGCAACAAGACCAAGACCAGCAGAACGGCAGGATGGAGGTCATCGTGGAGCCCAGGAAGGCGTCATCGTCAGAGCTTTTGGCAGGCGAGGACCAACTT
The DNA here is from genome assembly GCF_018294505.1 of Triticum aestivum. Taxonomy (NCBI): domain Eukaryota; kingdom Viridiplantae; phylum Streptophyta; class Magnoliopsida; order Poales; family Poaceae; genus Triticum; species Triticum aestivum. The sequence continues at coordinate 144,887,635 of NC_057804.1, forward strand.
TAGTCTGGATAAGTGTACTGGATGTTCCCCTTCAAAATGGGCAATTGTTGGCGCCCTTCCCGCTCAATATTTCGGAAGAGGGCCAGGGCCTCGCTCTATAAATAGGGCTAGCCACCATAGTAGAAAGGCATCTGATCTAGAGCTAGGGGATCGACCAATCGAACCTTAGCCAGAACCACCAACGCAAGAACATACCTCGCGAGGCTGTTCTTCCCTTGTATTGTTCATCATTAGCCCCTGAGGCAATCCACACACCACACACATTGGAGTAGGGTATTACACCACCATGGTGGCCTGAACCAGTATAAACCTTGCGTCCCTTGTGTTGTTCTTCGTGTAGCCTAGATCCCTTGCGAGGCGACGAGACGTGAGTTGGTAGAGGAGTGATCTCCGTGCGCACCCTAGAGTTCGAACCTTAAGGGTCTGCCGAAACCCGAAATCCGACAACCACCTCCACATGTCGAACGAAGACGAGAGGCCGGGCATTTTTGCATTTGACACCCTAATCCCGTAGGTGAGCTGTCTATTTGAGGATTCCCCCCAAGCAAGCATTCCGCAGAGCACGCCCAAAAGAGGCCATCCCATCATGACCAGTCACCGCAGCCCTGCTTGCTGCTCCCCCAGCTCGAAGCCAGGGGATTGGGAAAAGTGTTCCATCCCTCACAGCGGCCTAATAGAGCTGCAGACCAAAGGGTTCCTTCCACACGCATACATGGTCCCCGTCCGATCCGGACTAGCCACCTATAACGGCGGGGAGCAAGCGGAGAGATTTCCTAACCCATCTCAGGGGGAGCGGGTATGCCTTGTCCGATATCTGCTAAGAGGCGTCGGGTTTCCAATCCACCCATTCCTCCGTGGGCTCCTGGAGTTCTACGATCTCCAGCTGCATAATCCTACCCCTGTCTCCATACTACACATCGCGGGCTACGTCGCCATGTGCGAGTTGTTCCTCGGCTACGAAGCTCCTTTTGAGCTATGGAGGAGGTTATTTTTCCTCGTCCCCCGCAACCAGAAGGGATCTATATATCAAGTGGGCGGAGCTGAAATATGGCGCATCGCCCAGACCGGATACATGTCCAGTACCCCAAAGAAGGCGTCCGAAGACTGGCCCTCGGAGAGGTTTTATGCTGATGACGTTCCCCTTCCGGACCCAGTCCGGACGGGCCTTCCTGGGTTCACCAATACTCCACTGAAGAAACGCCAAAGCTGGCACCCTCGGAGCCCCCAGAAGGAAGAGAACAAGGAAATCTTTGATCTGATGGGCCGGATACAAACCATGGCCAAATCAAGATTGACAATAATTGAAGTTATGTCAATATGCATTATAAGGGGAGTGCAGCCACTTCAATATAGGGGAAAACCCATGTGGCACTTCAATGGAGAAGATGATGCCTCCTGCTGCGGTCGCAAAGGCCCGGACTCTGCCACATCTTTGGCGAAGATACTATCTGAATTGTACAAGGGAGAAGAAGAGGAGTTCCTCCGCATTAAACCGCGGGATGGATTTTCCATGTGCAACCACCGAAGCTGGGTAAGTCATCATTTGTTACTAGACTCTACTCGCTCTTACCTTCGCGACCACAATTATTTACCTTGCTGTTTCAAAAACAGGAATTAAGAAAGGCCGTGAAAGATTTCAACAGCCCCTCTCCGAAGCTAGAGGATCCCGGCCAGGCTCTCGACCCCGGACTTGAAGAAGATCCGGACATATCCGTGGAATTCGCCGATGGGACTTCTTATCAAGCGAGCAGTGATGGCTCTTTAGTGGCCATCATCGCGGATTATCCCGGTCTGCTTCCCGTGTCGCATGTAAGTAATGTTGGGGCTTCAACCTTCCGAAAGGATTCCTTAGTTTTGCCATTCCTTATGATCATTGAGGGAGTTCCGGACTAGGGGGTGTCCGGATAGCCGAACTATCATCATCGGCCGGACTCCAAGACTATGAAGATACAAGATTGAAGACTTCGTCCCGTGTCCGGATGGGACTTTCCTTGGCGTGGAAGGCAAGCTTGGCGATACGGATATGTAGATCTCCTACCATTGTAACCGACTCTGTGTAACCCTAGCCCTCTCCGGTGTCTATATAAACCGGATGGCTTTAGTCCATAGGACGAACAACAATCATACCATAGGCTAGCTTCTAGGGTTTAGCCTCCTTGATCTCGTGGTAGATCCACTCTTGTAACACACATCATCAATATTAATCAAGCAGGACGTAGGGTTTTACCTCCATCAAGAGGGCCCGAACCTGGGTAAAACATCGTGTCCCTTGTCTCCTATTACCATCCGCCTAGACGCACAGTTCGGGACCCCCTACCCGAGATCCGCCGGTTTTGACACCGACATTGGTGCTTTCATTGAGAGTTCCTCTGTGTCGTCACCGATAGGCTCGATGGCTACTTCGACCATCATCAACGACGCAATCCAGGGTGAGACTTTTCTCCCCGGACAGATCTTCATATTCGGGAGCTTTGCACTGCGGGCCAATTCGCTTGGCCGTCTGGAGCAGATCGAAAGCTACGCCCCTGGCCGTCAGGTCAGATTTGGAAGTTTGAACTTCACGGCCGACATCCGTGGGGACTTGATCCTCGATGGATTCGATTCACAACCGAGTGTGCCGCACTGTCTCGGCGAGCATGATTTAGCTCTGCAGCCGGACAGTACCCTAGAGGCCGCACTCGAACCCGCTCCGATCTTCAATTCGGAGCCGGCTGCGTAGATCGAGGACGGATGGCTAGACACCGCCTCGGGGGCTGCAACCTCTACGGCGATAGAGCCAAAGACTGACTTTGTCCCTCGTAAAGCTCGTGACTCCGAGGTGCCGGACTCCTCGCCGGACTTCGAACCTCCCACGCCCCCTCCGATCGAATCAGATCGGGCGCCGATCATGGAGTTCACCGCAGCGGACATCTTTCAACGCTCACCTTTCGGAGACATCTTGAGTTCACTAAAGTATCTCTCGTTATCAGGAGATCCCTGGCCGGACTGTGGCCAAGACAGTTGGGATGCGGACGATGAAGAAATTCAAAGCCCACCCACCACCCAATTAATAGCCACTATCGACTATCTAACCGACATGCTAAACTATGACTCCGAAGACATCGACGGTATGGACGACGATGCCAGAGACGACCAAGAACCAGCGCCTACCGGGCACGGGAAAGCCACCCCAACTCACGACGTATACATGGTGGATACACCAAAAGGAAGCGATAATGAGGAAAAACGGGACGTGGCGAAGGACAACTCCCCCAACAAACAACCAAAACGGCGACGCAAGCGCCGCCCGAAGACCGGCCTCGATAAAAACGGCACCCATATGGACCCGGCCCTAGAGCAGGGCGAAGCAGTGGACGACGCACATGTCAACAAGCAGCCAGCCGGACATGAACTGGACAAGCAACCCATCCCCGGCGAAGATGATCTCACATCCCCAGAGCATACAAATCTTCATAAAAGGCTCATCGCCACTGCAAGAAGTTTGAAGAAGCAAAAGCGGAAGCTTAAAACAGCGGAGGACGCACTCAGAATGAGATGGAGCAAAGTACTCAATAGCGCAGATAAACATGGCGCTAGTCACCAGACAAAGAGCTACCCAAAGCACAAGATGTTGCCCGAATTTGACAAGCAGGCCTTGGATCCCCCGCAGTCAAAAAAGAAAGAAGCCGCCTGGCCGGATAGACGACCAGATGACAGGCCAAGAGCAACAAGGGGCGCCGCACACAAGCCGGCACACGATCAGCATAAAGATCCTCGGAAAAAGGACGACCCAGTCAGATCTATTTATGGGCCAAAAAAGAAGACTCCAGGAAGCAACATAACCCGTCGAGCATTTGAAGACAACGGCACACCCAAATACAGGGGCGCCGCAGACCCACTATGTTTCACCGACGAGGTACTGGATCATGGATTTCCAGCGGGATTCAAACCCGTAAACATGGAAGCATATGACCGAACAATAGACCCCGGAGTCTGGATTGAGGATTACATCCTACACATACATATGGCCAGAGGAGACGATGTCCATGCCATAAAATACCTACCCCTCAAGCTCAAAGGGCCAGCTCGGCATTGGCTTAAAAGCCTCCCAGAAAATACCATTGGAAGTTGGAAAGAGCTTGAGGATGCGTTTCGAGCAAATTTTTAGGGGACCTATCTCCGCCCTCCGGATGCAGACGATTTAAGTCACATAACTCAATAGCCCGGAGAGTCAGCACGTAAATTCTGGAACAGGTTCCTCACTAAAAAGAACCAAATAGTAGACTGTCTGGACGCTGAAGCCTTAGCAGCCTTTAAACACAATGTCCGAGACGAATGGCTTGCCAGACACCTCGGCCAGGAAAAACCAAGAACAATGGCCACACTAACAAGCCTCATGACCCGCTTTTGCGCGGGGGAAGACAGCTGGCTGGCTACATACAGCACCAGCGACCCGAGTACATCCGAAGTTAGGGATGGAAATGGGAAATCACGACGCAGAAAAGATCAGCGCCGGAATAAGGAAAATGGCCCGAATAGTATGGCGGCCAACGGCGGATTCAAAAGCTCTCGGCCGAACAACAAAACACTACCCCTCAAGGACAACAGTGACGAGCTATCCAACCTAAACAAGATTCTGGATAGACTATGTCAAATACATGGTACCTCCGGGAAGCCTACAAACCATACCCACAGAGATTGTTGGGTCTTCAAACAGTCCGGCCGACTTAATGCCGAACACAAGGGGCTCGACACACCAAGCGAAAGTGACGAAACCCAGAAGAAGCACTCCGGAAAATAGAAGACTTTCCCACTAGAAGTCAAAATAGTGAACTCACTTCATGTGATAACACGAAAAGACAGCGCGGCACCTACAATACCAGGACACCGCCCCCAGAATGGGGATAGACCCTACCAAAATTCGCCGTAGCAGCACTTCCTTCAAAGGAGTGACACCAGGCCTTTAAGCCAATTATACAGGCTCTGTACCACTAGAGGTTGTGTTCGGTTCATCCAACAACCTCCGTCGCGAAAAGCTCACTCTCCATCGCCCCATTCAAACAGTAGCCCTTAAGCACTACTGGGGCGCGCAGCTATCGCCAGCCCTAATGCAATACCACATTACGCGTTTTTTACGCTTAAGAATGCCCGGTCAACGTGGCATAATTTCATTAAAAAGTAACTCCGAGTGTTCCTTGACCACGGAGAACGTGAGACTGCTTCGACAGCCACACACTAATCAGACCTTGCAGGTCAAGGCCCCTAAAAACAGGTCATTCAGACCTCGGACATGGTTAGGCGAGTCCGTCGTAACTAAACAAGGGGCTTCCCAGCCGCATACCCCCTTTATAAGGGGCCGCGTGTATAAATGATGAGAGCCAATAAAGCTCAACTTTCTTCATTTTATTCTATTTTAATACAACCTCTGCACGATATTTCTTGGAAACTAAGTCCTTCTCTTTTACAGATGAAGCATGTGCTACACCCGTCCAGGATACAGCACAACGGAGACACAGGCGCAGACGTGCAACAGGGACCCGTGGCAAGGATTCTTTTCAAATTAAGACCCTGCATAAACCTTTCTTACTGTCTCTTGTTGATACACATCCCCCGGTTTCCCACCATAGCCGAGGAGGAGGCTGGCATTTTGGCATCGGCCGCGTCAGAAGTTCCCGCCTGTACCTGGACACTAGGGGCTTAGGGCATTGTTTTGCCCGGTATCATAAAGACCAAACACCTCAGGGAGTGTTCGGCGTCTCGAGTTAGGCCTTATATGCATCAGCTCCGAATCATGTCTTTGGTCAAATGTTGGGTTTGCCCGACTCCTGTGTTTTGCTGCCTTACGTTCCGTATCAACGGCTAATGCGGCACCAGGAGAACTACTGCGATTGTGCCCCGGTTCGGCCGGGCGAGCACCTCAGTAGAGAAAGCCGAAAACTTACTGTCATGATATAGTGGAGACTGATCAACCACTCGATCGACCATTGGAATGTTTAGAATTCCTCCGCTTTGACAAAGGACCGCTTCCCGGTCAGGCACATACGCGCCCCAAAGTTCAGAGAAGAGCGGTGCCGCTAGGGGCTATATAGTAGCCCCACATTTGAGCTCCTATGGCTAAGTGAAAGTGATAAAGCATTATAGTCCGGTTGCCTAGTTTGCTATGCTATCACCTCCCTAAAAGGACCAAGACGTTGGATTAAGTGTGAAAAAGCGCTTTTCTTTTTGCAAACACCCCCGCACCATGTGCGTGGGGGATGAAGCCAAAGACTGCAACTTTCAGGTTATTGATACATGTACGGCCGCATAGGAGATAGTTCAATACTTGAACGCACAAGTATAAAAGGCTATTGCATTATAAACTTGATCTCACAAATCATACATGTCAAAACATAACATCTTTCGAGCACTGCGACTCTATTAAATGAGCGCCCTGCAGGACTTCCTCAAAATAGTGCTCGGTGGGGAATCAGCTTCTGTCCGAACCCCGGGATGCAACAGCAGTGGCATCCATCTCCGCCCAGTATGTCTTACCACGGGTGAGAGCCATCCGTGCACCTTCTAGGCATGCCGACCGCTTCATCGCCCCAATACGCGGCACCACCCCAAGGAATTGCTGCAACAAGCCAAAATAACTCGTCGGCTTGGGCCCTTTCGGCCACAGATGAGCAACTACATCCGTCATGGCAAGTCCAGACAATCTATTCAGCTCAGCCCACTGAACCAGCCGATCACTCAACGGAAGTGGACGCTCCAGACTATGGAATTGAGACCAGAAAAGCTCTTCCATTTCGTGATCCTTCTGGCTTCGAAAGTGCACGACTGCGTCCGCCGCACTCGCCGCCAAGTCCAGATAAGGATCCTCCGCATCGTACAATCAGCCCAGCTGAGCATACTTCGGATCCGTGAACTTCCTACACAGCATAAAGGGCTTCCCAGCCACAATGTCTCCGACCTGACGCAGTTCCTCCTTCATAGCCCGCATCGCACTACGGGCATCCTTGGCTTCGGCGTTGGCCTTCTTCAGGTCCTCTTGCTCCGCTCGGCGTTCTCTTTCAAGAACCTCCAGGCGGTCGGTAGCAACTTTTAATTTCGTGGCCATTCTGGCCATCTCCTCCCTGCTTCGGCAGTGAGCAGCCTTCTCGGCTTCTAGCTCTTCCGCTGCCTTCGAGGCAGACTCCTCGCTTTTTCTGGCTTGCTCCTTGGCCCGAGCAAGTTCTGCTCGAAGGCCTTCCACAGCAGCAGCACTATCTGCATCAGGCATACAAATTGTAAGGAATGGGCGTCAGCTCCCTTACTAGGCGACCGCAGAGAAACCACACACCTTGTGACTCATCAAGTCGTTTATTAACCAGCGAGATGTCCGCATCCGCAACGTCGAGTTGCCTCTTAAGCTCGGCAACTCCATCAGTACGGCTAGCCACCGAACGTTCCGCCACCTGCATAGGAAAGGCGACATTCTATAACTGAGATTATGATCCTCGGCACGCTACCTTTTTCGACAGCATACCAAGTCTCAGGGGCTACTATCTATACAGGGCGCAGTTCATGTGCAAAAACTGTCAAAAGGTATATCATTTTTTGCGTACCTCAAATCCCGTCAGCAAACTTCCGATGGCCTCACACAACGCGCTTTCGGCGGACGAGATCCTCTCAATCACCATACTCATTAATGTGCGGTGATCTTCTGAGATGGACGCCCTCTTAAGCAAATCCTGCAGCTCCACCGGCCGTACTCCAATGGGTGCCGAACTCTCTGGCCCAGCCGGACTCGGGGAGACCCTCCGCGACGACACCTCAGGGTCGTCCGCCCCGCACGATGGGGCGGCAGATGGAGGCGTTTCACTCTCCATCATCTCTGGACGAAGGTCTCCCGAAGATGAGCTGTGCTGAGATGGGCTGAGATCCGAACTACAAGGTGAAAACTTCGGTTACCCTTAGAAATTAAACAGGGATGTTCACTATTACAAAATTCCCCCTTTTTACTTACGGCTCGCTAGAGGGCTGATTCCTTTGAGGAGACAGTACGGCCGGGGCTCTTCCTAGCACAGGACCTTCCGGTACAGATTTCTTTCCCCGCTTTGAGGCCTTGACCTCCGGGTCTTCAGAAGCGGTCCTCTTCTCCCCCTGGAAGGAGGGACTCTCGATTCCTCCCTTACTGAAAGCCTCCGTGGCTGAGGTGGTAGATCCCCTATGCCCTTCTTCGCCCTCCTCCGAAGGTGCAACCTCTAACATTTTGATTAACACGGGATCCTGCGTGGTCTCATGGAGGCGGGCCGGACACCGTATCAGTTTTGCTTGCGATATCCACTCCTGTCCAAGGGATAGCTGGTTAAAAGGCAAACCCACAGTAAATAAATGGATGATGTGTCCGGACACAGGGCTACTTACTTGAGTATCCGGGCGATTGCAGCTTAGGCCAGCATCCTCGGTCAATTCCAGACGCATCTCTTGCGATCCGAAGAACAGTTTGTACATCTCCGCGGGTGTCAAACCCATGAAGTGTTGAAGAGCTCGTGGCCCCTCCGGATTAAATTCCCACAGGCGGAGGGGGCGACGTTTGCAGGGCAGTAGGCACCGGATCAACATAACCTGTACCACTACGGCCAGATTGATCTCCCTTTCTTGGAGGCCTCGAATTCGGTCCTGCAACAGGGGAACGTCCTTGGATGGCTCCCAGTCACGCCCCTTGTTGACCCATGACGTCAGCCGCTATGGAGGGCCCGAGCGGAAGACGGGCGGCAGCCTCTGCCTACTGCCGCTGGGAGCGGTGATATAGAACCACTCCTGTTTCCACAAGCCGAGCTCCTCCTAAAAAGAGCCGTCGGGCCATGGAGCATCAGCCCTCTTACTTATAACCGCCCCGCCGCACTCTGCCTGACGCCCCTCAATCATCTTCAGCTCCACGTTGAAGGTTTTGAGCCACAAGCCAAAGTGAGGGGTAGTGCGGAGGAAGGCTTCACAGACGACAATGAATGATGAGATGTGGAGGATAGACTCCGGAGCCAAGTCATGGAATTCCAGTCCATAGTAAAACATGAGCCCCCTCACGAAGGGATCCGTCGAGAAGCCTAAACCCCGACGGAGGTGAGACACGAACACGACGCTCTCACCAAGCTCGGGAGTAGGAATAACTTGCCCTCGGGCAGGCAGCCTATGCGAAATCTCGTACGTTAAGTACCTAGCGTCTCTTAGCTTTAGCACGTCCTCTTCCGTGACGGAGGAGGGCATCCACCGGCCTCATAGGTCGGGGCCGGACATTGTCGAAGATCGAAGGTACCCGAATATGGAGCCCTGGGTGTTGGAACTCGGGGCGATGGGCGGATTCGATAGAGGATTGAAGGAAAAGAACGGGCCTCGGTCTCATTACAAAGAGGGAGAATACCAAGAGCCGTCCCCGTGACCTTTGGAACCCGGCCGCCTTCGATGGAGGGGGCGTGGCAACGGGCGCGGTTCGGTTACCCACGTCTGTATTGATGGGAATCCCGGAATAAGGGGAACACGATCTCTGCTTCGACGAGACGTGCCAAGGAAACCGCCTCACTAAACACGCTGAGGTGATACAATAAAAACAATTCGAGTAAAGGCTTGGTAGTGGTGTGACTTCACGCCACAAAATACGTCAGCAGATTGAACTTGTGTGTTATTATTCTCTCTACGGTGGTACGTGGAATTTATTTTTGCAGAGCCGGACACTATCCTGATGTTCACAATCTTCTATAAATTATTCGGAGGAAGAACCCGCCTTGCAATGCCGAAGACAACATGCGCGCCGGACACATCGTCATTGAAGCCTGGTTCAGGGGCTACTGAGGGAGTTCCGGACTAGGAGGTGTCCGGATAGCCGAACTATCATCATCGGCCGGACTCCAAGACTATGAAGATACAAGATTGAAGACTTCGTCCCGTGTCCGGATGGGACTTTCCTTGGCGTGGAAGGCAAGCTTGGCGATACGGATATGTAGATCTCCTACCATTGTAACCGACTCTGTGTAACCCTAGCCCTCACCGGTGTCTATATAAACCGGATGGCTTTAGTCCATAGGACGAACAACAATCACCATAGGCTAGCTTCTAGGGTTTAGCCTCCTTGATCTTGTGGTAGATCCACTCATGTAACACACATCATCAATATTAATCAAGCAGGACGTAGGGTTTTACCTCCATCAAGAGGGCCCAAACCTGGGTAAAACATCGTGTCCCTTGTCTCCTGTTACCATCCGCCTAGACGCACAGTTCGGGACCCCCTACCCGAGATCCGCCGGTTTTGACACCGACAATCATACACCGTGTTTTTACAGAAACAACGGTCGGGACGCCGTGTGGAACCCGCAGGGACCTCTCAGCAAGAGGCGCCTAGACGAAGTAGGCTTAAAAGGAAGGTGGCCAGGAGCAACACGCAGGCGCAGAGGTACTTATTGAACTTGCCCCATGATTTGTTTAGTCGATTTGTAGAGACATGACAGTTTTAATTACGTCCTGTCTGGAAGCGTCGGACTGTGTCCGAGGATCCTACTGGCCATGCCTCTAGCAGCCGGATTCCTGGACCGGATTCCCATGCAGAGGCTGAGGTGGGGACAGTACCAAACTGTCCTCCTGCGGAGGATACGGATATACTTTCTGCCACAAATTCAGAAGTGGAGAGGGCCATGAATCACCGTCGCCGACAGGCCGTACTCCGCGGTGGTATTTTTTCTGAAGAGGCATTCAACGACTTCAATTCCAGACACGCTTATATCCACGCTGCTCAAGATGGACTTGCTAGAGCAACGGACCAGTATGTGAAGGATATACGGGTAAGAGAAATTTAATAAGTATGTGTAGCAGTAGCCCCTGAGACTTGAAACAGTTGGCACAACTGATTTATGGATCATTAAATGCATAGGTTCTGGTAGAGAAGAACACCCGATTGTCTCAAGAGCTGGAGGAGTGTAAGGCTGAAATGAAAGCAAACGCAGCCGAACAAGAGGGATCCAAAAAGATTTCTTCTCTTAATGATTCTTCTACCAGTTTATGTGTTCGGCATGGTCCATAAATCTGACGAAATATTTGGCAGATAATCCCGGAGGAAATCCGGAGGATATGGGAGGTAATGATCTGCATCTTCAAAGTCAACTGAAGGTGGGCAAGCGTTTGCTGACGCAGTCCATTTAGGCGAAGAATAAGCTACAAGATGCTAACCTCAAACTGAGCGTCAAATTGAAAGATGTTCGGGCTCAGCTCGCGGACTCCGTGAAGGAGAACCGGAGGCTTCGACGCGGCATTTATAGTAAGTGCTTGAATGAACTGTAGTATAGTTCGGCGAGGAAGCGTATTAACCGAGTTATGTCTGCAGGTATGTTGACGGGACGTCCTGAAGAAGAGATGCCCGGCTCCGCAGACGATATGCTGCAAGAGCTATCACAATTGCACGAACGAGCTCGGCAGGTGATGCAAGGTATTGCCCAAGCTTTGTGGCCGTCCACTTCCCAGCCTGGAGGCATGGGCGAACTTTTAGTGATGCTCAAAGGAGCACGGCGGCGCTTCCGATTATGGAAGATATCAGCCTGCCATCAAGGTGCGAGAGAAACGTGGGCCATGGTGAAGACGCGATACACTAAGGCTGACCCAAACCATATGGCTGAAGTCGGACCGACTGGGCCAAATGGACAAGAAATACCCGTTAGTTTGGTATATGATCAAGTAGCATTAGCTGCGAAGTATTCCCAACAGGATTATAAGCTAGACAACCTGTTGGATGGTATAGAGGAAGAGTACAGCTAGTCAGTATGATTATGTAATTATAAATGGGCTCATGTACTTTCTAGCCGGATTGAAAATCATTTGTCATGGCGGACCTTTTCGCTTCAGCCCCCGGATCCGACTGTCCGGGGTGTATCCGAATACCCACACGGTTATAAAAAACCGGGGCATGCGTGGAAACCAGGCGTAGGGGTCATAAGTTCTTGAACAGACAAGTACCCAACTAGTTATGTGATATTACATGGATAGTAAGGAACATATTCCAGAGAGAATAGTTCCGTTAGGGGTTCCTCTCTTTGGGTACGCATGCATCGATGTGCATGTCCGAACAGCGAGCAAAAGCGCAGGAAACAAAACATCTGGGTATTTTTGTTGTTAGGAACGAGAACATCTTTTGTTCACCAACCGAACATTCCCTTAAGAATGCTAGCTTTCGGCTTCACCCAGTCTGAGGTACACATCCGGCTCAACCGGCAGTAACAATCGCAGAGGTGCTCCCCTTATGCCCTAGCCAAATTAACGGGAACGTAGGGCATAAATACAAGAGCCAGGCAACCGAGCATGGCCAAAACTTAAGTCATATTGATGCATATAATGGTGAAGAAAAGGCACATATGGACGGAAAAATGCATATGTGGCTTGGCAAGAGGCAATTAAATTAATTATATAATGCGGCCGGAGTGCTGAGTGCATCCGTACAGTTTTAAGGCTGTATATATGTGAAGAGAAAAAAGGAAAAAGGAGGGAAAGGAACATAATTGAAGAGGCGGAGATGAGGAGACAAACACTGGGTTCGGTGCTAGGCATAGAATCTCTGGAGTCTGGCAGCGTTCCATGGGTTCGACTCGAGTCTGTTATCAGAGGCGTTGCACAGATGGTATGCTCCTCCGGTGAGAACTTTATCAATGATAAAGGGACCCTCCCACTTGGGTTTGAGCTTGTTCTTCTTCTTCTCAGGTAGGCGTTGAACGAGTTCGCCAATGTTATAAGTTTTGTCCCGTACTTCTCTACTTTGATACCTTCGAGCCTGTTGCTGATAGAATGCGGAACGGGCTTTAGCGACATCACGCTCCTCCTCCAAAGCATCTAAGTTGTCCTGCTGATCTAGCTCGGCTTCCCTCTCTTCATACATGCGCACGCGAGGTGAGTCATGAATTATATCGCAGGGCAGTACTGCTTCTGCGCCGTACAGCATAAAAATGGTGTGTATCCAGTGGTGCGATTCGGCGTGGTCCGCAGCCCCTAGAGTACGGAGTCGAGTTCCTCGACCCAATGCATGTCTGATTCCTTCAAGGATCACACTAGTCTGGGTATGATGCCGCTCATAATAAGACCATTTGTGCGTTTGACCTGATCGTTTGTTTGGGGGTGATAGACAGAGGCATAGTCGAGCTTAATGCCCATTTTGCCACACCAGGCTTTCACCTCCTCGGCTGTAAAATTCGAGCCTTTGTCAGTGATGATACTATGGGGGATATCGTATTGGTGTACAACCTCCGATATAAAGTCTATCACTGGTCCGGATTCGGCCGTTTTAACGGGTTTGGCTTCTATCCATTTGGTGAATTTATCCACCATGACCAATAAGTATTTTTTTTCTTATGGCTTCCCCCTTTAAGGGGTATCACCATATCCAGCCCCCAGACCGCGAAGGGCCAAGTTATGGGGATCATTTGTAGAGCGGTAGGGGGCATATGGCTCTGATTGGCGAATAGTTGACAACCAACGCAATGTTGGACAAGGTCCTGTGCGTCCGCCCGGGTTGTCGGCCAATAGAATCCTGTCCAGAAAGCCTTGCTTACGAGAGCTTGAGATGCCGCATGATGCCCGCCTAGTCCAGAATGGATTTCACCTAAGAGTTGCTGCCCTTCTTCTTCGGAGATGCATCATTGAAGCACTCCGGTGGGGCTCTTCTTGTAGAGCTCTCCTTCGTGGACTTTGGAGGCTTTAGAGCGTCGCACAATACAACGTGCCTCATTTTGGTCTTCGGGGAGCTCTTGCCTATTAAGGTAGGCCAAGAAGGGCTCGGTCCACGGGGCGATGACAACAATAATCTCGTGGGCCGAAGAAGTTATTTCGGTGGCAGAGCCTCCGATTATGTCTGAATGTTCAGAATCTAGGGTTGTGTTCGGAGCCGGATTAATAGTTCCGAACTCCACTTCCCACGCCACGGATGGCTTGAACAACCTTTCTAAGATGTTAGGTGGGACCGGGTCGTGTCGAGCACCGATGCGGGCGAGTATATCGGCCACTTAGTTGCTTTACCTAACCACATGGTGGAATTCGAGCCCCTCGAACCGCGCTGATATTTTGAGGACAGCATTATGATAGGCCACCATTTTCGGATCCTTGGCGTCAAAGGCTCCGTTTACCTGAGATATTGCAAGGTTCGAGTCCCTGTGCACTTCGAGGCGTTGAATGCCCATGGAGACCGCCATCTGAAGACCATGCAACAGAGCCTCGTATTCAGCTGCATTGTTAGAGTCTGTGTATAATATTTGGAGGACGTACTGCACCGTATCTCCGGTGGGGGATGTCAGAATGACACCCGCTCCCAATCCGGCCAGCATTTTGGAGCCGTCAAAATGCATGATCCAATTTGAGTACGCGTCGTACTCTTTAGGGAGTTTGGTTCTGTCCATTCGGTGACGAAGTCAGCCAGTACTTGCGACTTAATGGCCCGTCGTGGTTTGTATGTTATGTCGAACAGAAGGAGCTCAATAGACCATTTAGCAATTCGGCCAGTTGCGTCGCGGTTATTTATTATGTCATTGAGTGGAAATTCAGAGGCCACCGTGACCGAGCACTCTTGAAAGTAGTGTCGTAGTTTCCGGGATGCCATGAAGACCGCATATGCTATCTTTTGATTATTGTGGGTACCGAGATTTACATTGAATGAGGACAGTGGACACGTAGTATCCCGCCTTTTGGAGCAGGAATTTGTGTCTGTCTGCCTCTCGTTCGACGACGAGCACTATGCTCACAACTTGGTTTGTTGCGGCTATGTATAATAGCATGGGTTCGCCAATATTTGGCGCGGTCAAGACTGGGTTGGTGGCCAAGAGTGCCTTTATTTCATCTAGTCTGGCCGTGGCCGCATCCGTCCACTCGAAGTGTTCGGTGCGTCGAAGAAGGCGATACAAGGGTAGCGCCTTTTCTCCTAAGCGGGAGATAAAGCGGCTTAAGGCAGCCACACGTCCAGTTAGTCTCTGGATCTGCTTCAGGTCTGTTGGGATAGCCAATTGTGACAGATCTCGGATTTTTGCCGGATTGGCTTCAATTCCTCTATTGGAAACGATGAAGTCGAGAAAATTTCTGGAGGGTACTCCGAAGACACACTTCTCCGGGTTGAGCTTGATGTCGTATGTTCTGAGATTATCGAACGTAAGCCTCAAGTCATCTATTAAGGTTTTGACGTGTCTTGTTTTGGTCACCACATCGTCTACGTAGGCCTCTACTGTCTTGCCGATTTGTTTTTCCAGGCATGTCTGAATCATGCATTGATAGGTTGCGCCGGCATTTTTTAGCCTGAAGGGCATGGTGTTGAAACAGAAAGGGCCATACGGGGTGATGAAGGTTGTTGCAGCCTGGTCGGACTCCGCCATCTTGATTTGATGGTATCCGGAGTATGCGTCGAGGAAACACAATGAGTCGTGTCCTGCAGTGGCATCGATTATCTGATCATTGCGGGGGAGGGATCCCAACCCGATCTGAGACCCAGGGGCAAAGAAACTTCCGAGCTTGACGGCATGGGTTCTGGGGCATTGCCCAACTTCTTCGGCCTGCCCCTCGATCCTGAGTCTAGGACCAGGGTCATGTCCTCCCGCGAGCGGGTGTCCGGCTCGGAGATCTCGGAAACCCGGACATAGTTCATCTTCAAAGTGGAGGGAGAAT
Source organism: Triticum aestivum (assembly GCF_018294505.1). Lineage (NCBI taxonomy): Eukaryota > Viridiplantae > Streptophyta > Magnoliopsida > Poales > Poaceae > Triticum > Triticum aestivum. The sequence goes on from NC_057804.1 coordinate 144,903,247, forward strand.
TAGGATGATGCTCTTCCACTACCGCTATCTCATGGGTGACCGGCAAAGAGTAAATCTCTCTCTGATTGGGTTTAAGCCCGATCCGGTCATAGTCCGTAGCGACGCCCAGGGCGGCGATGCGATCCAAGATCTCCTTGAGGGAGAAGAGTTCCATTGGATCCATTTGTTCGGAGAATTCCGAATCAACGTGGAGGCTATTTTTAATGACATGAGAAGTCATCGTCGGCGCAATAGCCATTCGGGCGGTCATAACGAAGCCGCCCAGCCGGAGAGTCTGGCCTAAAGCCAGGCTTCCCCCGGCAGTGATGTTGTCTCTAACAACGAGGCGAGCCATCAAGCCTTATCGTGACGACATAGAGGAACTCTCAATGAAAGCACCAATGTCGGTGTCAAAACCGGCAGATCTCGAGTAGGGGGTCCCGAGCTGTGCGTCTTAGGCTAATGGTAACAGGAGACTGGGGACATGATGTTTACCCATGTTCGAGCCCTCTTGATGGAGGTAATACCCTACTTCCTGCTTGATTGATCTTGATGATATGAGTATTACAAGAGTTGATCTACAACAAGATCAGAGAGGCTAAACCCTAGAAGCTAGCCTATGGTATGATTGATGATGATGATCGTGGGTCCTACGGCCTAAAACCCTCCGGTTTATATAGACACCTGATGGGGCTAGGGTTACACAGAGTTGGTTTACAGAGAAGGAGATCTACATCCGAATCGCCAAGCTTGCCTTACATGCCAAGGAGAGTCCCATCCAGACACGGGACGAAGTCTTCTATCTTGTATCTTCATAGTCCAACAGTCTGACCAAAGTATATAGTCTGGCTATCCGGATACCCCCTTATCCAGGACTCCCTCAACTTGTGGCTGCCTGCCTGAATCCGGAACCACTTGAGGTTCCAGCGCAGTATCCGGCTAGGGGCCAAGCCTGTTGCGGCCCCCCTCATCCGAATCCATGGGGATTCCCCCCCCCCCATGAGCCCGGCATCGGGAGTCTCACCTTGAGGCGTCTCTAGGACTACCTCCTCCTGGCCCGGTATCCTATGAGATAACACCTCGGTGTCATCCGCGGGCCGGGGAGTAGAAGCCGTCGGGAGCGAATTGCTGTTCATCTCCGACGAGCTCAAGGACCCATCCGAGGAGGACGAGTCGATGTGGGCTTTGGACGGACTGCACAAGCAAATCTTGACATCATAAGTAAAGCTAAAAACATGCAAGAGGTATTACGGCATCCGAATACTTAAGACTTCCCCAGGGGCTTGGCCCTGGGTAGCCACTCCTCCTCGCTGTAGGCGGCGGTTGTGGAGTGGTCTGGAGGGAGGGTCCTTCCCTTCTTGGACCCTTCAGCCTCCACGGAAGGGGCGGCCTTCCATTTCTTCTCCCCCTCGGTTTGGGGGAGAGGGTTTTCCTCTTCATCCTCCTCATTGTCGTTGGAGGAGTGCGCCTCGGTGTCTTCAGACGATGAGTCCGACACCACTTTGTGCCGGAGACTTTTTCTTGTCCATGTGGCCTTCTTCTTGGCCTTCTTCTCCGGCACCTCGTAGGATGCCGGAACCAGCATCTCCGTCAGGAGAGCGGTTGCTGGATCTTCAGGCAACAGAGTCGGACAGTCGATCCGCTCCGCCATCGCCACATAATCATGTTAGATCAGTATGATGGCTTAAGGCTCCCCCACGAACATACTGAGGAAAGGCACATCTTCCGAAATGTAGAATGCTTACCGCATTGGCGTGGCACTTGGTGCTGAGTCCGCGGTCCTCAGTGGTGGGAGGAGGAACTTTGCTGGGCTTGAACAACACCTTCCAGACGTCTTTGTGCATCGTGTCAAAAAGCTCTTGCAATGTCTGGTGTTGGGCCGCGTCGAACTCCCACAGGTTGAATTCCCGTCTTTGACATGGGAGAATCCGGCGAAATAGCATGACCTGGACCACGTTGACAAGCTTGATCTTCTTGGTTCTCATGTTTCTAACGCAGTTCTGGAGTCTGGTCAGCTCCGCGGACGCGCCCCAGGTTAGGCCATTCTTCTTCCAGAAGGTACGCCGCACGGGGATGCCAGATCGGAATTCGGGGGTCGCCGCCCAGTTGGCGTTGCGTGGCTCGGTGATGTAGAACCACCCCGATTGCCACCCCTTCACAGTCTCCATGAAGGAGCCTTTGAACCAGGTGACGCTGGGCATCTTGCCCACCATGGCGCCTCCGCACTCCGCATGTTGGCCGACCACTATCTTCGGCTTCACGTTGAAGATCTTTAGCCATAGGCCGAAATGGGGCCTGATGCGGAGAAAGGCCTCACACGCGACGATAAACGCCAAGATATTGAGGATGAAATTAGGGGCCAGATCATGAAAATCCAGCCCGTAATAGAACATGAGCCCGTGGACAAATGGGTGGACGGGGAATCCTAGTCCACAGACGAAGTGGGCGAGGAACACGACCCTCTCATGGGGTCCCAGAGTCGGAATGATCTGCCCTATATCCGGGAGCCGGTGCGCGATGTCTGCGGCCAAGTATCCGGCCGCCCGGAGCTTCGTAATGTCCTCCTCTTTGACAGAGGAGGCCATACACTTGCCTCCCGCTCCAGACATGTTTGGCTGTGCGGAGAAGGTGAGAACTGGGGCGCTGGAGCTCGAGCGTGCGAGAATGGATGAGTGAAGAAGGAAGGAGGCGTGGGTTAAAGAGGAGAATCCTTATCTCTTTATAAAGGCGGTAAAAACTGTGCGCCTCCCCACTTGCCTGTTAAAATCGCTTATTTCCCAAGCGCCACAATTGATGGCGCGGTTGGGTTACCCATACCCGTATTGATGAGAATCCCGTGATAAGGGGACACGGTCTCTGCTTCGACAAGACGTGTCAAGGAAACTGCCTTGCGTTACGTGTGGTAGCTGTTTGTGAAAAACGGTTCGAATAATGACCGGACCATGGTGTGATGTCATGCTATAAAAAGCTGTCGATAGATTAGATATGTGGAATATTGTGCTCTCTCCGGTGGTGTGTGGAATTTGTTTTGCAGAGCCGGACACGATCCTTGTGTTCGAAATCTTCTATGGAGTATTCGGATAAGAACCCGCCTTGCAATGCCAAAAAAAATCTACGCGCCGGACTCATCGTCATTGAAGCCTGGTTCAGGGGCTACTGAGGGAGTCCTGGATTAAGGGGTCCTCGGACAGCCGGACTATATACTTTGGCCGGACTGTTGGACTATGAAGATACAAGATTGAAGACTTCGTCCTGTGTCCGGATGGGACTCTCCTTTGCGTGGAAGGCAAGCTTGGATATTCGGATATTTAGATTTCCTTCTTTGTAACCGAGTCTGTGTAACCCTAGCCCCCTCCGGTGTCTATATAAACCGGAGGGTTTAGTCCGTAGGACAACGACAATCATAATCATAGGCTAGCTTCTAGGGTTTAGCCTCTACGATCTCGTAGTAGATCAACTCTTGTAATACTTATATCATCAAGATCAATCAATCAGGAAGTAGGGTATTACCTCCATCGAGAGGGACCGAACCTGGGTAAAACTTTGTGTCCCCTGCCTCCTGTTACCATTAGCCTTAGACGCATAGTTCGGGACCCCCTACCCGAGATCCGCCGGTTTTGACACCGACAGCGGGCTGGAGACGCACCTTCACGACATTATTTGGCTATCCATGACGGAAAAAATTATGGTAGAAGCAAGGGCAAGGAAATTTTTGGAGAGTTCTCAGTTACAGTGGGTGATCGGGGCCAAGCGATGCATTGTGGTTTGCGTGTTTCTCTCGTACACACATATGTGCGAGTCATTGGCTCTAACTGAACCCGGGCGAAGTGTTCCCTTACTGAACCCGAGCGATTGCACTAGCTACGTTACTGAACTCGAGCGGTCGATCCCTTGGCTGTTGACTGAACCCGAGCGATTCCTTCGCTTCTGACTGAACCCGAGCGATTCCTTTGCTACTTCTGCTAACTGAACCCAAGTGATTGATTGCTTCTGCTGCTTACTGAAGCCGATCGAGCCCCCATGCGAGACATAGCCAGCCGGTGTTGGGTTTGCCTCTCGATGAATAGCGACTGTTGTGACCGCTTGCGCGATGCGTAGAACGAGTCGAGACATGGTCAGTCGAGCCAGTTGGTTGGCTGTGGATGAATAGTTCCTCGGTGGGGGTTGGATGAACAGGACCCCGCGTGGTTGCTATTGGAAGCACAGGACCCCGAGGAGGCTGCCACACCCCAGCCGGTTGGGGTGGATGAACAAGTCCTTGTGGAGGCTGGATGAACAGTAGCCGATGGAATATGGATGAACAATAGCCCATGGATGAATAGTAGCTGGTGGAGGCAGGTGGAAACCACTGTGGATGAACAGTAGCAGGTGGAGGCTGTGGAGGTAGTCGACGGTGGATGAACAGTAGCAGGTGGAGGCTGGAGGAAGTCGACGATGGATAAACAGTAGCCCGTGGAGGCTGGAGCGAGGTAGTAGATGATGGATGAACAGTAACTCATGGAGTCCCAATGAATAGGACCCCGTTTTGACCGTAGGTGCTTGAACAGAATTTCGTTTCCACTGCTTTGTGGTACGTCACATCCCTCCCGATCAACAGGACCCCGTTTCGACCGTAGGCACTCGAACAGAAATCCATTTCCTCTATTTTGCAGTACGCCAGACCCTTTCCCAATGAACAGGACACCATTTCAATCATACGCGGTCGAACAGAAGGATGTTTCTTCCGTTCTGCGGTACGCCGGACCTCATTTCGGCTGTTCGCCTATTTTTTCCAAGCCGTTGGCTCCTGATGAATAGGACGTATTCCGACCCAGTCAGTTGCCTCCTGATGAACATGATGGTGTTTCCTACGTTCCGACCTAGCTGGTTGGCTACCGATGAACAGGACGACGTCGCTGTACACATTAGAGACCCTGCCCGTATGTACGTACGTAGCCGTATTTACTTTCTTGCAGCTTGGTTGTATGAATGTGTACACGATATAGACGGGACTATATGGCATGCTACATCGACGGCTCTACTACAACATGTGCCTCTCCTTACTTGGCCGTAGTTCTTCGCTGCAGAGAGACAGATCGACCGCTATGTACGTACATGTTCACGACTAGATAGATAATGCCACCTAAGCTTCGACCTGGTGGATCCCAGCTATCAGGGGGTAAGGAGGTACTTCCTTCCATGCAAAGATGTAACTAGTGGGTCCCAGCTATCAGGTGGGAAATGTTTTTTGCAGGAAAAACAGAGGCCCTTCTGGTGGGTCCCCGTTGTCAGTTGGAGAAAACATTATTTGCGCGCAATAAGGAGGCACTTCCTTGCATGCGGTCATGGACCCAACTGTCAGCCTCTTCACGTATAGTCCTCTTCCGATGGATGTTGTTTGTTGACCAAGTTGACCATGCCGCACCGAGAGCACAAACACGAGGGCACCACCGAGGCCTGGAAGGGAATGACACGGAGCCGAGGAAGACTTGGTAGCTGTTTCCCACGCTGAGGGGAGTATGAGGGTCTACTAGTTCCTTTGCGTCGCTGGAGAATAATAGCATGTGTGGGTGAGTAGAGGGATGGCCAGGCCAGTGATGGGAGTAGGGTGGGGCGGTGAGGCCTGTGTGGAAGCACAGCCGACCACAAGAGGCAGGAGCAGGGGACACGACCGGCGCTGGTTTAGGCGGCTGGATCAAGAAGACAATAGGTTGAAGAAGTAGTACGACCGTTGGATTAACAATGTATGGTCATTATAACTTGAATCATTTATATTAACTAATTTGACAAAGCCTTGCATCCGCGCTAACTTAGTAGGCCCACAAGTTAGCATCCCAATATGGTGGGTCCTAGCAGCAGGGGGTAATCATTTTTATGCGTAAAAAGGAGGCACTTCCTTGCGTGTGAAGATATAGATTGTGGGTCCGAGCTATCAGCGGGAGGAATGTTTTTTTTTGTGAAATATAGAGGCCCTCCTGGTGGGTCCCCGCTGTCAGGTGGAGGAATCATTATTTTGTGCTTAATAAGTAGGCACTTCCTTGCATGTGGTCGTGGACCCAGGTATTAGCCTCTCCACGTACGGTCGTCTTCTGATGGATGTCGTTCGTTGACCATGTTGACCGCGCCGCGCCGAGAGCACCAAGGCGATGGATGACGACGAGGCCTAGGAAGGGAACGACATGGAGCCGTGGAAGACTCGGCAGTTGTTTCCCATGTGGGGGGTGTACGAGGGTTTACTGGTTCGATTGCCATCGCTGGAGAATAACAGCAGGTGTGGCTGAGAAGAGGGATGTCGAGGTGATACGTCTCCAACGTATCTATAATTTATGAAGCATTCGTGCTATTATATTATCTATTTTGGATGTTTATGGGCTTTATTATACACTTTTATATTATTTTTGGGACTAACCACTACTAGGGAAAATCCTATACACAGAAATTTAGCAACAACATGGGTCAAAAAAGAGCGTTAGTGCTAGATAGCGGTAGCGATTGAGGAAAAACCGCGCTATAGATACAACCTTAGCAGTAGCGCCTGTAGTGCCAAAAGCGCTACTACTAATATTCCCGTTGGTAGAATGATAGGATACGCATAGCAGTAGCGGGCTTGGAAGAAGCGCACTACCGCTTGGGTATAAGTAGTAGCGCGTTTCCTACGAAGAGCGCTACTACTAATGGAAATAAAATAAGATGAAAAACAAATAGAAAAGTAAATGAAAATGAAAGAAATAGAAAAAGGAGAAAGGAAACAGAGGAAGGCATAGCAATAGCGTGTGTTTGTAAGAGGCGCTATAGCTAAGATAGCTGCAGCGCGTGTCCTAGACCCCCGCTATAGAAACAGAAAAGAAAATTAAAAAATGGAAGAAAATTACATAGCTATAACAGCAGCGCGTTTTGTAAAAATCGTTGTAGCTATCTTATCTATAGCGCGTTTTGCGAAACGAGCTACCGCTAAATTTGACTTAACCAAAAAAACCGTTTCCCCCCGGCCACCACTTCTCCCCCAAATCCCTCGACCCACCCCGCCGCCGTCTCCCCGATTCGCCATCGCCCCACTTCGCCACCGTCTCCTGCCGATGTCGACGCCACCAGAGTCGTGCGCCGTCGAAGCCACCGGAGCCGCCCCCAACGCCACGGAGCCGCGTGACCTCATCAACGCCACCGGAGCCCCGTCGACACCACCGGATCCTCCCTCGCCACAACTGCCTCCCTCGCCGTCACTAGAGACGCCCCTGCCTCCCTCGCCAGCACTGCCTCCCTCGCCACGACTGCCTCCCTCGCCACCACTGGAGCCATCCTCTGTAAGCCCCCACCCCTCCTCTCTCTCTCATGCATAGGTTAGCTAGTTTAATTAGCTTAATTATCTAGGTTAGGGAAAAAAATTAGTTAGGGCTTTGACAAAGAAGTAGTTAGGTTAACTAGTTTAATTAGGTTAATTATCTAGGTTAGTGCAAAAATTAGTTAGGGCTTTGACAGAGAACTAGTCAGGTTAACTAGTTTAATTAGGTTAATTAGTGCAAAAATTTATTTAGGTCTTTGACAGAGAACTAGCTACATTAACTAGTTTAATTAGGTTAATTATGTAGGTAAACTAGATTAACTAACTAGGTTAAATAGGTAGGTTAATTAGGTTCGTTGGATTAACAAGCTAGGTTAAGTAGGTTGGCTAGGTTAGAGGAAAATTTTATTTTAGAGCATTAGGTCAGAAGGGTTAGAGAAATGGAGTTCATTTGCAATTTAATTGGGTTCTGTCCTAGGCAGTGAAGGGTTAGAGATAATAATGTCTGTTTGTGTGAGAGAGAGGAATAGCTAGATCAACATAATTTGGGTTTTTTCCTAGGCAGAGAAGTGTTTAGTGAAGGAGAAGAATTTAGGCAAATTTTATTTTAAAGATGATCCTTTCCTAGACTTTTATTATTGATTATATCTTTTCATTGAAGTGGTCATGTTATATCTTTTCATTGAAGTGGTTCGATTGTGCCCAAGTGGCTTTGTTGTTTCCAGGGAATGATGCTGAGTGGCCTATGTTTTGCCGGAATGTTGATTCATTTCTGTTCCGGCAAATTTCAGGTTCTCGATTTGTCCACTTTTTAGCAATGGTCATGCCGAAATTTTCCGTGAATTTCGACATGACTTGTGCTACAAACTAGGACATATCGAGTGCCCGGGATTTGCCGCACCAGAAAGGGGTCAACATTCCTGCAAAACAATAGGCCTTTTTAATGTCATTATTCATTTTATTAGATCTAGAATTAATTGACTAGATTTAATCATAGGAAACATGGCTAGCAACGATGAAGGACAGGGTTCTGGTGATTGCGTCGACGCCTACCGGGCGGCAGACGAATTTTTTAGTCTTACCGACGATCAACCGATGTTGTTGCTGGGCCCACCGATGGCATCGGGGACTGAGACCGACACGCAGACCAGTGCTGAGACTGAGACCGGCGCGGGGACTCAGAGCGGCATTGGGACCGGCGCTGAGACTCAGACAGGTGCTGCCTCGGGGAGCGGAGCCGGTGTAGAACCGAAAGCAAAGAGGCAACGGCTTCCTAACAAACTCAGGACTACTAGGCTGGTGGTCACGGAGGTGGACGTTGGCATTTTTGAGCCAAAGGCACCCGAGGAAGCTCGCTCGTGCTACGACAATCAAATAGGCTGCATCGTACGGACAACCGCCACCATCAACGATGAGAAACTACAGAAGATAGAAAATATGTGGAGCTCCCTCCTAAAGAATTTTCACCAGATATTCTTGTTCCCGGGCCGGAATGAGAAGGATTATGAAGATCCAGATGAGGACCTGGCAATGAAGAAGATAAACAAACACGCCCTGACCAAGTTTAGCGACGCGTTGGCCGCCTGGAAAACTTGAGTGAAAGCAAGGATCATTGACAAGAAGGAACCCTACTCTGAGATTGTAAAGTATAATCCGACAATCATGGAAGACCAGTTTCAAATATTCAAGGAGGCTTGATAGGCCGAAGCTGCCAAAAACAAGTCTAAGTACATGAAGGGGCTTCAAGAGAGGAACATTGGGAGCCACCACCTCAGAAGCCGTGGTTACGGCGGAAAGAGGTCCAAATGGGCCAAGGAGGACGCGGAAGCCGCGAGTCTGGGCATCCCAGACCCCTTGGCGGATTTCATTGTCCCACAGGAGCATGACGTCCTGAGGGCCCGGCACCGTTGGGACCCAGTGAAGAAGGTTTACGAGACAACACCGGTCATTACGGAGTTCATGAGACTGCTGGTAATTTTAGTTTCTGATCAATTTGACTGCACACGTTAGTCATATTTGTAAATGATCCTTGTGCCTTTTGCAGAGAGAGCAGCACCGGATTGCGGCCAAAAGCGACTAACCGTCTGAGACATTGGCGAGGCCCAAGTGGGACACTCCATTCAACCGGGCGTTGAACATATTGAAACAACAACCGGTGGATACTCAACCGTCGTATGGACGCGTGCACGATGTTGGAGACAGCGCCACGTGGAAGAAGTACTACCGTGAGACCACGGAGGAGAGAAAGGAAAGACGGAGGTTAACGGAAAAAAACATCGACAAGAAGGTTGAGATTGCGGTTGAGAAGAAATCATCTCAGATAGTAGCAATAGCGGTAGCTACCGCAAAACACGTGGTTGCAGATTTGTCTACTTCCTTGGTGACAGGCGTTATCACTTGGACAAGGCAAAATCCAGAAAAAAATGCAGAGGACTTTCCCCTTGCTGACTTCTTGGGAGCACCTGCTCCCGCACCAGCTCCCGCACCGGCTCACGCACCGGACGTGCTCGGCGGTGCTTCGTCTTTGGCTGAGCTCGACACCCTCACGGTATCTGTCACACCGGCCCCCTTCAATATAAATGTATAATCTCCCGTTTTCGCTGCCTTTCGGATGTCTCACATCGCAGACTTTTCTTTGCAGGCCTACGAAACCCCGTGCACCATATTGTACACCATCGGCGACCAAAAAGTGGACGTGGGGAAGGCGACGATAATGAAGCTGAAGGAACCATTGTTCCACAGCCGGCCGATCCCCCCGAACGTCTTCAAGGTTTCCGTGGACAATGTCGAACCGGGCCACGAGAATTTGCCTCCTCCAACACTACTGGTGGATGACGAGGAGACACCACGGCGGCTTGGTGAGTGTTGCAATGGGTGGGTCCTGTTGTGGCCAAAGAGTCTGCTTCGTCTGGAGGCGGTCGGGAGCACGCCCACGAGCATGCAGCCTCAGCAAGGTATGAACATCAACACCCCACCTACCCAATTAGCGTTGGGTGTCGGGTTGGGTGATAGCGGACGGGGTAAGGAGGAGGCTCCATTAGTTGCTGATGACGTCGCCATGGTTGAGGATGAGGACGATGGTGGCGCTGAACAGTATGTCTATACTGGCGCCTCCTCAGGGTTTGAGCGTCATGAGTCGGTGCCTGAATTGCCGGCTCAATGTATTATGGACGACCTTCCGGTAGTAAAGAAGTCTAGGAAGAGAGCGAGGAAAGGCAAAAAAGTTGATTCTATGATCCAGCCACCTCAGCAGCCTCGGCTTCAGGACCGTATAGATATCCCCAATGCGGATAAATGGCATATCCCCGGTCAACCAATCCTACCTGCAACAGCGCTACAGGCCAGATTCGGCGATCTAAGGAGACTTCATGACGATGTGCTGTGGGTAGAGAAATGCCTCATCGCCTCGACAAATCCAGGATACCCACTCTACGTGGTTAACGTTCCGCGGCAAAGGTCGTATGTCGACAACTTCCCCGCGGATAAGTTCTTCCTCCGATTCGATTACATATTCGACATGTTTCATGTGAAGAAGCTGGATTTTATGTTTGTCCGCCTTTATTCCTTGCACATGAACTACATCATCGGGGTTGAGCAGATATCTCATATCTGTGTCACTGACCCGTACTACATGCACGAGGGCATACATCGTCAATTTCATGCTCGCCAATAAGGACAAGGGGGCGATTCTCGTGCCTTATCATCCCGTGTAAGTCATCCGCGCTGCTATCCTTCCTTCGATTTCAATCATTCATTTGAACGGTGGAGGCTAAGTAATTTGAGGTGTACTTATTTTGCGCAGCGGCGGGCGCGCCGTCCTCATCATCCTATACCCCCAATTCTCCCACGCTCTTTACTTGGACTCGTCGAAGAACATTCACAAAAAGGATTACACCCACATCAAGGATGTTCTCGATAGTGCTAGGGGTGGAGAGGTCAGGGACAAGAAGAGAAGGGGCGGCAGGGTCGCCTTCGCCCATAAGACCGACTTTTGCTGCATCCAGCAACCGAACAATTCTCTTAATGATGTATTCTATGTCCTACACCACATGTTGGAGTACAGACGGGATCACAAGAACCTTCGCATGTCACCTAGATCCAGCGATGCTCATATTCTGCAATGGGCAAAGAACGTAGGAGATATCAAGGATCATCGACTTCGAGGTTAGTTCTATCACATCCAGCGTGAACTTGCCCAAATCATCATGAAGGAGGTCGTCGGAAAAACAGGGATGTTCTATGAAGAAGGAGAAATATCGCGGGAAGACGTCCGAACATGGATAGCCTCTCAGCGTCTCGACATGAAGCCTTTCACTAAGCTCGGGGACTATCTCCCTGACCTCGATGGATGGCACGACATGTTGGAGTGATTGTCGATATATGACAATGTGTCTGTTTAGTCCATACTTTCTGTATGACAAAACTTTGAGTTATGCTCAGTGAAACTTTATTTGTGATGTAAGTAAACCGTCCTCCTCCTCGACTAGCGAAGATCACTCTAGTTAGGGCATTTTGGGTACGATGAACTTTGTTATTTATGCTTATGATATGTTGTTTCTATTTTTGTCAAGTCTGTCTCTTTCTGTTGCTCAACTATATATGTTGCATATCATTGACTCATGTGACGATGCAGGTGCATAGATCATCGACGGCGAAGAAGTGCTACGCCAGGAGTATATATATGACGAGTGGCCGGAGTGTCAGGCCCAGGTGTTACCGGTTTCCGGTTTCCGAGCGACAGGCAGTAGTTAGTTTAGGATCACGCTAATGCGAGAGAGGGATACGAACTCATGTACTCAAAGTGATAGCTCTTCTCGCGTATACCATTGTTTAGATGGATGACGATGTATTTGCAAGTAATCGAATACTTGTATCGCTATTTTTGAGATGATGACGAGAGACCACTTTGTGTTGGATGATGATTATGATGAGACTATTTGTATGTATATGCTATGATTACATTTGTGGTCTCGCAGGCATTTGTATGTGTATCATGATGACATTTCTATGTGCTAAAGATTCTTCTTTAAAGCCTGTTCAAATACAAAACAAATATGCCAAAAAAAACAAAAAACCTGTTAAATTAGCAGTAGCGAGTGTATAAAAGTTAGCAGCAGCGCCGCGATAGCAGTAGCGCGTCATTGCAAAGCGCGCTAGAGCTACTAGCAGTAGCGAGCTCCCAATAACAGCGCTGCTGCTACACTTGTGTAGCAGTAGCGCCGGTGACCACGCGCTACTGCTATGTGTTAGCTGTAGCGCCTTATTAGTAGCGCCCCTCCCCGCGCTACTGATACACCTAAAACCCACGCTGCTGCTAGCCTTTTCCCTAGTAGTGAACCTATTAACCGGAGGCCCAACCCAAATTGCCGTTTTCTTGCCTATTTCAGTGTTTCGAAGAAAAAGAACATCAAACGGAGTCCAAACAGAATGAAACCTTTGGGAGAGTTATTTTTGGAACGGAAGCAATCCAGGAGACTTAGAGTAGACGTCAGGGCAGCTTCGAGGTGGCCACGAGGTAGGGAGACGCGCCCTACCCCCTGGGTGCGCCCCCACCCTCGTGGCTCCCCTGACCGACTTCTTTCACCTATATATGTCCATATATCCTAAAAACATCGGGAAACACAATAGATCCGGAGTTTCGCCGCCACAAGCCTCTATAGCCACCAAAAACCAATCGGGACCCTGTTCCGGCACCCTGCCGGAGGGGGGATCCCTCACCGGTGGCCATCTTCATCATCCCGGCGCTCTCCATGATGAGGAGGGAGTAGTTCAGCATCGGGGCTGAGGGTATGTACCAGTAGGTATGTGTTTGATCTCTCTCTCTCTCTCTCTCCCTCTCTCGTGGTCTTGATTCGGCACGATCTTGATGTATCACGAGCTTTGCTATTATAGTTGGATCTTATGATGTTTCTCCCCTCTACTCTCTTGTGACGAATTGAGTTTCCCCTTGAAGTTGTCTTGTCGGATTGAGTCTTTAAGGATTTGAGAACACTTGATGTATGTCTTGCCGTGCTTATCTGTGGTGACAATGGGATATTCACATGATCTACTTGATGTATGTTCTGGTGATCAACTTGCAGATTCAATGAACTTATGCATAGGGGTTGGCACACATTTTCATCTTGACTCTCCGGTAGAAACTTTGGGGCACTCTTTGAAGTACTTTGTGTTGGTGGAATAGATGAATATGAGATTTGTGATGCATATCGTATCATACCCATGGATACTTGAGGTGACATTGGAGTATCTAGGTGACATTAGGGTTTTGGTTTATTTGTGTCTTCAGGTGTTATTCTAGTATGAACTCTATGATAGATCGAGCAGAAAGAATAGCTTCATGTTATTTTACTACGGAGTCTTGAATAGATCGATAAGAAAGGATAAATTTGAGGTGGTTTCTTACCCTACAATAATCTCTTTGTTTGTTCTCCACTATTAGTGACTTTGGAGTGACTCTTTGTTGCATTTTGAGGGATAGTTATATGATCCAATTATGTTATTATTGTTGAGAGAACTTGCACTAGTGAAAGTATGAACCCTAGGCCTTGTTTCCTAGCATTGCAATACTGTTTACGCTCACTTTTACCACTTGTTACCTTGTGGTTTTTATATTTTCAGATTACAAAAACCTATATCTACCATCCATATTGCACTTGTATCACCATCTCTTCGCCGAACTAGTGCACCTATACAATTTACCATTGTATTGGGTGTGTTGGGGACACAAGAGACTCTTTGTTATTTGGTTGCAGGGTTGATTGAGAGAGACCATCTTCATCCTACGCCTACCACGGATTGATAAACCTTAGGTCATACACTTGAGGGAAATTTGCTACTGTCCTACAAACCTCTGCACTTGGAGGCCCAACAACGTCTACAAGAAGAAAGTTGCGTAGTAGACATCAAGCTCTTTTCTGGCGCCGTTGCCGGGGAGGTGAGTGCTTGAAGGTATATCTTTAGATTTTGCAATCGAATCTTTGTGTTTCTTGTTTTATCACTACTTTAGTATATAAAAGAAAACTAAAAAATGAATTAAGTTTGTCCCATACGCTTCATCTTTTTAATATCTTTCATGAGAATGATGGAAAGGAAAAGTGTGCTCAAGTGCTAGAATAAGAAGTCTATAAAATGTTTGGTACTAAATCTTTGAATGATAAGCATGATTGCAATGTTGTTAGTATGAACTCTTTGAATATCCATAGGACTAATGATGATTGCACTAGTTATGATGAAAATGTCTCTTATAAGCATGTCAACTTTTGTGGAGTGCATAGAGTTTGCTAGTACACACCAGGGAAAATAGATTTTGCAAGAGGCACAAGTATTTAGAAACTAAATGGTTGCAAGAAAGGCTAGTTGTGAGTGCTGAAAATTTAAAATTTCTTTACCATACTTGTGAACTTTGCAATGAGCATGGTCATTTAAATCTCCGATGCAAATTGTTTCATGATCGAATCGTGTCCAAAAATTGTGATGACTTGATTTCCCTTGCACATCATAACGAACTTAGTTTGCTCTTGGGTTATGAAGAAATGAAACATTCAAGTAAGCATATTCCAGAATATAACATTAAGAAATTTCTTGATATTAATCTAGAGGAAATTTATATGTATTGTGAGGTGAATTGCATTGAAAATCCTTATATTGCCAATTACATAAAGAAAAGAACGCAAATAGAAGATGAAGAGAATACTAATGAAGGGAATAGACTTCCCAATATCCTCCTATTATTTCTTATGATGAATCAGGAAACGAGGAGGAGCCTTCTATTCAACCAATCTCATTAATAAAGATCTTAAAAATTAGGATTGAACCTACACATGATGTGAAGAAGAAGAAGAAAAGACGGAGAAGCAAAGGTAGAAAGGTATCCCCCCCAAATGATGTTGCTCGTATTACTCATTGTGATGATGCTAATTGCTATACTATTGGTGATATCCATACTATTAATGATGAGAGTGATTATGCTTATGATATGAAAAGGCCCAAGCTTGGGGATGCTATGTTTGATGAGAATGAAATATTTGAGAATATATTTGCTGCAATTAATGTTTGTACCAAGCTTGGGGATGCTACGTTTAATGAAGATGATATTTTTAGCCTCCCAAGTTTTGATGAGAAAATTTATTATGATGATAGCATGCCTCCTATTTATGATGGTTATATTGATGAAAGTGGGTTTGGAAGAGTGTCAACCTTAGGAAGTAATGATCCCACTATTTTGGAGGGTGTTGAATCTTATAATATCTATGAAAGTGGATTTGGAGAGGTCATGACTTTATTTAGTGATGAATCCACTATTTTGGAAGAGGTTTCAATCGATTATGATGAGAACAAAGTTGCTACTTATGATGATTATTGTGATGAAACTTATGCTATAAAAAGTAGTGATGATTATATTTATAAAACTTGTCATGATTATGATTACCCTTTTTCTGAACATTACTCTTTTAATGTGGAAACAATTTATAGTATTCAAGTCTCTCATGATACTCCCACTATTCCGAATAAGAAGAATTTTGCTTATATGGAGAGTAGTAAATTTTCTATGCAAGTAGATCATGAAAAGAATGCTTTAGGTGCTGCTTATATTGTTGAATTCATTCATGATGCTACTGAAAATTATTATGAGGGAGGAACATATGCTTGTAGGAACTGCAATAATATCAAGTTTCCTGTCTATGTGCTTAAAATCTTGAAGTTATGCTTGTTTTGCCTTCCTATGCTAGTTGATTATTGCTCCCATAAGTTGTTTGCTCACAAAATAACTATACATAGGAAGTGGGTTAGAATTAAATGTGCTAGTCATATTCTTCATGATGCTCCCTTTATGTTTCAATTCTTATCTTTTATGTGAGCATCATTGTCATCATCATGCCTAGCTAGAAAGGCATTAAAGAAAAGCGCTTGTTGGGAGACAAACCAATATTTACCTTTACTGTTTTTGTGTGTCCACATGATTATGCTACTGTAGTGTGGGGACCCCGACTCGCAAGTCGTGATCACCGAATGCACGTGTACAGTGATCCCAGAGATCAATGCTCACTGAACACACAGAAGCTGAATAACAAGAGTCTTACATCCATACATACCGTCTTACACAAATAGTGACCAACATGGTCAAGTCTTACATCGATAAAGCCTTAAGGGCTGAACATCAAATGAAACATAGCAGCGGAAATCGTCGTCGATAAGTAGAACCCATGCCATCTGCCTTAACCCTACAGGCATTCTGACTGGGAACGTCCTAGTTCGCATGATCGTCTCCAAAGAACTCTTCTTCGAACTCCGGTTCTCCCATGCCTGGTCAATTAAATAACCAGTGGCAAGCCAATGAGTACTTTGAATGTACTCGCAAGCAACCCATGATTTGGTTCAAGGTACAGTAATGCATGACATAGGTAAAGTTTTGCATAAAGCTAGTTTTGAGTGCAGGACATGTTCAACATCCTATAAAGCATGCATCAAGAGAATTCAAGTAACCATGAGATCTGGTCACAGATATCAACATAAATAGAAAGGGGCACCAACCCATTTATCATAAACAGAGAGGGCACCAACCCATCTCAATCGTGTCAAGTCCTCTGACTTGATCCAAGACAACACCATCATCTCACACACACCGGGTTTGAAAACAAGTGGACGTAGCCCAAGAGCGGTTACCCAACTGTCCTTGACCGTGGACACGGCTATTCGAATAGTTTTACACTCTGCAGAGGTTGCACACTTTACCCACTAGATCCGGGGAACTTCCGTGTCATCCACGACCCGCGGTACCTCAAGTACCCGGGGTAAGCACCCGATCACTACCTTTCCCTAGACGACACTAACATGGAGTCCACTCGATTGGTAGTAACCCCCGTGCCGAACATTTCACATCATAAAGTTGTGGAGCCTCGCTCCCATTTTCATCACATACCACAAGCACGGGGTACCAACGGTGTGTCCGGTGCCCTGTGAAAACAGTCATGGCCGCCCTACCTGGCATGACCCCGTCCCAAGAGAGAGCACCAACTCTCCCCCGTCACTAGTAATGCGGGCTCCAAGCTAGTATCGGTCTAGGTACTCAATAATGCCCTTTCCCATATAAGGGTAGAGTGGTCGCGCATGTAAGGTTGGAATAACGGTCGCAACTCCGACCAATCCGTTTTGAAAACAACACACACCTTCCTTGGCACACCACTTCGTCATCAAGTGGTCACCCATCTCATCATCTCCCTCGGGCATAGGTGGCACCCGACGGGGTTTTCGAAAAGAGTTTTGAAATCACATTGCCTCCTTCACCATGCACAAACCCACCCCATTTGCGTAGCATCTACATTTGCATCCTATCTACTCCCACCGGCATAACCCTCATAAGAAGGTAGGGCCATGCACACTGCAAGTATCAACGAGGAAGTAATCGTGGTAACCAACCCACGTGGTTCACCATCTCATCATGATTCCGATGCATCGATAATAAAGAGCTAAAAATGACATGCATATAAAGGGGTATCATAGTCATGGTCAAAGGGCTGCTTGCCTTGGTTGGCTTGATCTTCAAAGTCTTCAGGCTCTGCTCCTCCTTCTTCCTCAGCTACCTCGTCAAACACGGGATCTAACGTCGCAAGAAAACAACGGGAAAAATAAGACAATGATAAAAACAGAAAAGTCAAAGTGCTCACAAAAATGTCAACTTATTTTTGTAAAATACTAAGAGGAAGGCTAGGAAGGGGACAACTTTTGGTTTTGGTTTTGGAGCAGCAAAATAGGAGTTATGGATTTTCAAAGGCCTATTTAAATGCTAAAAACCACATTTAAATATTTACAGAGAATAAAAGGTGGTTGGATTTGAATGAAAGTTGCACCATTAAATAGGTTGCAATATTCTAGGAATTTAGAAATTGGAATCAATGCATTTGGATTAATATTCTGTCCTGTGGAATTTTTGGAAATAATACAGAAAAGGAAAAAGAGAAACGGCGCTGTGCCACTGGGCCAGAGAGGCCACAGCAGCAGCAGGCCCAGGGGGGGGGAAACCCAGCCCACGCGGCCGCCACATCGAAGGCGTAAAGGCTGAATATGCCTTCAGCCGACGGCGGATCGGTGCGCGCGCGCACACACGTTTTAAACCTGACGGGTGGATCCCACCCGTCAGGGCGTGTGGCTGACGGGCCGGCCCCACGGCGGCCGTCGTCTACCTCCGGCCAGAGGCGACGGCGAGCTCGCCGGCGGCGATACAGGGCACGGGAAGGGGCGCGGAGGCTACCGTTGGACTCAGGAGCGAGTCGCGGTTCTGGTGGTGGTGGAGACGGTCGCCGAGGTGGCCTGCTTCGCCGGCGACGAGGTCCCGCGGCGGAGGTGCCTCGGGCGCCGGTGGTTCCGGCCGTTTCCGGCTGCAAAACGAGGGGGAAAGAGAGGGGAAAGCATTAGTGAGGCGAGGGGAGTCCAGTTCGAGAGAGAAAAGGAGCGGAGGAGGCCTGTACCCGCAGATCGACGGCGACCCGAGGCGGCGGAGCTCGAGCTCGATCTCGAGCTCGGGCGGCTCTGGAGAGAAGTGGGTGGTTCCGGGGGTGGATTGGGTGTGTGGAGGGGCGACAGGGAGGAAGAGAAGGGCTCGGGAGCGCCTTATATAGGCTGGCCGCGGTTCACCGTGGGCGTGGCCTACGGGCGCCCGCGGGATCGGCTCTGGAAGCCGTTGGAGAGAGGTTGGAGCTGTCCACGGCGCTCGTGGGGATGGAGTAGGGCACCAGGGAGGAGGAGAGAGAGCGGGGGAGTGTTCTGGCGCCCGCGCGTGTGAGGCCGGCCATTGGCCGAGCCGGACGGCGTCGGGCACGCGCTGCAGGAGGGGAGAGAGAGGGAGAGACAATGGGGACGGCACGGCGGCGTGTCGCAGACGTCGAGACACATCAACTGGCGCGATGGGAAGGCACGAGGCGGTCGGGAGGCGCGGTGTCAACGGTGGGCGCTCTGGCAGGCGCTCCAGAGCGCGACTTTGGCCGGCATCCGCGGGTTTTCCGCGTCGGGCGCGCGTCCTTTTCTGTCTGGAGGCTACAGTGGAAGGGGGCAAAACCTGGAAAGAGCCTGGGATGCTCTGTGGTGCAGAGGGGAGAGAGAGAGGCTGGGAGAGAGAAGGGAAGCTGTTGTCCAGAGAGGACAAACGTGATTCCCTCCTTCCTCCACATTGCTTCCTCGGGTAGAAAAGTGTCTAAGTGACAGAGGGGAGTGAGGAGGGGTTGTGGCAAAAAGATGAACTCAAGGAGATTAGTGAAAGTGGCAAAAATAGGCTTTTTAGTATTTTGCCAGAAGGTGTTTGATGGAGTTTTGGGTAAGCTAATGACTCCCACTGGCCAAGATACTCCAAGGGGTGAAATGTCACATATATTTAGGGCCTTCCACCCATTTTGAGCTTATTTGGACAAAGTTGCCAATGCAACTTTTGCAAACCCTAGAAATGGGCAGAAATGGATTTGTGTAGATCCAGTGGAGTAAATCATTTCTCCTTGATGTGCCACTTGGTGTGGTAGCCTTATTTGGTCACATGATCAGGCTCACCAAAGTTGGGGTCCTGGAGAAAAAGTTGGTAGTGCAAAGTAGTTCAAACTTGATTCTGGTCAGAGAGGGTTTTGAGGCACTTTGACCAAGACTTCCTATTCTCCAACCTGTGCCATTTGGTCCAGATGCATCATTAGACCAATGAAGCATGTCCACCAAGTTTGAGCACATTTGGACATACTTGGCAATGTAAAGTTGATCAAACTTCAGAATGGACAGAGATAGTTTTTAGGGGTTTTGATGGTGTTATCTTGTTCTCCAAGTCATGAGACTTGGCAAGATCATCTAGTATGTCATATGTGACATGATGGAATTTTCCTGGAATTTTTGGAGAATATTTCCTTTGTAAATATTTCAAAAGCTTGAAATATCCAGAAAGGGTTTTAGAGGGATTTGACCAATATTTTGAACATGACCAGGTGTTGAAACTCTTATATATGGACAATATATGTCCTATGAGTTTCCCTAAATTTTGTCAAATATTTTTGAAACAGTAAAGTAATTTTTTCCTATTAAAGACCATTTCTGGCCTTAAGAAAAAGCCTTTAAATAAAATAGAACAGTAACTTTTAAAATTATATTTTTGTGGTTCCTGGGCATCCTATATCTAATAGGAGTCTAATATATTTTTGGAAAGATTTTTACTGCCCTTAATCAAGTACTTGTAGTGCAAACCTCAATTCAGGGGTTTTTGGAAAACTAATTTTAGAAAATACTTTCTGGCCAAATTATTTTTGTAAGAAAACTCCATATAGCACTATTCACATGGCATGGTCATTGGTCAGGAGCTTGGGGTAAGGAGGTGGAATATAGAGGGCAGAGTAGTTGACTTCAAGAAGCACTTGAAAGAAACACAGAGAGAAAACCAACTCCAAATAAAAGCCAAAAAAATGCAAAAAGTTTTTGTTGGTCCAAATTTTCATGCTTTAATAATGAAAATGAAATGTTACAAAATGCATGGTGTGACAGACCTACCCCCCTTACAAGAATCTCGTCCCCGAGATTCCTAAACTAGGCTTAAAAGAGATACGGAAATTCGGATCTAAGGTAGTCTTCACGCTCCCAAGTTGCTTCTGCTTCAGTGTGGTTGCTCCATTGGACCTTGAAGTACTTGATGGTGCGGCTTCGAGTGCGTCATTCAGCCTCATCCAGAATGCAGATGGGCCGCTCACGATAAGTCAAATCAGGTTGAAGATCAATGGCTTGATGATTGACGTCCTTGTAGAGGTCGGGCTTGTCTGGAACTTGGAGACACTTCCAGAGTTGTGACACGTGGAACACGTTGTGCATATCAGAAAGTTCAGGTGGAAGTTCCAACTGGTAAGCCACCTCCCCTCGTCGCTCAGTGATCTTGAAGGGCCCAATGTATCTCGGAGCGAGCTTTCCCCTGACATGAAAGCGCTGGGCTCCTTTGAGAGGGGTGACCCGGAGATAGACATGGTCTCCAACTCGGAAGTTTATGTCTCTGCGACGTGAGTCCGCATAGCTCTTCTGCCTTGACTTGGCAGACTTCAGACGCTCTCTGACAAGCTGGACTTGCTCTTCTGCTTCACGAAGGATATCAGGCCCAAAGACAAGTCCTTCTCCGGTCTCCGACCAGTTGAGAGGTGTACGGCACTTCCGCCCGTATAACACTTCAAATGGTGCCATCTGAAGGCTGGCCTGATAACTGTTGTTGTAAGAGAACTCGGCGAAAGGGAGGCAATCTTCCCACTTAGCTCCATAAGCTAAGACACAGGCTCGGAGCATGTCTTCGAGTATTTGATTCACTCGCTCGGTCTGACCTCCGGTCTGTGGGTGGAAAGCAGTGCTGAAGGACAACTTGGTCCCCATAGCCTCCTGGAATTTCTTCCAAAACCTTGAGGTGAACTGGGTTCCTCGATCTGACACAATCTCCTTGGGAACACCATGAAGGCTCACGATTCGGTTGATGTAGAGACTGGCTAACTGGTTCCCCTTGTAGGTCGTCTTGACAGGAATGAAGTGAGCCACCTTGGTCAAATGGTCAACGATGACCCATATTGAGTCATGTCCCTTGCTTGACCTGGGTAAACGGGTGATGAAGTCCATCCCGACTCTGTCCCACTTCCATTCAGGCACCTTAAGGGGTTGCAACAATCCAGCGGGTCGCTGATGCTCAGCTTTGACTCTCTGGCATACGTCGCATTTTGCAACATAGGTGGCAATCTCCCTTTTCATCCCGTGCCACCAAAATCTTTCCTTCAGGTCTTGATACATCTTGGTGCCTCCAGGGTGGATGGAATATGGGCTGTCATGAGCTTCTTGCAAGATCAGGTTCTTGAGCTCAACCTTGTTGGGCACGCAGATGCGATTCCCAAACCACACAATTCCTTCCTCATCTTCTGAGAATCCTGAGGCTTTGCCTGCCTTGATCTTCCTCTTGATGCCTTCAATACTCTCATGCCCCTTCTGAGCTTTCTTGATATCATCCATCAAGGTAGGCTTAACTTCGAGGCTGGCCAAGAATCCTGGTGCAACCAGTTCCAACCCGAAGCTTTCAAGTTCTTCATACAAGGCGGGTAGCTTGTGCTTTAGCATAGCATTCAAGGAGCAAGCCTTCCTGCTCAACGCGTCTGCTACCACATTAGCCTTTCCAGGGTGGTACTGAACACTGAGGTCATAATCCTTTATCAACTCCAGCCATCTTCTCTGCCTCATGTTCAATTCCCTCTGAGTGAAAATATACTTCAGACTTTTGTGATCCGTGTATACCTCACATCGCTTCCCCAAGAGGTAATGTCGCCAAGTCTTCAGGGCATGAACCACTGCTGCTAGCTCAAGGTCATGAGTAGCGTAGTTCTCTTCGTGAGGTCGTAGCTGCCTTGAAAGGTAGGCCACGACTCTGCCTTCTTGCATCAGAACACCTCCTAGTCCGATTCTTGACGCATCACAATATATCACAAACTCCTTGTGTATATCTGGTGTGGCCAGAACTGGAGCGGTGGTTAGCCTCTTCTTCAGCTCCTGGAAGCTTTCTTCGCACTTCGGCGTCCATTCGAACTTCTTGTCCTTCTTCAAGAGCTGAGTCATGGGTCGGGCAATGCTTGAGAATCCTTCAACGAACTTGCGGTAATATCCCGCGAGTCCGAGGAAGCTTCTGACTTCCTTCACATTGCTCGGGGATTGCCATTCAGTCACGGCTTCTATCTTGGCAGGGTCGACTGACAATCCCTCTTCTGTTAGAACATGTCCCAGAAATCCAACTTCACGCAGCCAGAATTCACACTTGCTGAACTTGGCATACAGTTGGTGCTCTCGAAGCTTGTCTAGGACCATCCTCAAGTGTGCTCTTCTTCCGACTTCGAGAAGACAAGAATGTCATCAATGAAGACGACGACGAACTTGTCTAAATATTCCATGAAGACCTTATTCATGAGATACATGAAGTAAGCTGGGGCATTGGTCAACCCAAAGGACATGACCGTGCATTCATACAGGCCATATCTGGTTACGAATGCCGTCTTCGGAATATCTTGGGGTCTGATCTTCAGTTGGTAGTACCCAGATCTGAGGTCGATCTTGGAGAACACCTTGGCCCCATTGAGTTGATCAAACAGATCTTCAATCTTGGGAAGTGGGTACTTGTTCTTGATTGTAACCTCGTTGAGGGAGCGGTAGTCAATGCATAAGCGGATGGTACCGTCCTTCTTTGCCACAAACAGAACAGGTGATCCCCAAGGGGAGGCACTAGGGAGGATAAATCCCTTCCTCAACTGCTCTTCCAACTGCTTCTTCAATTCTGCTAACTCCTCCGATCCCATCCTATAAGGCTTCTTATAGATGGGTCCTGCTCCGCGTATGAGCTCGATGATGAACTCAATGTCTCGGTCAGGAGGCATTCCTGGTAGCTCATCAGGAAAAACATCGGGATACTCGCATACTACCGGCACTTGTTCCAATCCAACTTCAGTCAGACAGTTGGCTTGGTTGGCTTGAGCAGAAGAGGGGTTGGAGGCAAATTTGACTTTGACTCCTCGGTCATTGGTCATAGTGACCGTCCGGTTGGCGCAATCAATCAAGCCTTGGTGCTTGCTGAGCCAATCCATTCCCAAGATCACATCCAAGCCTTGTGATTTTAGGATGATAAGGTCTGCTAGGAAGTCTACCCCGTTAATGGTAATCCCGACTCCTTTACATCCTATCTTGGCTCTCATCTCTGCTCCGGGGGTTTGTACCACCATAGGGTTATTCAGGGGTGTAGGGGTCATGCCACTTTTTAATGCAAAACTTTGGGTGACAAAAGAATGCGTGGCTCCAGAATCAAACAAAACAGTTGTGGGTGCTGAATTGACAAGGAACGTACCCAGCACGACGTCCGGGTCTTCCTGGGCTTCTTCCGCGGTGACATGATTCACACGACCCCTGCCATTGTTGGGCAAGTTGCGGGGAGCTTGGTTCCTTGGTGGCATTCCACGGCCTTGTCCCGGGTTCTGCGCATTGGGGCGCGGGGCGTCAGGTTTCTTGTTGGGGCAATTCTTGGAGTAATGCCCTGGCTGTCCACATCCGAAACAAGTGACTTGATTGGGGACGACGCCCTTGCCAGCATTGTTATTGGGGTTGTTGTAAGCTGGCCTGGGGTTGGCATACTGCTGAGGTGGATAGTTGGTGCGAGGTGCAGGAGCTCTTGGCTGCTGATAGGTTGGCTTGACCGGGGCTGGCTGCCACGGGCGAGGCTTCTGGTTGCTGGAGCTACCCTTGCTGATCATCTTGCGCTTACGAGTGTCATCCAAGGCACGTTGCTTGTCCTCAAGCATGAGTGCCTTGTTCACCAGATCAGGAAAGGTTGGGCAGTCACACACAACAAGCGAGTACTGCAGAGTCTGGTTAAGGCCTTCCATGAAGCGCTCCCTTTTGGCAGCATCAGTGCTGACATCCTCAGGGGCATACCTTGAGAGAACACTGAACTTCTGCATGTACTCCTTGACAGTGCTACTACCTTGCTTCAGGGCTCAGAACTCACGCTTCTTGATGGCCATGATTCCAGAAGGGATGTGGGCCTTGCGGAATTCCGTCTTGAAGGTGTCCCAAGTGATGTCTTGCTCAACATGCATAGCCTTGAATCCATCCCACCAAGCTCTGGCAGTCCCCACGAGACAGTGGGCAGCATACGCCACTTTATCACGGTCCTCAGTGCATCCGACTAGTGCCAGCAGATCCTCAATGGTGCGGACCCAGTCGTCTGCATCCAGGGGTTCAGCAGTCTCGATGAAAGTGGGTGGTGCATGCTTCTTGAATTCCACCAGTGTGGAACGTCCATGGCCGTGCCCCGCCGGCTGGCGGTTGACAGCCTGAGCAATCATCTGGAGGGCTGCAGTGTTGGCTTGGCGCTCCTCTCGAAAGGCTTGGAGAAGCTGAGCCATATCCATGCTTGGAGGAGGTGGTGGTGGTGGAGTCTGTCCTTGGGCTTGGTCCTGGCTGGCTCCGGCCTCAGCAGAACCTCCGGCTTCTTGCGGCTGGGTAGAGGTACCAGTACGTGTTACAACAGGCATCCTGTTGGAGCGGTCAAGGTCTCATGATTGGGAACAACAATGAGGGAAAGCAGTATAGATGGAATGCCTAGTAAGGGGGTGGTGTGACACAATTTAAGTTAAACAAAGGCCAGAAGGGCCAAACTCATGCATTAAAACCAAATGAGGAATGTAGTCGTTTACAAGTTCCCAAAGGGAAAGTACGACTTCATGAAAGCAAGCTGAACGCAAACGCAACATAACATGGTTTCACAAGAACCATTACAAGGACTCGACTTCGCAAAAGGGGTACACGACCTATCCTACCATAGGCTACGAGCTAGCCTATCCTAGTCCTGAACGGAGTCTAAGTGGTGGAATGCTCGGTCGGGTATTCTGGCTCCTCTGGATCTTCCTCCTCATCTTCATCTGTCTTGGTCTCCTCATCGCTCGAGGAAGCGGGGGAGTGAAGGAGCAGAACACGGCGCTGCTTTGCTGGTGGCGTCTTGAAGAGGTTGCGGTACTCCTTTGCCGTCATACGGCGTGGCTGAGGTGGTCCCTCGGCATGTGCGACCTGTGGGGGTCGTCCGCCTCGATACGCTACTGCGGGCTGTCCAGGGGGCGCTCCATCCTTCTTGATCCTGTCTGCCTTCATCTGAACTATGCGGAGGAGCTCCTTGGTCTCGCGGAGTTCCTTCCGAAGCTCCGTCGACTCCGAGGCCAGGTGTTGTGCCAGACTGTCGGCACACGAGCTGAAGTAGGTCTAGAAGCGGAGAGAAAGTCCCTCGTCCAAGGGTGGTGCTGGTGCGCTGCTCTCGTCATCACCTTCCTTACGATAAGGCAGGTAACGAGTGGCTGGCTCTCTCGCCATCTCTGGCAGGAGATCCCGGAGGCGAGTCAGCGCCTTGAGGGCAGCAGTCTCCACGGCGAGAAGCAGTGTCGCCATCTGGGGTCCCTCAAAGAACCAGCTCGTCGGGGCGTCATTCGCCCTCACGACTACCTCCACGTGATACTCCCTCTTGGTGCTGTCGACCCAGTGCTCGTGGTAGGAGAAGGTGGGGACTCGAGTGAACTGGCACTTCCTGAGGCTATCCTCAAGAAGCACAGGAAACCCAGTGGTCAGGAAGTCCTCGGGTACGGCGGCCATCTACAAAAAGTGGAAGGGAAAGGGTCAATAAAGGAATGTGACCTATGTTTGGGATACTAACATAAACATAGGTATATGGGTAACCTGGTGGATAGTCTCGCTCTAACTAACGTCCATGCTAACTAAGGCTTCCTATAGTCAGGATGGCTCTGATACCAGCTCTGTGGGGACCCCGACTCGCAAGTCGTGATCACCGAATGCACGTGTACAGTGATCCCAGAGATCAATGCTCACTGAACACACAGAAGCTGAATAACAAGAGTCTTACATCCATACATACCGTCTTACACAAATAGTGACCAACATGGTCAAGTCTTACATCGATAAAGCCTTAAGGGCTGAACATCAAATGAAACATAGCAGCGGAAATCGTCGTCGATAAGTAGAACCCATGCCATCTGCCTTAACCCTACAGGCATTCTGACTGGGAACGTCCTAGTTCGCATGATCGTCTCCAAAGAACTCTTCTTCGAACTCCGGTTCTCCCATGCCTGGTCAATTAAATAACCAGTGGCAAGCCAATGAGTACTTTGAATGTACTCGCAAGCAACCCATGATTTGGTTCAAGGTACAGTAATGCATGACATAGGTAAAGTTTTGCATAAAGCTAGGTTTGAGTGCAGGACATGTTCAACATCCTATAAAGCATGCATCAAGAGAATTCAAGTAACCATAAGATCTGGTCACAGATATCAACATAAATAGAAAGGGGCACCAACCCATTTATCATAAACAGAGAGGGCACCAACCCATCTCAATCGTGTCAAGTCCTCTGACTTGATCCAAGACAACACCATCATCTCACACACACTGGATTTGAAAACAAGTGGACGTAGCCCAAGAGCGGTTACCCAACTGTCCTTGACCGTGGACACGGCTATTCGAATAGTTTTACACTCTGCAGAGGTTGCACACTTTACCCACTAGATCCGGGGAACTTCCGTGTCATCCACGACCCGCGGTACCTCAAGTACCCGGGGTAAGCACCCGATCACTACCTTTCCCTAGACGACACTAACATGGAGTCCACTCGATTGGTAGTAACCCCCGTGCCGAACATTTCACATCATAAAGTTGTGGAGCCTCGCTCCCATTTTCATCACATACCACAAGCACGGGGTACCAACGGTGTGTCCGGTGCCCTGTGAAAACAGTCATGGCCGCCCTACCTGGCACGACCCCGTCCCAAGAGAGAGCACCAACTCTCCCCCGTCACTAGTAATGCAGGCTCCAAGCTAGTATCGGTCTAGGTACTCAATAATGCCCTTTCCCATATAAGGGTAGAGTGGTCGCGCATGTAAGGTTGGAATAACGGTCGCAACTCCGACCAATCCGTTTTGAAAACAACACACACCTTCCTTGGCACACCACTTTGTCATCAAGTGGTCACCCATCTCATCATCTCCCTCGGGCATAGGTGGCACCCGACGGGGTTTTCGAAAAGAGTTTTGAAATCACATTGCCTCCTTCACCATGCACAAACCCACCCCATTTGCGTAGCATCTACATTTGCATCCTATCTACTCCCACCGGCATAACCCTCATAAGAAGGTAGGGCCATGCACACTGCAAGTATCAACGAGGAAGTAATCGTGGTAACCAACCCACGTGATTCACCATCTCATCATGATTCCGATGCATCGATAATAAAGAGCTAAAAATGACATGCATATAAAGGGGTATCATAGTCATGGTCAAAGGGCTGCTTGCCTTGGTTGGCTTGATCTTCAAAGTCTTCAGGCTCTGCTCCTCCTTCTTCCTCAGCTACCTCGTCAAACACGGGATCTAACGTCGCAAGAAAACAACGGGAAAAATAAGACAATGATAAAAACAGAAAAGTCAAAGTGCTCACAAAAATGTCAACTTATTTTTGTAAAATACTAAGAGGAAGGCTAGGAAGGGGACAACTTTTGGTTTTGGTTTTGGAGCAGCAAAATAGGAGTTATGGATTTTCAAAGGCCTATTTAAATGCTAAAAACCACATTTAAATATTTACAGAGAATAAAAGGTGGTTGGATTTGAATGAAAGTTGCACCATTAAATAGGTTGCAATATTCTAGGAATTTAGAAATTGGAATCAATGCATTTGGATTAATATTCTGTCCTGTGGAATTTTTGGAAATAATACAGAAAAGGAAAAAGAGAAACGGCGCTGTGCCACTGGGCCAGAGAGGCCACAGCAGCAGCAGGCCCAGGGGGGGGGGAAACCCAGCCCACGCGGCCGCCACATCGAAGGCGTAAAGGCTGAATACGCCTTCAGCCGACGGCGGATCGGTGCGCGCGCGCGCGCACGTTTTAAACCTGACGGGTGGATCCCACCCGTCAGGGCGTGTGGCTGACGGGCCGGCCCCACGGCGGCCGTCGTCTACCTCCGGCCAGAGGCGACGGCGAGCTCGCCGGCGGCGATACAGGGCACGGGAAGGGGCGCGGAGGCTACCGTTGGACTCAGGAGCGAGTCGCGGTTCTGGTGGTGGTGGAGACGATCGCCGGGGTGGCCTGCTTCGCCGGCGACGAGGTCCCGCGGCGGAGGTGCTTCGGGCGCCGGTGGTTCCGGCCGTTTCCGGCTGCAAAACGAGGGGGAAAGAGAGGGGAAAGCATCAGTGAGGCGAGGGGAGTCCAGTTCGAGAGAGAAAAGGAGCGGAGGTGGCCTGTACCCGCAGATCGACGGCGACCCGAGGCGGCGGAGCTCGAGCTCGATCTCGAGCTCGGGCGGCTCTGGAGAGAAGTGGGTGGTTCCGGGGGTGGATTGGGTGTGTGGAGG
This sequence comes from Triticum aestivum, assembly GCF_018294505.1. Taxonomy (NCBI): domain Eukaryota; kingdom Viridiplantae; phylum Streptophyta; class Magnoliopsida; order Poales; family Poaceae; genus Triticum; species Triticum aestivum. The sequence goes on from NC_057804.1 coordinate 144,932,394, forward strand.
GGCGACAGGGAGGAAGAGAAGGGCTCGGGAGCGCCTTATATAGGCTGGCCGCGGTTCACCGTGGGCGTGGCCTACGGGCGCCGGCGGGATCGGCTCTGGAAGCCGTTGGAGAGAGGTTGGAGCTGTCCACGGCGCTCGTGGGGATGGAGTAGGGCGCCAGGGAGGAGGAGAGAGAGCGGGGGAGTGTTCTGGCGCCCGCGCGTGTGAGGCCGGCCATTGGCCGAGCCGGACGGCGTCGGGCACGCGCTGCAGGAGGGGAGAGAGAGGGAGAGACAATGGGGACGGCACGGCAGCGTGTCGCAGACGTCGAGACACATCAACTGGCGCGATGGGAAGGCACGAGGCGGTCGGGAGGCGTGGTGTCAACGGTCGGCGCTCTGGCAGGCGCTCCAGAGCGCGACTTTGGCCGGCATCCGCGGGTTTTCCGCGTCGCGCGCGCGTCCTTTTCTGTCTGGAGGCTACAGTGGAAGGGGGCAAAACCTGGAAAGAGCCTGGGATGCTCTGGGGTGCAGAGGGGAGAGAGAGAGGCTGGGAGAGAGAAGGGAAGCTGTTGTCCAGAGAGGACAAACGTGATTCCCTCCTTCCTCCACATTGCTTCCTCGGGTAGAAAAGTGTCTAAGTGACAGAGGGGAGTGAGGAGGGGTTGTGGCAAAAAGATGAACTCAAGGAGATTAGTGAAAGTGGCAAAAATAGGCTTTTTAGTATTTTGCCAGAAGGTGTTTGATGGAGTTTTGGGTAAGCTAATGACTCCCACTGGCCAAGATACTCCAAGGGGTGAAATGTCACATATATTTAGGGCCTTCCACCCATTTTGAGCTTATTTGGACAAAGTTGCCAATGCAACTTTTGCAAACCCTAGAAATGGGCAGAAATGGATTTGTGTAGATCCAGTGGAGTAAATCATTTCTCCTTGATGTGCCACTTGGTGTGGTAGCCTTATTTGGTCACATGATCAGGCTCACCAAAGTTGGGGTCCTGGAGAAAAAGTTGGTAGTGCAAAGTAGTTCAAACTTGATTCTGGTCAGAGAGGGTTTTGAGGCACTTTGACCAAGACTTCCTATTCTCCAACCTGTGCCATTTGGTCCAGATGCATCATTAGACCAATGAAGCATGTCCACCAAGTTTGAGCACATTTGGACATACTTGGCAATGTAAAGTTGATCAAACTTCAGAATGGACAGAGATAGTTTTTAGGGGTTTTGATGGTGTTATCTTGTTCTCCAAGTCATGAGACTTGGCAAGATCATCTAGTATGTCATATGTGACATGATGGAATTTTCCTGGAATTTTTGGAGAATATTTCCTTTGTAAATATTTCAAAAGCTTGAAATATCCAGAAAGGGTTTTAGAGGGATTTGACCAATATTTTGAACATGACCAGGTGTTGAAACTCTTATATATGGACAATATATGTCCTATGAGTTTCCCTAAATTTTGTCAAATATTTTTGAAACAGTAAAGTAATTTTTTCCTATTAAAGACCATTTCTGGCCTTAAGAAAAAGCCTTTAAATAAAATAGAATAGTAACTTTTAAAATTATATTTTTGTGGTTCCTGGGCATCCTATATCTAATAGGAGTCTAATATATTTTTGGAAAGATTTTTACTGCCCTTAATCAAGTACTTGTAGTGCAAACCTCAATTCAGGGGTTTTTGGAAAACTAATTTTAGAAAATACTTTCTGGCCAAATTATTTTTGTAAGAAAACTCCATATAGCACTATTCACATGGCATGGTCATTGGTCAGGAGCTTGGGGTAAGGAGGTGGAATATAGAGGGCAGAGTAGTTGACTTCAAGAAGCACTTGAAAGAAACACAGAGAGAAAACCAACTCCAAATAAAAGCCAAAAAAATGCAAAAAGTTTTTGTTGGTCCAAATTTTCATGCTTTAATAATGAAAATGAAATGTTACAAAATGCACGGTGTGACATGTCGTAATAATGTTTTATAGCTTTTGTTTCAATAAAGTGCCTAGTAAGACCTTTAGGATAGCTTACGGTGATAGTTGTGTTGATCCAGCTGAAAATCAGAAACTTTTGCACCCAGTAAATTAGTTTTGATAATTCATAGAAACGTGATTTTGATCTGATTCTTTTTTGTATGGATTGGTACACAAATTTCTCAGGTTTTCCTAATTTGGTAGGATTTGTGGAGTTCCATAAGTATACGTTTGACACATATTACTACAGACTGTTCTGGTTTTGACAGATTCTCTTTTCTATGTGTTGTTTGCTTATTTTGATGAATCAATGAGTAGTATCGGAGGGTATGAACCATAGAGAAGTTGGAATACAGTAGATATTACACCACTATGATTTTAGAATGAGTTCACAACAGTACCTAAGTGGTGATTTATTTTCTCATACTAACGGAGCTTACGAGTTTTCTGTTGAGTTTTGTGTGGTGAAGTTTTCATGTTTTGGGTAAAGATTCGATGGACTATGGAATAAGGAGTGGCAAGAGCCTAAGCTTGGGGATGCCCAAGGCACCCCAAGGTAATATTCAAGGACAACCAAGATCCTAAGCTTGGGGATGCCCCGGAAGGCATCCCCTCTTTCGTCTTCGTCTATCGGTAACTTTACTTGGAGCTATATTTTTATTCACCACATGATATGTGTTTTGCTTGCAGCGTCATTTTGTTTTATTTTGTTTTGCTTGATATTTGAATAAAATACCAAGATCTGAAATTCTTAAATGAGGGAAAGTCCTCACATAGCTAAATAATTTTAACTACTCATTGATCTTCACTTATATCTTTTTGGAGTAGTTTGTCATTTACTCGTGTGCTTCACTTATATCCTATGAGTAAATGGCTGAATGATTTGAATATCATAAATCTGAAATTATATATGTTTCATTTGCTTATCCCAGGGGGAGTAATGAATTCACATCTAAGATGTAGAGGTGGTAAATTTATTGAAGGCTAGCAAACATTGTATTGGTCACTTGAACAATTCATGAAAGAATATTGAAGGAAGAGAGATTTCACATATAAATATACTATCTTAGACATCTTCTATGATTGTGAGCCCCATTAATTATTTACAAACCTGAGAAAATTAGTTGAAATTGGACAAGGAAGACAACATAATGAGTTATGCTTGGGTATATTTATATAGAAGTTATATTGTTATAGATCCTCCAACATGTGGTGCTTGCTATTTAGAATCTTTTGCTAGCCAAAATATCTGTACTAAGTGGGAATACTGCTTGTGCATCCAAATTTCTTGAACCAAGTTTCTTCCATGAGTGTCCACCATACCTACCTATATGCAGTATTTACCTGCCATTCCAAGTAAATTTGCATGTGCCAAACTCTAAACCTTCAAATAATAATCTGTTTTGTATGCCTGAATCTCTCATGTAGCGACTAGGGGCTGTCAGTATCTTCCATGCTACGTGGGTTATTCTCTCGATGAGTGGACTCTGCTCATCATCCACGAGAAAAATGGCTAGTAACTGGGATGCCCAGTCCCATGAACAAAAGATCAAAATCAAATCAAAATTGTTGCAAACAAAACTCCCCCGGGATTGATGTTAGTTGGAGGCACCCGTTGTTTCGGGCAAGCCATGGATTGATGATTGTTTGCTGGTGGGGGCGTATAAACTTTACCATTCTGCTTGGGAACCACCTATAATGTGTGTAGCATGGAAGATATTTGGAACTCTTGGTTGTTATGTTGACAATGAAAGCATACCTCTCAAAATTGTTTTCATCTCTGTTTAAAAGCTTCGAGCTCTGGCACCTCTGCAAATCCCTACTTCCCTCTGCGAAGGGCCTATCTTTTACTTTTATGCAAGAGTCAGTAATATTCCTTCTCATTCCAACCTACTCTTTAGTTGGCAAGTATCATGTGATGGGGAAAGATCTAAGCATATATGGCCATTCAAATATATTTGATCATGAATTATTATTTTTGACAATTATCTATATGATAAGTAAGTAGGGAGGCGAAACATTAAGCCCTTATCTTTCTCTATGTTCGATGGATGCTATTTGTTCTAAAAATATGCTTTGAGTGGTAGCAATCATGGAAGACTATATGATAGTTGAGTATGTGGGATTTGCTAAATCAAAGCTCTTACATAGACCCTTCCTGAAAATAAGATGAATTGCAATTGTTTGATGACTGAGAACATAGTTTGCTAGTTTTCAAGGAAGTTATGGTCTATTCTTTAACATTTGAATAGCTTGTTACTTGATTGTGAGAAGTTTTATGAGATGAGATGTTGTTATGACATATAATGATGCTAGAAAAGGTGATTGAAATTATCATTGAATCAAACTTGTGCACCTACTAGCATTCACACTTCATAATTTTTTTCTTTTATCATTTACCTACTCGAAGACGAGCAGGAATTAAGCTTGGGGATGCTGATACGTCTCCAACGTATCTATAATTTATGAAGCATTCATGATATTATATTATCTGTTTTGGATGTTTATGGGCTTTATTATACACTTCTATATTATTTTTGGGACTAACCTATTAACCGGAGGCCCAACCCAAATTGTTGTTTTCTTGCCCATTTCAGTGTTTCGAAGAAAAGGAATATCAAACGGAGTCCAAATGAAACCTTTGGGAGAGTTATTTTTGGAATGGAAGCAATCCAGGAGACTTGGAGTAGACGTCAGGGCAGCTTCAAGGTGGCCACGAGGCAGGGAGGCGCGCCCTACCCCCTGGGTGCGCCCCCCTCCCTCGTGGGCCCCTCGTGGCTCCCCTGGCCCACTTCTTTCACCTATATATGTCCATATACCCTAAAAACATTGGGGAACACAATAGATCAGGAGTTCTGCCGCCGCAAGCCTCTGTAGCCACCAAAAACCAATCGGGGCCCTGTTCCGCCACCCTGCCGGAGGGGGGATCCCTCACCGGTGGCCATCTTCATCATCCCGGCGCTCTCCATGACGAGGAGGGAGTAGTTCACCCTCGAGGCTGAGGGTATGTACCAGTAGCTATGTGTTTGATCTCTCTCTCTCTCTCTCGTGTTCTTGATTCGGCATGATCTTGATGTATCGCGACCTTTGCTATTATAGTTGGATCTTATGATGTTTCTCCCCCTCTGCTCTCTTGTGACGAATTGAGTTTTCCCCTTGAAGTTGTCTTGTCAGATTGAGTCTTTAAGGATTTAAGAACACTTGTTGTATGTCTTGCCGTGCTTATGTGTGGTGACAATGGGATATTCACATGATCTACTTGATGTATGTTTTGGTGATCAAATTGTAGTTTCAATGAACTTATGCATAGGGGTTGGCACACGTTTTCATCTTGACTCTCTGGTAGAAACTTTGGGGCACTCTTTGAAGTACTTTGTGTTGGTGGAATAGATGAATCTGAGATTGTGTGATGCATATCGTATAATCATACCCATGGATACTTGAGGTGACATTGGCGTATCTAGGTGACATTAGGGTTTTGGTTGATTTGTGTCTTAAGGTGTTATTCTAGTACGAACTCTATGATAGATCGAACGGAAAGAATAGCTTCGTGTTATTTTACTACGGACTCTTGAATAGATCAATCAGAAAGGATAACTTTGAGGTGGTTTCGTACCCTACAATAATCTCTTTGTTTGTTCTCCGCTATTAGTGACTTTGGAGTGACTCTTTGTTGCATGTTGAGGGATAGTTATATGATCCAATTATGTTATTATTGTTGAGAGAACTTGCACTAGTGAAAGTATGAACCCTAGGCCTTGTTTCCTAGCATTGCAGTAGCATTTACGCTCACTTTTACCACTTGTTACCTTGTGGTTTTTATATTTTCAGATTACAAAAACCTATATCTACCATCCATATTGCACTTGTATCACCATCTCTTCACCGAACTAGTGCACCTATACAATTTACCATTGTATTGGGTGTGTTGGAGACACAAGAGACTCTTTGTTATTTGGTTGCAGGGTTGTTTGAGAGAGACCATCTTCATCCTATGCCTCCCACGGATTGATAAACCTTAGGTCATCCACTTGTGGGAAATTTTCTACTGTCCTACAAACCTCTGCACTTGGAGGCCCAACAACGTCTACAAGAAGGTTGCGTAGTAGACATCACGAGTCCAACGATGGGAGTAGGATGGGGCAGTGAGGCCTGCGCGGCAACACAAACGGTCACGGGAGGCAGGACCAGGTAGTCCCGTCGGTGCTGGTATGGGCGGCTGGAGCAGGAAGATCAGAGATTGAAGAAGCATGACGGCATTGGATGGACATCCAATAGTCACTACTCTCATTTGTTGACTAAGTTGACACGGCCTTGCGTGCACATCAACCTTTTGTTTTTAGGAAAGCATACGCGTCAACCTAGTAGGCCCACAAGTCAGCCTCAAATATGTGGAAAACAGCATACAACCCATCTGCCATCTACCATTATTTCTAATAAATTTACAGCCCATTGACTAATTCTTAAGGATCTTTTTAAATCTCGTATTCTTTTTGTTAGCATTACAACCCATATTCTCGCCACAGTTAAAAGATTCAACGAAATTTTCATATTTCGGTATAGTCCGAACCATTTTTAATCCTAAAATTTCGAATCACGTTCAAACTAATTTTAAAAAAAATTATACCAATTTTAAATCCAACATAATTTACCCCGCAAAAAAACAATTAAATTTGAAATCTTGAAATCCTAAAAAATGACATTTCAAACTATTTGCCAGTTTGTTGTGTTTTTAAACTTTACATCCCCACTTATAGCTCATTTTCTGGGCAAGCGAATACATCGCTCTCGTCTAGAAAGATTTGCATCCCCGCAGGGCTAAGAAAGGCAAGTAAGCCTCCGTTTGGGTATTCTTTAAAATTCTAGAACTGGGCTAGCCATTTTTAGAAAGATAAAAAATAACTGGGCTCATCACCAGGTAAACATAAAATAAAATCATGGGCTAGACGTGCCACAACCTCTGCACAGCCTGTTGATACCCTGCCCTGTCTCTAAAACTAGTAAATAACAACTGTTTGACTTGATGGGTCCCTGGTGTCAGCTGCTCGTTGTGTAATTATCTCATTTATTGACTACGTTGACAATGGAGTGGGATCCAGATGTCAAATAATTAGAAGGAAGTATTTTTCTAGCTTGTAATGACGAGGCACTTGCTTGCGTACTGTCATGACCCTGGTGGATCCCTACTGTCATCCTCTCCATGCACAGTCATCTCCTTATTCCTCTCGGTTGTTGACTATGTTGATAACACCAGACAGGGGCGCATCATGCACGGCAAGCAAACCAACTTAGAGGATGATAGCGAGGCCTCAGATGGGAACGAATATGAGTCGTGGAAGATGCAACAGTGTAGTCGCAGGGGGAATGGAGTATGAGCAACTGCTTCGAGTGTGGGTGCGGGTTGGGGCTGATGTCACCAAAGAATAACAGGACATGTGGGGGAATAGAGAGATGGACTGGCCAACATTTGAGGGTACGGTAGGGCGGCGGAGGCGCAGCTAACTATGGTAGGTGGGAGCAGGAGGGCCCGACGAGGTGGAGGAAAAAGACAAGAGATAGAAAAAACACGATAGATGATGGATGTCAATCCAACGGTTGGTAGGTAGAATTGTTTGTTTACTAAGTCGACACCACCTTGGATTGGAGTTTTCCTCGTGGGTCCTAAATGTCAAAATCCAAATTTGTCATGGCCATGCAACCTTTCTTATGAAAATTTACAGCCCATTTGGTGTGGTAGTTCAAAATAAGTTTGTGGGTGCTGGTAGGGGCTAATCACTTGGGTTCTGTAATGCAAAGTGAGCTCAAGCAGCCGACGAGAGTGATTTTATTTCCCCTGGTTGGGATTCCTTACAATATTTCTCTCGTAATTAAACAAATGGCAAGCCATTTTCCTTGTTTTAAAGAAAATATGATAGTCACAACCAAGTTGAAAAGGGCAACAACATCAAACTCTAGATTAAACTGTAAAAAAGCACAAGGGTTAATTGCTCATCGGGTTTAGAAAACTCAGATTGAAAAGGGCAACAACGTCTAACTCCAGCACTATTTTCGGTAGTCACAATCAAATGCATCGATTAGGTCCATAGAATGAACATCCTGGGTCATAAAATTTACTCAATTATGACCACAAGATGTTGTAAATAGAAGCCCGACATGTTTAGAAGCCCTTTTGTCCACCTGAAACTCCTCTTTTTGCTCTTTGACATACCCATCCATCAAAACCATGTTGCTAATAAACTTAAGCCTAATGGACAATAGCAACCTCGCAATCAACAGGAAAAATGTGACAAATCTAGTGTTTGCATGGTTGCTACATACCGTTCCAGCGTTATTGTCTTCCATCGGATGTCATGAGAACGGAGAAAATCCCAGTTCTTACGAAACCACCGATTTCTTATAACTTTCTTACCCCGTCATGTTGCCTAAATAGACATGAAGATTGAAAACAATTAAGTTCTAAAAGAAGAGTGTCAAAAGAGTAACAGCTGAACGGTTAATTCTACTACACTATATGCGGGCTTCCAATGTGTGTGAAATTATCACCTTTATATACAACTTCTCCATACATGGAAAGCATTGCACCAAGCCAATAATCTTGTTCAGATCAAAACTATTCATATGGATATATAAGATCTTAGCAGAATCCAGGACCATTGATAGGCTATCCATGGACAAACTCTTCACTAAGCATAGAACATAATATTAGTACAAAAAGCGTGCTCCAAGATGATATAGAACTTATGCGTAGAAATTCAAAATGCAGCTTATGATTACAAGTGTAGATGATAATATACAATACCTGAAGAACCGTGGTGCCAAACACCATCTTGAAATGAGCATAGAAATCATGTATTACAACCAAGGTCTCCAGTTTAGGCGCAGAGACAACAGTTATTTGTGGTAGTGAATAATGAGAATCAAGGATGAACCTTTGAAGTGAAGGGGAATCTTCAATGATGAGCTCCCTTTCATCAAAAGAAATTCCAATTCTTACAAGGTTAGGCGACTTTATTTGGAGATAGACGATTGTAACTGTCAAAAACAAGCAGCAAGCACTCTGAGGCAGGGCAACTGGAGTGGGCGATGTTGTGCAATGAGGCCTTCGACATATGAACCCGCACAAGTGAAAGTTTTTTGAGAAGTGGGGGTCGAAGCTTTTGTACCAGATTGTCTGGTAGGCTGCACAACACAAAGGTGGTGGTGTAGACAGAGGAAGAAAAATGTGAGATGGACATCGGTGCTGAGGGCACAAGTACATGGCGTTCGATATGTGGTATGTGATTTCTGGGGGAATAGTAGAACTCAAGTAGCTGTAGTTTTCTGAATTCAGGGGATTTCAGCCAGGCGTCCACCATGCAGGGCATGCACAAGTAGCATGCTGAGATGCAGAGGCCTTGAACGGAGCCCTTGTGGGAGGAGATGATGGCTCGGGGAGTCCAAAATCATTAAAGATGGATAGGCCACGGCAGTCGAGATTAAGAGGCACGACACGCCATGGAGGGTGCCACCGACATGTGAGTACTTGGGTGTGACAACCATCCTTGGTGGGGAGGAGGGATATGATATCCCCAAGGATGGCATCTAGAAGATCGCTGATGAGGTCCGCCCGAGATTCTTTAGGTTCCTCAGATCCAGGGGGTGGACCTCGTCGCTTCTCCCCGCGCTGCCGGGCGCGGGATCTACAACAGGCATCGCCACTGGCGGGAGCCTCATCTTCTTGGTGCTAGGGCCAGCCGACTCCATTTTCCTTGAGGGAGTCGCGTCGAGCTCACTGATTTGAGCAGAGTAATGAATGACGAGCCTAGTTGTGTGAGTGAACAAGGGGAGCTGGGGTTTTCTGTAGTAGTGAGGAACAAGGGGATTTGGAGTTTTCTATAGGAGTGAGGTGAGGAATTTGGGGGTACGAGTGGAGCGAGCTGACATGAGGTGAGTGGGAGTGAGGAGGAACAAGAGCACCCAGTTTTTTGGGGGGCGGTGTGCTGGGGAGCGCCTCTCGTTAAGTAAATATATGTCTTTTGAATTGATTTTTATTTAGGGTGGATGGGCACTTTTGTCTTGGGCCGAGAGAAACAATTACTACTAGTACAGTGGAGACACTCTACAACTACCTAGAAAAACAATTACTACTAGTACAATGGATACACTATCGCTTCTGGCTCCTCCTAGGTCATCAAAATGTCTCTCGCTACTGAATGCCATTTTACTTTGGTTCACCGACATGCAGGCCAGGTAGCGCGTGGGCCCAAATTCCATACACCAAATTAGATGGTGGTATGTAGGCGGAGAGTCACCCCGGTAGAAGCGTGGCAGTAATGAGCAATCATATCACAAAACCCCACCTCCCCGCAGTCTAAGTTGGAAGGACGAAGCAACCATCATTTCACTCTTTGCTGAATCCCCCTTCTCCCTCACCATCTTCAAGAAAGTCAACACTCACTTCTATGATTGTTCTTCTCTCCCAACAAAGGGAAGGTAAGTGGATCCGTGATGTTGGTATATTTTGTTTTCAAAAAAAACTTTTCCAAAGCAGTAACCGATCCTCACTCTCTTTTTTGTTTCATTTTCGTTAGTTTCATGATGGATCAGGGAGAACCAGGCAAAGATATGCCGACATTGGAGCAAACACGGGAGGTTGATCCCCACGAGACAGAGAGCTCCAAGAAGATGAAGGCCACCACCGAGCCGACCCCAGACACGCTCATGGCCACTACTGAGATGGTCAACGCCACATTTGAGGTTACAGCTCCTGTGGCTCTGCAGGAGCGATTTCCCCCCTTTGAGGATGTGTCCCCCCCCCACTGAGCTGCCCAAGGTGATTTTGTTCTTTGTTGATCTTGATTGTGGTTTTCATCTGAGTATGTGGTGATAAATAATGCAAGGTTTTATCCTACCTTCCCTGTCAAGCATACTTTTGACTCTACATAGTTGTTTAAATAACTTGTGTTTTTTATATTGGAAGTTAATTCAGAATTTGTGTCTATTTCAATTAAAGCCCCGATGTAGACAAGGATTGTGTGGTTGTACATGTCACTCGGTATGAGGCGGATGACCTGAGTATACGCACTGGAAAAATAAAGTTCTTATGTTGTTCGTTCTTGGAAGCCAGTTACACTTATACCAAAGACGAGATGTATTCCAGCCACACTGTTGTCAGGCGTGTTGTCAAGCGTGTACTGTAGCACAAGAAGTTCAGAGCTAATCCTTCGTTTGTGAGGCATACTATTCTTGTCAAGCTTATGCAGGAAGATGATGTGGCATGCCTCGACAAACAAGTTTATGAGTGGCAAGGCCACAAGGTTATCTTTGAGAAGGTTGACTGTCGTGGTTCTAAGTCTGACAGTAGAATGGGGGTAGGTATGGACAGGCAAGATCCTAGCTATGGAGTAGTTGTACACACGAGTGTTTAACGAGTTCAGGCCCTTCTCTTAGGAAGTAAAAGCCCTACGTCTCGGAGCCCGGAGGCGGTCGACTGGTTTATGTGTATATGAGTTACAGGGGTGCGAACCCTTCTACCAGTGGAGGGGGTGTCTTATATAGAGGACGCCAGGACCCCAGCCAACCCACGTAGCAGAGGGTTAAAGTACATTAAGGCCGGCGTTACTGGTAATGCCCTACATAAAGTGTCATCATGACCATTAAGACTACTTAATTACAGACCGTTTGGATACAGAGTAGATCATGAACTCCTGATGGTCGAGTGAGTCTTCATAGTCGAGTGTCTTTAGGTTCGTCGAGTGTCTTCTAGCCGGTCGAGTGGAGTCTCTCTTGGTCGACTGGAAGGTAGCTTCGTCTAAGGATGTCCTTGGGTATGGTATCCTAGATAGGTCCATGACCCTACCCTAGGTACATAACATCATCATTAGCCCCTGAATGGATCGAGGTTCGAGTGAGGAAGGAGTTGATGATTTTCTCCGACTCAATTCCTGTGCTTTGATTATGTCATATCTTGGATCGGCGATTTTTCTTTCGGCGTTGGCGTCAACTTTCACTTCAGTCTCCTTGATCCATTCTTGTCTTCTATCGAGTGAACTTTTTGAACTTTAGTGAACTTCCGAGCGACGGATCGCAGGAAAGATATCGTCTGAGAGATTGATCTGCTGTTAGCGGATTTTGCGGGATCTGAATTTTGGGAAGCGCGCGAAGCGGGGTGAACCGCGGTACTCGGAAGGGATAAGGCGTGGACGCCTCGATTTTCGTGTCGCCTTTTTCACCACGTATCATGCGTGCGCAACTGTTTCGGGATGTGACAGGACTGCCCGGACCCACTCGTCAGCCACTCGGAAGCGTCCTTATATAAAGCGCCGGGCGAGGGCTTTTTGAATAGTGCCTTCCCATTCTTCTCTCCTCCCTCTTTGCCTCCGCCCACTGCGCCTGCTCTCGCCTCTGCCTATCCACTCCTCACGCACTTCGCCGGCGACAATGGTGAAGGAGAAGACTGTGGCCCTAGAGCGCGCGAAGAAGGCGACGGCGACGGGGAAAGCAAAGGGGAGACCGTCCAATCGGGGCGGATCTTCGTCAAGGTCCCGCCTGCCAAAGGGTTGGGTCCAAGGGGATTGGATCCGCTCGACCATCACTGAGAAAGATCTCAATGACCTGGCCAATGAGGGACTGATCCCCCACGGGTCAGCAAGGCTTCCGGGGACCGAGTGTCAGCCGCAGCCGCAGGAGGGTGAGTGCGTTCTCTTAGCCACTCATGTAGACCGTGGTTTTTCTCTGCCGCCGAGTGTTTTCTTCCGAGGGTTTCTGAATTTCTTTGGGGCGCAACTCCACCATTTCACTCCCAATTCCATCGCCTATCTTGCTGCCTTTGTGTCCATGTGCGAGAACTTCCTGGGTTGTCGACCACACTGGGGTCTCTTTAAGCACATATTCACCTGTCGCTCACAGACAGTGAAAAAGGCGAGTCCGGACGAGGAGAGGACTAAGGTTATCCAGATGTGCAGTGGTCTTGGGATCCAGATGAGGAATAAGAGTACTTTCCCGGCCATGACCCTTCCTGAGTCGGTTAGAGGGTGGCAGCCGACTTGGTTCTACTGCCAAGACGAGTCGACGCCGGGGCAGTCGACTGGTCTCCCTCCGTTTGCCATGGACCGAGTGGATAAACCCTCTTCTCTGAAAGTGCTTCTTGAGGAGAAAGTTCAGGTAAAAAAAATGCTGATGGAGCGCGTAGTCCAACTCGTTAGAGACAGAGTGATGGGTATGGATCTTCTGGAGGTCTTCCTTAGGCGGCGCATCCAACCACTTCAGTACCGAGGCCATCCGATGTAGCTGTATTGTTGAACTGAAGACACCACTCGGGTCCATCCAGAGGCGGTCGACGACGCCACACTGGAGAGGTGGGTGACTGCAATCACGGGGAATAAGGACAACCCTTGAGGGGCCAGGAGGATCCCACCACTCGACTGTACCTACACACCAGACACGGTATGGCCATTTATTTCCAATTGCAATCTTGCTTTATTCATTATGCTTCGCTGTGAATTGGTCGAGTGATCTTTGTTTTGCTTTGTTGCCTGACAGGCCACCACGGAGTTATACTCGATGCCCAATGGAGCGCAGACGCCGACGGAAGAGGAGGAAGGAAGTGGGGGCGAAAGCCCGGAGGAGTGGGATTCGGATGCTGACGACGATGATGAGGATGATGACTCTGATGAGGAGGAAGAGGAGGAGGAGGAGGAAGTTGTACCTCCCCGCTCAGAAAGACGCTCGAAGCTTGTCCATGATCCCGCGACTGAGCGTGGTAAGGGGGTCGCAACCGCTACACAGTCGACCAAGCGCCCTCGGACTACTTCTCCGGCGCCGACTGAGAAGGCTCCGAAGCAATCTCGAGTGGCACCGTCGAAACCTGCGAAGGTCTTGCCGAAGATGAAGATGGTGATCCCCACTATCTCAGGGTAATGGTATTCTTGAGTTTTCCCCGTTTCATGAACTTGTTCTTGGTCGACTCATGGGCCAATCGACTGACTTCTGGAACTGCAGTGCTGCTACTTCTGATACTTCGGCCAGGGCTGAAGACCACGAGATGGAGGATGTTGTTACCTCAAAACCTGGTATGGCTCTTGTGATGCCGTTTTCAGTCGATTGACTTATTGTCTCTAATTTTGATTCTTTCTGCAGCTTCATCTAACGTCTTTATCGATCTTCCCGATGACGACAACGAGGAACCACCAACGCAGAGGAGGAGCAAGAAGGCTTATGCTGGCAAGGCGACTCAGGACGTGCTAGCACCCGAGACGTTGGTCGTAGAGGGAGACAATGTCACTCGGCCTACCGTAACCTTTGCGGTGCCGTTGACAAGTGCTCGTCCTTCATCATCGAGTGCTGCTCAACCCTCGCTTTTCTCAACCTACCCTATTCCTGAAGACCAAGCTAGTGATGTTAAAGAAGCAATCCGCCAAGCGGGGGTCATGATGGAGCAAGTGAAGGCAATACAAGAAGCCAGCCAGGCAGCCTATGACGCCAGTTCGGCTCTTCAGAGTAATGTTCAGGTCAGTCGGTCACTGCCTGTTCTGTTAGGATATGATATCTGAAAACTCTTCTTTCTGAAATTCTTAGAGTTTGTCCTACACCCACTGGGTGTGTCGATTGAAATTCCGGATTAGTGGGGGCACGCTGAGTGCACCCACTGGGTGTAGTCCCCAAGGCTATGGTCGACTGCTGGTAGTCGACCACAAGCTTTATGTCTTAAGATTTTTCCTTACTCGACTAGGTCGAATAGATTCATAGACCGGTGGGGGCACGCTGAGTGCACCCACTAGGTGTAGTCCCCGAGACTGTGGTCGACTGCTGGCGGTCGACTATAGTCTGAAGAACATCTCCCTTTTTTTTTGTTAGCCGACTGGTCGACTCTAACTGATGAAACTAGTGGGGGCACACTGAGTGCACCCACTGGGTGTAGTCCCTGAGACTATGGTCGAATGTTTGCATTCAGCCGTAGTCTTAGAAACGCTATGATTTTTCCTTACTCACTCGGAAGTGAATTGTCTTTGACATCTGTCGATTGGTTCTTCGTAGAAATCCCGTGACCTTGCGGCTCGTTATACTGAGTTGGAGAACAAACACATTCAGCTCGAGCTCGATCTGAAACTGGCCCAAGAGAACTTGACGAAGGCAAAGGAGGAAGCTAAAGGTATGCTTGGTGAGGCCTTTGACGACTGCCTTTGCCTCTCACTTGTTTCCGAATCTAATCTCACTATAACTTTGCAGACAAAGTGAGGGATGCCCTGAAGAAGCAAGAACTTGACTTGGCTGAGATGCAAAAAACTGCTTTAGAGAAGACCAAGCTTGCAGATGAGAAGCTGGCTTCAGTGACCAAGCTTGAAGAAGAAAACACCAATCTGAAAACTGCTCTTGATGCTGCCAACCAGGAGGTCAGTCGACTGAAAAGTGACAAGACCACCCTGAATGACAAGGACAGTGAGTTGATGAGAAAGAAGAACGATCTGGAGGCTTATCTGAGTGGACTCGCCAAGAAGTTGTTCCTCATGCTTGAAGGTAACCTTTTGTATCAAACAAATATTTTAACTGTAACCTCCAACTGTTGTCTTGACTCGGTGGTTGTGCTTGCAGAATTTTGCCAGAACTTTGAAGAGGAAACTGGTCGACTGGAAGTAAACCTGGATCCCATCAACTCTCCCGTGAAAGATGAAGTCGCCATGAATGTGCTCCGGCTTGAATCTCGTGTTGCCGCTGTCCTCGACTATCTCGAAAGGCTGAAAGTCGCAACTTCTCGCATCGACACAACACTCTGGCCAAGAGAGACACTCCAAAGTGACCTCGAGTCTCTGATGACTCGACTGAACGAGGTCCCAAGTCGAGTGCAGGAGTGGAAGAAGTCTTCGGCCAGGTGCGGTGCGGATGTTTCTCTATCTCTGGTCCGCGTCCACTGCAAGGATGCACGAGAGGACAAGCTGGTGGCTCTTAGGGTGTCTAATACCAAGAAGCACGATTTCAGATCTTTCATGGAGACCTTCATTGATGTTGCCACTCGGATCACAGATGGAATTGATCTGGACGAGTTTGTTGCACCTTCCAGCCCTCCACGGGAGGGGTAAAAAACTTCTGAGCTTGATACTTTAAATTTGCCTTGGTATGCCGAGTGAGTTTTGTAACCGACAAACCTTAACAGGCCTAGCGCCTGAGCACTTTCGGTTCCGTTAGGTGTTATCCGAACTTGGATTCAACGTTCAATATGTTTGCATTTGGTTTGAGGTGTCTTTTGCAGGTTAAAGCGAAGCGCTCATTGCAATCGACTTGTTCCCCAATACACTTAGGCGAGCACTGGGCTGCAGCTAAGCCCCCGGGTGAGAGGTTTGTTCTCGACTCGGTAGGATTTTCACATACTTAGGCGAGTGCTAGACTGTAGCTAAGCCCCCGAGTGGGAGGTTTACTCTCCACTCGGTAGGATTTTAGATACTTAGGCGAGCACTAGGCTGCAGCTAAGCCCCCGAGTGGGAGGTTTGCTCTCCACTCGGTAGGATTTTCAAGAACTTAGGCGAGCACTAGGCTGCAGCTAAGCCCCCGAGTGGGAGGTTTGCTCTCCACTTGGTAGGATTTTCAAGAACTTAGGCGAGCACTGGGCTGCAGCTAAGCCTCCAAGTGGAAGGTTTGCTCTCCACTCGGTAGGATTTTCAAGAACTTAGGCGAGCACTGGGCTGCAACTAAGCCCCCGAGTGGGAGGTTTGCTCTCCACTCGGTAGGATTTTGTATTGGTGGCGTAGCTCGGAAGTAGAGGGTAGCAGTCGACCTGCACCTCATCCTCCTTGCAGAGCGCACGTTGTATTTGTGGCGTAGCTCAGAAGGAGAGAGTAGCAGTCGACTTGCACCTTGTCTTCCTTGCAGAGCGCACGTTGTACTTGTGGCGTATCTCGGAAGGAGAGGGTAGTAGTCGACCTGCACCTCGTCTTCCTTGCAGAGCGCATGTTGTACTTGTGGCGTAGCTCGGAAGGAGAGGGTAGCAGTCGACCTGCACCTCGTCCTCCTTGCAAAGTGCACGTTGTACTTGTGGCGTAGATCGGAAGGAGAGGGTAGCAGTCGACCTGCACCTCGTCCTCCTTGCGAAGCGAAGGTTGTATTTGTACTTAGACGAGCGCAATGCTGCAGCTAAGCCTCCGAGTGGAAGGCTGGCTTACCACTCGACAGGATTTTGTTTATCTTAGGCGAGTACTTGGACTGCAGCTAAGCCTCCGAGTGGAAGGCTGGCTTACCACTCGACAGGATTTTATTTATCTTAGGCGAGTACTTGGACTGCAGCTAAGCCTCCGAGTGGAAGGCTGGCTTACCACTCGGTAGGATTTTGTTTATCTTAGGCGAAACGGATTTCGCAGCTAAGCCTTCGTGTGGGATACTGGCTTACCACTCGACAGGATTTTGTTTATCTTAGGCGAGTACTTGGACTGCAGCTAAGCCTCCGAGTGGAAGGCTGGCTTACCACTCGACAGGATTTTATTTATCTTAGGCGAGTACTTGGACTGCAGCTAAGCCTCCGAGTGGAAGGCTGGCTTACCACTCGGTAGGATTTTGTTTATCTTAGGCGAAACGGATTTCACAGCTAAGCCTTCGTGTGGAAGGCTGGCTTACCACTCAACAGGATTTTATTTATCTTAGGCGAGTACTTGGACTGCAGCTAAGCCTCCGAGTGGAAGGCTGGCTTACCACTCGGTAGGATTTTGTTTATCTTAGGCAAAATGGATTTCGCAGCTAAGCCTTCGTGTGGGAGACTGGCTCACCACTCGGTTAGGATTTTTTTATAGACTTGGGCGAATCGGATTCGCAGCCAAGCCACCCACTAGGGGATTGTTTTGAGTGGACAAAAGAAATAACGATTACTGGGAAAATTATAAAGCTCTTGTCTTTGATAAATAAACTACAGAAGTACTTTTATTACAACTCATCCGAGTGAATACTTAAGTGTAAAAGGGGCGGAGAAGCTCCGCGTTCCAAGCTTGGGGCTCGTCGATCTGATGCTCGACATTGTAAAGACGGTATGCTCCATTGTGGAGAACCTTGGTGATGATGAAGGGACCTTCCCAAGAAGGAGCAAGCTTGCGTGGTTTCTGCTGATCCACTCGGAGAACTAAATCTCCTTCCTGGAAGGCTCGACTCTTCACGTTTTTGGCGTGGAAGTGACGCAAGTCTTGTTGGTAAATGGTCGATCTGATCAGAGCCATCTCCCTTTCTTCCTCTAAAAGGTCGACTGCATCCTGTCGTGCTTGTTCTGCTTCAGCTTCGGTGTAGAGCTCGACCCGGGGAGCATTGTGGAGAAGGTCACTCGGCAAGACAGCTTCAGCTCCGTAGACCGAGAAGAATGGAGTTCTTCAAGTCGACCAGTTGGGTGTGGTCCTTAACCCCCAAAGCACCGAGGGAAGTTCGTCGACCCATGCACCAGCCGCATGCTTAAGATCACGCATCAAACGGGGTTTCAACCCTTTGAGAATCAAACTGTTGGCTCATGCTGCCTGTCCATTCCATTGTGGATGAGCGACTGAAGCATAGTCGACCCAGGGCTATGGTTGACTGCTGCCAGCACATGGGTAAAACCACTTCTTCCTGTTCTCAAAGGACCGACCATATCCAAACCCCATACTGCAAAGGGCCAGACGAGTGGTATAGTCTTCAAAGCTGACGCGGGCTTGTGAGACATATTGGAGTAAAATTGACATCCCTCGCACTTGTCGACTATCTCTTTCGCCATTTCATTCGCTCTTGGCCAATAAAATCCGGCTCAGTATGCTTTGGCCACGATGGTTCGAGAGGACGCGTGATGGCCACAGGTCCCCGAGTGGATGTCATCAAGGATTATTCGACCTTCCTCTGGTTTTATGCATTTCTGACCAACTCCAGTCGCGCTTTCTCTGTACAACTGTCCCCTTATCACGGTAAAGGCCTTAGATCGACGGACGATCTGTCGAGCCTCTTCTTCGTCCTCCGGGAGTTCTTTCCTCAAGATATACGCGATATATGGTACTGTCCAATCAGGAGTGAGCACTAAAACTTCCATGATCAGGTCGACCACTACTGGGACTTCAACCTTAGTCGGATCCGTAACACTTTTAGGTTGCGGAGCTTCGTCGGTAAAAGGATCTTCTACGACTGACGGAGTGTGGATAAGTTCCAAGAACACATCACTGGGGATGGCTTCTCTCTTGGATCCTATCTTCGCCAAATCATCAGCTGCTTGATTTTTTAGTCGGGGTATGTGGTGGAGCTCTAACCCTTCGAACTTCTTTTCGAGCTTCCTCACTGCATTGCAGTATCCAGTCATGGCTGGGCTTCTAACGTCCCACTCCTTCATCACCTGATTGACCACCAAATCTGAGTCGCCATAGACCATAAGGCGACGGACTCCGAGTGAAATGGCCATGCGCAACCCATACAAGAGTGCTTCATATTCTGCTTCATTGTTGGAGGAATCAAAGTGGATTTGGAGCACATATCTGAGTTTATCTCCTCGGGGGAAACCAAAACAACCCCAGCACCAGAACCATTTAAAATCTTAGATCCATCAAAGAACATGGTCCAATGCTCCGAGTGAACTTGAGTCGGCTGTTGTTGCTCAATCCACTCGGCAAGGAAATCTGCTATAGCCTGGGACTTAATGGCTTTCTTTGCCTCGAATTTGACATCAAGGGGAAGGAGTTCAATCGCCCATTTAGCCACTCGACTAGTTGCATCTCTGTTATGCAGAATCTCTGACAATGGTGCGTCGCTGACGACTATAATATCGTGATCAGAGAAATAATGAGCAACCTTCTTCATGGTCATGTAGATCCCATATACGAGCTTCTGATAATGAGGATATCTTTGCTTCGATGGGGTCAAAACTTCAGAGAGATAATACACTGGGCGCTGAACTTTGAAGGCTTTCCCTTCTTCTTCCCGCTCGACCGTAAGTACTATACTGACGACTTGTCCTGTGGCTACAATATAAAGCAATAGAGGCTCTTTGTTGATTGGAGCAGCAAGCACCGGCTGGGTGGAGAGCAGAGTTTTTAACTCGGCAAATGCTGCATCAGCTTCTGGAGTCCACTCGAACTTGTCTACCTTCTTCATCAGTCGGTAAAGGGGCAATGCCTTTTCACCGAGGCGAGAGATGAATCGACTTAAAGCGGCCAAGCATCCAGTAAGCTTCTGGACGTCGTGCACACGCACAGGGTGTTTCATTCGGAGTATGGTGCCAACTTTTTCTAGGTTAGCATCGATTCCTCGTTCTGAAACGAGAAAACCGAGTAACTTTCCGCCAGGTACTCCGAATGTGCACTTCGATGGATTGAGCTTGATATCATACCTTCTGAGATTGGCAAATGTTTCAGCTAGGTCAGTCAATAGGTCGGAACTCTTTCTCGACTTGACCACTATATCATCCATGTACGCTTCCACATTCCGGCTGATTTGAGTGAGTAAACACTTTTGAATCATTCTCATGAACGTGGCTCCGGCATTCTTGAGGCCGAATGGCATGGTGATATAGCAGAAGCACCCGAATGGAGTGATGAAAGATGTTTTGATTTCGTCAGGTCCATACAGACGGATCTGATGATACCCGGAATAAGCGTCTAAAAAAGACAATCTCTCGCACCCTGCGGTCGAGTCGACAATTTGGTCGATGCGAGGGAGAGGAAAATGATCTTTCGGGCAGGCCCGATTGATATGTTTGAAATCAATGCACATGCGAAGTGAGTTGTCCTTCTTGGGAACCATGACGACATTGGCGAGCCACTCGGAGTGGTATATCTCTCGAATGAACTCTGCTGCAAAGAGTCGAGCCACCTCCTCGTCAATGGCTTTTTTCTTCTGCACGGCGGACCGTCGAAGATGTTCTTTAACAGGTTTCGCTTTTGAGTCGACTCTAAGGCGATGCTCAGCTAGCCCCCTGGGAACACCTGGCATGTCAGCTGGCTTCCATGCAAAGATGTCCCAGTTCTCACGGAGGAACTGGATGAGCGCTTCTTCCTATTTAGAGTCGAGTGTTGTGGAAATATGGGTCGGAGCTGCATTGGGGTCAGTCGGGTGGATATGAACTGGCTTCGTCTCCCCAGATGATTGAAATGCTAACTCTGTGGAAGGCTTCTTGGCCCGCAGCAAATCACTCGGATCTGCATTCTTCTTGTATTCCTCCAGCTCTACCACTATTATCTGGTCATCCGCAATCTTTGAGCCTTTCTGGAAACACTCTTCTGCCTTTTTCCGGCTGCCAGTGATGGTGATCACGCCTTTGGGGCCAGGCATCTTTAACTTGAGGTACACATAACATGGTCGAGCCATGAAGCGGGCATAGGCTGGTCTTCCCAAAATAGCGTGGTAGGCGCTTTGGAAATCCACGACTTCAAATGTCAGCTTCTCTTTGCGGAAATGCTTCGAGTCGCCGAACACTACATCCAGAGCTATTTGGCCGAGTGACTCGGCCTTCTTTCCTGGGATGACTCCGTGAAAACTCATGTTGCTGGAACTGAGCCTGGACATCGGAATGCCCATTCCCTTGAGTGTCTCTGCATACAGTATATTCAATCCACTGCCGCCATCCATCAATACCTTCATCAGTCGAGTGCCTTCGACGACTGGATCGACCACCAGCGCTTGCCTCCCAGGGGTGGCAATGTGAGTAGGGTGATCAGACTGGTCGAAAGTAATGGGAGTTTGCGACCATCTCAGATAGTTTGGTGTCGCCGGGGCGACCATATTGACCTCATGGTTGATCACTTTCAGTCGACTTTTGCTCTCTACATCAGCAAAAATCAACAGAGTGGAGTTGACATGAGGGTACTCTCTATCACTGTCCTCCTTGTCCTCAGCCTTGTCCGACTCCTTCTCTTTGTCCTTGGGATGTTTCCCTTGAAACTGCTAGATTAAGAGCCGGCACTGGCGAGTGGTATGCTTTGGGTAGATGAAGTTACCCTCTTCATCTTTCTTCATGTGGATATGACACGGTAGATCCATCACGTCATTACCTTCCTTATCTTTTACCTTCTTGGGGTTCCAAGATCCTTTGGGATTCCCTTTGAATTTTCCCTGAGTCACGGCCAGAGCCTCTCCAGGAGCAGCTGGCTCGGCCTTCCGCTTTTGCTTCCGACTGGAGTTTCCTTTATCCGACTGACTCGGCTTGTACTTGCCACTCTGGAGTCGGTCCTCTTCTTCGCCATTGGCGTACTTGGTGGCTATTTCCATCATCCGACTCAAGGTCATATCTCCAGTTCGACCAAACTTCAGGCTCAACTCTCTGTTCTTGACACCATCCTTCAAGGCGCAGACCACTTGATGGTCTGACACATTCTCTACAGTATGATGCAAAGTGATCCATCTCTGGATGTAATCTCTCAGTGTTTCACTCGACTTTTGTACGCAAACTTGCAGCTCTGTCAATCCGGCCGGTCGCTTGCAAGTTCCCTCGAACGTCCTGACAAACACTTGGGAAATATCTTCCCAAGTGTAAATGTTGCTAGGAGCTAACTAATTCAACCACGCCCTGGCTGAACCCTCTAGCATAAGTGGCAAATGCTTCATGACCACCTCATCATTACCGCCACCAATCTGAACAGCCACCCGGTAGTCTTCAAGCCAAGTTTCAGGCTTAGACTCTCCGGTGAACTTACTCACTCCAGTCGCCAACCTGAAGTTGGGGGGTATCACTGCGGCTCTGATGGCTCTGCTGAAGCATTCCGGACCTGAAACATGGACTCGGCTGCTTGTGGGCACATCTCTGTCATGGCCACCTCTATGAGCTCTATTCCGGTCGACCAAACCTTGCACAATGAAGGATCTCGCGTCAAAGCCTGGCTCTCTGGGGTCGATTGGAGCTCTCCGCCCAACACTGAGCTGGCGTTTGTCATCTTGCTGCCGATGAGCGTTAGACCCACTTCTCGGGGGAGGAGTAGGCACTCGACGCCTGTCATCATGATCAAATCGATCATCATAGTGATCCCGCCGGCCTTCACGTCCCACGCGCCTCAGAGGCGACCTTGGACTGTGAGCCGACTGGACAGTATTCGCATGAACGGATCGACTGTGAATCCTATTGCGCGATTGTGACACAACTGAATTCTGATCTCCTGCCGCCCGGAGCAAATCTCTGATCTGCATCAAGCCTCTTCCAGCCTCCGACTGAGAGGGCTGAATTGACTCCACTATACGGGTTGCAGCTGCCAAATTCTGAATCGGGGTTCGATATACCTGAGTCGGTTGCGAAAAGAGCTAACGTCGGCTGGAGTCGGGTACTCGTTGACGCGCACGCTCGTCGAGTGCTCGCTGGAGGTTCTCCAGTCGAGTGCGTTCAGCCAAATTGGCCAAACGCGCCTCTTCCAGGGCACGAGCCTCAGGGGTTTCTCTTGCAATGGGAGTATGTAGGGCATCCATGTTCCGGCAGCGAACTTCTTCCCTCTGTTGAGAAGTGAGTGGCTTGGGCTGATACTCTTCGTGGGCCTGAGCGGGGTCACCCCCGTCGTCCATCCCGTCATTGCGGGGGAAACCGGGAGGACTACGAGGCCCGTTGACCATCAGGACCTCCGCCGCTGGATCACTGCTATCGCACTCGGATGCAGTCTCTACGGAGCCAGTCGAACAGGCCGTAGAGAGATTCGTCGGGCTCAATTGCCGCGACTTGGGTGGTGGTCGATTGGCGAGCCACTGCGTGTCTCACCCATCGCTGGAGCCTCGACCGACCGGAGCGCTTGCGCTGGCGGGAGACAGGGAGGGAGGACGGCACAGGAGTCGACCGGTATGGGGTCGACGGCTGCCGCAGCAGGACGCCGCGGACACACGCCCGGAAGTGCGTCGCCCCGCGGACGGGAAGCGCGTCGATGTCGAGTGGTGCCTCCTGGAGCCAAGCGGAGTCGTCGGCGATGAAAGCGAGCACACCGAGACGGATCTCGCGACCCTCGACCAGAGCTCCACCGGAAACCATGATGAAGGCAATCGGACAAATTGCAACTTCTCCAAAAAGTCTCTAAGACACCTGCCCCACGGTGGCTTATATAGAGGACGCCAGGACCCCAGCCAACCCATGTAGCAGAGGGTTAAAGTACATTAAGACCAGGCGTTACTGGTAACGCCCTACATAAAGTGTCATCATGACCATTAAGACTACTTAATTACAGACCGTTTGGATACAGAGTAGATCATGAACTCCTGATGGTCGAGTGAGTCTTCATAGTCGAGTGTCTTTAGGTTCGTCGAGTGTCTTCTAGCCGGTCGAGTGGAGTCTCTCTTGGTCGACTGGAAGGTAGCTTCGTCTAAGGATGTCCTTGGGTATGGTATCCTAGATAGGTCCATGACCCTACCCTAGGTACATAACATCATCATTGACAGGATTGAGATGTTGTCTAACATCCTCAATGGTGTTCATGGCAAGGCATGTATTGTGTCCATCGCAAATTAGATCGATGGCATGAAATACTTGGCCCAGCTAGTGTTTCGAAGTAGTTTGGATTGTGTTTAATTACCCGAACCTTGCATATTATTGAGCCATTTGGGGGCAGTACTCTGTTGGTGCCTATGAATCATGTGAGAACCATCGTAATTGTTGCCAAAACAGATGCATCCTCACTAGTTTTTTCATGTAATATGGCATGGTAAGACATAAGTTGTCACGGTTTATCATACGAGCAGTACGTGTTCGACAACTGTGTGCCAACGTATACATATGGTAGGTAAGGTTGGTTAAGTACTTGTAAACACCGTTGGTGCTACCTCACTTGTAAGCAGTTGTGCAAAACATGGCACATTGGCTTAGCTCACTTCAAAACTATAAAAGTCGGTTATCAACTAGCTGACAAGCAATACTCAACTGTCTGGCATATAAGCAACTACGTATCTTGTTACAGTGGTTCATGCAGTTAACTGAGGCAAGAATGTAAATTCCAAATATTCACACACTAGTCCAACATTCATGTGGAACATTCACATAAAACTCAGCTTCATAAAATACTTCAAAAGCATAAGTTTACCAATTTTATACATCTCAATGATTCATAGAACATAACCAACATTTACTAGTTCACCGCAAAAGAAAAAGTTGTGAGAAGGTTTACAAATCAGGAAAAATCAAGCAAGGCTTCTCTGAGAAAAGGGCATCCCTAGGCACGCTTTAATTTCCTGGAGTTCACTCTAGTTTTTCTTGTTGCCACCATCCAGGGTTACGTTCTCTCATTCCAAAATAACCAATTATAATTATGTTCTCATTTGTAATACTGAAACGAACCATGTCCATGACTGACCATCTGAACTTCTCGTGCAGTTCCACTAAATTTAAGCACCACTATTTGCAGAAATAAGCAGACCACAATGCCTCTTGTCCGCGCAAATGTCCCAAAAACCTCTGCGTAGCCATGCCAGCTAATCCTCTGTTCATCCTTGATCTTCGAAAAAGTGCATTCCCGACTAGTACACAATGCTTGTTTTTGCTTGTCCCTGCACTGCAATCAGGAAGTAAACGTACGAGTCAGCTTCTTGTAGATTCCGTTGGTCATTCTACCTAGTTACTACCAATGTAGGAATACCTGCAACACGGGTGGTTAGACGACAAAAGCTAGGAATAGCCATCTGATTTTGTGCAGTTCTACTAAAATTGAGGTGTGTACTCCTGATCGCACAAATAGAAATGATATGGAGACAGACATCCCTGTTTGCACAAATATGAAATATGGTTATTTAAGTAGTGACAATTATTTTAAGTGGCATATGATTAACAACAACATATATTGTGTTATAACTGGCACTACATTGACAATATGAAAAGGTGCCACTAAGCAAGAAGTAGCATCACATCAGCACTGCCACTAGATTAACATGTTGAACAATAGCATTAGTACTACTGTCATGAGAGTAGCACATGGTCATAAATGTGCAATCAAATTTGTGCAGTTCCACTGGGATGAAGCAATGTTACTGGTGTGAGATTTAAGTGTAACTGCAAAAACACAATTCATGGGAAATAAAGCAAGATGGAAGCACTTCATAAAATGGCGGTGTCATTGCTTCAATTTATCTATGGCACTAGACTGACATCAGCATTACTTAATAGCGACATTAGGTGGCCTTGCTTCATGTATCATGTGATTTTACATTTACGGTAGCGATAAGGGCATAGGGGCAGTAGGGGCATAAAGTGGTGAGGCAGATGTGGTTGCCGAGAGTGGCAAACATTCAGACATCATGTCTGCATTTGTCCCATTTTTTGATTTCCTCGGTGACATTTTCCTATGTCAGCACATGAAATCTAGACCTGCTCGTTCTCATTTGCGTTGCCCCCCCCCCCAACAACCCTCACTTTCTTTCCTTTTTTGACCAAGAGACATGTCCACTTCCCCCCACCCTTCTCCATCCACCCTGCTTTCTTCCCCTTTTCAACCAAGAGACCGGTTGGGTAACCAGTGTCTACAACTTTCCCTCGTTTCCTCTTAGAACCAAGTCCTAGATTCATTTTACAACTTTCCCACTTTCTTGCATGTTTGAACCAAGTCTTAGATTCCACTATGTGAACTAGCTTTACCTCTAATAATAGTAAAAGTCTAGGTGGCTTTGGAACAGTCGATGGAAGTAGAAAAAGATCCACATGCAGCCACGTGGGGAGCTGGGCTAGTAGAGCAAGGCCGGTTTCAAAGGAAGACATACCTAAGGGTCATCGGGATGTGGCAAAGACGGTGTAAAGAGGACGCATCTTGGCCACAATACCGCAGGGAGGAAGAAGGGGTTAGAGGCCCTCCCAAGTCGGCGTTGTATCAGAGAGAACAACAAGCCTGCGATCGAGACGTGCATGCAGCTGTTGGTCTCCTCCCTCGCCGCTGACGACTGCATGAATGATGCACCTACACCCCTGCCCCAACCGAGGTGGTCCGGCCGGATCTGTGACCATCAGTGAGCAGAGAGAGAGTGTGGCCACCTATGTCTTGTTTAGATCTGGAGAGCATGAGAGAGTGAAAGAGAGGAACCGTAGTAAAGCAAGCACCAAGGGTCCAACTTATATATATATATAGTGGAGTGATTTTGTTGTAGCAATCGTCATTAAATTGAATACGTGTGAACCACTATTTTCATTAAAGTTCAAGTAAAAATAAAACTTGATCCATAATGTGCCACTGCTTCCAGGTCGCACTATCAAATCACCTTGTCCAGGACACACTATGTACTGTATCATTCACATGTGGTCCCCGACCCTCCATGAAGTTGAAAACTAGACAATTCAAAATGTTAGTTGGGATGCCTCTTTGTAAACAAATGCGCTCCTAGCTTCAAACAAAATGCGCTCCTACGTATACCCACACGTGGGTGTGAGAGAACTAGTGCATGTGTGCACCGTTTCTCTTCGTGAGAGTACAATATACTACGCCCAAAGAACGTTCGCCACAAGAGTAGTAGTATAAATGTGTGACGTGTGAGTTAAAAAAAGGTGTGTGACGTCTTTTATTTTTTAGAAATTCTGAGGGTAGGGTGTGAAGAGCACATATATGTCTACCTAAAGATATACGGTGGGTCCGAGAAGACTGGGCAGAGTCATGACTCGTGAGGGTGTGTGTGTGTGCGTGACACAGAGGAGGCACGGATCATTGCAATGCATGTGTCCGTAAATCATATTTAAGAAATGTTCGCCACAAGCCGTTTCCTGATGAACGTCGATAGAAACGTCAGACCGGCATCCAACAGTGTCAGTTTTGCCATGCCATTTGACAGAATAGGCACTCCTCTGACACACAAATATTCCGCATGACTGTTAGCAATTGATGTATGTTCCTCCCTTCGTTTAGCTTTATTTAAAAGTCGAACCTCGCGAACTTTTACCGAGTTTTTGTAGAACAAAATGCACATATAGAATACCCACTATACATCATTTCATTCATCATCGAGAGGTAACTATAGATATGGGGGGAGTGTCCAAAGAAAGACCACCGTATCACCTGCAGCAATTTCAACCATCCTTTGGTCTGGAGGAATATCATAGGAACTCTATATGATATGAATTTTATAGGAATTTTTCGTTTAGAGCTAATTGAATCATAGGAATAGATTCCCATAGTCCACATTTCAAAGGAAAATAACCATGATATGATTTTTACAGCTTTAGAGCCACTTGGTCAGTTTTTCCATGGCATTTGACAGAACAGACACTCCTCCGACACACAAATCTTCCACATGACTGTTAGCAACTGATGTATGCTCCTCCCTCCATTCCAAAATGTACTGCATATAGCTTTATTGAAAATTCAAACCTCGCAAACTTTTACCGAGTTTTCATAGAACAAAATGCATATATAGAATACCCAGTATATATCATTTCATTCATCATCAAGAGGTACCTATAGAGAAGCGCGAGGAGTGTACAAAGAAAGACCATCATATCACCTGCAGCAATTTCAACCATCCTTTGGTGTGGAGTTATATCATAGGAACTCTATATGATATCATTTTTATAGGAATTTTTCCTTTAGAGCTAATTGGTTCATAGGAATAGATTCCCATAGTCCACATTTCAAAGGAAAATAAACATGACATGATTTTTACAGCTTTAGAGCCACTTGGTTCATAATTCCTATACTCCCACAGTTTCAAAGGAAAATAAACATTAGCCTAGATTCAATAGAAAAGTTCCTATGATGGGAACCAAATGACATCTCTTTTCCAATCCCTACTCATAGGAATTGAGATACATGTCATCTCTCGTATGATGTGAACCAACTGACATCTCTTTTACAGTCCCTACTCATAGGAATTGAGATACATGTCATATCTTTCCGTACAACTTCCATATACATCTTCTATTCCTAAATAGCTAGTACAACCCACTAGCTTTTTTCCTGGACATGGAATTATGGCACATGAACACGTCATGAATGCAAGTCATATATTACATTGTTTTTGTACTATATGCATGGAAGCACCATATCATCAATTCGTGCATGTTACTCATAAGTTCTTTTTTGCATTAGATTTTGTATTGATAATATATGTGTTGGTCACGTGCGCACATATGTAGTTCACATTCACATTTTTGTTAGAAATGTCATTCTTTTAACTACAATTCATTTTTTCTCTTTTTATTTTATTTTTATTTTAAGCATACATTCACTTCCCATTAGTTATAGATCTTTTTGGAGGAACTTTTATGCATTATTCTGAGTAGCCAATTTCACGCGACTGCGGGTATATCAAAATGCGGGGCCCATGCGTCATTGCCTTTTGGTCGAACATATGTTACAATTTTTGGTATGTATATCTCCACTACTCCCTGAACCCAAAATTATGCCAAGTTTCCGTAAAACCGAGCGGCCCACCCAAGGCGTCGACTCAAACTCAATCCATCTCCCGTTTACTATGGCGTGGGCCCTGCACGGAGTAGTACTCCTAGAAACCCTACCCGCTACATGGATCATCGGTTTTCTTCAAGAAGACGAGGGACAAGTGGATTTGTAGTGGAGGTTCCTACCCTAGGGCGGCCTAGGTAGCTGCCGGACGCATCATTGGTTTTTTTTTTCTTTATGCTCTTGCGCCCTAGACTGAAATGATGGTTGCTTCGTCCGTCCATCTTAATGCGTGAACGGTGGGGCTTTGTGATTGGACCCCTCATCGCTCATTTACTACTACTACGATGCTATGACCGGGGTGCCTACAAGTCCAACCACTGCTCCAAACTGTAATTTGGTGCATCACACGTGGAACAAGATGGTGGATGACCCATATGTCGGCGATAGGGATCCTGTAAGTGTGTCGCCTTTTCGTGTACGGACTGACCCTGCTGAATTGCTATGCCAACGCGACAGGGGTAGCCTAGCACTTGGTTTTGCTCCTTGGTGAATCTCAATTATATTGATAAAAAAAGATAGTATCCAGATTAGTAAAAATGAGGTGATTATACCTAGGGGTGCGCGGGGGAGCATGGCCTTTCATGTGGTCCCACGTGACATAATGTACCAAGTCGATGTGCATCCCTCTTGAGGCAGAAGCAACATGGTTTTCTTGAAGGAGATGATGGTGAAGCAGCAAAGTGTGAAATAATGGTTGCTTCATCCGTCTGCGGGAAATGTGTGGCCTTGTGATTTCATGTCTCATTTCTCATTACTACTATTGCGGTGCTACGACTGGGGTGCGTCCCCCCTACTGTTCGGCACTGTTATTTGGTGCATGACACGTGGAATCGGTTTCTATATGTCCCACATCTCGGCGAGAGGAAGTACGGCATTTATGAAAGCGAGCGTCTCCACTCTTAGTACAACGGAGGAGTACAAGACACTGCTTCGTTTTTTCTACTTGGCGTGGTCCACTGATACAAACCCCGACTAAAAAAGGGAGAGCGGGTCTTTTCCCAGGCGGTAGGTAGGGGAGTTTGGCATAGTCTGTTCGACAGATAGACTGAGAGAAAGATGTGATGAAATGCTTAAATGTGTATTGGGACCTTTATTTCTTTGTTTATTTTTTTGAAGTGGGCCCTTTCAGATCACTATGACTACTAGCGCGCACGGTGTTGAGAGTACTGGTTTATTGCTCCCCTTTGTAATTTGTGCTAAAGTTTGACCAAAGATTTAATTGACAAAATGTTAGTGCATGTTAACAAAACTTATATCGTTGCATTCGTATTTGAACATAGTTTTCAATGATACAATTTTTTATGACATCCATTAACATTTTGTTAGTTAAATACATGGTTAAATTTGGCACAAAATACGATGTGGAATGATAAATCAGGACGGAGGTACCCCCACATGGTCGGTCCGGCACGCTGTAGTAGTACCATCCCTTTTTCCGCTCGGATTGCCCAATGAGCACCAAGCAAAAAGTGCATGCATTGTCCTAGACACATGCAACCATCAACACGAGTAATCAATTGCTATTCACATGACCTCGTTATTCTAGTTGCATGGGGAAGAAAAACGAGGCAGGAAGGGAAACAAGCAAATAATTAAGGTTGAGCGACTTAGTTTTGGGAAATCTAATTTTATGGAGTACGTACCCACCATGGATGTAGTACTACTAGTAGTAACATAGCCTAGGTTAACTTGTTGTAGCACGGATTCTAAGGAAATTGGTGTCAGATGAGACTTGTACTACTCTACACTGGACTATGCCTACCACTATACTACTCCTACTACTCTACACTGGTACTATGATGCCATCCAACCGTGTCCCGGTAGAAGACCACGGACACCGATTATTCGTTCATATTTAAATTTGTTTTCACATAGAAAAATATCCCTGAAAACATCAACACGTGGCAAAATTTCACAGCAGACGAGGGATTTGAATGTGCTAGAAGGGGTGGGGCTGGAAGGCGCTATTTGGATCTTGTCCACCCGTAGCCAAAATATTGGTGAGCCATTTGTCCACCCGTGCCTTTGCCACCGATGAACGAGGTAGAGCTCGGGTGCTTGTCCTCTAGCGCGCGCTGGAGACGAGTTCACATGAGCTGGTTTTAATTTGTCCCACCTCGCAGCCTGAGCCGGCCGCAGACCGACTTGGACACATCTCCAACGGCGAACCGCAAATTACGCCATCCAACCATAGCCGCACAGATTCTGACAACAACTCAACCAACCGGACAGAAATCATGCAAACACGGCGATATTTCATATAAACAATGATGGAATTCATATAAGATACTGGATTTTCATATAAACAAGACGAATTTCATTGCGTTTAAATCAACTAAGCGCTGCTACTCTTGAACAACATAGGTTTAATAATACCTACTCTAAACGGTCACCCGCGGATCCCTTTGTCTTCCTCATGTCTGGCAGCACGATCACCGAGCTACCGGGAGCCCCGGAGGTATATGATTCAGCGCAAAGGATGGCTCGCTTTCCCATCGCTCAACTGAGTTAGATCTTTTATTGATCCCTAAGATGGTGTCGAAGGGGGCTTCTCCGCTTCCGTGGAGCCCATGTGAAGTCCATGAAGGACACGACAAGACACTTGTTATGTACGCCGGTGTCACCTTGGCGATGACCTTCCTGGGACCCAAGCGGCGGCGGCCTCCCATGTTCTACTTCTCCTTGATGATGGCAGCTGTTGGGGATATAACTATTGAGTATGACCCGCCTAGGAGAGGCCGGGTCATACCACTGACGGTTCATAATGAGAAGGCCCAAGAAGATGTTGAAGATGGCAGTTCATGAAGCAAGCTTACTAAAGGCCCAAGACCCGGAGGAGAATTGAGGCCCACGGGCATAAACCGCCATATGTTTAACTAGTATGTTAAGGAAAGATTAGTTCTGTCACCGAGCCAGACACATTGTGTATGAGCCGGTCGGGACTCTGTAAGCCACCGGGCATCAGCCTGTGTATATAAAGTGGTGACCCGGCGGCGGGCTAAGGCAAGAAAAAACAAGTCGAGAACTAGGTCAAGTGTATACGCTTCGTGGTAATTGAAACCCAAACAATACAACCTAAAGCAGGAGTAGGCCTTTACCTCATTGCAAGGGGCTGAACCTAGGTAAAACTCTCTGTTTCCCTTGTCCCGTTTAACCCCTTCAAGTTAACTATGTTGCGATGGTTCCACGCCTAGGTCCTCATGCTAGGGTATCTGCCGTGACAATTCCATGATAGTTGGCACCCACCGTGGGGCCAGCGCATGGTGGTTTTGAGTTCTTGAAGGGCAGCTTCACAGGGCTCAAGGGATACGCTGTGGGTCGGATGACTAAGAGTCGCCGTGGCAAGCTCTACATCGATGACACGGGTCGGGGCCCCGAGGCCGACTCAATCGAGTATGGGTACCGGGTCCCCTTTGGTGGAATTCATGTCTTCATCAGCAAGATTGGTGAGTCGGAAGCTGAGCCAGACACCTACGCCTACATCATCGAGATGGCTCAGCACGCACGACCTGCCAAGGTTCAAGCCCCCCCCCCGAAGCATGTCTTTGTTGGTTTTACTCAAGGAGTTGATCTGGAAGGAGGATCTGAATCTGGTGGTGAGACGGCCGTCTATTCAGGTGATGAGTCCTCAACCGACAAGACCAATTCCATTTATCAGGTTCAGGATGGTGGGCTTGGGGGCTGTCCCGATGGTGAAAGTATTCTGGACCCCTACGAGCCGCTAAACCGGTTCACAATCTTTATGGCCGATACACAGCCAGGACAGAATTCTTCAACTACGGCAGCAATGATCTCTGATTCAGCGATGGCAACGGCAGCCAGGGCAGGAGGCCCTGTGCGCCTGCCGGCTCAAGTTTTATCTGATCTATTTGAGGCTCTGGCAATTTTGTTGATGGCAGAGGTGACCCCAGCGAACCAAACACAACATAATGCGGACATTCCAAAGTTACGTGATGAGATAGCCCAAGCCAAGGAGGATCTAAACGCTGAGAACTCCCGGATGGCGATGAAGCGAGCTGCCTTGGAGAGGGAGGCAGAACAGCTTCAAGCAAAGAACTTTCGCTTGAGCTTGGACCGAGACGCATCAAACGCTGTCTTCAACAGAAGGCATGTGAGTCGTTTACCCCTGGTTTATGATGCAATGAATCTTTTCAACATGCCTGGGCAGGAACCAGTAACCCGCCTGGTGTGGATCGGGCCATTGAGGCACCGGTAGCTGGAACACCGGTTTAGCCTCGTGCTGCGGACCCCCCACATTTGAATTTGACCCCTCCTCAGCATGTTACGACACCCCCCGGGTCATATTCTAATCTTTTGGATAACATGATAGCCGTGGCTACTCGATTGGCAGCTCTCCCAGTTTAGGATGAGTCGCTAGCGGCGATGGAAATACGGAGAGCTGGAGAACTTCTTCAGACAGCGGTGGCTCAACAAGCGGCTTATTCATACAGTCATGATCGGATTCATTCAACACCTCGTCCAAGCCGGAGTTACAGCAGAAACATTGATGAACCGGCCGTGTCGAGCAGTGAGCGGCACCGTAATCAGCCTCGTAGGCTTGACCCGCTGCGCGCTGGTAATGATGGTCAGACTTTGGTGGACCAGGGCAGAGCGCGGCATGAGGCGGAATTGGCAGCTCAGCTGACGGCTCAACAACAATCTCCGGTTTATCCGTCAGCACCTGTCGAGGCAGGAGTGACCTCTAGAACCTTGGGTGTGCCATGCTTAGTGACATCTCTACACAATGAGCGTTTGCCTAAGGATTTTAAGGGCCCCCACAAGGTGCCTAATTACACGGCGGATCAGCCCCCAGAGGCTTGGATTGAGAGCTATGAGATGGCTATGGAGATGCTGGATGTTAGTGATGCTGCATGTGCTAAGTATTTTACCATGATGTTGGATGGGCCGGCTCGTACTTGGTTGAAAGGGTTGTCGGCTAACTCCATTGGGTCATGGGAGGAGTTGAAAAGTGATTTATTCAAAAATTTAAAGATACATGCAAGCAGCCAATGTCGATTCTGGAATTGGACTCTTGAGTCCAAGGTGAAGGTGAGTCAACAAAAAATTGGGTGCGCCGGATCTCAGCTGTTATACACTCATCGGACAGTATCAACGCCGGTTCAGCAGTCCTGATGTTGGAAAAGAACTACCATTTTCTTCCCCTTAAGCAGAAATTGTGGCGTCTTAAGCGTAATTGCAATGATATGGGGGAGCTCATGGTGGCTCTCGTCAAGTATGCCAACTCTGATATCACCAAAGACCCTGAGTTTGATGAGGAAAAGATTGGGAAAAGGAAGAAGAGTGGCAATGCAAAGGGACAACATAACACGGCGAGTCAAGGTGGCAATGGTAAACATAGGGCGGACGGCGGTTTAGACTTCATAGCTAACACCAACACGCAGAGTAATAACCAGCGTCGTAAGGGGAAAATGCCAGCGCCCTGTTTTGGAGGGCCGAAGTTGAACCTTGAGGCCATGATGAATCAGCCTTGCCCAAAGCACGGAACCTAGGATAAGCCGGCCAGTCATCTGTGGAAGGATTGCTTCATCATGAGGGAGTGTAGAAACTGTATTTTTTTTCAGAACAATCATGGCCCGCACGGTGGTTCAGGTTCCAGCTCTCATGGGCCTGGTTTTGGAGGTGGCTGTTCAAGCTCTAGCTTTCAGGGCCAAGGTAATCAAGGTGGTTTTAATCAGCAATCTGGCCAAGGGAATCAGCAACAGCAGTCTGGTTATCAGAGCAATCCAAAGTAGCTGAATAGTGGTCAATATCATATGTTCACCACAAGCATGTGCAAGCGAGATCAGAAAATCTATAAGCGGGGCGGTGAATTCAGTTGAGCCAGCAGTACCTCATTATTTGAGGTGGTCTGAGCAGCCTATTGTATGGAGCCAGGAGGATCACCCACCCCGGGTTGAAAATCCTGGTCAATTGGCGTTGGTAGTTGCTTGTCAGGTAGGAGGGTATAAGCTCACAAAGGTGCTCATGGATGGGGGCAGTAGCATCAATATCCTTTACTATGAGACTTTTCGTCGTATGAATTTAACTAACAAGGATCTTAAATGTCTTCTACTGTTTTCCATGGTGTGGTGCCTGGTAAATTGGCATATCCAGTGGGCAAGAAATCCCCCGTGGTGGCCTTTGGAGATGACCATGATTCCAGAGCTGAGAAACTGACCTTTGAGGTGCTTAAGATTAAAAGTCCTTATCATGCTTTGTTCGGGCAGCCGGCTTATGTGAAGTTTATGGCAAGGCCATGTTATGTTTATTTGCAGCTTAAAATGCCAGGTCATAAGGGCACCATCATGGTGCATGGTGATAGGAAGGTTGCTCTGGACTATGAAGAGGGTGATGCGGCGTATGCTGAGTCGGCATGTGCCACTGAGGAGTTAAAATTTTATAAAGATAATGTTGACCCGGTGGATATGACGCCTTTGAAGAAGCCAACTATAGAGAATGACCCCATGTTGAAGTTTAAGTCGGCAGATGACACTAAGATGGTTGATTTTGTTCCTGGTGACTCATCCAAGCAGTTCAGCATCATTGCAATATGGATCCGAAATAGGAAAGCGTGCAAATTGAGTTCATCCGTGAGAATGGATCCAAAATAGGAAAGCGCGCAAATTGAGTTCATCCGTGAGAATCAGGACATCTTTGCATGGAAACCTTCTGACATGCCAGATGTACTGAGGGAACTCACTGAGCACACACTGAATGTGGATCCAAAGTTTAAAATAGTCAAGCAATTCCTTCATCATTTTAATGAAGAGAGGCGCAAGGCAATTGGTGAAGAAGTGGCCCGGCTCTTAGCGGAAGGGTTCATCATTGAAGTTTTTCATCATGAGTGGTTGGCTAACCCGGTGCTGGTACTTGAGAAAAACGGCATGTCACGCCCAATATGCGATACTATCCTAAAGAGACTCAAAGGTCCCACCAAGGATAGAACCGCATATTGAAACGCTTTTGCATGGTGGATATCATTACATCAACATTACATAATAGATGGGGATACATACAAAAGGGCATACAATGCCACACGAATACAACATCATCATACACAAGAGCTACATCCGACTACGGATGAAACACAAACAGAAACTCAAACGACATCCACCCTGCTAGCCCAGGATGCCGACCTGGAACCTATCCCCTGATCAAAGAAGAAGTAGAAGAAGAACTCCAAACAGGCAAACATCGCTCTCGCATCAAGATCATCGCATTACCTGTACCTGCAACTGTTATTGTAGTAATCTGTGAGCCATGAGGACTCAGCAATCCCATTACCATGGGTATCAAGACTAGCAAAGCTTAATGGGAAAGGAAGGGGTAAAGTGGTGAGGTTGCAGCAATGACTAAGCATATATGGTGGCTAACATACGCAAATAAGAGCGAGAAGAGAGCAAACGGAACGGTCGTCAACTAGTAATGATCAAGAAGTGATCCTGAACTCCTACTTACGTCAAACATAACCCAAAACCGTGTTCACTTCCCGGACTCCGCCGAAAAGAGACCATCACGGCTACACACGCGGTTGATGCGTTTTTAATTCGGATCTAGTGTCAAGTTATCTACA
Source organism: Triticum aestivum (assembly GCF_018294505.1). Taxonomy (NCBI): domain Eukaryota; kingdom Viridiplantae; phylum Streptophyta; class Magnoliopsida; order Poales; family Poaceae; genus Triticum; species Triticum aestivum. Next base: position 144,969,193 of record NC_057804.1, read on the forward strand.
ACCGGACATTAACAATTCTCATCTGCCCATAACCGCGGGCACGGCTTTCGAAAGTTTATACCCTGCAGGGGTGTCCGAACTTAGCCCATGATAAGCTCTCGCGATCAACGAAGGATATACCTTCTCCCAGGAAGACCCAATCAGACTCGAAATCCCGGTTTACAAGACATTTCGACAATGGTAAGACAAGACCAGCAAGATCGCCCGATGCGCCGACAATCCCGATAGGAGGTGCACATATCTCGTTCTCAGGGCAACACCGGATGAGAAATCCGTACAACTAAAACCAGACCTCAAGTTTCCCTAAGGGGGCACTGCAAAGGGCTCTAGTTCGGACCAACACTTAGACAAGCATTGGGTTAATTACTCCCAAGGAAAATGTAGGTGGTGGTGAGGCAAATGGTAAAACCAATGTTGGGCCTTGCTGGAGGAGTTTTATTCAAAGCGAAGTGTCAAGGGGTCCCATAAATCACCCAACCGCGTTAGGAACGCAAAATCCGGGAACATAACACCAGTATGACGGAAACTAGGGCGGCAAGAGTGGAACAAAACACCAGGCATAAGGCCGAGCCTTCCACCCTTTACCAAGTATATAGATGCATTAATAATAATATAAGAGATATTGTGATATCCCAACATAATCCTGTCCGTCATGGAGAAATCTTCAACTTCACCTGCAACTAACAATGCTATAAGAGGGGCTGAGCAAAAGCGGTAACATAGCCAAGCAATGGTTTGCTAGGAAGGGTGAAAAAGGTTAGAGGCTGACATGGCAATTTGGGAGGCTTGATAAACAGGTGATAGGTACCGCACCATAGCGATAGAACGAAGCAACTAGCATAGCAATGGTAGTAGTGAGATCCAGGGTAGCGGTCATCTTGCTTGAAATCCCGCAAGGAAGAAGAACGAGTCCATGAAGAAGATGAAGCCACGAAGACGAACCAAACGTAGACGAACGAATCCTCACGATCGCAACGAAACGGGAACTATCGAGAAGAAGCACACAACATAGTAAACACACCACACATGAACAAGGCATGATGCACAAACAAGTATGATGCAAGACAAGACTACATGAAGCTACTCATGGCAAGATATGATGCAAACAAGAACAACACATCAAGGCAAGTTTAAATGAGGCCGGGAACAACATATAACAATCCCGGTAAGTCCTCATATGCAAATTTCGAAATTGGTCCAGATCTGAATAATCTTATGTTTAAGTTGTTAAACAGCAAGTTAAGATGCACCAAGATGATCTACACGAGATTCCAGTCAAGTTACATATAAAGTTCATTTAGTTCGGAGCTACGGCCTAGAAGATATGAGCAAAACAAGTTAACATGGCATTGATGCAAAATGCATACAAACATCAAGCAAACACCTCAAAACAAGGATGCAACAAGGTAATATGAAACTATATGCAATTCTAAGCAAGTTTCATATAGAGCACACTCAAAACGGAGCAACGGTTCAACACATACACTCTATACAAGTTATAGCAACAATCTGTCCAAAACAGCAACTAGGCATATTGCAAGCATCAAAACAATATGATACAACATCTCAACATAAGAACAAAAGGCATGGACATGATGTACAGGTAAAGCATAACAAAACATGAACACTGAGTTGTCTCCAGAAATTACTAGAACATGCTCAAACACACATGGCAAGATTGCAAATAATAACTGTTTCAGACTTTGCAGAAAATAACATCAGGTTGCAATGTTTAGAGCTATCAAATGACATGTTACAGGAACTTAACATGGCAAACAAATGAATGGAATGAAACTACTAATTTCATAGAACAAAAGTCCTTTACTGACCATGAGCCAAAAAGGATCATATGATATGATGGCACCCATGTAAACATGGCAAGTTTTATGACAGATGCAAACATGGCAGGAACAACGATAAGTAGGCATGTTGGTGAGCTTGTACCACTCACCACAGAGCAATATATGGAATTACAAGGCAACCAACAGTAAGAATACATGTTTATGAAGCTAAGCATGGCAAGATCAAGTTCATAGTATCCTTGGATCACTAACAACAATCATGGCAACATTGAACTTAATGTTAACAGGCTGACAGCAATATTATTTAGCAAGTTTGGAGCATGATAGCAACAATCTACAGCAAGGCATAAATGCAACTAGAGGCATGGATGGATAGAGCATGACATTTATAACAAAACATCCTTAGTGAACATCTCCAGATTATGCATGGAATGACTTGTAGCAGCAGGTTTACATAGCATCACAAAATAACAGATTCAGCCTAGCAAAACAGTAACAACAAGTACACTACTTCACGACCTAGATTCACTAACCACAAGTCATTGCATGACAAGATAAGCATAGAATCAGCAAGAAGAAATGTTTATGAAACTAACAAAGGCAAGACCAAGTTCATAGCATGCAAGGATCAACTACAACAACCTTGGCAAAATTTAATAACATGTAAACAATCTGCCAGGAAACTTTTTATAGCAAAAGTAGAGCAAGAAGATGACATGAGAGACTACTCCATAATTGCAAACAGGGGCACTAATGGATAGAGAATAACCATATGTTCAAAACATCCTTACTGAAGTATCTCAAAATATGCTTGGATCTCTCTGTAGCATCAAGTTTACATGGCATAAAAATAACAGCAGAACAGGGACTGAAATCAGCAACATCACGAAGCCTAGTTTGCATGCTTGTTCTAGTCACCACATTGATCACAAAAATACATGGAATACACCCCTGTAAATATGGCATGATGTAGCACATTGATCAAGTTTACATGTTTGATGTGTGCATCCTATGGGGAGACCTCCTCCGGCCGAATCTCGCCGGATCCGGCGCGGGGCGGCGAGGAGGCGCGGGGTGGCTGGCGAAGGAAGGCGGCGGTGGCGTCCGGCGAGGAGCGGAGCTCCAGCGGGGAAATCGGGGCCGCGGTGCCCCTGCCGGCGGGAAGGGAGAGGCGCGGCCGGGCGGAGGAGCTCCGGCCGGACGGGGCGCGAAGGGCGCGGGTGCGGCGTGGCGCGAGGAGGCGCGCGGTCGGGCCGAGCGGCTCGGGCGCGGCGCGCCGGCGGCGAAGGGTGGCGGGGCGGCGGCGGTCGCCGGCGGAGGTGGCGGGCGGCGGCGCGGGAGCGCTTCGGCGAGGCGGCGACGATGGGCGAAGGTGCGGGCGCGCTCGGGCGGCGGCGCGGGCACGCGGGCCGGGCGGGCCGTACGGCGGAGGCGGCGGGGAGTGCCACGTGGCGCTCCCTAGTTGGGCGAGGGGGCGGCGGCGGACGTGTCCGGCGCCGGGCGGACGTGTCCGGCGCGCGGAGGAAGAAAGGGGCTAGGGTTTGGACTTGGAATTTCGGGGGAGGGGCTCATTTATAGATTCTAGGAGTTAGGAGAGTCCAAATGGGGCACGGTTTTCGGCCACGCGATCGTGATCGAACGGCGGAGAGCATGGAGGGGGTTTGGATGGGTTTTGGGCCACTTTGGAGGGGTGTTGGGCTGCAACACAAAGAGGGCTTTTACGGTTACCCGGTTAACCGTTGGAGTATCAAACAGTCTCCAAATGGCACAAAACTTGACAGGCGGTCCACCGGTGCTATACCAAGGACGCTTGGCAAACCTCGGGCCATTCCGAGAAAGTTCAACACCCGCTCACAACAGAAGACAAAAGGGGAACGCCAGAGGGCATAGGAATGCCGGATTGCAAAACGGACAACGGGGAAAATGCTCGGATGCATGAGACGAACACGTATGCAAAATGAGATGCACATGATGACATGATAAAATGCAACATGCAAACAAATGACAAGGCAATGACGGCAAATAACTGGCGGACACCTGGCGCAACAAATCTGGGGCGTTACACGGCACTTGGCGTATGTGTGTGGATTATACAGGCCTTAATAAGGCCTGTCTGGCTGACCCGTTTGCTCTCCCTCGTGTTGATCAGATTATTGATGCCACGGTGGGTTGTGAGTGATTGAGCTTTTTGGATGCTTATTCTAGTTATTATCAGATCAAGATGGTAGTTAAGGACAGGAGACGACGGCTTTCATCACTACTGGAAACTGGGAATTTGGCATCAGCCAGCTCTTTGCCATCTGCCAGCTGATGGCAAAGAACGTCTTTGCCATCTGCTTATAAAAAATAGATGGCAAAGAACTGACAGACGGCAAAGAACATGGTTGCCATCAGCCAATTATTTGCCATCTGCTAGTGGATGGCAAATAATCTTTGCCATCTGCTAGCAGATGGCAAAGAGGTTGGCAAATATTGTGGCCGTCAAGAGTGTAACGGCGTACCAGCCCCACCTCTTTGCCATCTGCCAGCAGACGGTAAAGATTCTTTGCCATCTGCTGGCAGATGGCAAAGAGATGGGGTTATTTTTTTCCAGGTAAAAAAACTGTGGGGTTATTTTTGTTCTCATTGGTTGAAATGTTTGTGTCATGGATTTATGACATGGCATCCATCCATCCATCCATCCATCCATCCATCCCATTTATCTAAACAAAAAAAAGAAAAAGAACCCCCACCCTCCGGGCAGCCCAACCACCCAAACCCTATCCCATCCCACTCCATCGTCGCCGCCCCCAGATGCAATCTCGCCGCCACTCCATCCTTTCTAGCTCGCGCACGCTCGCCGCCGCCACGTCCGCCACCGCGGCCGCACTCAGGGTGCAACGGCCTCCTCCCCACTCGCCGCCCTCCTCGCCTCATCCAAGGCCGCCTCCTCATTCTACTCCGACGATGACGGCGGGATAGTCCAGCGGGGCCCGGCGCGGGCCTCGTCCGTCCCGACCCCCGACATCGTCCCAGCCAGGGCCACCTCCGCGCTTTTCCCCGCAGACGAGCGGGGCTCCCTCTTCGCGCGACTCCCTGTTCATTCTCAAGGAGGACAGAACCAGGCCTGTTGTGTGACAACACAATTGGAGAAGTAAAGGGGACGTTACTGACCATTTGCTACATAATTTTTGAAATAAGGTGCAAAAGTAAGTTCATGATCCAGATTAGTTGATCCAGTATGTGTGTTTGTGATATGAAACTGGAGATGATAGATAAGTCTTTTCACCGTAAACTGTATTTGGTGCTCTTTGCCTCTTTGGTTGCACTAGAGCAAACTAAACGATTGTTGCCACGGGGCTGCGGGCATGTGCTTGTAGGCAGTGTGTATGCTGATGCTCACATGCTCTGTTTTCCCATGATATAGGACCTCTCTATTCCTTAAACTGACATACATTTGTCTATTGGGTCATGCTATGGAATAAAGCTTTTCAGAATGAACATGATCACGGAGATATAACCAATCACCTTAAACTCAAATGTGTTCTTGTAAGCTGAGGCTTCATAGTATTAGTTGGAATATTGACCAGTGGGTGAGAGTAGTTGCAGGTTATTCATGGAATGGCAGGTGAGTGCACAGCTGCTAGTTACATACATCTCTTTAAGGTCAATTGTCTGCAGTCTTACCTTGTTGAGATCATCGTTTACCAGTGGGTGATGATTGGCAGAATATTGTCTTACCTTATTTCAGTAGCTGAATGTAATTATCAGGATTGTACTCTACTTTCTAGCTGAATGCAATTAACATGAACAAGGAGGATGAACAAGGAGGAGACCACCGTCAGAGGGGAGCTAGGAGGGGTCTGAAGCGGTCGTCTCTTTCGAGCGCAAAGACGGGTCTGCGGCGGATGCTGGGTTGCAGCTCAGGTCGATGGTGTGGCCATGGACACAACCTCCTCAACCTCGACAACCAATGCGTCGGTAGGGGAGCAACTAATTCCTGAACCTTTGCTTCTCCTCTTTTAATTCGAAGTTCTTAGTTTAGTTCCAGATTTCTATGCATGCCACCTTGTTATGATTAATTAGGTTAGTTTAGTTCCAGATTTCTGAAATCTACTCTACTTACTATTCAGGGTTGATTGCAAATTAGTTCGGGTACATCTGTAGTGGAGTAGAGTGTGGGGTGCCAAGAAGCAAACAAGATTTATCTCTTTCAATTCAGTTAATTTGCTTACTGAAATTAGGTTGCTGCCTCGATACAGTATTGTACAGTGGCTCTGCCCCAACTCTGTTGTACTGAACCTTATAGATTCAGTGTCAGTTTTTAGCTGTCATCTATCTCTTTAAGCGGCCCGGACCCACATCGGCTTCGCCCAACCGTCCGCATAGGATTCGCCCGGCTGCGGCTACCCTGCACACCAATCCAGCCATCCTGCACCGTCGTAGCTCCACCAAGGATAGCCCCTCCATCTGCTCCGTTGTGGTGCCTGACGAGCCAATCAGTGTGGCTTGCAGTCGAAGAGAAAGAGTAGGCGCTCTCTTCGTTCTCGATCTCTGATTGCTTCAGAAAAGTGAGCAATTTATAGCCTACATAGATAACTCGACTTGCATGTTCTAGGTATTAATCTGCCTCAAAGGTTCACAACCGATGTCACCAGAATTGAGGTGAGGCTATCCTATTAAAGCTAATAATAAAATGGTACACCTAATTTCTTGCCCATATTTTTTCATGCAAGGAGAGGGGTCCATCTCCGTGGTAGATACCATGAATCATCTCACCTGACCCTACCTAGATTAAGTTTCCATGCTTTAATTTGGTTCTTTCATACTCAACTGGTTTTTCTCACGTTTGTGTATTTGTTGTTCTATCTGTTCAATACGAGGGCTCAAAATATTGTTAGTATTTGATTTCCATGGCCATTAGCCTCTTTAGTCCTAGACTATTATAGTTTCTATATATAGTTTTTCTTCAGCCTATAAAATTTCTGTAATTTTTTCAGGAGCAGGAACATGCTTTTCAACTAATTTGATATCTACCTTTAGTACCAACCCTACTTACTGAATGGCTCAAACGCCCAAGCAAGATTTGAAGCCCTGGATCGAAACCAACTGCATCTCCCGCAGCTATCCCAAGTCCCAACTTCTCCAAGCACAGGTTTGCCATCAGTAGCTGCTGAGGCCTCCTTCTTTTGTCTCAAGCTCGGATCTGTGCAGTTATAGCGTCGACGTTCTAGACACACTTCGTACATCTTGACCGGACGTAACAGCCCTGCCCCAGCCCCAGCAGGCATGATCCAATCTGTCATACCTGACATGTTTGGCGCCTCATGTCAGGTCCCCCATACCTATGTCCGTCATGATCAGTCGACAAATGTCGATTCGTCTCCGACAGTCATGTCCCCTATATATGTACTTCTGTTGATCTGTCCACAAATGCCAATTCGTTAACAGTCAATTTCCCTGGATGGACGTCCATCGGGTCATCTATCCACAAATGCTGATTGATCTTGAACATACTGTAATTTTTGTTTCAAGTCTACCATGTTTTCTTAGTTCTATTTCTTTCTTTCATATTCTTTGAGCATGTGCCTGAATAGCAGACACACTTTTGTTTTACCTAAAATTGAATCTTTGTGCAGATCAATGATGTGGTGCAACTAGCAATCAAATATTTATGATCTCTCCACCGAGAATTAGAAATTAGAAACCACAGCTAAGTTTTGTTATGCAAACTTTTCTGAGAACATTTTTGTTATGCAAATTGTTGCACCGTGTTCTTTTAGAAAATCCTAATAGTAGAACTCAGAGAATGACACGTATGTCATCCACCATTACTTAACATTTTTTCGGATTAAAAGTTCAATAGAGCTCGGAATGTTATTTCTATCATTAATTTTCTCATATGTGTAGTTCAGAGTTCAGACTTGACTACAATGGAATAATTAATGTTTCTTTGATATTGTGCTTTACACCCCAAAAGGCAGTTCACGATCATAGCATTTTCTCAACTTTCTCGGTGGATTGCCTTGAGCATCGAAAGGGGATTCACAGATGGTGCAGGTGCAACTCTGACATAGTCCCATGTTGAGCCTGCAGATTTGGCTTTTCAGGAAATTCGTTCTAAAAAATACTCATTCTTTGCAAGCTTTCTACTTTTACCAAGGTAAGAAATTTGAATTTATTTTGTACTGTAATTTATGGTCTAAGATGAAGGTGTATGTTGTTCTGACCTTCACATTATTATGTTATATATGTTCCATAGCTCATGCATATGGCTTATTGATCATTATCTCATTCCCACATATTAGTATGATGGAAATTGAAGCAATCTTATTAGTCACTTATTTGATTGTTATTTTCTTAATTAATTATATTATCTCTTTGCACATTAATAATTAATTGTTACGATATCTAAAGAAACTATTTATTTAGTATGGTTGTGTATAACACATGATTTAATTTAGTTTTTTTGTTTGGGAGGTAACACAAGATTATCTTGATTGAAAACATCTATTTCTATTTGGACCATACTCATGTATTCCTATTGATAATCACCCCCCTTATATCCACACAAAATTACTTGCTCACACTTCCGCAGCAACGCGCGGGGGGTCATCTAGTTGAGTTAATTTGCTTGCTGAAATTAGGTTGATGCCTTGTGTACTGTTTTTCTTGATATGTTTGATGTTCATCGATCGTCCAGATTTACTAGCACACCAAATAGAATTTGGGACTGATGCCATTCAATAGATTTTCTAGACATTTTATTGTGTCTCATGCTGAAAAAGAAAATGCACAATGAGCTTGTTTGACTTTTTTGATGCTTAGAGTATACTTGATCAGGGGGCAGTGTTATTTCCTGTGATCTTTCATGTCATTTGCTAGTGTGATGCTTCAAGATGACAAATTTAAAAACCTAAACTATTGTAAATAAGCGTTCTGCATCTTGAGCATTTAAATGTGAGCACTTAACCATTGTACAACTTTTGCATATTTTGTTTTGTATTTCTTTTATAAATGATGATAGTCTATGCAAGATGTACACATGTTAATTTTTGTTGACTTGAATCTGTTATGCCCTTGATTTTTTTACTTAGCTTAACCCAGAACAACAACATCCTTGATATTTACTGATCCCCACCTCACTCTTTGCACTCGCAGACTTGAAGGCATCTATCGTCCCAGCATTCAGAATGGAGAAACTAGTGAGTTTCATATATGATCTGAATGAAATGTTTAGGACTTGCGGCAGTGGACTTTGCTACTGGTGCGATCTATTTCCTGTTTTTGTCTACTAATCATCAGTTACTAGAATTTACCTTCTGCCTGCTACTTCTTGTTTCTTGACGCCACTAGTTTATACTGAAATGTGGAGACTTTACACCTTGCAAGATCATTCGGTGGTGGTGACCCATATGATGGCGATTCGCTCCGGCCATTCCAGTTTTGGCGGTGGTGGTGTTGCTGCTCCTATGATGGTAGACTCGTCTGATTCCCCTAGTCGCATCCATGGTGATGAAGCTCGGCCTAGGCTAGAACCCCCTCCGGTGAGCTCCTCACGTCCTCTTATACCCCTTCTACTTGCTTGTTGGTTCTATGCTCCACCTTTGTGAGGTGTAATTGTTCAATTTTGTTCATAGTCGAGCATTGGATGATAATGGAATTGTCATGATGTACATGGTTCATGAACTATGCCAACCTGCAGCTTTGTTGTACTAGTAGTTTTCACAATCCATGCATATTTCCGCATCATAATAATCTTATTTTTCTAGTCTTCTTCTTCTAACTTTCTTCTTTCCCATTTTACAGATTTGCTTAAGATTACGGAAGAATGGGTTGATGGAGTGCTTGTATTTAGTTTTTGTTTTGACCTTGTAAAACTTGCTACCTATGGATGAAACTGTGTAATATTGATGAAACTATGTATATGTACGGATGAAACATGCTACTATTGGTAACATGTGTTGGATATATATGTGTTCAAGACTAATGGTAATATGTGTTGAATATGCTATATTGGTCATATAAATATATTTGTGTTTGATTTTCTGTGAAAATGAACTGATATAAGAAAAAACAAAATTAAATGGGGCAATATAATCACTTTGCCATCTGCTGGCAGATGGCAAAGAGCTTTGCCATTAGCTGGCAGATGGCAAAGAGGCCACGTGTCATCTACATGTAAAATTTGGGCTGGCCTATTTGGGCTCTTTGCCATCTGCTGGCAGACGGCAAAGCATGCAGCCTTTGCCATCTGCTGGCAGACGGCAAAGAGCCTGCAGCCTTTGCCATCTGCTGGCAGACGGCAAAGTATGCCGTTAGCCTTCTAACGGGGCTAGCCCCGTTAAGAGGCTTTGTCATCTGCCAGCTGATGGCAAAGGCACATGCTCTTTGCCATCAGCCAGCAGACGGCAAAGAAGCCTTTGCCGGCAGGGTTTCAGACAAACTGTTTGCCATCTGCTGGCAGATGGCAAAGCCTTTGCGATCCGCTGACCATGCCTTTGCCATCTGCCATGGTAGATGGCAAAGTGCCAGATTCCAGTAGTGCATCACTCCTTTTGGAGCCTTCTACTATGTGTCCATGCCCTTTGGGCTCAAAAGTGCCCAGGCAACTTACCAGCGATGTGTTCACAATTGCCTCCATGACTAGATTGGGCACAATGTTCATGCCTATGTGGATGATATCGTTGTGAAATCCAGGAAGAAGGAGACTTTGATAGATGATTTGAAAGAGATCTTTGACAATCTTCGGGTCTATAAAATGATGCTTAACCCGGCCAAGTGTGTCTTTGGCATGCCAGCAGGCAAGTTATTGGGTTTCTTGGTTTCTAAGAGGGGCATTGAAGCTAACCTAGAGAAAATCAAGGCCATCACTTCTTTTGCTAAGTCGGCATGTATCAATGACGTCCAGTAGTTGGCGGGTTGTATTGCAGCTTTGAGCCGGTTTATAAGCCGCCTGGGAGAGAAGGCTATCCCTTTGTATCAAATGATGAAGAAGACATATGACTTTGTCTGGAGCGATGCTGCTAATGAGGCGATTGAGGGGCTTAAAAGACAGTTGGCTGAGCCGCCGGTTCTTGCAACTCCTATTGAGAAGGAGCCCTTACTTTTATATGTTGCTGCAAACAACAGAGCTGTCAGTGTGGCAGTTGTGGTTGAAAGGAAGGAGTCAGGCAAGGAGTATCCAATTCAAAGGCCGATTTATTATGCCTGTGAGTTGCTCATTGAGTCTAAGCAGAGATACCCACATTGGCAGAAATTGGTTTACGGTGTGTTCATGGCTAGCCGCAAGTTGAAGCAATATTTCCTTGCTCATCCCATCACCGTGGTTAGTTCTGCTCCCACTAGTGCAGGATGCTGCTAACGCCACACTATGATCACATACCCATTGAGAAATTGTGTGCAATGCAATAATCGCAAATGGTGGTGTAAGAGAACTGTCAAAAATGTGCAAAACGTTTGCGATGACGGATGCATCCAACACGGTTCAGATTTTAGTTGCGTCTGCGATGCAGGGCATATGGTTTAGTTCAGTTAACTGTTTGCGATGAGGAGTAACAAAAGAAATGGGCAGCCAGATGAAGGTGTGTTCAATACACAGCATACAGTTCACCAGGATGAACCGTTTGTGATTAGGCAACACAAAAGAAACGGTCAGCCAGATCAAGGTGTGTGCGATATACAGCATGCGGTTCACTCGGATGAACTGTTTGTGTTGAGACAAGAGAACATAAACGGTTCAATATAACAAGATGTGTGTGATACGTGACAAACAGGTCTGTAATCAGAAATGTGTGCGAAGACCGATAATAACACAAACGGTTGCTGCTAATATGATGTGTGTGTTGTGCGATGGGATTGCATACAGAACAACAACATACATATTACATGCATGATTAACCAAATTAAACATCCAATTACATAGGTGGCTACTACAACCATGGGATTTGCACACGTCAAAGTAAACTATTACATGCATAATTTCATAGGTGGCTACTACACACATGACACTTCCACACACCAATAAAGTAAAGTATATATTACATGCATGATTAACTAGCATAAATGATCATCTGATCATCATCTACATCTTGTGACGCTTGCTCTGCTTGTGGCTCGATCCGGGCTCATAGATTTGGGTAACGAGGCACTTCCTCATGTCAACGATCCGCCTGTGCATCTAGTAGCATGTGTACACGCTCTTGGCCGCAAACCTGAGGCCAGGTTCATCCAGTCGCTGCATCCAGGCCATGTGCCAGGATACAGGATTTGTTCTCTGGGCATCCTGCTTCATCTTTTTCGTAGTAGGGGTCGATGATGGCTGAGGCGAGTTCGACGAAGGAGTCCTTCTTCATGCTGCCCCCGACCCTGTAGTGGTCACAGATTTCGACAAGGTTCTGGCAGGCCAAGCCCGTAACACTAAGCTCTTTTACATCATCGGTGGTTTCCACTGTGGTGAACTTGTAGTCGGTGATGTTGACAAACCTGTTGAAACAGTCGCAAGGCTCTTTGGCCATACAGTAGTGGTAGATGAGGACATGATGGCGCATGCACAACTGGGCGACGGCAACCTTCTGATTTATGCCGGGACGACTGGCGGTGTACTGGAGGTCGATGCAGACCACCTTGTACTTGTCTCCAGCAAGCAACTGCTCAACGGTGTTGATGTAGTCATCCACCACGGCAGGGTCGATGGTGTACACCACCGAGAGATCCGTCCACCTCGCGTGGGTCTCCACTTTATGCTCGCCGAACTCCATTGGAGTGCCACTAGACATCCCCTCTCTATATGTCGTCGTGGGTGTGCTTGTTGTGTTGTGGGGCGTGATCGAAAGGTTGAAGAGACTAAGGTTATAATAGCCGCAAGAATTAAAGGGGAAGCCGGCCGGCCTAGAATATTGATTGGCACGCCCTGATGGCAGTTCTAATTCACATTGTGTAACTCCATCGTGTCGCACGTAACTGCATCGCGTGGCAACGCACGCGGCGCAGCCGCATGAATATGGACGCCCGGCGTGATCGTGCGCAGGCCCAACCGCTGGCAGAGCGCGCGCGGAGGGACGCGAGCAGAGTGCTCCGCGGTCGCCTCAACGGAGAGAAACCATATATATGCATATAGCAGTTGAATACGCAAGGAAAAGCTGTCCACAACCCGAGCGCGCTGATGGACGCGAATAGGGCGCACCGTGGTGCCTAATGGCGAGCACATCGCGCTGTGGCGTCTAACGGCGAGCAGAGCTTGCCGAGGGACATGAGCAGAGGCCGGCACCATGTGTGTTGTGGGCAAACGCTTGCTGGTATATAACCTCAAATTTAACCAACAAAATGATAATGCATGTTACAAAAATTATATAACTGGAAACTATGTTCAAATATGAATCCGACGATATAATCTCTGGCGACATGCATTCATATTTTATTAATTAAATCCTACTTATAAACTAGGACGGGCGTATAGTATCGCAAATGTTTTTTTATTAAACGTATGTGTACGTGTCCTTTCGTCCTTCTCTCGCATGTCTTGTCACTCCGCTGCCGCAGACGGTTCAAGTGCAAGCTTGAGCAGCGCGCGGGGGCGTTCTTTTGGCCAAATGGTGCTGAGCCCGTTCCCGCGCAACCGCGCAGGTTCCCGTGCAAGCTTCCCGCCCGACTCAGTGAAATCCCCCAAAATCCCAATGCTTATCAGCCTACTATATAAACCCTCACGACCGGTGAGTCGTGCATCACATTTTCCCCTCCCTCCCTGTAGCTTATCTCGTCTGCTTCTCCCAAAATCTGCAATGGCACCGGATTTTCATTGTCGCTTAGCCACTCCGTCGTCATCAGAGGACAGCTCCAGCTGGGAGGCTACACCGCGGCGGTGGCGCAGTCCCCGGTGTAGTGTAGTGTGCGCGGTATCCCAGTTGGGTGTGCGTGGAACACGCATCACACACTCGGCCGCCAGTGCCCGTCAGCAGCTATTGCCGGCCGCCGTTGCCGCCACAGCTCTGTTGAAAGCCAGGGCCATCACCCACTCCACTGACGTGGCCATCACCCGCTCCGCCGCCGTGGTCATCACCCGCTCCGCCGCCGTCGCCATCACCCCACTGCCGGCCACTATGGTCATCACCCTCTCAGCCACCACGGCCCGAAGGCGGGAGGTGGTATTCATGGCCGCCACCCCATCATCGTCCGCCATGGTAGCTAGTCAACTATCGACCATCGAGATCATCACCCGCATCGCCACCGCCACCCACAGGAGGGACGCGGTGGTCGAAGCCCACCGTGCGGCAGCGACCTTGCATGCTACATCGAGTTCCTGCGGGAGGAGGGGGAGGAGCACCTCGTCGAGCATGCAAAGAGCCTTACTACCGCCGTGGCCGGCGCACACGCCAACGCAGAGGCGAGGAATTAGGAAATCTATGAGGAGAACCACCGCTTCGAGAGGGTCGTCTGGAGCGGCAAATGGCATTCGAGGTGAGCGTCGCTGAAGGTGGAGCAGCGGCAGACACCGTATTGCAGTTGTCCAGCTCGTTGGTAGCCTCCTCCTCCTCTTCCTCTTACTGAGCGCACTCAGCAGAGGAGAGGCTGCCGGAAGTAGTACAAAGCCCCTCCATCGTAGTACTTAGGGGCTATTTTTTCTGTTCATCTGACTATAGATCTGGTGGAACTGTACAACGTACTTAAAATTAGCTAGTATATATAGTTGAACTAGCTATTTCAGTACGTGGTTGGCAACAATTGGGGAAAAGTTTGGTCGGTTCAGCTCTAAATTTGAATTGTTTGTATAAATTAAGCACGACTGCTTAATCTATAAATGAAATCTATGCTTAATTACTGATTTTTAGTTGCAAAAATTAGATAGTGCTAGTGATTTTTAGCTGCATATTTTGACAAATCGCAGTGTTACAAGGATTGACAAATGGCAATGTTACTAGATCAACAAATGTCAATCTATCAGTTTGAAAAATGGCAATATACCCAATATGACAGATGCAAATCTTACCAAATTGTCTGTACTGGTTGCACACGGGTCATCCGAAAAAACCGTTTGCATTGAAGGGAGGTAGAAATCCTGCTGGCCAAATTTTCTCTTGGCTTACCACCGAAGTCTCACTTTGCATACCTTATTCAATTTGAACTATTTGCGTTGAAGAGATGCACAAATCATGCACAGCGAATTTTCCCTTGGCTTACTGCGGAAGCCATAGCTCTCACTTTGCATACAGGTGTTCTATCTAGAATGTTTGTGATGAAGAGCTGCACAAATCCTTCTCGGCACATTTTCCCTTGGCTTACTGGGGAAGCTGTCAGTGTACATACGGGTGTTCTACCTAAAACATTTACGATGTTAGAGTGGCAGCTAGTTGTTTCAAAATGCCTTTGTTGACTGTTATTCGAGTGTGCCTTCTCTCAAAATGGACACAAAAATTACCACAACATGTCGGGTGCCATTCCATGATAGCATGCCAAGTTTCATGAATTTCAGACGAGTTTTGGATTTACTAGAATTTAAAAATAAAGTATCTTAATGTTTTGCCGGCAGTCAATAGTGATGGTGTTTGAAATTCATTCCCATTTCTTGCATGGGACCTAAGCATGCACCAAAGGACACAGATTTGATTTTTCAACCAATTTATATGCACTGGAGCATGTGCATGTAGTTCAAATTTGAATTATGCACATAAAATGCCTAGAAAACCCAGTGAATATATAAAAATGTCCAAACGAACCCCGAAAAATTCCAAAATTGAACACAACACTCATGTTGTTCTATGTTGACACTAGAATTTTTTTTGAAAGCAATAATAGGCAATGGATATCGTTTTGTCCCCAAAGGTGGCACATTCCCTACCGAAACCATCAAGCTTTTTGTGAGAAGCTCTAGTTTGTGAGAAGCTTATACCCAAACATGTGCCAAATGGGACAAAATATTTACCATGGCATGTCCAGTGCCATTCCATGCTAGCATGCCAGGTTTCACGATTTTCAGACGAGTTTTAGATTTACTAGAATTTAAAAACCAGGTATTTCAATGTTTGCGGACGAGTGACGGTGGCAGGGTGTTTGACATTCATTCCCATTTCTTGCATGGGACCTAAGCATGCAACCAAGGAGACATATTTAAATTTTCAACCAATTTATATGCATCAGAGAATGTGCATGTAGTTCAAATTTTAATTATGCACATAAATGCATTGAAAACTCAATTAATGCATAAGAAATGTGCTAACGAACCCCAAAAATTCGAAAATTTAACACAACACTCATGTTGTTCTATGTTGACACTAGAGAAAAAATTGAAATCCAAAAGAGGCAACGGCTATCGTTTCGTCCAGAAAGGTGAATCGTTCCCTACCGAAACCATCAGGCTTGTTGTGAGAAGCTTATACCCAAACCTGCCCCAAATGGGACAAAAAAATTACGATGGCCTGTTGATGCCGCTCCATGATAGCATGCCATGTTTCATGAATTACAGACGAGTTTTGGATTTACTAGAGTTCAAAAATCAGGTATCTCAATGTTTGTGGCCGAGTGACAGTGGCAGGGTGTTTGACATTCATTCCCATTTCTTGCATGGGACCTAAGCATGCAACCAAGGAGACATATTTGAATTTTCAACCAATTTATATGCATTAGAGCATGTACATCTAGTTCAAATTTGAATTATGCACATAAATGCATTGAAAGGTCAATTAATGCATAAAAATGTCCAAACGAACCCCAAAAAATTCCAAAATTTAACACAACACTCATGTTGTTCTATGTTGACACTAGAGCAAAAATTGAAATCAAGAAGAGGCAACGGATATCGTTTCGTCCAGAAAGGTGAAGCGTTCCCTACCGTAACCATGAGGCTTGTTGCGAGAAGCTCTGGTTTGTGAGAAGCTTATACCCCAACCTGCCCCAAATGGGACAATATTTTTACCACTACATGTTGCTGCCGTTCCATGATAGCATGTCAAGTTTCATGAATTTCAGACGAGTTATCGATTTACTAGAATTTTAAAACCATGTATCTCAATGTTAGGGGCCGAGCGACGGTGGCAAAGGTGTTTGACATTCATTCCCATTTCTTGCATGGGACCTAAGGTTGCAACCAAGGACACACATTTCATTTTTCAACCCATTTATATGCACTGGAGCATGTGCATGTAGTTTTGAATTATGCACATGAATGCATAGAAAACTCAGTTAATGTATAAAAATGTCCACACGAACCCCGAAATATCCCCAAAAAATTGCAAACACTCATGTTGTTCTATGTTGACACGAGAAATTTTTTGAAAGTAAGAAGATGCAACAAATACCGTTTCATCCCCAAGGTGGCACATTCCCTACTGAAACCATCATGCTTGTTGTGAGAGAAGCTCTGGTTTGGGAGAAGTTTATACCATAACCTGGCCCAAATGGGACATTATTTTTTTACCATAGCATCTTGATGCCATTCCATGATAGCATGCCAAGGTTCATGAATTTCAGACGACTTTTGTATTTACTAGAATTATGAAAGCAAGCACCTCAACGTTTGCCGGAGAGCCACGGTGTCGTGCTGTTTGAAATTCATCCCCATTTCTTGAATGGGACGTAAGCATCAACCCATGGACACATATATCATTTTACAACCCATTTTGGTGCACTGGATCATGTGATTGTGGTTTAATTTTGAATTGTGCACCGTAAATGCCTAGAAAACCAAGTGGTCGTATAAAAATGTCCAAATGAACCCTGAATAATTCCAAAAAATTTACGCAACACCTATAGATGCATGTTGACTATAGATAGAAGTTCTAGCAATTTAGACACCATCCTTTGCAGCTCTGACCCCATTATGTAATTCAAATCAAGATGAAAAATCAAGTAGATCCCACACAGTTGCTTATCACCAACCGTGTGAGATGCAGTACAAAATATCCTGGAGCATCATCGGTGTATAGTACGCCTATGGCTTACGCGAGAAGGTTCATCGGCTACAGTCCATAGCCGGTGTGTCAAGCACACTAGCTCGCTCCCCAAATGTCATTTCACTCTTCAATCGTCGCTGACGAAAGATGGGGACGTGGACTCGCCAAATCAAAAGAAGCTTCTCTGACAACGGTCGGCAACCCACCGCCAAAGAGTTGGCAATCGCCAAGAGCGTTTGAGCAGCCGTCCATTCCTGTGCGGCATACCTTGCCACGATGGAGCCCGCCAAAGCCCAGATGGCGGCCGCCCATGCCCAGCTCGTGGCGGCCTTTTCCAAAGAGATGGCGGACACGGATGGAGAGATGCTTGCCGAGTATGGTGTGATGGATGCCATGGAGCCCCTTCCCCAGTCGACCGTCGGGTGCGAGCTCGACATGGAGGAGGCGGCGGAGATCGACGAGCACCAGCCATAGTAGTACTCTTTGTTTTGTTTAATTAAGATCGCCAGTCTTTAATTTGTTAGAGTAATGCTTAGGCCAGTTAGCTCTGTTTAATTGCTGAACTTGCTCGATTAAGAAGTGTGGGTGTGTTGTAGTCTCCTTTGTGTACCCAAATTATGCAATGACGTGGATGAGCAATGTAACCATTTTGACGTTCAAACTCATCGCACACGGGTTAAGCTATCTGAATCATTTGTGATGTTCACATATCATACACAGTACTGAATAAGGGACCGTGTCTGATGACACTTTGTGCGCCAGTTTTTCATTAAAGCGATTCCAAATTTTCGGCTTCCGCGAAAATATCTACCTTCCCGCCCCTCCCCTTACCAAAATCCACATTTCCCCTGTTTCCGCCTTCCTTTCCAAGTTGAAACCTTCACTCCTTGCTTGCAGCACCACCTCCCTCACCGGCGACCCTCCTTCATGCTGCTCGGCCTTGCCTATCCAGGCAGGTAATCCACACCCGACCCCCATCCTCCTCCTCCTTCCACATCCCACATGCCCCGACTGCCGGCGAGCGCAACACCTTCCACCCAAATCACCGACCCCTCCACCAAATAAGCGCCGCCCTAAGCCATGGTGCACGCAGTATAGCTGGGATCGCAAGGAGCATTTGGCAATGGAGAAGAAAATCGTAGCCGCACGCACGGATGAGGTCGTGATGGCTGCCATTCATGCCGACCCCCTGATCTTGCAGGAGCACCTTGCCATTTGCTAGCTACACCGGTTAAGCATACTCGGTTTACGCGTTGTGTGTGCTGCTCCTGCCTTTCCTTAACAAATTCTAGTGGATTGTCCTATCTACTTTTACCATGCAATCTGTTGCTCTAGTGTATATGTTCTATATGTCGTGCAATGTGGTGCTCACTTATTGATTGTTTGGTTAATTAGTTGTCGTGTTCAGTTAACTGTTTGGTTCAATTTTGCAAATGTGATGTTCAATTCTTCAAGGTGCAATTTTGTATTGTCTTCCATGTGAGAAATAAATCGAATTTTTCTTTAAAAAATACATGAGAAACAAATCCAATTGCTATATTTCCAAGTTGTCAAGCATGCTTGGTTTGGTTAACTATTTGATCTTCTACTATGTTATACATCATGCAAAGTGGTGCTCAGTTAATGTTTGGTTTCTTTGTTGTGGTGTTTAGTTAACTGTTTGGTTCCATTCTGCAATGCAATGTTCAGTTGTTGTGGGTGCATTCTATTATCATATACCATGTGAGAAATAAATTGGATTTGGCTATACTAAATACATGAGAAACAAATACAATTGCTATATTTCCAAGTTGTTAAGCATGCTTGGTTTGGTTAACTGTCTGATCTTCTATTAGGAGTATGTTATATTATGCAATGTGGTGCTCAGTTAATGTTTGGTTCATTTGTTGTGGTGTTTAGTTAACTAATTGGTTCAATTCTGCAATGCAATGTCCAATTGTTGTGGGTAGAATTTTGTATTGTTGTGCATGTGAGGAATAATCGAATTTGGCTGCACTTAATACATGGAAAACATATACAATTGCTATATTTCCTAGGTCTTAATGATGCTTGGTTTGGATAAATGGGTTTTTTCCATGTGGCTTGAAGTAATCTAATGAATCTGCAATGTGCTTATTTTTAATCAACATATTTTACTAATAGCATGCAGACCCTCACTTAACCTGATCACTAACTACCTTATATGTGTTATAGGGAAGCAATGGGAAGCACTGAGGTTTACAATCGAGGTTTGCACATGCATGGTCCTTTGTCTATAGCACATTATTGTGCAATTGCAGGAACCATTCTAATACTTAGGTTTTAAACAATTTGGTCTTGCACATGTAGGTCCTGCTATCAGAGGTTTTGACCCTTTTTGCATATGGCAAAATGAGTTGTCCATGAATATCAGTCAAGTCAAGAAACTCAGAAAGATTGTTAGGATAAAGAAATTAGCGACAAAAAACAACAAGATCTTTGTCTGCACAATGAAGAAGACATCAGTTCACTACAGGATGGTACTAACTGTTATACCTTGTCTTTTTTATTCCTTTGCCCCATTTCCAATATCGAGAAGATATTTATGCACATCCTTATCTTCAGGCCTTTCCAAACCAATTCACTGATGATTATCTCTCAAACCACCTGTATGGACAGGAGGCGAGGAAGGTATCCATACAACTCCCACGGTTCAATATTGAATTTCCTGAAGAGGACGAAGGATGGACGGTCAATCATCCATAGGCACTGGCCTAAAGTTGCAAAGACCTTCAACATCAATGAAGGCTCAATATTCGCCTTTCGCTGCAGCAATTTTCCCGATGAGATGCATCTGTCTATGTACCGTCTATGATGCTAATTTCGAAAGGTTCTAGATGTTGCATGTGAAACTTGGTGCTGGTGCAGTTTTGTAATGTTGTAGCTGAGTACTGAAGCTATATCATGTTGTACTCTGATGTATTTCAATTATGAAATCCTGCTTCCTTAATATGGGAATGAAATATATTATGTGTTTAATATGAATGTCAATTAGATTAATAAATGGATTATTAATAATAGGGCAATTAGCCTGCTAATTGGTTTTTGCTATTGCAAACAGTTATTGAGAAAATACCGTGGGCGATGACCTAAGGCAACACACACAGTTTCTAGGAATATACCGTGTTGGATCGATGAGCAATCACACACAACATTCTCTTCAAAACTATTTGTGTTAGGCCACCTTGCGCAAACGTTTACCACATAAAAGCTGTGTGTCATGGATATCCTTTTTCACACAGTTTCTTCTACGCACCGTGTGTGATGCATTCAATAGTGAAAACAATAAAATTATTAATATTATGTGCAATCGGAACGCCATCACAAATGATTTAACGGGGAAAATTGTGTGTGATGTACCTACGAACAGAAACGTTTTCTTCATAGCGACTGTGTGGGATGTATATACGAATGGAAACGTTTAGCTGGGACTGACTGTGTGGGATGTACTTAAGACCGGAAACGATTTCGCCCGTATAATTTTATTTTGGAGCACTACTGTATGTATAACTGTATTTGATCGCTCGCCGATCACACACGACCTCATTTTGCCGAGCGTGTGTGCCAGGAGGGCATATCCCCGATGGTTTCTGGGTCGTGTGGGAAGGACCCCCCCTATCGCCCACACTCACTAGGTGACGGTTCCAAATGTCATCGCGGAAAGGGGTTAAAAACCATTTGTATAGCACCGACATGTACCAGTGTCCCTTGGGGGATATTATTCAAAACAGAGAAGCCACAAGTCGGGTAGCTAAGTGGGCCATTGAGCTTGGACCCCATGGCTTGAAGTATGTGCCTCGGACGGCTATAAAATCTCAGGCACTTGTGGACTTCATCAATGATTGGACAGAGCTGCAGATGCCTGAGGACAACCCGGATAACACACATTGGACTATTCATTTCGATGTATACACGCAATTGGAAGGCTCGGGGGCTGGAGTTATATTGACTTCCCCACGAGGTGATAAATTTTGCTATGTTTTAAGGTTGATGTTCCCTTGCACTATCAATGTAGCTGAGTATGAAGCCTTACTCCATGGTCTTCGAATGGCTAAAGAGATGAATCTAAGTCAGGTGAGGTGTTTTGGTGACTCAGATTTGGTGGCTCAGCAAGTGTCAGGAACTTGGGATTCAAAGGATCCACTCATGGCGGCTTATCGCCGAGAGGTTGATACTATTGCTGGTCATTCAAAGGTTATCAAGTGGAGCATGTTGGTCGTAGGAAAAATGAAGCCGTTGATGATTTAAGCCAGCTGGGGTCTCAGTGTAAGCCGGTACCCCCTAATGTTTTCCTCGATGTTTTGCATAACCCATCAGTTAAGTTGCCTATGGAGGAAGATGTGGTAGTTCCTGACCCGGAGGCACAGTTGGTGGCGGCTCTCCATGTTATCCCTGATTGGATTGTTCCATATTTGGCTTATATGACCTGGGGCGAGTTACCTGAGAATGAAACCTTGGCCAAGCAAATAACCGGGAGGTCTAAGTCAATGACTATTGTCAATGGTGAGCTACATAGATGAAGTGTTACAGGAGTGTTTCAACGATGCATTTATCGTGGGGAGGGCCGTGAAATTCTAAGGGAGATTCGTGAAGGAGATTGCGGTCATCATGCCAGTTCTAAGTCTCTTGTTGCTAAAGCTTTTCGTCATGGGTTTTATTGGCTGACGGCTCATGCTGATGTAGAAGATCTGGTCAATAAGTGTGATGGTTGTCAAAAAATTTCAAGATGAGCTCATGTGTCAGCTCAAGAATTAAGGATGATTCCAATTACTTGGCTGTTTGCAGTCTGGGGGACTGGATATGGTTGGGCCTTTAAAAAGGTCCATGGACAAAAAGACGCATCTCCTGCTAGTTGTTGACAAGTTTACAAAATGGGTGGAAGCTGAGCCGATCGGTAAATGTGATGCAGTGACGGCGGTTCAGTTCATCAAAAAGGTGATCTTTTGTTTTGGATACCCTCATAGTATCATTACAGATAATGGTACTAATCTATCCAAGGGTGCAATGAAAGAGTTCTATCAATAAGAGCATATCTAGCTTGATGTATCATCGGTGGCTCACCCCCCGTCTAATGGTCAAGCTGAAAGAGCCAATCAAGAAATCTTGAGAGGTATCAAACCCCGGCTTATGGTCCCTTTGCAGAGGACGCCGGGTTGTTGGGTGGAATAATTGCCGTCGGTGCTTTGGAGTATCAATACCACCCCCAACAGATCTACGGCTTACACGCCTTTCTTCATGGTTTATGGAGCAGAGGTGGTTCTCCCTAGTGACATACGTCACGACTCGCCCCGTGTGGCGGCTTATGTTGATGTTGATAATGAGAAAGCACATCGGGATGCTGTTGACCTTTTGGATGAAGAGCGTGACCTTGCGGTGGCTCGTTCAGAGATTTACCAGCAAGATCTGCTTCATTATCACAGTCGACGGGTTAAAACCAGAACCTTTCAAGAAGGAGATTTGGTGCTCCGGCTCATCCAAAATCAAACTGACATGCACAAGTTATCCCCACCTTGGGAAGGGCACTTTGTGGTCAGCAAAAATCTGAACAACGGGTCATACTACCTTATCGATGTTCGAGACCACAAGGACTCATGCACGTCGGAAGAGGAGACCCACCGGTCGTGGAATATTGCTCATCTTCGGCCTTATTACACAGGAGCCACCGGCTCTTGTGATGTACATATTTTTACCAATGTATATATTATTAGTGTGATAAAGTCGGCATCCCTGATGATTTAGGGCCTCTGTCATTTCATTTCTGAGAATCTGAGTCTTTATTGTTACTTCATAAGGTCACTTGGGGGCTTCCTGCTCATTGAGCGTAGCTATGACTACCCTTTTGATTCGGCTTGTATGCCTTGATTACAAAATAAATGGGGGCTTCCTTCTCATTGAGCATAGCTATGACTACCCTACTGGTCAGGCTTGTACGCCTGGATCAAAATATTACTTGGGGGCTCCTTGTTAACTGAACAGAGCTTTGTTGTCCCCCGTAATAGGCTTGGACTCCAGGTTATCCTGCCTTTGTATACTTGCCACTCCGACCAGGTAATCCTGGAATGACTCGTCGTACTCTTGACAGTCAATCTTATAAAGACCCTGAACTTGCCAAAGTTAAAACGGTGATTGGTCATATGAGGCCCGGCTTACAGGTTTGAATTAAGGAATAACTCAGTGGCTGTGTAACCCTTGAATAGCACTTGATGTTGAGGCTTGGCAGCCTTTGAATGCCTTGTTTTTCTGGTTTATATTGACTTTGAATCTTTTTTGACGATTTCTGTTTGTACCATATTGATATATGGTTGAAAGATGATTCAGGTCATGATGCCTTTATCTTTATTTAATAATATCTGGTGTTTTGTCAACCCGGCCTGGCTTTGGATGATAAGTCGCCAGTATATGATGATTATATGTTTGGAGTCCTGTACTCTAAAGATTTGGGATGTCACCCTTTGTTGTCTATGGCATTGTAAGCCGACAGTATGAATAAATTGCACAGAGCATTGCGCTCAGAGTCTGGGTTGTTACCCTTACTGCATATGGCATGTTAAGCCAGCAATACACATAAGTATCACAAGTATGATATTTATTTAATTATAATTATATGTGGTTTTCATAAACCGGCTCTAGTTATGGACGATGTAGTCACCGGTGGTTTTTATGGGGTATTATGACCCGCCTTGGGGTAACCTATCAAGGCACTTGTGCTCTGTTTGTATGCAGGGTTTATGACAACATGATCAAGCAAAGTTGATAATGATTATGAGCATAATCAGTGGATCGTCAAATAAGATCAAAACGGTTCATAAGTGTTATGCAGATCAACAGACGTGATGGCATGACAGATAATTGTTTTCCAGCTAGCCTATTACAAGGCAACAGACGGCCCCAAAGAATAAGTGTTTTGGTAATGTATCTTAGCTGACAGATGCTAAGCTGACCTGCGGTTTACTGATCTTGGCCTTGACGAGTTGAGGGTTCCGGGTCATCTAGCACTGGTTCATCGTCCTCCTCTTCACCCATTGGCTGGAAGTCGGAGGTTGCCCAGTTGATCCCAGTCAAAGCCTTGAATACAGCCTCTTCACAAGTAAGTGTTGATGGGTCAATGTCAGGGGCAAAAGTGTGCTTACGAATTGGAGGAGTAAGGTCCTGGCATTCAAGGATTGGCGCTTTGACCTTCTTATTGTCAGCATCATAAACCGCCTGATAATGTGACAGGTTGGTGTCCTCAGCTAGTTTGCTTGCTAGCGGGCGCATTTCTCTTACTATCGCCACAAAATCAGCAGCGCTGAAGGGAGACCCGTCCTCCTTGACGTTGGGGAAGCCAATGGCCAAGTCTTCTGGGTCAAGATCTGCTTGCCATGCTTTAGCCCAGGTTAGCGCGGTGATTGCACCGGCCCTAGCAGCTGATTTCTTCAGCTCTTCAACTCGTTGGGGCAGCATAGATAACTTTTCCAGCATGTCCTTGATGAGGGTTGGCGGTTGTTTTTTGTGCGAGGCAACAAAGATAGCTCGTTGTGCGCCAGTGTATAGTTTCTCTATCAGAGTATACGCGGCTTTCAGCTTCTTGCGCATATCTGAGCCAAGATGGGCGATTCTAGAGCCTGCAGTACCAAGTAAATCTGTAAGATGGATGAATGAGTATTACAATACATTGGTAGTAACAAATTGAGATGAAGTTACTTACCGAAGATGGCAGCGGTCATGGCATTTACTTTATGTTTTAAACCGGCAAGCTCTTCAGCCACCGGCTTAAGAGCTACTTCTGCTTCCTCGGCTCTCCTCAACAGAGTTGTTTTCTCTATCTCCTAGCCTACCTGGTCAGCCTTGAAGTTCTTCTTCAGCTTTTCCATCTCTGCCATGGCGGTGGTCAATTCTGCTTTGGCCTTGGAGGTTTCAGATTGCTGAGAATTTATATTCTCTTGAAGACCGGTGACTTGGGATTCTTTGACAATAAGTTCAGCCTGCGGGATATAAAGAATAGGCGGGGTTACAATCATCTTATTTAGAAGTCCCAAGCACAATACAAATATTTCACTTGGCACTTGGGGGCTAATGCACATTGCTCTTTTCTGAAGACAATTTTATGATGACCCGGCTACATTATGGTGACTATAGCCGATTCATGGGGGCTATATGCTTGGATTTTATGGACAAATATGGTAATGATACCCGGATGATCTTGACAGTTTAAGACGGCCCTTGGGGGCTATAGGTGCAAAATTGAATCATTACTATTTAAAGTCCCGGCTTATCTTGAAAGTTTAAGCCGGCCCTTGGGGGCTACACATGCAAAATTGAAGGATTACTATTTGTAGTCCCGACTTATATTGAAAGTATAAGCCGGCCCTTGGGGGCTACTAGATTTGATCTACAAGGCTATCTAAAGTTTATAGTACATTCAGTTCTATCATATCCTGTAAACTTGGCCGCTGATACAAGTATGTTCATATGGAGAAGGCTGTAGTGTTTACCTGAAAACGCTCCTTCATCAAGTTGACTAAGCCGGCTTCAAAGTCACGGCTTTTATGTAGACGGTTCAAGTACCCAGAGTGGATCTCTTGAGCACTGAAGTGGGCATAACTCTCTAAATAGATTGACTACTTGCCTTTGTCAGCAACAGAAATTTCTTCCTTGGTGTTGTGCTTTGACAAGACAGTGGGATTGCCTTGTGCTATATATCCAAGCCCAGTGATGATAACATCATCATCCTTTTCCTCAGTAGGCTTCATGAGACTTGGTGGCTTGATGGGATTTGGCGGCTTGGTGGTGGCCAGATCAACATCCATATGATCTATGTTGATGTTGTGTTCTTCTAGTGGTGGCTCATCAGCCGTGGCTTCAGGGGCATGGTGGGAGGTCTTTGTTGTCTGCTACTCTGGTTCAGAAGGGTTTTCAGTGGTTTTTGTCAACTTCATTTTCTTGATGGGCTTTGCCATAGCTCTATGAGTGGAGCACAAAGACAAGGTTAGCACAACAACTGAATACATGATTAAAAGCAGAGATTAAACATTCTTACCAAGGCACAGTCTTGAAGAATGGGACGTGAGTCCCCGTTGAATCGTCAGAGGAGGAATGAGATGTTCCCTGATAATTTGAATCAGAAGGATTAAGAGGTTGTCAAAAAAGACCCGCTCTGGGATAAGTTAAGTCGGAAATTGTTAAGACCTCTGGATGACGCTTGTGGGGAGCTGGAGTGTTTGGTAAGCCGGAGGAAAGGATCCCCACCTCCACTGTTCCGGGTTGTGTGGTGAGCTTCATGTTGCTGCTTCTTCAAAATAAAGTTCGGATCCAAATAAGCCAAAGGATGAGAAAACCCTACTTTCCGGCTTGCGTGTCAAGTTTTCTGTTTTGGCAGAGATTTTGAGCCGGAGGAAAGAACAATTACCTCTTCGTCACCCGCATGGTTGGCTTCCGCTTCATCCTGATAATAGTCATTGTCAATGAGATGTACAAAAAATGTGCCAAGAGAATCGAGTTCTACCTCCGACTCATCATCATCACCCTCGTCATCCAAGTCTAGTAACTCGGAGGGGTCGGTTTTCTTCTTGACAGGTTTTTTTAACCTTGGTCTTGGTCTGGGTCTGTTTGGCCGGCTTGTCTTGCAGCTTCTTCTTCCAAAAAGGAGAATCGGCCTGTGGAAGTCAGATGATTATAAGAGGATAGTATTAATGAAAACAAGATTCAACTGGAAAAATTGTGTGCAACACTTACAGCTGGTGGCTGGTTGAAGGTGCAGAAAGGACTAAGTCCGGTTTTACTGCACTCTGCCTAGCTTTAATTCAACAAAGCCTTGGTCACTTCATTGACTTCTGCGTCAGATAATTGGATTTGGCAGTGGCATTGTGGATCTTTCAAATCGCCGGTGTACTCGCACATTAAGCCGGGCCAGCGGCTTAAGGGCGGAATCCTCCAGGCGACCCAGCACCGAACAAGGTCGATGTCGGTTAATTTGTTAGCCATGAAGGCTCTTATCTTTGAAAAAATGGAAGCATACTTGGCCTGTTCCTTCGTGCTAATTTGCTGTGGGAGTTGATGTGTGTTGTTGAGCTGATGTTCACGGTAACCCGACAGGGGATTCTCACCCTGTGGAGATGTATTGTGGTAATAAAACCAAGTCCGGTTCCAGTCCTTGGGATGACTTGGGCGGCTTGGCATATGGGAAGGTGGCTTCTTTCCGTTTCTGAATTGAAACTCCGCCTAGTTCCAACCTGGGCCCGTCGGTGAACTCCGTCTGCCGATTCAAGTAATAAAATTCCCTGAACAGTTCGACAGTGGGCTCTTCTTGAAGATAAGCTTTGCAAAAAACTTGGAAGTTGCATATGTTGGAGACAGAATTGGGTCCGATATCTTCTGGATGAAGTTGGAAAAAGTGTAGTACATCTCAAAAGAATTTTGAACCGGGCGGAGTAAACCCCCGGATCATATGATCAATGAAAATGATTACTTATCCTTCCTTGGGCTCAGGAGGATTTTCAGTGCCTGGGACCCTCCAATGGATCTCGTCTTTTTTGGCTAAGACGCCAATCTGAACAAAATTGTTCAGATCTTCCTCGGTAACCCGGGATGCTACCCAATTGCATGAGGTGAAGGTCTTAGTCATTGTTGATGAAGGTCTGAAAAGAAAATATTGCCGGTTTAAGATCATGTTGTTAAGCCGGTCATTGGTTCAAAGGTAACAACTATAAACATGCAGTGTGTTAAGCCGGAGGTTAGTTTTGAGATATGTAGAGCAATTTATTGGTGGCTTAAGAGGGGACTAATGGTACCTGGCGGGTTATGGTTTATCAGTTAGCCGCCCATGCAGTTATCAGTTTTTTAGATCTATGCGTGAAGGATTGCTAAGTGTTGGACAAACAGTTTTCACAGATCGGTGCTATAATTTTGGATCTACAGCAGTTCAGATAATGAACAAAAATTCTAAACCTAAGTAGCAGCAGCTTAATAGTTCACATGCCCAGATGAAATTTTGTATGGAGGGGAGGCGTTCAAGTATCAAAAATGAGTGCTAAACCGATGCCGCACAAGGTGAGTACTAAACTTAGATCAGAAACTACAAAGAGATAGGGAGGAACAGAGGAATGGAGATGAACTTCAAAGAACTCAAGCAAACCCTAATGGAGATCTATGGTGAAGAAAGAGGAGAGCTTACCGAGGTTGTTGAACAGCAAAGGTGCACGGCGGTGTTTCTGGTGTGTTCAGGTTGATGCAGCGGCCAGAGTTGGTGAAGTGGACGAAGGTCGACGGCGACGGCGGAGATTGGGCGCTTGAGGCTTTTTGAGGAAGAGGACGAAGACGAGGAGACAAGGGGGGAAATGAAAAGGACCACTATCCCTATTTATAAGGTAGTGGATAGATGACATGCGCAGGAATCGAGGAGGCTAAAAAATGTTTGTGACAGCACAGATGCCTCGATTTTTGGAGGTTCATTAAAGATGAAGGTATATGGAGATTTTGGCTTCGTTTGATACTAATGCAAGATGACGTCATGGTGGGTTAGCCCAATTCTGTGAGCTAACGTCACGGCGGGTTACAAGATTTCATAAGGACTGACAGTGAAAGATTTTTTCTAAGTCAAGTATTGAAGATTGATATGAACAAGTTCACATCAACCTGGGGCCTAATGTTGGGGTTAACTATTGAGTATGACCCGCCCAGGAGAGGCCGGGTCATACCACTGGCGGTGCAGAATGAGAAGTCCCAAGAAGATGTTGAAGATGGCGGTTCATGAAGCAAGCTTACTGAAGGCCCAAGACCTAGAGGAGACTTGAGGCCCACGGGCATAAACCGCCATATGTTTAACTTGTATGTTAAGGAAAGATTAGTTCTGTCACCGAGCCGGACACGTTGTGTATGAGCCAGTGGGGACACTGTAATACATCGGGCATCATCCTGTGTATATAAAGGGGTGACCCAGCGGCGGGTTAAGGCAACAAACAACAAGTCAAGAACTAGGTCAAGCATATTCGCTCCCTGGTAATCGAAACCCAAGAAATACAACCTAAAGTAGGAGTAGGCCTTTACCTCATTGCGAGGGGCCAAACCTGGGTAAAACTCACTGTATCCCTCGTCCCATTTAACCCCTTCAACCTAACTACGTTGCGATGGTTCCACACCTAAGTCCTCATGCAAGGGCATCTGCCGCGACAACTCCATGGCAGCAGCAGACGCAAAGGCGTTGGCCACTGACTCATCGCTCTCCGTGCACCAGACTTATGTCTCTTCTTGCATGGCAGCAGGCACGGGAGTCGCGACCATAGACACGGGAGACGCGGTCGCAGACACATGAGGCGTGGTACACGGAGGCGTCGTTGACGGCAGCGAAGACGCCCGTGCTCCCCGCCGTGTCAGTGTGGAGCAACTCGCTGCTCCTTGTCAACCTGGCCTAGAGCGGCGAGTTGCTGAACCACACATCGGCTTGGGGCGGAAACCGGCTCCGTCGGGTGAGGGGAAGGAGGTGCATCAGCGAGCTGCATAGCTCTTATTTGACAGGCTCACGGGCCACCCAGCCGGCTTGTATAATAGATAACTACTCATCCTAGGCCATTGTAAGAGTGGAGAAAATTGTGAAGGAGGAGATAAGGGAGCGGCAGAGGTGTGTGATTCTTGGCCGGCATCTGGCCTCGTTTAAATAGGAGATTAAATAGAGGGCAGACGGGAGGAGCTCGGCTGGTGTTGCGTTTAATGCCAGCCCATTCATGAACGAATGTGTGGCCAGAGTGGGTTTCTTGGCTTCCACACGGGTTTCATCGAGGCGTTTGACTGCGGCGAGGAGGGGTGTTCAACCAAGCGTGCAGCGGGCGGCACCCTCGACTCTGACGTACGACACTGTGTCGTTCTTTCACTCATGTGTGGGCCCGTTGGGTACCTGGCCTACATGTTGGTGACCTATCACAGGCAGCACATGGCAGAGGAGCTGGTTCCGCATGAATGCGGGCAGCTGGCGCTGGGTAGGAATCGTGCGCGGGAGGGGTGAGGGTTTTTTGGTGGGCCAGGGGGTGAGAAGTGGGCATTTCATAAACCGATGATTGTTCATTGAGTGTGATATCATCTAATTCATGTACGTTGATAAGCCTACTACGTAATGTAAGAGAATTTTAAAATTTTCATAGATACGTTGATAGCCCGGTCGATACGTTGTGATTCATAAGGACCGCTGCAAACATCAATGTTTTGCTTATCACAGATAAGATTGATTAATACTCATAACAATCCATGTCCTTAATGAAGGGTGCATGCACATATAGGTTGAGAGTGTGTCTTGCGTCGTGTGTTGTGTGCATGCTGGCGTGTGAGTGTTGCATGCATGCATGTGTACGAGTGAGTGTTGTGTGCATGTGTATGTTTCAGTGTTGCATGCATGCGTGTGTGCGTGTGTTTGTGCGTGCATGTGTATGTGTTAGTGTTGCATGCCTACATGTGTGCGTGTGTTCATGCGAGTGTTCCATCCGTGCATGTGTACGTGTGAGTATTGCATGCATGTATGCGGGCGTGGCAGGCGTGTTTGTGCGCATGTGTGATGTGTTTGTATTCATCACAGTAGCTCGTGTGTGTGTGGTTGCATTTAAAAGGGCCGACTCAGCATATCATCACAAGGCAACCTTGTTTGTTGTGGTTAGGGCGCGGGGGCTGCCAACCCGAGGTCACTACTTCGAATCCCCACCGACCACTAATCTATTACCATTTTTGTCTTTCATATACGCACTGACAAGTGGGCCCTACGGTAATGTGTGATGATGAACGAGGACCATTTGACTGGTCAATTGATCGTGTCATCAACAGAGCCAGTGACTGTATAATCACCACAAAATGTATTTTTTAACACAGTACAGACACAAGCTATCATTTCTTTCTTTCAAATACGCGCTGACAGGTGGGCCCCACGGTAACATGCGCTAATGGTGCAACACTAGTTGCGCCACGTGGACCGTTTGACCAGTAAATTGATCGTGTCATCAACCAATTATGGAGCTATACGGTGAGCTAGTGATCATATAATCACTACATGTATTTTTTAACACAGTATAGATGCAAGTGCTCATATATACGCGCATACACTCACCCCTATGAACGCACACACACACCCCCTACCCCTACACCTTCGAGAGAGTGAGCTGGTATATCATCTTGAGATTTTATGAAGTCATCGTAGGCGCCCCGTAGTCGAGGGGAACGTCTCCCACTAAACGCACATCGCCGGAAATAGTGAAATTAATCCAGGATAAATGCGAGCACCAGGACTTGAACCCTGATGGGATGCGGATACCACTTTCCTCCTAACCATCCAACTACAAGTTGGTTCGCACCACAAACTGTATATGGTCACCATAATGAGCTTATTCTGAAGTCTAGTGACCATATCGTGCTTTCTCTTCAAATACAATGACTTTATAGCAACAAAATACAGAGCACATTTCAAATACAATGATCGTCTGTGTCATCAACAAAATACGGAGACATATCGTGAGCTAGAGACCGTATGATCACCACAAGAATGTATATGGTGACTATAATGAGCATATTTTGAAGTCCAGTGACCGTATAGTGCTTTCGCTTGAAATACAGTGACCGTCACGCATGAATGTGTCAGGGGAATACATTTAGAGGGTCGAGAGGTAATTTGTGTGCATACGTGAAAGTGGTGTAGAGATAGGGTGTGTGCGGTGGACAGAGAGAGATATGCCCTTCGTTTCTCTTTACCGTGACTAATTTTATAGGACAAAATATAAACATTCACAATACGGAACAAATATCATTGGATGTACCATGCAATTAACTATGTTTAACTTTGTACTATTGTATATGCTTATTTTCTTAGTGGCCGATGGTGTGTGGGGTGTGGTGGGCACATCATTTCTAGGTGTGTTGGGTCGAGGTGAGGACTCATAGGTCGGTTCCGTCCTGCGCCACATAGGTCGAACCGAGACACGTTATATGAAGACCCATGGAGGACTCGACATACAAGATGAAGTTACCAGAGTCGTGGAGGACTCTATCCCCACTGATGATAAGCCGAGTATGATTTGTAACCCTAGGCCTCGAGTATGTTATATAAGCCCGGGGGCAAGTTCATCAATAGTATACACACACACAATGGCGGGTATTCACGTGTATTTGTACACACCCCAATCACAAATATACAGTACCAGGAGTAGGCTCTTTCCTCAACCGCAAGGGCCCGGAGTTGGGTAACACTTTGCCTCTTATTAGCATCCAGCCTAACTTTCAGGGTTATC
Source organism: Triticum aestivum (assembly GCF_018294505.1). Classification (NCBI taxonomy): domain Eukaryota; kingdom Viridiplantae; phylum Streptophyta; class Magnoliopsida; order Poales; family Poaceae; genus Triticum; species Triticum aestivum. The sequence continues at coordinate 145,002,112 of NC_057804.1, forward strand.
CTACCGAATGATCTGATAGAATCATATCCGCCAACTAGTAAAAGAGAGAGGGGAAATGTGTGCGAGAGAGGCCTAAAGATAGTGTGCATGTGGGAGACACGTACACAGATATATATGTGCATATAGAGGGCCAGCAGAGACCATGCGTGTGTATGCATGTGAGAGAAATAGTGTTTCCGACTGAGATTAGTGAAAAGAGTCGTAGATAGTAGTAAGAGAGAGAGGGGGAGATATATAGAGAGTGTGTGCGTGAGACACCTCGGGAGAGAGTGTCAGCATGTGTGAGAGAGAAATGTCGATGTATATAAAGTGTGTGCACTTATGCGTCAGATAGAGCGATAGCGCGTGTGTGAGGAGCGGCTGATGCATAGTGCATCTACGCGTAAAAGGCGATTCTACGCATTAGATTAAAATATAAATTTCATTAAAAAATTGGATGGGATCATGAATTTTGCAAGTTGCGTATGAACAAACATTGGTCTATCAAACACCTACTCTATTGATTTCGAGCATGTGTATCTGTTTATTTCACGTTATTGATCCATAGAGTGAGAGTGGTTTGAAATCTAGACAATGCATAGCTTTTGCAATTCATATATAAACATGAGTGCACTCCGTGTTGTCAGTGTCAAGCACTTTATATATTTATCAACATACATGGATACATTCCAAATTGCTAGCTACAAAATAGAATACATGTTGAATTCAACATAAAAGTGGTTTCAAAGATTTGAATCCATAGGTAGTGCATTCAACTATTTGAGTTTGAGATGATGGCATTTGTAAATCAGATCTAAAAGGGGGCATCAATCTTTGTTGTGCGTCTGAACATGCTATATATTCATACGCAGCTCTAACTATTTTTTGCAACCAAGGAGATTATATCTAGAACCATGCATGAATTGAGCTAAGCTGCATTTTTTTAATATATACTCGTGTATAATGTAGATTCAAATGTACCCCCTCCATTCCAAAATAATCGTAGTTTCGGGATTTTCAAGAGTCAAGATTCTTGAAGTTTGACAAATCCTGAAAGTTCTACTATAAATTTCAATGCTTCTGCTCCCAAATATTGAATGAAGCACCAAATAAGCCTCTGGTCACCCGAAACCACACGAGACCAATGTTCGGCGGTAGGAAATTGATGTCCTGACTCTGACCCATGTAGCCTATCGGCCCGATGTCCAAAGTTCTAAACTGGGGTAGGTTTGTAACTTCACCAAGATGCCAGTAAACCGCCTCCGAGAAGCATTCATACACCGTGTGCACCTAAACACCCACGCGCTCGGCCAAAATTTATCCCGCCCACTATTTGGGACACCTGAGATTACCGTCCTACCCCCGACCCGCTATATGTCTGAAAGTTTAGATGCATGCAAAGTTTGTAACTTTCCCCAAATTTAAACAAGTGTGTCCCAAACCAAAACATTGTTCCCACTTAGCTCCTCCTCCCTCTGTTTCCCCATTCATACTCCATGGGCGCCAAAACGCCCTCTCCACCATCCGTGAAACCCCAGCCTCCTCCGTCCTCCACTCCATCATGCACAATCCACTATTGCCTCCTCCATCACGCCGGAGCCTGTACCCCGATGTCGTCATCCACCGCAACTGCAACCGCAACACCGTCAAGGACTTAGCAGCTAAAGCCAAGGCAGAGCTGCCTCCACGATGCCGACACTGACGTGCATCGTACCCAAACCACTTTGACCATGCCGTCCTACGCCTCACCTTAGTCGCTCCACTGTCACAACCGTCCACCACACCGGTGTTGTTCCTACTACGCCACCATTCACCACCTCGGATCTGCTCCCCTGCCACCAACATATGGCCACACTCAACAACTTGGCCATGGGTTCATCCAAGTCTCCACCGTCCTCCACAACATCTTGTTTCCAGCAAACCACAAGAAGATCGTTGGAAAAAGAGAAGGAGGACACAACACTGCTAGCAGAAAGAGGTAATCCTCTTCCCTTATTCATGCAAATCTTATGTCTCTTCTCACACCGTAGTCATCCCAAGAAAGAAACTATTAAACCGCTTCTTACTAGACCTTCTTCGTGATACTAAATGCACAAGGTTTCCCCCCATTCACTATTTCACCTTAGCTAGAGGTCAGTCGCCCTCCTGGATTTGAATTCAGCTCAGTTGATTCATAATTAAAAGAAGCAGCACCCGCTTAAGCGCGCGGACCACCTTGTCCGCCTGTTCATGGGGGAAGCGGTGCATCGGTGTCTATCTTAGGGGTGTAGGGCGCAGGAGCTGCTTATGCTCGATCTGGAGTTTGGCGGGTCTTAAAGGGATGGCCGAGGGACGGTGCCAAGCACGGCGGTGCGGTGAGGTCGATGGGAGGATGGAGGCAGGGGACTGGGCTGGTGGTCGCTGCCATTTCGAGGAAGATCGTCAACACCGACTGGCTGGAGGTAGATGAAGCCCATCTGCCCATTCTTTGTACATCGGACGGCGCAAGAAAAATGGACTTGCCTATTTGTTTTCAGTCGACTATTATTTTCATAGGACCACATCTTGTGGTGTGCTGCAGGAGTACCTGCATTTCCTAGCCATCCATGTGCTCATATTTCAAAATCCTAGAATCTAATTTCATGTGCCATGCATGTTGTAGAGCTATCATATGTCTCCCGTCATTTATTTCTCACCCATCTACTATCTACTACGTTTACAGTGTACTGCAGACACTTCACCCATACTCACACTATTGTTTTTCTAATTCATGGGCATTTCAGACTTTGACACATTATTGATAAATACACAAAACGAAAGCCAGAAGTCACTCTAGTCTAATTCAAGGATAAGCAATAAACATTTCAGCGCTCTATAGGGTGCAGTGTCAGCAGATGGAGATAGTAAACGTAACTCTGCAGTTGATGATCTCAATTGCCAAACACAACCATCCCAGGTGCTTGCTTTAACTTCACATTGTCAAATGTGGTTGCATGTTGCATATGGTGTGTAGCTTGTATTGCTTCCAATTTGGTTAAATTGCATCTGCTTACTTTACACATTATACTTTTGATAATGAAATGCCTTCCTATTTTTGATACATACTATATCTATCTATTAACCATGTTCTTACATCAAACTAATGCTCTTGTGTATCCCTCATCAATCACTTATGATGAGACAGTCATGCCAGTGGGTTACTATGAGAGATGCTACTCTTTTAAAGAGTGTAGTATCATCCTCCCCACATGATTCTCAAGAAACAGCAAGGCTAGATGAAGATAGCCAATGTATCTCCGTAGTTGATGACCGCAACACCCCTACACCACCATCACAGGTTATTGCTCTTACTTAGAAGTGTGATATGTGGTTGCATGTTGCATATGGTGTCTACCTTGTATTGCTTCTAATTAAGGTAAATTGCATCTGCTTAATTAACACATTATACATGTGAATGTGACATGCCTTCATGTTTTTGGTACATACTACGTCTTTCTATTAACCATGTTCTTACATCAAACTACTCTTCTTGTGTATCCAGCATCAATCACATTTGATGAGACACCTTCAAATTGATAGTGTGATATTGGTTGCATCTTGCATACCATTTCAAGCATGTACTTCCTCTAATTTGTTGAAATGCCACTCATTATGAGACACTTTTAACTTGGTACAGTGATTTTGGTTGGATCTTTCATATGTTGTGTAGCTTGCATTGCTTCTAGTTTGTTGAATGCCTTCTGCTTAGCTTTTTTTGTACATATTCCATCCTCCTACAATGTGGTTGCCTTACATAAAAGTTGTGTTCATCAGTATCATGCATCAACGAATTTGGAAGAGCGAATTTCATTCCTTTTCTTGTGTGTTTGAATTGACAAGGCAAAATCTAAATGGATGCGCACGGGATGATGTTGTTCTCTGGAGCAACCCAAACAGATCATCTCTGCAGATTCGACTACTACTCCTACTACAGTGCAAGTTCCAAATCTCGTCTCCCCTACTCCACAACTCCAGGTGCTTTCTCTAACATGGCAGTGTGATATCTAGTTGCATGTTTCATATGGTGCCTAGCTTGTATTGCTTCTAATTTGTTAAATTGCATCTCCTTAGCTTACACATTATACATGTGAATATGACACGCCTTCCAGTTTTTTGTACATACTACATCTGCCTATCACACCATGTTCTTACATCAAATTACTGTTCTTGTGTATCCTGCATCTATTACACTTATGATGAGACAGTCACGCCCGTGGGTTAGTATGAGACGCGCTACTCTTATAAAGAGTGCAGTTTCATCCTCCCCACATGATTCTCAAGAAATAGCAAGTCTAAATGAAGATATTCAATGTAGCTCTGTAGTTGAAGACCTTGTTTCCGCACCACTATCGCAGGTGCTTGCTCTAACTTCGCAGTGTGATATGTGGTTACATTTTGTGTATGGTGTCTAGCTTGTATTGCCTCTAATTAGAGTAAATTGCATCTGCTTAGTTTACACATTATACATGTGAATATGACATGCCTTCTTGTTTTTGGTACATACTACATCTATCTGTTAACCATGTTCTTACATGAAACCACCGCTCTTGTGTATTCATCATCAATCACTTACGATGAGACACCTTTATCCATTGCATATTGCATATGATTTCTAGCTTGTTGCCATGTATTGATTCTAATTTGTTGAAATGCCCTTATGAGGCCACCCTTTTAATTTGGCAGAGCGATATAGGTTTCATCTTTCTTATGGTGTCTATCTTGCACTACAAAAAAAGACACATCCGTGACATTTTGGGCCGAACGAAAAAAAATCTGTCATACATATGACACTTCTATGACGATAATTGTGACAAAACCCGGTATCATCATAGATGTGGTGGGCTCCTACTTCTATGAAAAAAAATCATGACGGAAAATGGGCTTTTCGTCCTGGGCGGGCCGGAGACGCAGCTGCATGACATTCTTTGGGCCGTCCATGACGGAAAAAACCGTGGTAGAAGCGAGGGCGAAGAAAATTTCAGGGAGTTCCCGGTTACGGTGGGAGGTCAGGGGCCGAGCGATGCGCGTTTCTCTCGTACACGCACGCACGTGTGTGCGAGGCGTTGGCTCTAACTGAACCCGAGCGAGGCGTTGGGCTCTAACTGAACCCGAGCTATTACACTGCAAGCTACGCATTACTGAACCCGAGCGATCGACCGATGGCTGTTAAGTGAACCCGATCGAGCGATTTCTTTGCTACTGCTGCTAACTGAAGCCGATCAATTGGATGAACAGTGAGTGTTGCGGGGGGGGGGGGGGTGGATGAACAGTGAGCGGTGGCGTTGCCTCTAGATGAACATGACTCCGTGGTGTGGAGGGCTGGATGAATAGTAGACGGTGGAGGGGTGCCCGTGGAGGGGTGGGTGAATAGGACCCCGTGGTGTGGAGGGCTAGATGAACAGTAGGCGGTGGAGGGGTGCCCGTGGAGGGGTGGATGAACAGGACCCCGTGGTGTGGAGGGCTGGATGAACAGTAGACGGTGGAGGGGTGGTTGAACAGTAGCCAGTGGAGTAGCGCGTGGTGGAGGCTGGATGAACACGAGCCCGTGGAGGCTGGAGGAGGTCGACGGTAGCCCGTGGAGGCTGGAAGAGGTCGACGGTAGAGATGAACAGTATCTCATCGAGTCCCGTTTTTTGGTACGCCACACCCCTCCCGATGAACAGGACCCCCGTTTCGACCGTAGCGCTCCAACACAAGTCCGTTTTGTCCATTTTGCGGTACGCCACACCCCTCCCGATCAATAGGACCCCCGTTTCGACCGTAGGAGGTCCGTTTCGTCCGTTTTGTGGTACGCCACACCCCTCCCGATCAACAGGACCCCTGCTTCGACCGTAGGACGTCTGTTTCCTCCGTTTTGCAGCATGCCACACCCCTTAAGATCAACAAGACCCCCGTTTCGATCGTAGGATGTTCGTTTCCTCCATTTTGCGGTACGCCAGACTCCTCCCAATGAACAGGATGCTGTTTCGAACATGGCCGGTTGAACACAAGGCCGTTTCCTCCGTTCTGTGGTACGCCAGGCCTCGTTTCCATCGCCTGTTCCGTCCAAGCCCTCTTGATGAACATGACCACGCATTTCGTTCCGACCCAGCCGGTTAGCTCCCACGCGTTCCGTTGCCTCCCGATGAACACGACGCATTCCGTTGCCTCCCCAAGAACACGACGCATTCTGTTGCCTCCCCACGAACACGACGACGACGCTGTTTCTCCATTCCGACCCAGCCATGTTCACGAGCCCTAGCCGTACGTATGCGCGAGTAGGCGTTCGTGACCCCGCCCGTATGTATGTACGTGGCCGTATTTTCTTTCTTGCACCCTAGCCGTTGTACGTACATGTACATGCTACATGTGTGCCTCTACTACGACACATGCGCGCCTCTACATCGACCAGTATGTACGTACATGTTCGCGACCAGAATGACAACGCTATGTACGCTTCGACCAGGTAGGTCCCGACTGTCACGCACTTCCTTGCCTATGAAGATGTAGCTGGTGGGTCCCAGCAGTCAGGGGGGTGAATCGTTTTTTTTTTGCCCGGACGCACTTCCTTGCGTGCGAAGATGTAGCTGTTGGGTCCCAGCAGTCACAGGGGAACATTTTTTCGCGAAATACGGTGGCCCGTCCGGTGGGTCCCCGCTGTCAGGTGGAGGAATAATTATTTTGCACCTAATAAGAGGCACTTCCTTGCCGCGGCCATGGACCCAGATGTCAGCCTCTCAACGTACAGTCCACGTCCGATGGAAGCCGTTCCTTAACCACGTTGACCACGCCACGCCGAGAGCACCAGGGCGGTGGACGACGGCGAGGCCTAGGAAGGGGACGACGCGGAGCCGGGGAAGACGCGGCAGTGCATGCCCACGCGTAGAGGAGTACGAGGGTTCACTGGTTCGCTGCGGTGTGAGGCTACCGTCATCGCAGAATAACAGGGGGTGTGGGTGAGTAGAGGGATGGTCTGGCCAGCGGTGGGAGTAGTAGGGGGCGGTGAGGCCTCCGCGGCATCATAGCCGGCCACGGGAGGCAGGAGCATGCGGCACGACCGGCGCTGCTTTGGGCGGTTGTAGCACGAAGACCGGAGGTTGAAGAAGCACTACGACCGTTGGATGGACATCATACGGTCACTGGAGTTAGAATCGTTCATATTGACTAAGTTGACAAAGCCCTTCGTCCCCGTAAACTTAGTAGGCCCACAATTCAGCCTCCCACCAAGGTGAATCCCAGCTAGCAGGGGGGTATTCATTTTTTTGTGTAATAAGGAGGCATTTCCGGTGGGTCCGAGCTGACAGCGGTGGGAACATTTTTTCGTGAAATACAGAGACCCTTCCGGTGGGTCCCAGCTATCAGGTGGAGGAATCATTATTTTGCGTGTAATAAGGAGGCATTTTCCTGTGTGGGCCCCTACTGTCAGCCTCTTCGGATGGTTGTTGTTTGTTGACCATGTTGACCTCGCCGCGCCGAGAGCACAAACACGGTGGACGAGGGCGAGGCCCAGGAAGAGAACCACCCGGAGCCGGAGAAGCCACCGTAGCGGATGCCCACGCTGAGGGGAGAACAAGCGCTGACTGGTCGGCTGCGGGGTGAGGCTGACGTCGCCAGAAAATAACAGGATGTGTGGGTGGTTAGAGGGATGGCCTGGCGGCAGCACAGCCAGCCACGGGAGGAGGGACCAGGCAGTCCCGCCGGCGCTGGTTTGGGCGGCTGGAGCAGGAAGATCAGAGATTGAAGAAGCACGGCGGCCGTTGGATGGACATCCAACAGTCACTGTTGTGTGTTGACTAAGTTAACAAAGCCTTGCGTATGCATCAAAAAAATTAGGACAACGTCATCGTCAACCTAGTAGGCCCAGAAGTCAGCCTCCAAATCTGTGGAAAACAACATACAACCCATTAGCCATTATTTTCAATAATTTACAGCCCATTTCCTAATTCTTAAGGATATTTGAAGCCCATATTCTTTTTATTAGCATTACAGACCATATATTCTGGGCACTGCTAAAAAATTGAACGAAATTTTGCATATTTCGGTGGGGTCCGAACTCTTTTAATCACGAAATTTCGAGTCACGTTAAAAATAATTTTCAAAAATATTATATCAAAATAAAATTCAAAAAACAATTCTCCGCAAAAAATGAATGAAATTTAGAATCTTAACTAGCAAGATGCCCGTTCGTTGCACGGAACATGAAGATGCATTTGTATGAGTAGTTTATCTTGTGGGAGAAAAGATGATATTTTAATGTAATTGCCAGTTGGCTTTGGTTTTTATAAGAGTAGAGAGTAGAGAAATCCTGAAAAAATGATATTTTAATGCAATTGCCGGTTGGCTTTGGTTTAAAAATTTACAGCCCATTTCTTACAACTTATAGCCCGTTTTCTAGGGAAGCCCATTTCTTACTACTTACATCCCTCCTCGTCTTGAAAGATTTGCAGCCTAGCAGGGCTGAGAAAAGCAAGTAGGCCACGGTTTTAGTATTCTCCAAAAAAAAGAACTGGGCTAACCAATTTCAGAAAGAAAAAATATATCAACTGGGCTCGTCATGTGCTTAATAAAAGCGTAAGCGTGGGCTAGACGGGCCACAGCCCCCGCACAGCGCGCAGTTGAGCTCCGTCTCTGAAACTGAAAAACAACTAGGCGCGCTGCTGGGTCCCTGGTGTTGTCCGCTCGTCGTGTGATTTTCTCGTTTATTGACTACATTGACAATGGCCTGGAACCTAGTTGTCAAACAATTAGGAGGAAGTATTTTTTTGGCTTGTAATAACGAGGCACCTGCTTGCGAAATGCAATGACCCTGGTGGGTCCCTACTGTCAGCCTCTCCACATACAGTCATCTCCTGATTCCTCTTGGTTGTTGACCATGTTGACAACGCCAGACGGCGGCGGGCACAGCGAGCTAACCAAGGCGGAGAACGACGGCAAGGCCTCGGACGGGAACGAACAGCAGCCATGGAAGATGCGGCAGTGTAGTGGCAGGTGGAGGGGAGTACGAGGGCAACAACATGCAAGTCAAGCATACAAATGGTACAAAAAGCCCAAGGATTAATTGTTCATCAAATTTTTAGACAAAACCCAGATTGAACATGACAGTAACATCTAACCCAACCACTCTTTTTTGCAGTCACAAACAAATGGATCGGTCTGATCCATAAAATCAACATCCTGTGCAAAAAAATTTATTTCAGGATGTCTACAACTTATTGTAAATAGAAGCCGAGCACGTTTAGAAGCCCATTTGTCCACCTGAAACTTCTTTTTTTGCTGTTCAACATGTTCGTCCGTGAGAAATCTCTTGCTGTAAAAATTAAGCCTCATGGACAATAGTAACCTCGCATTCAACAGGAAGAATGTGACAAAGCTTCTGTTTGCCTGGTTGGATGCATATCGTCCCATCGTTATTGTCCTCAAACGAATGTCATGAGAACTGAGAAAATCCTTGTGCTTATTACGCCAACGATTGGTTACATGTTTTTCTCCATGTGGTTCTGCCTAAGTAGACATGAAGATTGAAAACAGTTAAGGTCTGAAAAAAGAGTAAGTCGAAATAACGACAGCTGAACAGTTAATTCTAGTACAATATATACGGGCTTTCAATGTGCATGAAATCATCACCTCTATGTATAAATTCTCCAGAGATCGAAAGCATCGCAGCAAGCCAATAATTATGTCCAGATCAAAACTATACATTCTGATATATATGATCTTGACAGAATCCAGCAGCATTGATAGGCTATCAATGGACGAACTCTTCATTGAGCATATAACATAATATTAGTACCCAAAGTGTACTCCAAGATGATATAAAACTTATGCGCACAAATGAAAAATGCAGCATATGATTACAAATGTGTAGATGATAATATACGGTACCTGAAAAAGTGAGGAGCCAAACACCCACTCCTTGTCATTATTAAACGGGTCACGAATTACACCCAAGGTCTCCAGTTTGGGCGCAGAGACGACAGTTATTTCTGAAGGTGTATAACAATTATGAAGGAGCAACCTTTCAAGTGAAGGGGCATCTTCGATGATGAGCTGTTGTCCTTTAAAACAAATTCCAATGCTTTTAAGGTGAGGCGACTTTATTTGGAGACAACTGATACCGATTTCTATTCCCAAAACAATCAGCAAGCGCTCCAGGGCAGGGCAACTGGAGTGGATGATGCTGTGCAGTGAGGCCTCCGACAGATAAACCACCACAAGCGAAAGTTTTTTTAGCAGTGGGAGTCGAAGCATTTGTACCAGATCGTCTGGTAGATGGCACCGGGCGAAGGTGGCGGTGTGGAGAGAGGAGGAAAACCGCGAGATGGACAATGGTGGTGTGGGCACGAATTCTTGGTATGTTCGTGGTATGAAACTTTCGTGGTAATGGTAGAACTCAAACTGCTGGAGTTTTCCGAATTCAGGGGATGTCAGCCAAGCGTCCACCTTGCCGGGTATGGACAGCAGGTAGCTTGTCGGGATGCAGAGGCATTGAACGGGGCCCTGCTGGTGAGAAGAGACGATGGCTCTGAGGAGATCAAATTCAGGAAGGACAGATATCTGACGACAGTCGAGATTGAGGGGCGCGGTGCGCCATAGAGGGCGCCACCGAGTTGAGAGGACTTGTGTGCGGCAGCAATCCTTGGATGGGGAGAAGCGAGATGATCTCCTCAAGGATGACGCCCGGGAGATCGCTGATGCGGTCCACCGGAGATTCTACCGGTTCCTCAGATCCGGGTGGGGGGGCTCGCCGCTTCTCCCCGCGCTACCGGGTGCGGGATCTACAACCGGCGTCGCCGCTGGCGGGAGCCTCATCTTCTTGGCGCTGGGGCCAGCCGACTCCATTTTCCTTGTGGGCGTCGCGCCGAGCTCACGGGTTTGAGCAGAGTAGCCAGAGACGAGCCTAGTGGCAGTGCGAGTGGGGAAGAAGGAGGGCTGGGGATTTCTGTAGGAGTGGAAGAAGAGGAGCAGGCGTTTTCTGTACGAGTGAGGAAGAAGGTGAGCGGGGTTTTCTGGACGAGTGAAGAAGATTGGGGAGCGGGGGGAATTGGGTGGGGAGACGAAGCGGGAGAGCGAGCTGTTCGTGTTTATAAGGCCCGCTGCACTAACTACTCGCTTTTTCCCAAGAACCGCTCTCTTCTTTTGCGTTGCTGCATTGGAGCTGGCGCATGGGCTTGGCTGACTGGCCATGCATGCAGGATGCATGTGCCCGCCGGCCACTGCATGCGCCTGGTTTGTTACTAGGCCTATTTAATAGGGTGGTTATGGAGTAAATTAAGGAGATTTATTTTCTCTGTGTGCATCCACCAAATTAGAGGATGCGGTACTGGATGCAGACACTCACATTAAACTAACATTCAGAAGAACAAAAGTTCAGCATGTCTATGCATCTCAATGATTCACCATACTATAACCAATATACAAAGCTGTGAGAAGGTGTGGAAATAAAGAAAATCGGTCGATGCTTCTCTGAGCAAAGGGCCTCCCTGCGCACGCATTAATTTCCTGGGCATGCTTGTTTCTTCTCAAAATGTTGCGAGCACTTTGAGCATGTTGGCAACTCCACAGCTAGCTAGCTGCCTCATCTTGCAATTGATGCTGACACATTTGCAGCAAACACATGAGGCAATAGAGATGACTCAACATGGGTCCATATTGTGCAGTTCCCCTGAAATCATATTCATTGTCCTGAATCTGAAAAGATAGGAAAACAGTAGCTATACTTAAACGGTGTTGCAAAACAGTAGCACATATCAATAGCTCGGCATGACAAAACACGATCATCTGGACGAAGGGGATACTGACCTGCCTGAGGAAGATTACATATAATTTCATAAGTCCTTGGTTGATTTCCACCTTCGGCTGCACTGCTTGTTTGCTCCTCCACACATGACAGGATCGTTCCGCACTGCATTCAGCAAGTCAACGTACGAATAAGCTAATTTCATCTTGCGGTGGTCATTGTACCTAGTTACGAATGTAGGAATACCTGGAGCACCATGAGGTTAGCTGACAGCAGGTAGATGCAGCCATATAAAATTTGTGCGGTGCTACCAAAATTGAGGTTTGTATCCCTTCCCGTTATGAGAATTCTTCTTGAAGTTGGTAGAATGTGACGGCTTGTTCTTTGCATCAAACTTGCCTTTCCCCTGAGATTTGTTCTTGTTGTTTTGGGGCTGGTTGGGCTGGAAGTTCTTCTCGTGTACCATGTGGGCACTAGAAGCTCCCTCAGCGACCCGAGCACGTGTGTCTTTTGCTCTCGCCTTCTCCTCAAAATCAAGAGTGCTAATGAGATCCAAAACAGAAAACTCATGTCTCTTGTTTTTCAGAGAAGTAGCAAAATCGTTCCACGAAGGTGGAAGCTTGGCAATGATGGTCCCAGCAACAAATTTGTCCGGCAACACACACTTAAAGTACTCAAGTTCCTTAGAGAGTGACTGTATCTCATGAGTCTGCTGAACAACAGAGCGCTCATCAGTCATCTTGTAGTCACAGAATTGCTCCATGACGTACAACTCGTTGCCAGCGCCCGAGGGCCCAAACGTGGCCTCGAGCGCAGCCCACATGTCTTTGCCGCTGTCAAACGACATATATGAATCCACAATGGAATCGTCAAGAACACTCAGCAGGGCGGCTTTGAAGAGGGTATCCATGTTCTGAAAAGCTTCCTGCTGTGTAGGATTAAGATCGCCCTCAGGCTTACCCTTAGTGGCGTCATAGCAGTACATGATCTGAAACCAATATACTGCTCTTGTGCGCCACCTTTTATATTGCACCCCCTTAAAAGTAGGCGGCTTCAAAAGCGCAGCAAAACCACTCGGAGTAAATTGCCTGTAATCAGGTTTTTGGATTGGATTGTTGAATATATGAGCAATTTAGTATGAGATTTAATCCGAATCAGCAGTAAATAGATCATGACGACAATTGCAAACATCAAAGTAATGATGCGGACTAAACCAGGAGGACAGAATCACATACTGTACAGCGGGAGCAGAACCGATGTGGTTGATGTTGTCACTCATGTCGTTGATGAAGAGGTTACCGAGGTCGGGGAAGAAGGCTGTCGTTGAGGAAGTCGTCGCTGGCAGCAGTCACAGGAGTGTGCTCCCCAAAAACCTGATCGCCCCTCTCCCGTACAGGATCACGAAAGGCGGGGTTCGGAGGACTGCTGTCCCTTCTCGCGGTGCACGCCGGAAGGAGGGCTGGAGAAGAATTGCGTGGCGGCGCTAAGATCTGGAACGGTGCGAAACCATATGATACAGCGGCGGCTAGGGTAGAGCATGTCAGGTCGGTCGTGCGAGTATAATAGTAGGCCTTTGGCCCCCAAACCCCACGTCCAAGTCAATAATAGCTCAAAAAAGTCAATAATAGCCCCACCAAGGTTTGTCTCAAAAAAATGGAGTAATTAAGGCGTCTGTTAGTCCCTTTAGTATAAATACAATATCATTAATAATGGCCCCACCTTTTGTCTCACAAAGTATGTTGGAGTACAACCGGCTACACGTTTACAATCCGCTTCTCTTCTCTCTCCTCTTCTCTCTCCTTCAACTAAGCACAAATACTATATTTAAATCCTTATAGCCTGCTTATGTCATCTAATTGTAGTACTTGCTCTAAAGTTACTATCCACTGGGTAGTCTGAAATGCCGGGCGTGCAGCGGGCGGTGCCCTCGGTCGGTGCGCCGCTTCAACGGCGGAAGCAGTGAGAGGTCGCGTCGCCCTGACTTGCCATCAATGTGGAGCGGCGGGCTCAGCTGGCACCGGGCGGGAAGCGCGCGCGGGAGGGGGAGCGGTTTTTGTTGGGCGAAGAAGGTGAGAAGCCAACTTGGGATCGGTCCGAACGGGGAAATATCATGTGCTCCCATACTCTGCATATGACACTAGTCTATGTTACTACTCCCTCCTTTCCGGTTTATAGAGATGTTTAGAGTAACATAGTAATATGTTATAGTACAAGTTACTCCCCACTATGACCAGCCTTGGCCTCTCCCAGTGCTCCACCATGTATAGCTGCTAAGCCTGCCACGTAGGCATAAAATATGATGTGGCACCAATAAACTAAGCACCTATGCATTGAAGACTTGAGTTACTAAGCCATTTAATGCACTTAGCACCTCATCTAAAGATCATTAATAGTATAGCCAGTGCCATGTCATCTACAGCCCATCTTATAGTCAACATGTACAAATAGTAGATCAAAAGAGTGTACTACTACTTTTTTATTCTGTGGCCCACCTTTCATTCTCACAAAGTGCCTAGGAGCACGTGCTAGAGCTGGCTCTTCACGAAGAGCCCGCTTACCTTCTCTCTCCTCTTCTCTTTCCTCCAACTAAGCAGAAATATACTAGTTTATTCCTTATAGCCCGCTGACTCAGCTCTATTGTACTTGCTCTAAGCACATCTAAGCACTTACTAGCACCCCCTTGACCGTGGACCTTGACGGTGTACGTCACCTTGTGTCTCATAATTTTCCTCGTCATCATCTGATTCCTAGAATATCTCACCCACATCATCATTAGCATGCAGCCGCCTTGATAGACAACATGCGCAGAAGGAGTAGAGGCGACTACCACCACCACGTCGTGGGCACTCCGTATGTGCTCGTGTGCGTGCAGCATGCGTGTTTTTCCATCGGTGCTAGCTCTAAGGCCGAGGCTGCGGTCGTCTTCGTCTCCGATTGCGACTAGTAGTTGAGCAACAATGGCAAAGAGGTGCTGCAAGAGATGTGTATGCGCCGTTGCGTGTGAGCTTCACCGTAGCACGACGAACCAGACGTCGCTGCGGATGGCGCACGCCTCCATGCAGCCGAGTGTGTGCGCATGCATGTGTTATTCACGTGCATTCTGCGGTCGAGCGTGTGTGCATGCACGTGTTGTGTACGTGCATTGTGTGCTCCATGATGTGCGCCTATGTGCATGAGTTGGATCGGATGGAGTTAGTGTGTTGGCTTGTGTACATGTGTGGCTGCATCCGTCCTGTACATGCGAAACGTTCATGTTCTTTCATTTGTTTATAGGTGGGCAGACGGCAAAAAACAGGGGAAAACGCGCAAGGTTCCTTGCAGACGCTCCACCGCAAGGTTCCTTCCTCCTCCTCGGTCATCGGGAATCTATGCTCTTCAACTATTTTCTTTTACGTGAGCTTTGTTCATCCTTTTCCCAACACGCGAGACATCTAGCATCAAGGTGCACGTGTCATGCAAGAAAATGGAGATAATCAAATAAGCAGTGCGTAAGTGAGTCATGCGGGGGAGGGGGGAGCGGAGGGAAACCCTTTTTCGTAAGTGAGTCGTGCACTTCGATGGCACCTACGCAATATTTTTTCTGCTTGATGGCACGTGAATAGTGCATGTACTCAACGACGGAGCACGGGATGGTAGCAATGACATGGTCAGCCCTTTTTTGGAGAGAGTACATACTACTAGTAAATAACTTTGATGTGTCCCGTCAACTCACAGAACGATGAGAAGCTTGATTACGCCTTCTCCCTCGCCAACGCGTGCGCGGTGGCTCGCAGCACGAGGAGAAACTTTTGCTTACAAGCGGTGGACGTCCAGCAGTTCATTTGGTGTCAGATTGCCAGAAGCACTACTGTAGAACCATCGACTTCCGGAAGAGGCGAAGAGCCAAGCGCAAGGTCACCTACTAACCTTAGGCTAGGCGTAGTGGGAGTAACATAAGTAGGGGTACCTCCTTTTTTTATTCTAGAAACAACCACACGCGAATATCAAGGTGCTGGTTACGTAGAACAAATTTCCTGCAGTCCGTGCTCAGCCCTCCTCTATCTCTCTTCTCAGCCAGCCAGCGGACGCGCGGAGCCCATCGTCTGTTTGCTCACATGCGGCCCCACATGTCAGTGAAAACGCAAGAGGACCCACTGAACCTGCACATCTTTCACCTCGACGTGCTGGTGATGAAAAACAAATCCAATAAAGATCTTCGGTGGCCGCTTTTGGAGTTACTCAAGAGTAGTAAGATTCTATTTACAGTTTAACCCAAGATGCACATCTCGTGGCTTCAACTACCACTCTATTTTCTTTCATGACACGACCTGGATGCTGGATGTCCCACGTGTCGGCAAAAGGAGGAAGAACCCGACCAAATCTTCGGTTGTGCTCTCGGATTAGACTAGTTGTGCTAACTTAAAAATTTATTGTGTACTCCCACCGTTCCAAAATACTTGACTTCCATTTGTCCAAAAATGGATGTACCTATATACTAAAACATGTCTAGATACATATATATTTTGACAAATAGAAGGCATGTATTGTGCAACGGAGGGAGTAGAATGGATGCAAGTTTTTGTATTGGGAAGAAGAGTACATCCATATATTGATAGAGCGTTGGAGTTGGCCTTACAAGTGGGACCGCAGTTGAGGAAACCGACTATCGGCAAACCCCCACCTCGCCCGCCGCGCGATGGCTGAGTTAGAGAAACGATGAGGTTGAAGAGATTGCTCTAGCACGGACTCCAAGAAATATGGTGTCAGATGGAAGTCGTGCTGGTGGCGTGTGCCGTACTCCTGGACGTGAATGCTTGTTCTGGCCCATGCCACCCTACTACTCCTACTACTTACTTATATAGTACTAGTATCGAGGATTCGAGGTGCTGGTTACGTACAATATGGCTACAGTAAAAACACCCGCACGACGCGCGAAGCATGTGAAGCTAGTACAAATAGTGTACTACTATTGTTGATTGGCCTCATCCGATAACCTGTTGCAATGCACGTACAATTATGTATTCGGAAAATATTTTTTGCCTCGTCGCACCACTCACTCACAGAAGCAACTCGAAAGCCATTCATAAATTTAGTAAGTTTATCACAGGCATATCATTTTATTACATACAACAGGTCATCAACCCACATCGACAACGAGGATACATTATAAATACTAAAGTTTTCACCACACAACAAATAACAAGCAATGAAATGAACTTCAACTCAACCATTCCTCGGCGTTGGAAACGCTTGCTTTGAACCACAAGTGATTCTCTGAGACGGGCCATCTATTGTCGATCTCGAGACCAACGCAGGACTGATCATCCAGGCTGAAGCGGCCTACTATATCAGTACCAGGGTAGGGAACCACCCTAATGTCCGAGGTATAGACACAGTTGCTTCTCATAAATGGTACTAGTAACGTTGTGTCAACAGCAGTTGGATCGCCTTTCACCATCATCGGATAGTTTTGTCCAAGGAAGAGCGAGTTTTCTCCAAGACTATCAATTCTGTACCAGGGAGAAGGTGTTGGCGCTAGCACACTAGTATCCATCCCGAATACCATGCAACGGGTGTTGGAATAGGTCCGGAGAGTGCGACCATGGGAGACAACACGTGCTCCCTCAGTAGTAACATCATCAGTGGGCTGTATACACACAAGAAGAGGTGATCCATCGGAATTAGTTGCCAGGCGCCACTGAGTATATACGTTCTGCTCGTCCTCATGCTCGTGATCATCACCATCGCCATCTCCCCCTTGGTTATAAAAATTTTCAAGTATAGGTGGTGGAATGTTCATAGGACCTTGGAAACACAAGAAGAAGGTTAATTAGTAAAGGGAAACTTTCTAACCCGCATGCATGTGGATGAAACAATTATAATTACGGTGGAAGACAAACGTACCGAAACTACGAGGATCCCATGCAAAAACAGTGCCATGAGCGGTGGAAGCAAACACAAGACCCTCGTATTGAATTGCATCACAGTACACATCCGTGTATAGAAACTGATTTTTGAGCAATATCCATCGAGTCAAACCACCAAGGACGGCAACAAGCTTGTCGAAGATAGCAACAACTTCATAGTTGTTGTAATTCCAAGAGCGGTTGGGAACTCGACAAATTGCTATCTTCCGTAGAAGACAGTCACCATGATCGTATTTGAACGTGCGTACAATACCGGTGTGCTCAACCTCTGGGCAGTCTGCTGAGATTTTTGGAAGTGGAACCCGGTCACGAGTGTACACATTCACAAGTTCCCACTCGCAGTTGGACCCAATGTAAACAACCCAATCTCCATTTGCGCCTGCCCAAGCCTTGCCCTCAAGCGATGGCATCTTAACATCATACGTATCATTATCAAGCGGCATCAACTTGCACAGGGCGAGGCCTCCGTCGTGCCGGCGCCAGTCATCAGGGTCACGGCGAAGAAGATAGGGGAGATCAAACCGCTCCTTGACTCTTGGGTTCCTTGTAATGATGTTATTAGTTGAGTCGAGAATGGGCTTGAACGAACCTGCCATGCTAGCCGAGGTGATGACGTCGCACCGATCAATGAGTTCCTCCACCACGTCATCTTTCAGATCGGGGCAAGAATAACGGGGTCGTTTCCGGCCTGTTCCCTCCATGGAGAAGACGATCGAACAATGGCAGAAGAAAGGGTGAAGGGCTAAAGGAAAATGGAGGAGGGAGAGGAAGAGCGTGCGACAGCAGTTCCAAATCGAGAGGGAAAGGCGAAGAGTCGGTGGACGGTTGCCAGTTTGCCACGGTTCACGAAGAGGCGCCCCGGCCTACACGTCCGTTCGGAAATACTCCTACTACTCGCCGTCGTCTCACTGATATGTTGGAACGGGACCACATGTCAACGAAACATGGTGTGTAATTTCTCGTGCAAAATGCGATCTGGCCGCGTTGGCCCGAGGTGCCGCATTAGTTTTTTTTGAAAGTTTGCCGCATTAGTTATCGACCTTTATTTTTTTAACATGCAATCTGAATGGATAGCTCCTGTGGTCATCACACGTGAGCGGATATAGTGATGGTTGATTCGCCCGAGCAACTTATTACTGTGGGAATATGGGAGTACCAGCGGATTCAAGGAACAGAGAAATGATGGTTGCTTCGTCCGAGCAACTTACTGTGGCGAAGGTGGGGCTCTGTGATTTGACTGCTCACTAGTCATTACTACTGCGGCGCAACGACCGGGGTGAATCTTTCCCTGAAGTTGTGTTGTGCACTCAATATTGCTGCATGGCAGGTGGAGCCGGATGAAGGATGTCCAACATGTCGGCGAAACGAAGTTGAATTGTTTCTGGCATTGCTATCAATCCTTCAGGATTTGTTTATATGTACGCATAATTTTGATGAAATTGTACTGTGATGCTATGAAGGTTTCAACTTTGGTTCCCGCAGGAAAAAAAAGTTTCAACTTGGGATTCATGTGTCTTGCCTCGAGATTATCTCGTTACAACATTCCATCAAATACAAATGAAACTACCATGGCTAATGCATCTCAATGGTTCGCAGATCAGCGCCAATATTCACATCACAACTGAAGACAAAGTTGTGAGAAGGTGTACAAATAAAGAAAAAATATATAATTGATCGATGTTGTTCGTAGGCATGGCTCCATTTCCTTGGCACAGTGTTCATTGCTTGGCAGCTAGTTTCACCCAGCTCTGTAGCCAAAAAAGAGGTGTATGAAGGACACCACAATCCGATCATTTTGTGCAGCTCCACTAAAATCGAGCGGACCATCCCTGTTTGCAAAGATATCCAGTCAGTGTGATTACAATAATAGTGGAACTAGATGATGAAACATAACACACATAAATAGAAGCCGATCACCTCTACGATCTCTCTTTAGGACTAACTTCTTGTTGGAGAAGATTAGGCACGGAGTTGGATGAGGAGGATAGCAAAACCAATCTCCCTTTCCGCAGTCCCACAGAAATGTAAAAACGTTGCCCGTGTGACATTTTGGCGGAACTGCACAAAACACTCTTCAGAAAAGTGATTTGTGCAGTTCACCAAAAGGTCGCAATAGCAACGAGGTGAAAATGGATAGCCCTGTTTGCAAAAGGAGGTCGAAAGGAAACAATTACTGCCCAATAACACGAGTTGAAGACACATACGCCGACAAAAAAGAAGCATGTTCCATGTAAAAAGGGAAAGATAGCACATGGTGGTTTATCAAAAATGGTTTGAGGACGAGATTGCAAGATGGAAAGTACGCCGGCCGAGATACGATTTAAGCAAACAACTAAAGAAGATCCACATGCAGCAACGTGGGAAGATGGGCAGTGGAGCAAGGCCGGAGGAAGCTGTACCTGAGGGTCGTCGGGATGTTACTAGGAGGGCGCCGGCGGCCGGGATCTGCCCATACTGCGGCAGCGAGCAAGTGGCGAAGGCCCTACCGCGCCGGAGCTTGGTCAGAGAGAACGGCGGGTACCGCAGATCGGGACGAGCTGCCTCAACGCCGTCGAACGGAGAGACGATGCACATCCTCCCTTTCCGCCGGCGGACGGGATGCGGCCGGATCACTGACCAACGCTGAGAGAGAGAGGCCACGGCGGCCTTGTGTGAGATGGTGTGACGAGAGACAAACCCATTTTTCCATTTTCCCCACGGCAATCGTTTTATATTCTAGGCGTGGTACCCGACCCTCCTTCGAGTAAACAACCGCTACACGCGTCAAATTATCACGTGGGCTGCCTTTTCGTACAGAAACGAACTCCACCGTGTACCCGCGCGGGTGTGGCCGGGAACGAGACGTGAGTACGTGCGTCCTGCGTGCACTTCTTCTTTAGGTGCAGGTACGTACGTGGGTGGGTGTGAGAGAGATGGTTTGTGCGAAACAGAGGCAATGTGTTGATGATATCTCAATCAGAAAACCGTAACATATGCAATGTGTGTGAAACGGAGTCATGGACGTGAGATATCGATAGAATTGAAAACAGGGATGAAGTGTGTGGCTGCGCGATCGATAAAGAGTGCCATCGAATTTGTGTTTGCCCACGTCAAAGATACAGGGCGGCTGGCCTACTGGAATTTGAGAGGGCAGAGGTGCAGTTCTTCTCCCTGGCATGGATACCTACCTACAACGTTCGACTATCGGTGTGTGTGGGTGTGGGGGGGGGGGTAGAGACCGGTCGACTAGTATATGTGTGGGGAAGGAGAGAGACCTAGCTATGTATTGAGGGAGATCGATCGACATCCATGGATATGTGTAGCAGAGGAATAAGGTTGGGAAAAAGACAAAGGTAGAGCGTCGGAGGGTTGGTGGTGGAGTGGCGTCTCACAAATGGTGGGAGAGGCCTGCTAGACAAACGGAGGGTATGAGTGCAATATCAATAAGAGAGGGCGGGGGATGTCTGTCTGTCTATGCACGTGCGTGTGAGAGACGGGTCGGGAGGTATTCAAGGATGATGAGGGGAGAAGATATGGTTGTGGTAAGCATGCGTAACTACATAGGAAGATCAACCGTCGTGTGTCCGAGAAAAGGAGAGACATAACTAGCGAGGTAAGTGTATCGGTGCTTGGTGAAAACGAATTATAGTCGACCTGGCTATATGTAGGGAGATCAGTTCATATACACGCCTGCATGTGTTAGAAGCAAATAAGGTCCGGAGAGGCAGACAGGGGGAGAGGGTGTGGCTAGGAGGTGGTGCGAGAGGCCTACCATGTCGAGGGGGAGGAGTGTGCGAGCATGTGATAAATGAAAAGAGGGGCGGGAGTGTGCACCTGTGTGGAATCGTATTGGACATATGGGGGCATGGACGGTGAGAAGAGAAGAGGGGAAGTATATATGTGTTTGTTGTAGGCACACTTGGCTAGAGAGGTATATCGACCGGTGTGTGCCAGAAAGAAGGAGCCGGGGGCCTACACACACCGCTGGTGGACGACCTAAAGAGAAATAATGAACGTGCGCGATGGAGGGGACGCTAAGGGTGTGTGAGGGGGGCGGGCGTGTGCATGCACGATAGAAAGTTAGCGCTAGCTAGCTACAAATAGAAGAGGATCGTGAAGGTGTAAAAGACGAACAAAGATCATAATTCATTATAAAAAAGTGGATACGGATACTTGAAGAATATATCATAATGTAGAACATTGATTATAATTTGGGCTAATGTGTGGCTTTTGCAACTCAGGTCTAAATACTTGTCATAATGTAGGGGGCGGGGCACTATACTTTGTGTGATAAACACGGTGTACGTATGGAACATGGTTTAGATTATGAATATATAGTTAGTACATCAAATGTACTATTATTTGGAATCAACATCAAGTGTATTCAAAAAATAGAATTCGAGTTCATGTAGTACACATAGTTCATATCTATCTCTATAGTAATCATGTGGTGTGTTATTAAGGTAATACACGAATGATGGTTGAAGTTGGCAACAATCATGATTGTAGATTCTTATTGAGATAGAGAAACGAATTCAAATTTAGTTCGAATTGCAGCGGTAGTATAGACATTTGGAATGCACTAAAATGTTGGTATGAGTAGGGTTACATGCATTATACATCAAGCGAAAAATTTAATCGGACATAACATGGATTCATACTCCCTCCTTCCATCTATATAGGGCGTAATGAGATTTTAAGACCGCCTTTGACTATTGACAAGATTAATAGTACATGACATGCAGAATGTGAAAATTATATCATTGAAAAACCTTTCACAGACGAATTTAACGGTGTGCTTTGTGTAAGTTGCATGTCATATATCATTGCTCTAAATATTTGGTCAAAGTTAGCATCGAAAAACACATTAGGCCCTATATAGATGGAAGGAGGGAGTAGCTTTGAATAGCATTTGTATAGTAAACGGGGCAAGACTCTCTCTTTGTGTGGTGTGAATAGTTTTATTTTTTCGTTTTCTTTTTGGTTGAGGGAAGTGCGAATTGATTTGGTACGTACAAGTACAATATTACTACACGTTAGGCTTGTCCCTAAAATTCAACCCGCGTCTTGTTATATCCCGAAAATTCAGATATCGTGCTCTCAAAACTGGCGCCTTCACAACCCGCGCCTTGCTATCCCGAAATTACAACGCGCGCGAAAACTCCCTCCAGCTGCCAAATCCCGACACGCGAAATCCCCCTTCTAACCCTGAGCCGAAAGGGCCGCTAGTTCAAATCGGTGGGGGGTACTTTTGTAACACACCCTACATTTTGGACAAGCGCGTCCCTAAGTCATGCTTCACCCCCTCCCATCGCCCCCTTTTCGCCATTCGAAATCCCAGGCCGCCATAACCTCTCCGCTCCAGCCGCGAAACCCCACCCTCCTCCGTCCGCCACGTCACCGCTGCCCAGCCGGAGCCTCTTCCCCGACGACGTCGTCCACCGCAACAGCTCGACGTGCCTCGTCCACCTCCCCGGATGAGGATCCGTCGTCCATCTCGCCGTCCCGCCGGTTCAGCCGCCCCGTCCTCCACCTCCAAGGAGCTGCTCCGACGATCGCCTCGTCTATCGCGGCTGCTCCATCCCCACAGCGCCGCCTTAACCTGCTCCACCGGAACCGCACATCCTCACCGACTCCTCGGACGAAGCCGAGGCCTACTCGGCGCCACCAAAGAGGTTGTACACTCATCGCATCGCACCTTCTCCTTAACTCGACCTCCCGGCGCCGACGGTGCTCCATCCCGCACCCCCATGGAGCGGCTACCTTGAAGCCGGCGCCGCGGGCGACATCTCCACGGCGGCTCTCCCCCAGTGCGAGGCCCCTTCAGCGGCGGCGTCCATACCAGCCGGATCTGCTGCTGCTGCTCCGGCTCTCGCTCGCTGCTGCTCGCGCTGCTGCTGCTGCTCCGGCTCTCGCTCCATCGCTCGCTCGCCCAGCTGCTGCTGCTGCTCTCCCCTCGCTCGTGCTGCTGCTCTGCTCCGATTAAGCCACACTTCAGTCGACTGAATCGACTTTTGGGTCAGTCGA
The DNA here is from genome assembly GCF_018294505.1 of Triticum aestivum. NCBI lineage: Eukaryota > Viridiplantae > Streptophyta > Magnoliopsida > Poales > Poaceae > Triticum > Triticum aestivum. Next base: position 145,025,737 of record NC_057804.1, read on the forward strand.
TTTTCAGGGGTTGGGGGGCTCGCCGGAGTTAAGGAAGAACCACCCGCAGCGGGGACGGGGGCTCGCCGGAGAGGTACCCCACTATCTATCTTAGGGTTCAGGGCGGGGGGCGGGGGGCCTAGAGGGCTGGCCGGGGCGGCGGTGGCGAGTTGTTTTGGGGCGGCGAGGCGGCGCTGGGGCCGGCGGTTCGGCCGGTGGTGGCTGGCGGCTCAGGGGGGTGCAGGTTGAAGATGAACTGCAGGCCCTCCCTAAACTACATGTCAAGTGCCTCTCTGCTACCATTGCGTTCAGTTTCGACAGTAGCATTCAGATTCCACAGTAAATTTCAGAGTCAACAGTTTTTACCTCATCTGTTGTAGTCAGGTGGTTTTTGGTGATGTTAATTTTACATCCATTTTACATCATCTACTGGAGATGCTATTAGAATCCCACTTGAGATTGACGATGTCTGTCTTGTGCTGCTTCAGCCTTGATGTCTTACGGCTCACCGGAGCTGCTCCAACGACAGAACGATCCATCACAACAGAGCAGTGCCCTGGACGCCGTCTACAGATTCCTCAGATCTTCCTCCACACCTCCGACAGCCACCTCTGCCTCAACTGCTTCAGCGACCAACCCAATGATGCTGAGGTCGACACGGCTACGGCAAAGAGGTTGTACACTTGTTGCATCACTTATTACTATACATTCACGTCGATCCATTAGGGCTATTTTGGTTCAACGGAAAAATATAGCAATAGGGAATTTTCCAATGGCACTCTACTATTCAATTATTCATGCATTTTGTTGAAAGGAATGAAGCAAAACATCCACCTGGACCTACTTTTCAAAATCCTATGCATGAAAACAAGACCAAGTGCATTAGTGCCAGAATAACATTCTAACTGTACACGCTTTCATATGGTTTCACTTTATTTTGGCCATGTTTCTTTGCATTCCTCTGCTCTTCCAATTCCTGTAAACCAAACACCCAAGTTGACAGAAATCCTGTGTTTACAAATGCTCTGTTTACCATGTGCATTTTCCTATCCTATTCCGGTGTTTTTCCTATCCCTGCGTTTTAAGAATCATGCAAGCCAAATGAGCCCTTACAGAATTACTTCAGTTACAGGTACGTGTCGAAGGGAACTTTGTGTGGTTTGTCCTGCTCCTGCCGCGACGTCGTCCACCTCACCTGAGCTGCTCCATCGACAGAAGCATCCACCAAACCAGACATCACGACTCCTGACCGTCTTTCGCCGCCTCAGATCTCCTTCCCTGCCGCCGGCACCCACCGCAACGGCATCACCATCATCGACTCAGCAGATGAACCTGAGGAGTACACGGGTCCACAAGAGAGGTCGCACTCTTTTGTTTCTGCTTATGTTATGCATTGCTTAAACTTACCTGCTACTTTATCGTCCTGTTCAGCTCTTGGACTCCCAAGTCAGGTCCAAATTAATGTTCAAACTTGAGTTCTAAATTAGTTGTGGGGCACATATCGAGGCAGCAATGAATAGTATGTCTGTCTAATATCTGGTTCACCTAGGGTATGCCTATGTTGTTCATCTTGGGTGGGAAACAAATAGTAAAGCAATCATCATCTGTCTTTTTATTAATTTAAAGCAATCATCAGCCTGCTATCATTATTTTTGGATCCATCCACTGGTTGTTACCATCACTCTAAATTTCTGCATGCTCTCCTTACATAATCTCACCATATTTTTTCGTATGCATGTCAGATATTGTACACAGTCATGCTGAACATGTAGAGAAAAAGAGAAGAGTTTTGCGCGGCAATACAATGTCATGCAGACATCGCTCCATGGTGGGTTCAATGGCAAACCCTCCCCACCCCTCTCCAGATTGTAATCCAGAGGAAGATATCTGTTCTGAGGCGGATTCAGACGCCGCTGACCACTCCTATTTACCCCCCAAGGTGTTTGCTCTACCTTGGCATGATGATGTTAGTCATATCATGCATATGTTGCCTTGCAGTGCCTACTTTTGACATCATATATGTCATCTGCTTAGTTTAGACATGTTCTGTAATGCCACCTGTTTAGTTTCTATATCATATATGGGAATTATGCAGTCTCATGTCTTTTAGCCAGCCATAATATATGTGAAATGTGCAATGCCATCCTGTTTAACCAGGCATCATATATTTGAATGATATCTTGCCCATCCTTTTCTTCATTACATTTCCATTTGTCGACAATGTTTGTACATTAAACTACTCTTCCTGTGAATCAGCCATTTGGGTGGGAGATGGAAAAATCTGGAGTGAAAACAAGGCCTTCAGAGCAGACAGTGCTACCTGTCGAAGCAGATCTCTTGTTGGGTCCCGATAGCTCCTCAGAGATGGATTCAGAGACAGATGACCAGTCCTATTCCCCCACTGAGGTGTATGCTCTAACTTGGCACGGTTATACTGCTCATATCATGCATACGGTGTCTTGCATTGCATAGTTTAGACATCATATACACAATATTCAACACCATGTTCTTAGTTCAGACATCATATCGAATGCCCTCTGTTTAGCATATAAATCACATATGTGAATTAAATGATGCGATCCTGATTACTTAGATAACATGTAGGTGAATTATGTCATGCGATCCTGTTTAGTTATTCATCATATCTTTGAATTATGTTATGCTATGCTATCCAGTTTAGATAGACATCATATATGTGAAATTATGTCATGCTATCCGTTTTAGTTAAACAATATACATGTCAACTATTTCATGCCCTCTTTTTTCCACACTATCTATTGCATCTGTCTCTCATACAATGTCTGTACATTCAACTATGTTTCCTGTTTATCAGCCATTTGAATTGGAGCGGGTGATGCCAGTATCTAGCGGACTAAAAACACGGTCTTCAAATAAAACAGTGCTACCTCTTGGTGGAGATAGCACCCCGGTTGTACATGCACAAGAACCAGCCCTACCACACATAACCCAAACTCTCGCAGATTGTACCCCTACTGCGATGGACAGAGAACCAGCTTCACCCAATCTAACCCCAACCCCAGCCGATAGTAACCCAGTTCCTGTTGACACAACACCATCTCCACCACAGAGCTCCCAAACAAGAGCAGTTAGTAAGGCAGCTCCAGTGCCCAAAGGGCCAGTACTATCACGGCGAACCCCAACTCCACCAGTTAGTACGCCTATTCCTGTGGAGGAAGCACAACCAGCTAGTCGTAGTTTAGCATCTATCGCATTTGATGTTGTTAAATCGTATGTGCGTATCTTCCCATCTTGGAAATATTATACTGAAGATGAAGGAAAATGCCAGTTGCAGGTGTTTGTCCAGGAGTTATGTGTAAGTAATGTTATTCATGGCAATTACTTTGCTTCGTCCCATACATCCTACCTCCATGATGGTTATAATACAGCAAATTTTCCCATTTTTCTCTATAGAGAAGGACCGATTTGGAAACTCAGGATGAGGTAACCTGTGCTAATACCTCTGCTATCTTCAAGAATGCTTGGTGGCAGTATCGGAATTACCTGAAGAAAACGTACTTCACCGGCAAAGAAACTCATCAAATTCCCTTACGTTCTCCTGAGACACATTTACTGGACGATGACTGGGAACGCCTTGTTCTGTACTGGTCCCGAACCAAGAATGTGGTAAGGTCTATGAGCTCATTTTCTATTTTTAAGTATTATATTCTTGCGTCTTACTGTACTCTGTTCATGTAGAACAAGTGCCTAAACCTGAAGAACAACTGTTCTAATTTAAGATTCCATTGCTATCATAGTTCAAAAAAGCGCTAGGCGTTAATTGTGCGTTTTGCCACCGCCTTGCGCTTTACTGACCAAAGCGCATGCTTATGCGCAGTTATGCACAGATTAAGCGTAGTTATGCGCAATGCGTTTTGCCAACGCCTAGAGCCTAGGCGCGCTTAAGCGCTCGCTTAGGCGCGCCTTTTTTAACTATGATTGCTTTGCTCTTGTATCACTGTATTTACTCATACAAACTTATTTTTAAATTGAAGGATCCAATCGAAACTCCAATGGCACAGCAGGTATGTTCACGCATGTTTCTTTAACAGGTTTGCTCTTATCAATAGCTCTTTTGATTTCAATTTCAATTGTGTATACAGTTGACTTTCATATCATGCACATTACTAGCATCACAACAGAGCCAATAGTGTTGTTGTACATGTAGACCCGTGGTACCCATCTGAAATCTTGTTGTGCCGTGTAGTTTCCCACGCTTTGTATTCTTTCACTGCTGCTTTGTCTTGAACTGATATGATTTGAACCGTGTCTCTATTTTGATTTGGCAAGACAATGCAGTGACCATAGGACATAGATATATGTTTGTTTGATGCTTTTATTATGTACTAGTACTTGGCAATAGAAGACTTGGTAGTTTAATCCTGTCCACCTTACTAATGAACTGGTTCACCGAAATGAGTTTCATATACTAGTACATGCTAAACTTGTTATGTGTCTGCTTGTTTCTTCTTTTAGAATGCTGACAGAATATTGGGGAAGAGTGCCTTATTAAGCAATGGTAAAGGAAGTAATGCAGATAAGGTTCAGGATAGTGACACATCCTTGTTGGTCTCCAACAAAGCTGATAAAACAGCTAAGGAAGACTATCTTGAAGACAGCGAGACAACCCCAAAGTCCTGTCTTGGTTTAGTGTTCGAGTTACTGGCCACTACCGCTTGCACAAGCTATTCAAACTCACTGTCTGAATCAGTTCGGTTTCTTGAGTCTCAACTACAAGCTGAAAGACATCGATCAGCTGTGCTGCGACAAGAAGCGGAAGGACTGCGGAAGTCCCTGGAGCATTCAGATGCATACTTTCTGGTGCAACAGCAAGCGTTGGAGGATTTTAGCGCCAAACAGGACAAAGCTAATCAGCTTGCTAAGCTTATTGCCAGCATGGTGGATACCCAGGATAACGTTTCTTGAGCTCTTCTGAAGTTGTTTCAGTTATGCTCTTGTTTTGCTGCCGCGTTTATTTGCACTGGTGGCCAATTTTGACGGCCAGTGTATGTAATGTGCTGCTTTGTTCCCTATATTTGCACTGGTGGCGAACTTTGATGCCCAGTGGATGTAATATGTGTAATAGCGGTAATAGGCTAGCGTTAATTGCTTGCTTATTTATTTCCTTATTGTCTTGTTTAGTTGTTTGCTTGTAGTCACTGCAGTTCTTTTTCTGTGTTTTTCTAGTGGCCACAATAGCCTATTTTTGGTAACTAGGCCAAAATAATCATGGCAACACACGGACTGTTGTAACCATGGGCCTCCTGCAGGCCGTATGATCCATGGGCCTTCTTCCGGCCGTAGGATCCATTGGCCTTCTATACGGGCCGTAGGATCCATGGCCTTCTATACGGGCCTTAGGGTCCATGGGCCTTCTACGGGCCGTAGGGTCCATGGGCCTTCTACGGGCCGTACGATCCATGGGCCTTCTACGGGCCGTACTATCCATGGGCCTCATACGGGCCGTAGGATCCATGGGCCTTCTACGGGGCGTATCATCATTTCGCCAATCATGGGCCGTACTATTCGTGGACCATAACGGGCCGTTAATAGGCCGTATTTGATAACTCTATGAAAACAGCCCAACGGTTTTTTTGACATGAAAACGGCCCAACGTATTAACGGTCCGCAAACGGGCCGACTGTAACGACGGGCTGAATTTGGCCCACAAGCAGAAAATGACAGTAACGGGCCGTATGTAACCGAATGCTGCAAATGAGCCCAAGAATCAATGGGCCCTGAGAAGGCCGAAAGATAACTTGGGCTGGAAACGGCCCAATGGAATAACGGGCCGTTAATGGGTATAAAGTGATACACTGTTCATTACGGGCCAGTTTCACCACGGGCCGTTAATGGGCCAAGAGTTACAAAGGGCCTCATATGGGCCGAAAGAAGTCATGGGCCACACATGGGCCGGAAGTTAAAACGGGCTGGAATCATATTGGACGGCCCAGATGACGCTACTGGGCCTAATTCGGATAGGGCGTAACGGGCCCTGGGTTAGCGGGCTGTAAATGGGCTATATGCGAACAGGCCGTTAACAGGCTTTCCGTGGGCCGGCCCGCCACCTTTTGACCAAGTCAAACGGGCCGGCCTTTTCACAGGAATGGGCCTCTGTTGGGCCGTGCCACGTGTCGCCGTATCATAGGCGCCTTCGGTCCAATGAGCGGATGACATCTGTCCCAACGGTGAGCCGACACGTGTTTCCTCCAGCCAATGATGATTTTACACGTGGAAAATCCCCATTGGTCGGGGCTGTTAACGGGTTATCGGATCCAAAACCCGACCCGATAGCTTAACGGCGTTCCGTTACGGTGGATGCCACGTGTCGGTCACCCTTGACGAAAGCACTTCTGTGACGCGCAATTTATCGTCATGGAAGTGGACACTTCCATGATGATAATTTTGGTAATGTCATGGAACACTTCTACGACAGCACAGGTATGACTATCTAGATTCTGTCATAAATTTGTCATGGATGTACATGCATGACAAAAAATGCAACCTACTATGACAAACACGTATCATCACGGAAGTGTATTTTTTTGTAGTGTTGCATTCCTTATAATTAGTTCAAACACCTTCTTTTAGTTTACACTTTACACATCATACATGTCAATATGTCATGTCATCTTGTTTTTCATACATATTCCATCCTCCTATCATGTGGTTGCCTTACGTCAAAGTAGTGTTCGTCAGTATCATGCATCAATGAGATTTGAAGAGCAAATTTTATTCCTTTTTCTTGTGGGTTTGACTTGCCAAGGCAAAATCAAAAAAGAGGAAGGAAAAGAGTAAGGATGCCGAGGATGGTGGTCCTCTATAGCAACGTAAACGGAGCATCTGTACGGATTCTCCTTGTACTGCTAGTGCATTACAAGTTACAAGTCTCCGCTCCCCTACTCCACCATCCTAGGTGTTTTCTCTAACTTGGCAGTGGGATACCTGGTTGCATGTTGCATATAATGTTTAGCTTGTATTGCTTCTAATTAGTGTAAACTGCATCTTATTAGCTTACATATTATATGTGTGAATATGACACGCCTTCCTGTTTTTGTATATCTATCCATCACACCATGTTCTTACATGAAATTAATGTTCTTGTGTATCCTGCATCAGTGTCACGCCCAATATGTGATACTATCCTAAAGAGACTCGAAGGTCCCACCAAGGATAGAACCGCATATTGAAACGCTTTTGCAAGGTGGATATCATTACATCAACATTACATAATAGATGAGGATACATACAAAAGGCATACAATGCCACACGAATACAACATCATCTTACATAAGAGCATCATCCGACTTTGGATGAAACACAAACAGAAACTCAAACGACATCCACCCTGCTAGCCCAGGCTGCCGACCTGGAACCTATCCCCTGATCAAAGAAGAAGCAGAAGAAGAACTCCAAAACAAGCAAACATCGCTCTCGCGTCATGATCATCGCATAACCTGTACCTAAAACTGTTGTTTTAGTAATCTGTGAGCCATGAGGAGTCAGCAATCCCATTACCATGGGTATCAAGACTAGCAAAGCTTAATGGGTAAGGAAGGGGTAAAGTGGTGAGGTTGCAGCAACGACTAAGCATATATGGTGGCTAACATACGCAAATAAGAGCGAGAAGAGAGCAAACGGAGCAGTCGTGAAGCTAGCAATGATCAAGAAGTGATCCTGAACTCCTACTTACGTCAAACATAACCCAAAAACCGTGTTCACTTCCCGGACTCCGCCAAAAAGAGACCATCACGGCTACACAGATGGTTGATGTGTTTTAATTCGTATCTGGTGTCAAGCTATCTACAACCAGACATTAACAAATTCCCATCTGCCACATAACCATAGGCATGGCTTTCGAAAGTTTATACCCTGCAGGGGTGTCCCAACTTAGCCCATGATAAGCTCTCGTGATCAACGAAGGATATACCTTCTCCCAGGAAGACCCGATCAGACTCGGAATCCCGGTTTACAAGACATTTCGACAATGGTAAAACAAGACCAGCAAAGCCGCCCGATGCACCGACAATCCCGATAGGAGCTGCACATATCTCGTTCTCAGGGCAACACCGGATGAGACAGCCTACGAGTAAAACCAGACCTCGAGTTTCCCCGAGGTGGCCCCGCAGGCTGCTCGGTTCGGACCAACACTTAGACAAGCATTGGCCCGGGGGGCTAAAATAAAGATGACCCTCGGGTTGGCCGACCCAAGGGAAGGGTATAGGTGGTGGTGAGGCAAATGGTAAAACCAAGGTTGGGCCTTGCTGGAGGAGTTTTATTCAAAGCGAACTGTCAAGGGGGTCCCATAAATCAACCCAACCATGTAAGGAACGCAAAATCCGGGAACATAACACCGGTATGACGGAAACTAGGGCGGCAAGAGTGGAACAAAACACCAGGCATAAGGCCGAGTCTTCCACCCTTTACCAAGTATATAGATGCATTAATTAAATAAGAGATATTGTGATATCCCAACATAATCCTGTCCACCATGGAGCAATCTTCAACTTCACCTGCAACTAGCAACGCTATAAGAGGGCTGAGCAAAAGCGGTAACATAGCCAAGCAATGGTTTGCTAGGAAGGGTGTCAAAGGTTAGAGGTTCATGGCAATTTGGGAGGCTTGAAGAGCAAATGATAGGTAGCGCAGCAAAGCGATAGAACGAAGCAACTAGCATAGCAATGATAGTAGTGAGATCCAGGGTAGCGGTCATCTTGCCTGAAATCCCGCAAGGAAGAAGAACGAGTCCATGAAGAAGATGAAGCCACGAAGACGAACCAAGCGTAGACGAACGAATCCTCACGATCGCAACGAAACAGGAACTATCGAGAAGAAGCACACAACATGGTAAACACACCACACATAGAACAAGACATGATGCACAACAAGCATGATGCATGACAAAGCTACATGAAGCTACTCATGGCAAGAGATGATGCAAACAAGAGCAACACATCAAGGCAAGTTTAAATGAGGCCGGGAACAACATATAACAATTCCGGTAGGTCCTCATATGCAAATTTCGAAATTGGTCCAGATCTGAATAAACCTTATGTTCAAGCTGTTAAAAAGCAAGTTAAGATGCACCAATATGATCTATATGAAAATCTACTTAAGTTACATATAAAGTTCATTTAGTTTGGAGCTACGGCCTAGAAGATATGAGCAAAACAAGTTAAACATGGCATTGATGCAAAAAGCATACAAACATCAAGAAAACACACCAAAACAAGGATGCAACATGATAATATGAAACTACATGCAATTCTAAGCAAGTTTCATATAGAGCACACTCAAAACGGAGCAACGGTTCAACACATACACGCTATACAAGTTTAAAGGACAAGCTGTCCAAAACAGCAAGTAGGCATCTAGCAAGCATCAAAACAATATGCTACAGCAGCTCAACATGATAACAAAAGGCATGCACATGATGTAAAGGTAAAGCATGACAAAACATGAACACTGAGCTATCTCCAGAAATCACTAGAACATGCTCAAAAACACATGGCAAGATTGCAAATAATAACAGTTTCAGTCTTAGCAGAAATAACATCAGGTTGCAATGTTTAGAGCTATCAAATAACATGTTACAGGAACTTATCATGGAAAACAAAGGCATGGCATGAATCTACTAAATGCATAGAACAAAAGTCCTTTACTGACCATGAGCCAAAAAGGATCATAAGATATGATGGCACCCATGTAAACATGGCAAGTTATATGACAGATTCAAACATGGCAGGAACAACGATAAGTAGGCATGTTGGTGAGCTTGTACCACTCGCCACAGAGCATTATATGGCATGACAAGGCAACCAACAGCAACAGGACATGTTTATGAAGCTAAGCATGGCAAGAGCAAGTTCATAGGATGCATGGATCACTAGAAAAACACATGGCAAAACTGAACTTAATGTTAACAGGCTGACAAACATTATTTAGCAATTGGAGAGCAAGATTACAACAAGCAACAGCAGGCTATAAATGCAACCAGGGGAACGTATGGATAGAGCATGACATGTACAACAAAACATCTTTAGTGAACATCTCCAGATTATGCATAGAATGACTAGTAGCAGCCGGTTTACATAGCATCACAAAATAACAGATTCAACCTAGCAAAACAGCAACAGCAAGTACCATACTTCACAAGCTTGATGCACTCACTACAAGACTCACAAAAATACATGGATTGCACTACTGTAAATATGGCATGATGTAGTTCAAAACACATGTAGAGCTCATGCTCATAGGGTGCACACATCAAATGCAACAAAAAATGACAAATCACCAAGTTATAACAGTTTCAGCAGGTTAACATCATATAGCACTCTTGCAATGATGATTCGGGCATGAAGATCATCTCAAACAAGTATGACACAATGGAACAAAATGTCGAGCACATCCTGATGAACATTTTGATATATCATGCGCATGAAACGGAGCTACGGATGCAGTGTTATGATGCGATGAACATGTCACAAAAATACTGCAGACTTAGGGAAAAAACGAGGTCAACCTAGGGGTCCTCAGATCTGGATTTGGGCACGGACGCTGAGGTTGGCCGGAGTGCCTCGCCGGAGACGGGTCGGAGATGACCGGAGAGGGCCAGAGAGGAGATGGGCCGGCCGGAGCGACCGGATCCGGCCAGAGCGACCGGATCCGGCCGGGGGCGGCGGAGGGCGGCGCGCGGGACGACAGCGGCCGGGGCGCGCGGCGGCGGCGGCCGGCAGCAGAGATCTCGGGCGGCGGTGGAGCTCGCGACCTCCGGCGGCGGCGGGCGGCCGAGGCAGCGGAGGAGCGCGGGGCGGCGCAGCGGAGCCGGGCGCGGTGGAGATGGGCTCGGGGGAGTTGCGGGCGTGCAGCGCCGGCTCGGGCCCGCTTAGGCCTGGGGGCGGGCCGCGGATGGGCCAGGCGGGCCGCGGTGAAGTGGGGTCACTTGGGAGGCGGCGTGGAGGCGGCTGAGTGGCTGCGGGGCGCAGGGGTGACGACGTGGCACGTCGCGGTTGGTCTGGGGCGCGGCGGCGCTGGTGGTGGCTGGCGGCGGCTGGCCGTAGGGGTGGCGACAAGTGGCGAGGCTGGGGTGATGGGGCGTGGATTCTGAGGAGGGGAAGGCTAGAGGTAGGTGGAGGGAGTTAGGATGCCCAAAATGGACAAGGGGTGTCCATATATAGCAAAATTGCTAGGGTTTGGGGGTTAGGAGGGGTTTTTGAGCCGTACGATCGCGATCGTGCGGCTCCGGACAGAGGGGGGTCTAGATGGGCTCTGAAGAGAGGCCTCGGGCTGAGAGGAGAGAAGATAAGTGAGGCCCGGCGACTGTTCCGGAGACTGAAACGTCCGGCGAAAATACCGGCAACGGTGCCGCTATATGTTTAACGGTTGGGCTATCAAACGAGCTCCGAATGCGACGAAACTTGACAGGCGCTCTGTCTACACTATAATAAGACCGCATGCCAAGCTTCAACCCATTCCGAGAACATTTTTATGCCACTTATAAAATAATATTTCGAAGGTGCCGCGGGCACGTGCGAGTGTGACCGGACTCGGAACGGACAACGGAGAGAACCGGCGGAACCCGAACGGATGCAAGTTTTGAAAAACATGCGAATGAAATGCAGATGATGACATGGAAAAATGCAACACGCAAGCAATGACATGGCAACAACGACGAATAACTGGCGGACACCTGGCGCATCGAATCCGGGGTGTTACAATCAGTCACTTATGATGAGACACTTTTAAGTTGGAAATGTGATATTGGTTGTGTCTTGAATATGATTTCTAGCATGTACTGCTTCTAATTTGTTGAATGCCACCTATGACGAGATAGTTTTAACTTGGCAGGTTGATATTGGTTGCAACTTCCATATGGTGTCTAGCTTGCAGTGCTTCTAATTTGTTAAAGTGCCTTCTGCTTAGTTTCCACATCATAGGTGTGAATATGTCATGCCCTCTAGTTTTTTGTACATATTCCATCCTCGTATCATGAGTTTTCCTTTCATCAGAGTAGTGTTCGTCAGTATCATTCATGAATGAGTTATGAAGAGTGAATTTTATTCCTTTTTCTTGTTGGTTTGACTTCACAATGCAAAAGCAATAAAGCAAAAGGAAATTTGTAAGGCATTGGATGATGGTGGTCCTTCTGAGCAACTGAAACCGAGGGTCTCTATAGATTCTACTCTGCCATCCTCCCAACAAGATTCGCAAGACAACGTAAGGCTAGACAGTCAACGTAGTTGTGTAGATGATGAGCACATCTCCCCTATTCCACCATTACAGGTCTTTGCTCTAACCTGGCACTATTATATGTGGTTGCATGTTGCGTATGATGTATTGCTTCTAACTTTGTTGTATTACATTTGCTTACTTTACACATTGTACCTGTGAATATAACACGTGTTCCTATTTCTAGAACATACTATCTCTGATCACACCATGTTCTTACATCAGACTATTGTTCTTGCATATCCCGCATCAGTCACTTATGATGAGACACCTTTAGGTGGCCATTGTGATATTGGTTGTGTCTTGCATATGATTTCTAGCATGTACTGCTTCTAATTTGTTGAAACGCCAGACAGTTTAAACTTGGCAGAGTGATATTGGTTGCTTCTTTCATATGGTGTGTAGCTTGCATTGCTTCTAGTTTTTTGAAATGCCTTCTGCTTAATAACCACATCATAGGTGTGAATATTTCATGCGGTCCTGTTTTTCATACATATTCCATCCTCGTATCATGTGTTTGCCTCTCATTCGAGTAGTGTTCATTAGTATCATGCATGAATGAGCTCTAAAGAGCGATTTTATTCCTTTTTCTTATCGGTTTGTCTTCACGATGCAAAATCAATATAGCAGAAGGAAATTAGTAAGGCAATGGATGATTGTGGTCCTTCTGAGCAACTCAAACAAAGGGTCTCTATAGATTCTACTCCGCCATCCTACCAAAAAGATTCGCGAGACAACACAAGGCTGGACATTCAACATAGTTGTAGATGATGAGCACATCTCCCCTACTACACCATCACAGGTGCTTGCTCTAACTTGGCACTGTTATATGTGGTTGCGTGTTCCATATGATGTCTAGTTTGTATTGCTTCTAGTTTTGTTGAATTGCATCTACGTAGCTTACAACTTATACATGTCAATATGACACGTGTTCCTTTTCTAGAACATAATAAATCTGTCTATCACACCATGTTCTTACATCAAAGTACTAATGTGTATCCTGCAACAATCATTTACCCATAAGACACATTTTACTTCAGAGTGTGATATAGGTTGCATCTTGCATTGTCTTCTACCTTGTACCGCTTCTAATTTGTTGAAATGGCACTTATGACGAGACAATTTTTACCTGGTAGAGTGATATTGGTTGCATGTTCATATGGTGCCTAGCTTTCAGTTCTTCTTATTTTGTTGAAACACCTTCTGATTATTGTTTTCATACATGTTCCATCCTCCTATCATAGGTGTGAATATGCGATACTGTCATATATATATATATATATATATATATATATATATATATTCCATCCTCCTATCATGTGCTTGCCTTACATCAAAGTAGTCTTCATCTGTATCATGCATTAGCCAGTTATGCAGATCTAATTTTATTCCTTTTCTTGTGGTTTTGACTTCAGAAGGCAATATCAAATAAGAGGAAGGAAAAGAGTAAGTTAGGGGACGTTGGTCGTCCCCAGGACCGACGTAAACGGAGGCTCTCTAGATTTTCCACTGCTGCTGCTACTGCAGTTGAAGTCCCAAGTCTATATGATGAGTTCATCTCCCCTAGTCCACCATCGCAGGTGCTTGTCTAAGTTGACAGTGTGATAGTTTGTTTCATGTTGCATATGGTGTCTAGCTTGTATTTCTTCTACTTTGATTAAACTACACCTGTTGAGTTTATACGTTATACATGTGCATATGACTTGCCTTTTTGTTTCTAGAATACACTGCATCTATCTGCCGTACCATGTTCTTACATCAAAGTATTGTTGTTGTGTATCCCGCATCAATCACTTACGATTGGACACTTTTAACTGTCCAGTGTGATATTGGTTGCATCTTGCTTGTTTTCTAGATTGTACTGCTTCTAATTTTTCAAAATGCCACTTATGACAAGACACTTTTAACTTGGCAGAGTGACATTGGTTGCATCTTTCATATGGTGTTTAGCTTGCATTCATTCTAATTTCTTGAAAATCCTTGTGCTTAGTTTACACATCATAGGTGTGAACATGTCATGCCATCCTGTTTTTCTTACATATTCCATCCTCCTCAAACAGTTGTCTTACATCAAAGTATTGCTCGTCTGTATCATGCATTAATGAGTTCTGAAGAGCAAATTTTATTCTTTTGTTTTGTGGGTACGACTTGACATGGCAAAGTCAAAAAAGAGCAAGGAAAAGAATATAGTAGGGAATGGTGTTACTCGTCGGGTGCAACGGAAAGGGATCTTCCCTTGAGATTCTAGTGGTACTTATAGTGCAGTAGAAGGTCCAAGTCCACGGGCTAAATCTACAAACACAGTATCCCTTGCTCCTCTAGCTGCAGCACCTCCTTCAACTGTACCGAGATCTCAGCGAGTTACTCGTTCGTTTGCTCCAGAAGAGGCATGTCCTTGAGATGCCGACACACCTAACACTATTTCTGAAGCACTGCTGACACTACATGACTTGGCAAGACTAGATGAACCTCATGAGCATCAACACCAAGACGGTACTTGACTGAGTCAACTTGCAGTTGCATGCTCCTTTATATGTACTCTCACAGTTTGATGTGCACTAACACTTTCCATATTCGTTGTTGAACTAGCACCACGGCACAAGAGAAAACAAACATCAGGGATAATGCTTGACAGATTAGCAAAATCTAAAGGAGGAAGAATGGAGATCCATTTTGAGGCAGGTTTAAAAAAGGCCACGTGATTCTACAGAGTTAGCCAAGTTAGTATCAGAAGCAGCGGTTGTCGTTAGGTGTCATGCACGTATCCTCCCAACGTGGATCCAGTATAGGTATGAGAAAGACAATACCTAGTTTAACACCTTCCTTAACCATTTATCCATAAGTAATGTTATTCATCGCAATTTGTAATGAGACTCCCATTCTTTTTTCAACAGATGAGGTTCAAGTTGGATTCAAAATATGATGCAACTAAACAAGCATGCACTCATGTTTTCAGTCTGCTCTATGATAGTATCGGTATGTGACGCCCCTGATTCAATCGTACACTACTCATACACGCAAACATATACGATCAAGATCAGGGACTCATGGGAAGATATCACAACACAACTCTAAACACAAATAAGTCATACAAGCATTATATTACAAGCCAGGGGACTCAAGGGCTCGAATACAAGGGCTCAAGATAAATGAGTCAGTGGAAGAAACTATTCTGAGTACAGACATAATATAAACAAGGTGCCACAAGATGGCTAGTTCAAACCGGGATACAGATTGAAGAGGCGCATGCCTCCTGCCTGGGATCCTCCTAAACTACTCATGGTCGTAGGCGGCATGCACGTAGTAGTAGGCACCCTCCATGTAGTAGGAGTCGTCGAAGGTGGCGTCTGGCTCCAGGGCTCCAGCATCTGATCGCTGTAACTAGGTATAGAGGGGGAAAGAGGTAGCAAAGCAATCGTGAGTAGTCATCCAAAGTACTCGCAAGCAGGGATCTACACTACATATGCATCGGTATCAAGGAAATGGGTAGTATCTATGGACTGAACTGTAGAATGCCAGAATAAGAGGGGGGTAGCTAGTCATAGCGAATACTACGCTTCTGGTAGCCTCCATCTTGAAGCAGTATAAGAGAGTAGTTGGTAAGTTAACCAAGTAACAACATATAGCATAATCCTACTCGGGGATCCTTCCCTAGTCGCCCTGTGGGAGAGCAATCACCAGGTTGTGTCTGGAACTTATCTCGGTGTGTTTTATTAAGTATCTGGTTCTAGTTGTCATGAGGTTAGAATACAACTCCAAGTCGTCCTGTTACCGTGGACACGGCTATTCGAATGGATAAACATCCCTGCAGGGGTGCACCACATTGACCAACATGCTCGACCCCACGACCAGACACACTTTCCTGGGTCATGCCCGACCTTGGAAGATCAACACGTCACAACCCTACCTAGGCTCAAAAGAGAGGTCAGCACGCCGGTTTAAATCCTAAGCGCATAGGGGTCTTGGGCCCATCGCCCCTTGCACTCTTGCACGTTGAGCAGATCTGGCAACCCACACTACAAGGTGGTTGCTTTACGCGGTCCAACCCGGCGCGCACCATTCAGTCGATGACGTCTGAAGAGCTTCGGCTAATACTACGACGTCGGTTGCCCATATCTTGGCCACGTGGCGTCTAGTGTGTATAAGGCCAACGACCCAACTCAGATCAAATATCCAAACCTTGTTAAGCATGTTATTAACATATAACTGCGGACACAACCAGCGACCAGGCCCACCTCTCTCCTGGGTGGTCACAACCTGCCTTGTCGCTCCGCCACAAAGATTCAGTCAGAGGGCCGTCAGGAAACATGACCTTTCATCCCCTAGTCTGTGAATCACTCGTGGGTACTCTATGAGCCGACCCGACTTTAGTCACAACATGTATCAAGTATAATGTGTATAGTATACATATACTCGTGATCACCTCCCGAGTGATCACGGCCCGATAGTATAGCATGGCAGACAAACAAGAATGTAGGGACACTGATGATAAACTAGCATCCTATACTAAGCATTAGGAATGCAGGTAAAGGTAACAACAGTAGTAGCAAGGACAGGCTATGCAGCAGAATAGGATCAACCAGTAAGTAGTAACAGCTACACCACTCTAATGCAATTAGTAGAGAGAAGAAGAAGTAGGCGATATCGGAATGATCAAGAGGGTTTTGCTTGCCTGGAAGCTTTGTCGAGAAGGAGGGGTCGTCAACACCGTAGTCGATCCGGGCAGCAGTGGCGTCAGTCTCGAAGTCTACCGGAGAGAAGAGGGGGAAGAAACAATGAATACAATGCAAACAGATGCATGACGATGAATGACAAAGCAAATAGCGGTGCAAGGTGTGCCTTAATGTGGTACTAAATGATACTAGCGAAGGGAGGACACATCCGGGAAAGTATTCCTGGTGTTCGGTATTTTGAACAGATGAACTGGAGGGGGTGGTTGCATGTTCACTATGCTAGGGACGTGTGACCGATGAACAGACTGTGTATACGGATTCGCCTCACTTTTCTGAGCAACTTTCATGTACTAAGTATTTCCATATGAGATATGGTTTATTTTACATTATTTTTTCAAGTTTTAATTCATTTTTTAAATTAACGGAACTAATTTAAATTAAAAATATGTTTACTGCAGCAGCATGACATCAGCGGTCAACATTGACCGTTGACTGGGTCAACTCACGCGTGGCTCCCAGTTGTCATTGTCATAGATTAACTAAACAGAGTTAATTAGTTTAACTAAGTGAATAGGTTAATTAAATAGAATTACTTAAGTTAATTAACTAATTAATTATCTTCCTATTATTATTATTTTTAAACCCTTTTTTCGTTCTGGGGCGTGGGGCCCCCTAGTCAGTGGCTCCGGGGGAGCCTTAACGGGCGCGGGTGTACGGGCGTCGGGTGGAGCCAGACGACAAGTGCCAGCCTGCCCGACAGGGTGCTGCTGGGCGACGGGCAAAGGGGCGGGCGCGCAGCCTGGCGCCGGCGGCCGTTGTCGTGGTCGGAGCAGGGCGACATGGTTAGTGGAGAGGGCGGCCGCGGTGGACGCAGCGGGACATCGAGGCCAGGGGCAGGGCGAGGGGAGAGAGCACGCGCAGCGTGGCTGGCGGGCGCGGGTGCCGGCGTGCTCCGACGGAGCGCGGGCGTGAACAGAGGTGAGGGGGTGTGGGCGCACGCATGGACGTGCGAGGGGCTCCCGGCGGATGCCTCCTGTAGCGAGCGGGCGCGCGAGGTAGACCACACCGCAGGTGCGACGAGTGCGCAGGGGTGGCATGGACGGCATAGGGAGGGGTCGGGGACGGGCGTCGCAGCGCAGTGGTAGGCGAGCAGCAGCAGCAGGATGGGCGGAGCTGGCAAGCTCTCGACGAGGCGACCGGCGAGTGTGTGCATCGATGCAGCGACCGGAGCGATGGCGGAGGAGGGAGGCAGAGGAGAGCACAATTAACTTGGAACCTAAAAATAAAATAGTTTGTAATCGTTTATTATTTTAAAAGCATTTAAATAATTGTTTTTGCTACTGTTTTAAATCATTTTAGAGTATTTAAACATTTTATAAAAGTGTGGTTTCTCCACCATAATTACCTATGCATTATTTGGCACAACCCGAACATTTTAGTTTTAATATTTGAAAACATTTACTGTTTGACTTGATTTTGAATTTGAATTTGAATCGGGTTTGAATCAATGTGAGTTTATCAACAGTAACCGAGGTGACGAGGCATCATTAGCAGAGGTTCACTGTAGCTTGATTATCCGGGCGTCACACGGTATCACCTTAGTAAAACTCACTTTGAAGGCAAGGCTAACAATGAAATCGCCCAAACATCTCCAGTGGAATATATTATGGATGAAAACTGGATAGCCCTTGTTAAACACTTGTCTGATCCAAAGTATCAGGTAGGGTATATGTATGTGATGAAATCACATATTGAACTCATATTTACGTATGTGCCTTACAAGTCTATCTTCTTCTAGGCTAAACAAGACCAACCGTTTGACAGTGAAATTCAACAGACAACGGGATCTCGTAGCTATATTGCACACTACGAGGCTCTTGTAAATAGCTGCTAGTTCCTTCTTTTTGCTATGCCATATCATTGTATCTATGTTGACTTGTTCAAAATACAGAGGAAAGCCCGTGCGGACCAAAAAGAACCTGAAGCGAATGCAGTGCAAATCTTCAAGGATTGTCACACCAGCAAGATGAAGGGCATGAGCACACTAGTTCAAGCCGCTGTTGTAAGTCCTTACTGCTCATGCCTTTGAACTGCTTGTTACTATGACGTGTTCATTTAACTGCTTGGTTTGCAGCCAATGTCAGTTACTCTGTTCATTTTTATACATAGTTGTCTTAACGTATCATTTCACCTTACACGGTTTAAAAGAGAGAAGGATATTCTTTTGGTGTTGATCTGTAATCCAGTTTTGATTTCATGTGCCCACACAATATACAATAGCCTATTTGTTTGGTATCTTTTTGCCCGTGATATGAAATACGTCATACTATGTTCATCCTACTTTAAACCATGTCTCTTTATCCTTAGATGTCAATGAATATGAGGAAATAGACAATACAGTAGGCATGCGACGTGGACATATGTTCCGAAAGTGATTTTATTATGTAGTTAGCACTACAATACATGCTAATGTATTACAGTAATTCACCAAAATAAGTTACGTATAAACATGAAACCAATTTTGTTTGTTTTTATCTCATTAGTAACTTATTTGGTACATTAATCTACAAATTCAAGCTTTCGACAAGCTATGGAACAAATGATTGAACAACCACAACCACCTGAAGGTGACGAGGCTACCACAGGCACAATGTCACCTCTTTCTGAACTGTGTTAGTATATCTCCACTAATAGTGCAAAAAGCACATTCCTGTGTAATTCTGGGTTAATTGTCAAGGTAATCTCGTCCAAATCGCCGTTGACGAGCCGATTTGACACTATTCTAACGGGCCTTACTGCGAATGGGTCGTCTGCAAGCACGCCGTTAATGGTCCAGCCCACTAATTTTGACTGGTCTGGCCTTTTTAACCTAAATGGGCCACTGTTGGGCCTTGCCATGTGTCGACATATCATAGGCACCTCTTGGCCATTGGGCAGTTGACATCTGTCCCAATGCAGAGCTGACACGTGGTTTCTGTGGCCAATGAGAATTTTACAGGTGGAAAATCGGCATTAGTCTTGGCTGTTAACGGGTTATCGGATCTAAAACCGGATCCAATAGCTTAAGGGCGGCCCATTACGGTGGATGCCACGTGTCGATTACCCTTGGCAAAAGCACTTCCATGAGGCACCATTTATCATCATGGAAGTGGCCACTTCCATGATGATAATTTCAGTATTGTCATGGAACACTTCTACGACATCACAGGTATGACTATCTTGATTATGTCATAAAATTTTCATGGATGTACATGCATGACAGAAAACGTGACCTACTGTGACAAACATGTATCATCATGGAAGTGTTTTTTTTTGTAGTGCCTTAGTGCATCTGTTGCATGGCAATCCCTACTCCTCTCATTGACATCAATTGATGGGCATCTCCATAGCTCATTGATTAGCCGTGTTGATGTGAGACTATCTTCCTTTTTGTCTTCTCCTTATTAATTCCTACCACCACATTCTATTCCACCCATAGTGCTATGTCCATGGCTTACGCTCATGTATTGCATGGGGGTCGAAAAAGCTGAAGCGCGTTAAAAAGTATGAACCAATTTCTCGGTTGTACCAGATGAGGCTCAACCCGGCAAAATGTGTACTAGATGAAGCTCAACCTGGTAAAATGTGTGTTCGGTGTTCCAACAGGAAAACTCCTGGGTTTCCTTGTGTCTGAGTGTGGCATTGAAGCTAACCCAGAAAAAATCAAGTCTATCACAACTCTAAAGAAGCCTGCCAATATCAATGATATCCAGAAGTTGACAGGTTGTGTGGTGGATCTAAGTCAGTTTATAAGCCGGCTCGGTGAGAAGGCAATTCCTTTGTATCAGCTGTTCAAGAAGACAGATAACTTTGCCTGGGGTGATGCAGCAGATAAAGCTTTTGAGTCCCTCAAGAAGCAATTGTTAGAACCACCTATCATTGTTGCTCCCTAGGAGGAGCCGATGGTATTATACATTGCCGCTAATAATAAAGCGGTAAGTGTGGCAGTCGTTGTGGAACGCCGGGAGGGAGGCAAGGAATATCTACTCCATAGACCAGTTTACTATGTCAGTGAGCTCTTGACTGAGTCAAAATAACGATATCCACATTGGCAGAAACTGTTTTCGGTGTTTTCGTGGCTATTCACAAGTTGAAGTACTACTTTCAGGGCACCCTATCACTGTCGTCGGTTCAACACCTCGGCGGGATATTATTCAAAACAGAGAAGCTATAGGCCTGGTTGCCAAGTGGGCTATCGAGCTTGGTCCACATCATCTGAAATATGTGCCACAGACAGCCATCAAGTCTCAAGCTTTGGTGGATTTCATCAATGACTGGACTAAGTTACAAACTCCCGAAGGGAAGCCCAACAATACATACTAGACGATACACTTTGATGGGTCTAGGCAATTGGAAGGCTCGGGGGATAGAGTTGTCTTAACTTCTCCGTGAGGTGACAAATTTTGTTATATTGACTCGTGTTTCCCTGTACTAACAATGAAGCGGAATATGAGGCTTTGCTTCATGGGCTTTGTATGGCGAAGGATATGAATCTTAGCCAGGTCAGGTGTTTGGGTGACTCGGACTTGGTTGCCCAACAGGTTTCTAAAACTTGGGACTCTAAAGATCCTCCCATGGCTTCTTAAAGGCATGATGTCATAGTCATAGCCGATCACTTCAAAGGATACCAAGTTGATCATATGGATCGTGGGTAGAATGAGGCAGCAAATGCATTATATCGCTTGGGTTCTCAGCGCAAGCTAGTTCCACCAAATGTCTTTCTTGATGTTCTGCATAACCCGTTAGTCAAACTACCGATGGAGGAAGACATCGCTATTCCTGACCCGGAATCTGCTCTGGTGGTTGTAGTTCATGCCACCCCTGAATGGACAATACCTTACTTAGTTTATCTTACCCGTGGCAAGCTCCCTGAAGATGAAATTATCACTCGACATATTATCAGGAGATCTAAGTCCATGTCCATCGTCAATGGTGAATTACACAGTAGAAGTATTACAGGCGTTTTTAATGTTGTGTTTCTCTTGAGGAAGCTCATGAGATTCTCAATGAGATCCACTCTGGTGACTGTGGGCATCACGCAGGGTCAAGGTCCTTGGTAGAGAAGGCTTTCGGGCATGGTTTTTACTGGCTCACAGCTCATGCAGATGCAGAGGACATCGTCCGCAAGTGTGATGGGTGCCAGAAATTTGCACATCAAGCTCATGTGCCGGCTCAAGAACTTCGAGTGATCCCAATTATTTGGCCTTTCACGGTCTGGGGGCTTGGCATGGTCGGTCCTTTCAAGCCATCATGTGACAAAAGACTCACCTATTGGTTGCAGTTGACAAATTCACCAAGTGGGTTGAAGCAGAGCTAGTCAGCAATTGTGATGTTGCAACAGTAGTCAAGTTTCTAAAGAAGATAATCCATCACTTCAGATATTCTCACAGTATTATTACTGACAATAGCACTAATCTATCTAAGGGGGCTATGGAATAGTTTTGTCAGAAAGAACACATCCAACTTAAGCTAGCTTCAGTTACAGATCCGCGGTCCAACGGGAAGCAGGGCACGCTAATCAGGAGTTGTCGCGTGGGATGAAACCAAGACTTATGGTTCCACTTGAACGTACTCTTGGCTGCTAGGTCGAAGAGCTTCCTGTGGTACTTTGGAGCATACAAACTACTCCCAACAGGTCAACAGGCTATACCTTGTTTTTCCTGGTTTATGGTGCAGATGTCGTACTGCCAAGTGATATCCATCATGACTCTCCCAAAGTTGCAGCATATGTTGAGTGAGACAATTAGCAAGCTCGTCAGAACTCTCTTGATGCCTTGGAGGAAGAACGCAATCGTGCAGCAGCACGATTAATGATATATCAGCAAGACCTACGTCTCTATCATAGCCGTAGAGTCTGAAGCCGTAAATTTTAGGAGGGTGACTTTGTTCTCCGTATGATACAAGAATAGACAGGTATGCATAAGCTCTCACCTCCATGGGAAGGACCCTTCGTCATTAGCAAAAATCTCAACAATGGATCATATTATCTCATTGATATTTGTGAAGCAAATAAATCATGTACCTCTGAAGAAGAGAGAAGCAGTCCTTGGAATATTGCACATCTTCGTCTCTATTATACTTAAGATACATCTTTGGTCTGTATTTTTAGTTTTTACAAACTTTTGTCATGCACACATATAGGATGATCAATGAAATAAGCCGACATCTCTGGACCCTGGAGTTTGTCGTGTCACTTCAAAAGTTGTGTGTTGAGTCTTTATTTTTTGATCATTGGTCACTTGGGGGCTTCCAAATCATTAATTTTAGCTATAACATCTCTTTTGACCCGGCATAAGCCATCATAATACTTAGTTATACCAGCTTGTTAGTTTGATGCTACTCACAACAAGGCGACCCAGCTGTACGTTTTATAAGTCAATCACACTAATGTCTATTATGGACTATGTTGACCCTGAACTCATCAAAGTTAAAACACTGGCTTAAGTCACATGAGAGACGGTTTTCTAGATAGCGAGGACAAACCAAAAGAGGCTACAAGACCTGCTTCCCCAGGAAAGCAAATTTCAGACTCGAGCCTCGAAAGCCATCTTTATGTCGAGCCTCGAAAGTTGGCTATTTATTTTAAATTTAAGTTTGATTTACTATATATTGTTTGGTTTCTTTTACCAAGTACTTTGAATTCAAACTTATCTCAAAATTGTTATCAGTCTATATTGCCTATTTTCAGAAGCCGGTTCTATCTTAAGAAAAGTCGGGTCTCATTCATTATCCTATGAATTATACCTTCAAAGGCACTATGATTTTCCGGGTTGAATTGCAACCACGATTTATGATTCATCTTCAACCAAAAGCAGAACTTAGGGATTCAAGCACTATTATCAATCGTCGGGTTGCACTCCAACCATGGCCCGGGATTCATTCATTCAAAATAAGTAATTTTAGAATAAATTCTAAGTGCTCAACAGCACTGGTGGCTCTCAGGAGTTTTTCAAGACAAAAATTATTACAAGCCACAATTGGGCTAATTTCATCATCAAGTTTTCGAACACACAAAGTTAAGCTTGTGGAGTTATCGATGGCTGAGACCCGGCATTTGGATTTTCGGGGTTGGCATTGGCTTGTTCTCTTTCAGCTCTGGTAGACGTCGAGTTGATGTGCGCCGACTCATCGGGCTTCTCTAGGACCTTCTCAATGCCAGCTTCTTCCATCTGGGGGCTTTCGTCCACCCATTTAATTGAAGATAAGGCTTCAAATACCATATCCTCAGTAATCACATTGGAAGTGCTGGCTTCTGAAGCAAAGGCTTGCTTACATAGAGGGATGAGCTCGACGGGTTGAGGTTGCGGCATGATCATGTGCTTCCCAGCTTCATCGAAACCAACTTAGAACTTTGGCACATCCAAGTCATCATCAATTTTGGTAGCTCACGCGGGGTCTCCTGCACGTAGTGGACATAATCCACCTCAGAAAACATGGAGTTGTTGGCGTTTAGCTCTGGGAACCTATCAGCAAGAAGAGTCGGATCCATTTCTGGGTGGTATGCCTTGGCTAAGGCAAGCGCACTCATCGCACCTTTTCTACAAGCCACCCTCTTCAATTCTCTGATCCACTCCAGGACCATGGAAAACTCATTGCTCATATCCATAATTCTCTGTGGTGGAGCTTTTACATTCTTTACTTCCATCAGGCAACGTACTCCACCTACATACAGTTACTCCAGAAATTTGTAGACGGCTTAAAGTTTAATTGCCTCAAAGAAGGGCTTCTCTTGCCTGTCAGTCAACATTCAAATAGTTAGTGCCCTAGATTTTTTCCTCGAATTCTATCATGGCAGGTTGACAAAAGGAAAAGAGAAAACTTACCAAAGATGGCTATGCACATTTGCTGATTTAGGCTCATTAGAGTACTGAGCTCTTGAGCCACCGGCTCAAGCTTCAACTCAGCCTCTTCTGCATGTTTTTTGTTAAGGCGACCTTCTCCTCAGCAAAAGCAGTTTTTCCTTCTCTAAGTTCTCTGTGCACTTGAGTAAAGATTCCTGGAAGTCGGAGGGTAGCTTTTCAGCCGTCTCTCATTTCTTCTTTTAGAGCCCACTTGTCATTTTAGTTCCTCAATAACTGAGTCGGCCTGCTTTAGCATTTCTTGCACGAATCAAACATGGGTTATATTCTTTCTAATTCCCAAGGCATCGCAGGCAGATGACCCGGCACTTGGGGGCTAGGGAGGATTTGATTTTATTATTACATTACAATGGAGGGTAATTATTAGTACAAGCCCCGAGTCGCCGCACGCAGTCGACCTGGCACTTGGGGGCTACACTATTCAGTTCAAAATTCTACAAGATTCATACAAGTCCCAGGTCGCCGTAGGCATGCGGCCCGGCACTGGGGGGCTATATGATTCAGCTGTTTAAATGAGTCATCTGATTGAGTCGGCCCTTGAGGACTACTATTTGCTCCTACAGACAAATCTTACAAAAATAACTTCTGGCTTACTACTGATAGTAACACGGCACTTGGGGGCTGCATGTGAGTACAAGGAAATTACTCATGAGCTAAATGGTGACTCAGGTGTGAAGACGGAAATTTTACTGCAGATAAGTCTAAAGTTATCATTACTTTCTACACTTCATACTTGGGAGCTACATGAATATGTATGATACAAGAAAGGTTGACCATTGCACCTTCTGTTTCCCGGCTCTCAAACAGTCGGGTCAGATAACTTTGATGCAGAGAACCTATATCCAAAATCTTGAAAGTCTCTAGCTGAAGGCTGGCCTTTCCTTTGTGTGGACGTGGTGACTCATCCTTTGTCAGTATGTTTTCCAAGGTAGTCGAAGTTTCTAGAGGAGCACCATGGCTTTCGTCTGTGATAACCACGTTGAGCCTTCTGAGTTAGCTGATGTGGTGTTGGATTTTATTTTTGTTCCTCCACAACAGGGGGGGAGTGGAACATGAGGAGGTTTGACCGGGTTGTCCTGGTGAGTCAGCTCGTCTTGACCAGCCGGGTCATCTTGGGCCTCTGGGTTGTCCATCATAGCATCAAGGGAAGGGACCCCCTTTTCAGTCTCTGTTATGGCTGTAGAAGATTCACCAGCTTTGTTTTCCACAAAAGCTTTGGCTCTGGATCAACAATGACATGATGATCAATAAATGGAAAAGGAATATTGTGATTTGACAAATTCTTATAAGACTTACTGGCGGTTGATGTTGAAAGCCGGTAGTTGGCTGGCACTGGACACGTCAGATGAAGGAGAAGTCGTCTGCTACTCCGGGTCTGAGTGGCATAGTGGCCTCTTGAGTTGGTCGGCTCTCGGGCAAGATGGCGTTGGGCTAAGCTGTTCTTGGGTCCGCACCTGGCGTGGGGATGGCTAATATGACAAGCCATCACACAACTCGCCGAAACTGCTCTGGGTCTTCCTCTTCATGCTTGCCTCATGTTGCGTTTTCTTCAAAGATAAGTTTTTCCCTAAGTAAGTTGTTGGGTGTGAAAATGGTAGCTTACAGACCGCAAGTCGGGTTCTCCTTTGACCTAGTGTCTCCAAGTCAAAAGTAGATGGATTTACCATTGCCTTGCCCGCTCTGCTAGTCCCGATTTGTTCCTAAGAAGAGTCGGTGTCAGCAAGTCATTATGCAGGAGACCAAGGGAGTCAAGTTCTTCTTCCTCCTCCACCTCTTCAAGATTGGCATCCTTAGGTGGAGTTGGAACTTGAGGCTCGGTTTTCCACCAATGAGCTGTTGGAAATATGCCCTAGAGACAATAATAAAATGGTTATTATTATATTTTCTTGTTCATGATAATTGTCTATTGTTCATGCTATAATTGTATTAACCGAAACCGTAATACATGTGTGAATACATAGACCACAACATGTCCCTAGTGAGCCTCTAGTTGACTAGCTCGTTGATCAATAAATGGTTATGATTTCCTGACCATGGACATTGGATGTCATTGATAACGAGATCACATCATTAGGAGAATTATGTGATGGACAGGACCCAATCCTAAGCATAGCACAAGATCGTGTAGTTCGTTTGCTAGAGCTTTTCTAATGTCAAGTATCTTTCCTTAGACCATGAGATTGTGCAACTCCTAGATGCCGTATGAATGCTTTGGGTGTATCAAACGTCACAACGTACCTTGGTGACCATAAATGTGCACTACAGGTACCTCCGAAAGTGTCTGTTGGGTTGGCACAAATCGGGACTGGGATTTGTCACTCTGTATGACGGAGAGGTATCTCTGGGCCCACTCGGTAATGCATCATCATAATGAGCTCAATGTGACTAAGAAGTTAGCCACGGGATCATGCGTTACGGAACGAGTAAAGAGACTTGCCAGTAACGAGATTGAACGAGGTACAGGGATACCGACAATCGAATCTCAGGCAAGTAACATACCGATGGACAAAGGGAATTGTATACGGGATTGATTGAATCCCCAACATCGTGGTTCATCCGATGAGATCATCGTGGAACATGTGGCAGCCAATATGGGTATCCAGATCCCGCTATTGGTCATTGGCCAAAGAGATGTCTCGGTCATGTCTGCATGGTTCCCGAACCCGTAGGGTCTACACACTTAAGGTTCGGTGACGCTAGAGTTGTAATGGGAAATTGTATGTGGTTACCGAAAGTTGTTCGGAGTCCCGGATGAGATCTCGGACGTCACGAGGAGTTCCGGAATGGTCCAAAGGTGAGATTTATATATGGGAAGTCTAGTTGCAGTCGCCATAAGGTTTCGGGGTTATCGGTATTGTATCGGGACCATTGAAAGGTGTCTATGGATCCACCGGGTGGGGCCACCTACCCCGGGGGGCAAGTGGGCTGAATATGGGTGGGAACCAGCCCCGTAGTGGGTGGGTGCACCCCCCAAGGGCCCAACGCGCCTAGGGTTGGAAACCCTAGGGGGTGGGTGTTGGGGAAAGTTGCAGAAAATAAAATATTTCTACGCTTCACCAAGATCAATCTATGGAGTCATCTAGCAACGAGAGAGAGGAGTGCATCTACATACCCTTGTAGATCGCGAGCGGAAGCGTTCAAGAGAATGGGGTTGAGGGAGTCGTACTCGTCGTGATCCAAATCACCGAAGATCCTAGTGCCGAACGGACGGCACCTCCGCGTTCAACACACGTACGGTTGGGGAAGACGTCTCCTCCTTCTTGATCCAGCAAGGGGAAAGGAGAGGTTGATGGGGATCCATCAGCACGACGGCGTGGTGGTGGAAGTAGCGGCGATCTCGGCAGGGCTTCGCCAAGCTCAGCGAGAGGGAGAGATGTTGCGGGGGAGAGGGAGGCGCTAGGGACTAGGGGTCGTAGCCCTCCCTCCCCCCTCTTTATATAGGAGCCCTAGGGGGGTGCCGGCCCCCTAGAGATCCAATCTCAAGGGGGGGCGGCGGCCAAAGGGGGGAACTTGCCCCCCCCCCCAAGTTAGGTGGGGCGCCCCCCACCCCTAGGGTTTCCAACCCTAGGCGCAGGGGGAGGCCCAAGGGGGGCGCACCAGCCCATCAGAGGCTGGTTCCCTTCCCACTTCAGCCCATGGGGCCCTCCGGGATAGGTGGCCCCACCCGGTGGACCCCGGGACCCTTCCGGTGGTCCCGCTACAATACCAGTAACCCCCGAAACTTTCTCGGTGGCCGAAACTGGACTTCCTATATACAAATCTTCACCTCCGGACCATTCCGGAACTCCTCGTGACGTCCGGGATCTCAACCGGGAGTCCAAACAACTTTCGGGTTACTGCATACTAATATCTCTACAACCCTAGCGTCACCGAACCTTAAGTGTGTAGACCCTACGGGTTCGGGAATCACGCAGACATGACCGAGACAACTCTCCGACCAATAACCAACAGCGGGATCTGGATACCTATGTTGGCTCCCACATGTTCCACGATGATCTCATCGAATGAACCACGATGTCAAGGATTCAAGTAATCCCGTATACAATTCCCTTTGTAAATCGGTACGTTACTTGCCCAAGATTCGATCGTCGGTATCCCAATACCTCGTTCAATCTCGTTACCGGCAGGTCACTTTACTCGTACCGTAATGCATGATCCCATGACCAACCACTTGGTCACATTGAGCTCATTATGATGATGCATTACCGAGTGGGCCCAGAGATACCTCTCTGTCATACGGAGTGACAAATCCCAGTCTCGACCCGTGTCAACCCAACAGATACTTTCGGGGATACATGTAGTATACCTTTATAGTCACCCAGTTATGTTGTGACGTTTGGTATACCCAAAGCACTCCTATGGTATCCGGGAGTTACACGATCTCATGGTCTAAGGAAATGATACTTGACATTGGAAAAGCTCTAGCAAACTAACTACACGATCTTGTGCTATGCTTAGGATTGGGTCTTGTCCATCACATCATTCTCCTAATGATGTGATCCCATTATCAATGACATCCAATGTCCATAGTCAGGAAACCATGATTATATGTTGATCAACGAGCTAGTCAACTAGAGGCTCACTAGGGACATGTTGTGGTCTATGTATTCACACATGTATTACGACTTTCGGATAACACAATTATAGCATGAATAATAGACAATTATCATGAACAAGGAAATATAATAATAATCATTTTATTATTGACTCTAGGGCATATTTCCAACAGTCTCCCACTTGCACTAGAGTCAATAATCTAGTTACATTGTGATGAATCGAACACCCATAGAGTTCTGGTGTTGATCATGTTTTGCTCGCGGAAGAGGTTTAGTCAACGGATCTGCGACATTCAGATCCATATGTACTTGAAAATATATATGTCTCCATCTTGAACATTTTCACAAATGGAGTTGAAGCGACGCTTGATGTGCCTGGTCTTCTTGTAAAACTTGAGCTCCTTGGCAAGGGCAATAGCTCCAGTGTTGTCACAGAAGAGAGTGATCGGCCCCGACACATTGGGTATGACTCCTAGGTCGGTGATGAACTCATTCATCCATATTGCTTCATGCGCTGCCTCCGAGGCTGCCATGTACTCTGCTTCACATGTAGATCCTGCCATGACGCTTTGCTTGCAACTGCACCAGCTTACTGCCCAACCATTCAAAATATACACGTATCCGGTTTGTGACTTAGAGTCATCCAGATCTGTGTCGAAGCTAGCGTCAACGTAACCCTTTACGACGAGCTCTTCATCACCTCCATAAACGAGAAACATATCCTTAGTCCTTTTCAGGTACTTCAGGATATTCTTGACTGTTGTCCAGTGTTCCATGCCGGGATTACTTTGGTACCTTCCTACCAAACTTACGGCAAGGTTTACATCAGGTCTGATACACAGCATGGCATACATAATAGACCCTATAGCCGAGGCATAGGGGATGGCACTCATCTTTTCTCTATCTTCTGTCGTGGTCGGGCATTGAGCCGAGCTCAATTTCACACCTTCAACACAGGCAAGAACCCTTTCTTGGACTGATCCATATTGAACTTCTTCAATATCTTATCAAGGTATGTGCTTTGTGAAAGACCTATGAGGCGTCTCGATCTATCCCTATAGATCTTGATGCCTAATATGTAAGCAGCTTCTCCAAGGTCCTTCATTCAAAAACACTTATTCAAGTAGGCCTTAATGCCATCCAAAAGTTCTATATCATTTCCCATCAAAAGTATGTCATCTACATATAATATGAGAAATGCTACAGAGCTCCCACTCACTTTCTTGTAAACGCAGGCTTCTCCATAAGTCTGCATAAACCCAAACGCTTTGATCATCTCATCAAAGCGAATGTTCCAACTCCGAGATGCTTGCACCAACCCATAAATGGATTGCTGGAGCTTGCATACATTGTTAGCATTCTTAGGATCGACAAAACCTTCCGGCTGCATCATATATAGTTCTTCCTTAAGATAGCCGTTAAGGAATGCCGTTTTGACGTCCATTTGCCATATCTCATAATCATAGTATGCGGCAATTGCTAACATGATTCGGACGAACTTCAGCTTCGCTACGGGAGAGAAAGTCTCATCGTAGTCAACCCCTTGAACTTGCCGATAACCCTTAGCGAGAAGTCGAGCTTTATAGATGGTAACATTACCATCCGCGTTCGTCTTCTTCTTAAAGATCCATTTGTTTTCTATCGCTCGCCAATCATTGGGCAAGTCTGTCAAAGTCCATACTTTGTTTTCATACATGGATCCTATCTCGGATTGCATGGCTTCAAGCCATTTGTTGGAATCTGGGCCCGCCATTGCTTCTTCATAGTTTGAAGGTTCACCGTTGTCTAACAACATGATTTCCAGGACAGGGTTGCCATACCATTCTGGTGTGGAACGTGTCCTTGTGGACATATGAAGTTCAGTAGAAACTTGATCCGAAGTACCTTGATCATCATCATTAACTTCCTCTCTAGTCGGTGGAGGCACCACAAGAACATCTTCCTGGGCTGTGCTACTTTCCGGTTCATCGAGTTCTACTTTCCTCCCACTCATTTCTTTCGAGAGAAACTCTTTCTCCAGAAAGGACCCGTTCTTGGCAACAAAGATCTTGCCTTCGGATCTAAGGTAGAAGGTATACCCAATGGTTTCCTTAGGGTATCCTATGAAGACGCATTTTTCCGACTTGGGTTCGAGCTTTTCAGGTTGAAGTTTCTTGACATAAGTATCGCATCCCCAAACTTTTAGAAACGATAGCTTAGGTTTCTTCCCAAACCATAATTCATACAGTGCCGTCTCAACGGATTTAGAAGGTGCCCTATTTAAAGTGAATGTAGTTGTCTCTAGAGCGTATCCCCAAAATGATAGCGGTAAATCGGTGAGTGACATCATAGATCACACCATATCCAATAGAGTGCGATTACGACATTCGGACACACTGTTACGCTGAGGTGTTCCAGCGGCGTGAGTTGTGAAACGATTCCACATTTCCTTAAGTGCGTACCAAATTCGTGACTTAAATATTGTCCTCCATGATCTGATCGTAAGAACTTTATTTTTCGGTCACGTTAATTCTCTACCTCATTCTAAAATTCCTTGAACTTTTCAAAGGTCTCAGACTTGTGTTTCATCAAGTAGATATACCCATATCTACTTAAGTCATCAGTGAGAGTGAGAACATAATGATAGCCTCCGCGAGCCTCAACGCTCATTGGACCGCACACATCAATATGTATAATTTCCAATAAGTTGGTTGCCCGCTCCATTGTTCCGGAGAACGGAGTCTTGGTCATTTTACCCATGAGGCATGGTTCGCACGTGTCAAATGATTCGAAATCAAGAGACTCCAAAAGTCCATCTGTATGGAGCTTCTTCATGCGTTTGACACCAATGTGACCAAGGCGGGCGTGCCACAGATATGTGGGACTATCATTATCAATCTTACATCTTTTGGTATTCACACTATGAATATGTGTAACATCACGTTCGAGATTCATTAAGAATAAACCATTGACCAGCGGGGCATGACCATAAACATATCTCTCATATAAATAGAACAACCATTATTCTCGGATTTAAATGAGTAGCCATCTCGTATTAAACGAGATCCAGATACAATGTTCATGCTCAAAGCTGGCACTAAATAACAATTATTGAGGTTTAAAACTAATCCCGTAGGTAAATGTAGAGGTAGCGTGCCGACGGCGATCACATCGACCTTGGAACCATTCCCGACGCGCATCGTCACCTCGTCCTTCGCCAGTCTCCGTTTATTCCGCACCTCCTGTTTTGAGTTACAAATATGAGCAACCGCGCCAGTATCAAATACCCAGGAGCTACTATGAGTACTGGTAAGGTACACATCAATTACATGTATATCACATATACCTTTAGTGTTGTCGGCCTTCTTGTCTGCTAAGTACTTGGGGCAGTTCCGCTTCTAGTGTCCGCTTCCCTTGCAATAAAAGCACTCAGTCTTAGGTTTGGGTCCACGCTTTGGCTTCTTCCTGGCAACTAGCTTACCGGGCGTGGCAACTCCCTTGCCGTCCTTCTTGAAGTTCTTTTTACCCTTGCCTTTCTTGAAACTAGTGGTTTTATTGACCATCAACACTTGATGTTCCCTTTTGATTTCCACCTCCGCTGATTTCAGCATTGAAAATACTTCAGGAATAGTTTTCACCATCCCCTGCATATTGTAGTTCCTCACAAAGCTCTTGTAGCTAGGTGGGAGCGACTGAAGGATTCTGTCAATGACCGCCTCGTCCGGGAGGTTAATGTCCAGCTGGGACAAGCGGTTGTGCAACCCAGAAATTTTGAGTATGTGCTCACTGACAGAACTATTTCCCTCCATCTTACAACTGTAGAACTTGTCAGAGACTTCATATCTCTCGACCCGGGCATGAGCTTGGAAAACCATTTTCAGCTCTTCGAACATCTCATATGCTCTGTGTTTCTCAAAACGCTTTTGGAGCCCCGGTTCTAAGCTGTAAAGCATGCCGCACTGAACGAGGGAGTAGTCATCAACACGCGACTGCTAGGCGTTCATCACGTCTTGAGTTGCGGGGGAAACGGGTGCTTCACCTAGCGGTGCATCTAGGACATATGTTCTTTTGGCAGCTATGAGGATGATCCTCAAGTTATGGACCCAGTCTGTGTAGTTGCTGCCATCGTCTTTCAGCTTGGTTTTCTCTAGGAATGCGTTGAAGTTGAGGGCAACATTAGCGTGGGCCATTTGATCTACAAGACATATTGCAAAAGTTTTTAGACTAAGTTCATGATAATTAAGTTCATCTAATCAAATTATTTAATGAACTCCCACTCAGATAGACATCCCTCTAGTCTTCTAAGTGATCCATGATCCGAGTCAACTAGACCGTGTCCGATCATCACGTGAGATGGACTAGTCATCATCGGTGAACATCTTCATGTTGATCATATCTTCTATACGACTCATGTTCGACCTTTCGGTCTCTTGTGTTCCGAGGCCATGTCTGTACATGCTAGGATCGTCAAGTCAACCTAAGTGTTTTGCATGTGTAAATTTGTCTTACACCCGTTGTATGTGTACGTTAGAATCTATCACCCCCGATCATCACATGGTGCTTCGAAACAACGAACTTTCGCAATGGCACACAGTTAGGGGGAACACTTTCTTGAAATTTTTATGAGGGATCATCTTATTTACTACTGTTGTTCTAAACAAATAAGATGCAAAAACATGATAAACATCACATGCAATCAAATAGTGACATGATATGGCCAATATCATTTTGCTCCTTTTGATCACCATCTTTGGGGCGCCATGATCGTCATAGTCACCGGCATGACACCATGATCTCCATCATCATGATCTCCATCATTGTGTCTCCATGAAGTTGTTCGCCAACTATTACTTCTACTACTATGGCTAACGGTTTGGCAAAGAAGTAAAGTAATTACATGGCATTATTCAGTGACACACAGGTCATACAATAAATAAACACAACTCCTATGGCTCCTGCCGGTTGTCATACTCATCGACATGAAAGTCGTGATTCCTATTACAAGAACATGATCAATCTCATACATCACATATAATTCATTCATCACATCCTTTTGGCCATATCACATCACAAGGCATATGCTGCAAAAACAAGTTAGACATCCTCTAATTGTTGTTACATGTTTTTACGTGGCTGCAATAGGGTTCTAGCAAGAACGTTTCTTACCTACGTCAAAACCACAACGTGATATGCCAATTTCTATTTACCCTTCATAAGGACCCTTTTCATCGAATCCGATCCGACTAAAGTGGGAGAGACAGACACCCGCTAGCCACCTTATGCAACTAGTGCATGTCAGTTGGTGGAACCTATCTCACGTAAGCGTACGTGTAAGGTTGGTCTGGGCCACTTCATCCCACGATGCCGCCGAAACAAGATAAGACTAGTAGTGGCAAGTAAATTGACAAAATCTACGCCCACAACAAAATTGTGTTCTACTCGTGCATAGAAACTACGCATAGACCTAGCTCATGATGCCACTGTTGGGGAACGTTGCAGAAAATAAAAAAAATTCTACGCCTCACCAAGATCAATCTATGGAGTCATCTAGCAATGAGAGAGAGGAGTGCATCTGCATACCCTTGTAGATCGCGAGCGGAAGCGTTCAAGAGAATGGGGTTGAGGGAGTCGTACTCGTCGTGATCCAAATCACCGAAGATCCTAGTGCCGAACAGACGGCACCTCCGCATTCAACACACGTACGGTTGGGGAAGACGTCTCCTCCTTCTTGATCCAGCAAGGGGAAAGGAGAGGTTGATGGAGATCCAGCAGCACGACGGCGTGGTGGTGGAAGTAGCGGCGATCTCGGTAGGGCTTTGCCAAGCTCAGCGAGAGGGAGAGGTGTTGCGGGGGAGAGGGAGGCGCCAGGGACTAGGGGTCGCAGCCCTCCCTCCACCCCCCCCCCTCTTTATATAGGGGCCCTGAAGGGGTGCCGGCCCCCTAGAGATCCAATCTCAAGGGGGGGCGGCGGCCAAAGGGGGGAACTTGCCCCCCAAGTTAGTTGGGGCGCCCCCCACCCCTAGGGTTTCCAACCCTAGGCGCAAGGGGAGGCCCAAGGGGGCGCACCAGCCCACCAAGGGCTGGTTCCCTTCCCACTTCAGCCCATGGGGCCCTCCGATATAGGTGGCCCCACCCGATGGACCCCCGGGACCCTTCCGGTGGTCCCGGTACAATACCGGTAACCCCCGAAACTTTCCCGGTGGCCGAAACTGGACTTCCTATATACAAATCTTCACCTCCGGACCATTCCGGAACTCCTCGTGACGTCCAAGATCTCATCTGGGACTCCGAATAACTTTCAGGTTACCGCATACTAATATATCTACAACCCTAGTGTCACCGAACCTTAAGTGTGTAGACCCTACAGGTTCGGGAATCACGCAGACATGACCGAGATAGATCTCCGGCCAATAACCAACAGCGGGATCTAGATACCCATGTTGGCTCCCACATGTTCCACGATGATCTCATTGAATGAACCACGATGTCGAGGATTCAAGTAATCCCGTATACAATTCCCTTTGTCAATCGGTGCATTACTTGCCCGAGATTCGATCGTCGGTATCCCAATACCTCGTTCAATCTCGTTACCGGCAGGTCACTTTACTCGTACCGTAATGCATGATCCCGTGACCAACCACTTGGTCACATTGAGCTCATTATGATGATGCATTACCGAGTGGGCCCAGAGATACCTCTCCGTCATACGGAGTGACAAATCCCAGTCTCGACCCGTGTCAACCCAACAGATACTTTCGGGGATACCTGTAGTATACCTTTATAGTCACCCAGTTACTTGTGACGTTTGGTCCACCCAAAGCACTCCTATGGTATCCGAGAGTTACACGATCTCATGGTCTAAGGAAATGATACTTGAGATTGGAAAAGCTCTAGCAAACGAACTACACTATCTTGTGCTATGCTTAGGATTGGGTCTTGCCATCACATCATTCTCCTAATGATGTGATCCCGTTATCAATGGCATCCAATGTCCGTAGTCAGGAAACCATGACTATTTGTTGATCAACGAGCTAGTCAACTAGAGGCTCACTAGGGACATGTTGTGGTCTATGTATTCACACATGTATGACGATTTCCGGATAACACAATTATAGCATGAATAATAGACAATTATCATGAACAAGGAAATATAATAATAATCATTTTATTATTGCCTCTAGGGCATATTTCCAACTGTGGGGGCGCCTACCACCTGCTTGAGGGGTAAGTCTCCCCCCCCCCCTTGCACCCCCCCCCCGAGATGCATCTAGGGGGGCGGCCCCCTCTTCCCTTTCCCCTATAAATAGTGAGGGGCTGGGAGAGCAGCTGCACCCTGCCCCTAGCGCAGCCCTTCCCCCCTTACAACTCCTCCTCCTCCTCTGTAATGCTTAGTGAAGATCTGCCAAAGAACCATGAGCTCCACCACCACACCGTCGTGCTACCGGAGTTCTCCTTAAACTTCTCCTTCCCCCTTGCTAGATCAAAGAGGAGACATCCCGGGTTGTACGTGTGTTGAACAAGGAGGCACCGTTCGTTCGGCGCTGGGATCGGATCTTCCGTGATTTGAATCAACGCGAGTATGACTCCATCAATCACGTTCTTGTAACGCTTCCGCTTAGCGATCTTCAAGGGTATGAAGATGCAATCCGTCTCTCGTTACTAGCATCTCCTAGATTGATCTTGGTGACATGTAGGAAATTTTTTGAATTATTACTGCGTTCCCCAACAGTAGCATCATGAGCTAGGTCTATGCGTAGATTCTGTGCACGAGTAGAATACAAGTAGTTGTGGAAGATGATTTGGTCAATTTGCTTACCGTTACTAGTCCTATCTTGATTCGGCGGCATTGTGGGATGAAGCGGCCCGGACCGACCTTACACGTACGCTTTCGCGAGATAGGTTCCATCGACTGACATGAACTTGTTGCATAAGGTGGCTAGCGGGTGTCTGTCTCTCCCACTTTAGTCTGATCGGATTCGATGAAGAGGTCCTTATGAAGGGTAAATAGCAATTGGCATATCACTGTTGTGGCTTTTTCATAGGTAAGAAATGTTCTTGCTAGAAACCCATAGCAGCCATGTAAAACATGCAACAACAATTAGAGGACGTCTAACTTGTTTTTGCAGGGTATGCTATGTGATGTGATATGGACAAAAGGATGTGATGAATTATATATGTGATGTATGAGATTGATCATATTCTTGTAATAGGAATCACGACTTGCATGTCGATGAGTATGACAACCAGAAGGAGCCATAGGAGTTGTCTTAATTTATTGTACGACATGTGAGTCAATATAAGCGCCATGTAATTACTTTACTTTATTGCTAACTGTTAGCCATAGTAGTAGAAGTAACAGTTGGTGAGACAACTTCATGAAGACATGATGATGGAGATCATGGTGTCATGCAGGTGACGATGGTGATCATGTCGTGCCTCGAAGATGGAGATCAAAAGAGCAAGATGATATTGGCCATATCATGTCCCTTTATGATTTGCATGTGATGTTTGTCATGTTTACATTTTATTTGCTTAGACCGACGGTAGCATAAATAAGATGATCCCTCACTAAAATTTCAAGAAATGTGTTCCCCCTAACTGTGCACCATTGCGAAGGTTCGTTATTTTGAAGCACCACGTGATGATCGGGTGTGATATATTCTAACATTTGCATACACCGGGTGTAAGCCAGATTCACACATGTGAAACACTTAGGTTGAGTTGACGAGCCTAGCATGTACAAACATGGCCTCGGAACACGAGAGACCGAAAGGCCAAACATGAGTCGTATGGTAGATGCGATCAACATGGAGATGTTCACCATTGATGACTAGTCCATCTCACATGATGATCGACACGGCCTAGTCGATTCGGATCATGTATAACTTAGATGACTAGAGGGATGTCTATCTGAGTGGGAGTTCATTAAATAATTTGATTAGATGAACTTAATTATCGTGACCTTAGTCTAAAACTATCTTTACAATCTATCTTGTAGATCCAATGGCCCACGCTAATGTTGCCCTCAACTTCAACGCGTTCCTAGAGAAAACCAAGCTGAAAGACGATGGAAGCAACTATACGAACTAGGTCCAAAACTTCAGGATCATCCTCATAGCTACCAAGAAAGCATATGTCCTTGAAGCACCCCTAGGCGACACACCCATTTTCCTAGCAACTCAATATGTTATGAACGCCTGGCAGTCGTGTAGTGATGATTACTCCCTGGTTCAGTGCGGCATGCTTTACAGCTTAGAATCGGGGCTCCAAAAGTGTTTTGAGCAACACGGAGCATATGTGATGTTCCAAGAGCTGAAAATGGTTTTCCAAGCTCATGCCTGGGTCGAGAGATATGAAGTCTCCTACAAGTTCTATAGTTGTAAGATGGAGGGAAATAGTTCAGTCAGCGAGTATATACTCAAAATGTCTGGGTTGCACAACCGCTTGTATCAGTTGGGAGTTAATCTTCCAGATGACTCATTCATTGACAGAATCCTCCTGTTGCTTCCACCTAGATACAAGAGCATTCTGGTGAACTACAATATGCAAGGGATGGAGAAGTCCATTCCTGAGTTATATTCGATGTTGAAATCAGCGGAGGTGGAGATCAAAAAGGAACATCAAGTGTTGATGGTGAATAAGACCACTAGTTTCAAGAAAGGCAAGGGAAATAAGAACTTCAAGAAGGATGGCAAGGGAGTTGCCTCGCCCGGTAAGTCAGTTGCCAGGAAAAAGCCAAAGAATGGACCCAAGCCTGAGACTAAGTGCTTTTATTGCAAGGGAAATGGTCACTGGAAGCGGAACTGCCCCAAGTACTTAGTGGTTAAGAAGGCCGGCAACGCCAAAGGTATATATGATATACATGTTATTGATGTGTACCTTACTAGCGCTCATAGTAGCCCCTGGGTATTTGATACCGGTGCATTTGCTCACATTTGTAACACAAAACAGGAGCTATGGAATAAGCGAAGACTGGCAAAGTCGACGTGACGATGCGCGTCGGGAATGGTTCCAAGGTCGTGTGATCGCTGTCGGCACGCTACCTCTACATCTACCTTCGAGATTAGTTTTAAACCTCAATAATTGTTATTTAGTACCAGCTTTGAGCATGAACATTATATCTGGATCTCGTTTGATGCAAGATGACTACTCTTTAAATCCGAGAATAATGGTTGTTCTATTTATATGAGAGATATGTTTTATGGTCATGCCCCGCTAGTCAATGGTTTATTTTTATTGAATCTCGAACGTGATGTTACACATATTCATAGTGTGAATGCCAAAAGATGTAAGGTTGATAATGATAGTCCCACATATTTGTAGCACTGCCGCCTTGGTCACATTCGTGTCAAACAAATGAAGAAACTCCATGCGGATGGACTTTTGGAGTCTCTTGATTATGAATCATTTGACATGTGTGAACCATGCCTCATGGGCAAAATGACCAAGACTTCATTCTCCGGAACAATGGAGCGAGCAACCAACTTGTTTGAAATAATACATACTGATGTATGGGGTCCAATGAGTGTTGAGGCACATGGTGGCTATCGTTATGTTCTCACCCTCACTGATGACTTAAGTAGATATGGGTATGTCTACTTAATGAAACACAAGTCTGAGACCTTTGAAAGTTTAAGGAATTTCAGAGTGAGGTAGAGAAACATGATAGGAAAATAAAGTTCTTACGATCAGATTGTGGAGGAGAATATTTGAGTCACGAGTTTGTCACGCACTTAAGGAAATGTGGAATTGTTTCACAACTCATGCCGCTTGGAACACCTCAGCGAAATGGTGTGCCCGGACTTCATAATCGCACTCTATTGGATATGGTGCAATCTATGATGTCTCTTACCGATCTACCGCTATCATTTTGGGGTTATGCTTTAGAGACTGTCGCATTCACTTTAAATAAGGCACCATCTAAATCCTTTGAGACAACATCATATGAATTATGGTTTGGGAAGAAACCTAAGTTGTCGTTTCTGAAAGTTTAGGGATGCGATGCTTATGTCAAGAAACTTCAACCTGATAAACTTGAACCCAAATCGGAAAAATGCGTCTTCATAGGATACCCTAAGGAAACTATTGGGTATACCTTCTACCTCAGATCCGAGGGCAAGATCTTTGTTACCAAGAATGGATCCTTTCTGGAGAAAGAGTTTCTCTCGAAAGAAGTAAGTAGGAGGAAACTAGAACTTGATGAGGTACCCCCTCTTGAACCGGAAACTAGTGCAGCTCAGGAAGATGTTTCTGTGGTGCCTGCACCAACTAGAGAGGAAGTTATTGATGATGATCATGAAACTTCGGATCAAGTTGCTACTGAACTTTGTAGGTCAATGAGGAGACGTTCCGCACCAGAGTGGTACGGCAACCCTGTCCTAGAAATCATGTTGTTAGACAATGGTGAATCTTCGAACTATGAAGAAGCGATGGCGAGCCCGGATTCCAACAAATGACTTGAAGCCATGAAACCCGAGATAGGATCCATGTATGAGAACAAAGTATGGACTTTGATGGACTTGCCCGATGATCGTCAAGCCATAGAAAATAAGTGGATCTTTATGAAGAAGACTGACACGGATGGTAATGTGACCGTCTATAAGGCTCGGCTTGTCGCTAAGGGTTATCGACAAGTTCAAGGAGTTGACTACGATGAGACCTTCTCACCCGTAGTGAAGCAGAAGTCCGTCCGAATCATGTTAGCAATTGCCGCATTCCATGATTGTGAGATCTGGAAAATGGACGTCAAAATGGCATTCCTTAACGGTTTCCTTC
This sequence comes from Triticum aestivum, assembly GCF_018294505.1. Classification (NCBI taxonomy): domain Eukaryota; kingdom Viridiplantae; phylum Streptophyta; class Magnoliopsida; order Poales; family Poaceae; genus Triticum; species Triticum aestivum. Next base: position 145,066,843 of record NC_057804.1, read on the forward strand.
AGGAAGAATTGTATATGATGCAGCCGGAAGGTTTTGTCATTCCTAAGAATGCTGACAAGGTATGCAAGCTCCAGTGCTCCATCTATGGGCTGGTGCAAGCATCTCGGAGTCGGAACATTCGCTTTGATGAAATGATCAAAGCGTTTGGGTTTATACAGATTTTTGGAGAAGACTGTATTTACAAGAAAGTGAGTGGGAGCTCTGTAGTTTTTCTCATATTATATGTGGATGACATACTATTGATGGGAAATGATATAGAACTTTTGAAAAGCATAAAGTCCTACTTGAATAAGTGTTTTTCTATGAAGGACCTTGGAGAAGCTGCTTACATATTAGGCATCAAGATCTATAGAGATAGATCGAGACGCTGCATTGGTCTTTCACAAAGCACATACCTTGACAAGATATTGAAGAAGTTCAATATGGATCAGTCCAAGAAGGGGTTCTTGCCTGTATTATAAGGTGTGATATTGAGCACAGCTCAACGCCCGACCTCGGCAGCAGAAACAGAAAAGATGAGTGTCATCCCCTATGCCTCGGCCATAGGCTCTATTATGTATGACATGCTGTATACCAGACCTGATGTGAACCTTGCCATAAGTTTGGTAGGGAGGTACCAAAGTGATCCCGGTATGGAACACAAGACAGCGGTCAAGAATATCATGAAGTACCTGAAAAGGACTAAGGATATGTTTCTCATTTATAGAGGTGCTGAAGAGCTCGTCGTAAAGGGTTACGTCGATGCTAGCTTTGACACAGATCTGGATGACTCCAAGTCACAAACCGGATACGTGTGTATTTTGAATGGTGGGGCAGTCAGCTGGTGCATTTGCAAGAAAAGCGTCGTGGTGGGATCTACATGAGAAACGGAGTACATAGCTACTTCGGAAGCAGTGCAGGAAGGAGTCTAGATGAAGGAGTTTATCACCGACCTAGGAGTGATTCCCAATGCGTCGGGCCCGATGACTCTCTTCTGTGACAACACTGGAGCTATTTCCATTGACAAGGAGCCCAGGTTTCACAAGAAGACCAAGCACATCAAGCGCCTCTTCAACTCCATTCGTGAATATTTTCAAGATGGAGACATAGATATTTGTAAAGTACACACGGATCTGAATGTCGCAAATCCGTTGACTAAACCTCTTCCACGAGCAAAACATGATCAGCTCCAGAACTCTATGGGTGTTCGATTCATCACAATGTAACTAGATTATTGACTCTTGTGCAAGCAGGAGACTGTTGGAAATATACCCAAGAGGCAATAATAAAATGGTTATTATTATATTTCCTTGTTCATGATAATTGTCTATTGTTCATGTTATAATTGTATTAACCGGAAACCGTAATACATGTGTGAATACATAGACCACAACATGTCCCTAGTGAGCCTCTAGTTGACTAGCTCGTTGATCAATAGATGGTTATGGTTTCCTGACCATGGACATAGGATGTCATTGATAACGAGATCACATCATTCGGAGAATGATGTGATGGACAAGATCCAATCCTAAGCATAGCACAAGATCGTGTAGTTCGTTTGCTGGAGCTTTCCTAATGTCAAGTATCTTTCCTTAAACCATGAGATAGTGCAACTCCCAAATGCCGTAGGAATACTTTGGGTGTATCAAACGTCATAACGTAACTGGGTGACCATAAAGGTGCACTAGACGTATCTCTGAAAATGTTTGTTGGGTTGGCACGAATCGAGATTGGGATTTGTCACTCCGTATGACGGAGAGGTATCTTTGGGCCCATTCGATAATGCATCATCATAATGAGCTCAATGTGACTAAAGAATTATCCACAGGATCATGTGTTACGGAACGAGTAAAGAGACTTGCCGGTAACGAGATTGAACAAGGTACGGGGATACCGACGATCGAATCTCGGGCAAGTAACATACCGATGGACAAAGGGAATTGTATATGGAATTGATTTAATCCCCGACATCGTGGTTTATCCAATGAGATCATCGTGGAACATGTGGGAGCCAATATGGGTATCCAGATCCCGCTATTGGTCATTGGCCAAAGAGATGTCTCGGTCATGTCTGCATGGTTCTCGAACCCGTAGGGTCTACACACTTAAGGTTCGGTGACGCTAGAGTTGTAATGGGAAATTGTATGTGGTTACTAAAAGTTATTTGGAGTCTCGGATGAGATCCCGGACATCATGAGGAGTTCCAGAATGGTCCGGAGGTGAAGATATATATTTGGGAAGTCAAGTTTCAGTCGCCGGAAGGTTTCGGGGTTATCGGTATTGTACCGGGACCACCAAAAGGTGTCTCGGGGTCCATCGGGTGGGGCCACCTACCCCAGGGGGCCAAGTGGTCTGAATAGGGGGGGGGGACACCCCCCCCCCAAAGGCCCAAGGCGCCTAGGGTTGGAAACCCTAGGGGTGGGGTGCCTCCCACCTACTTGGGGAGGGGGGCAAGTCTCCCCCCTTGGCCGCCCCTCCCCCTCTAGATGCATCTTGGGGGGGGGCGGACCCCTCTTCCCTTTCCCCTATAAATAGTGAGGGGGTGAGAGGGCAGCCGCACCCTTCCCCTGGCGCAGCCCTTCCCCCCTTCCAACTCCTCCTCCTCAGTAGTGCTTAGCGAAGCTCTGTCGGAGAACCACGAGCTCCACCACCACGCCGTCGTGCTGCCAGAGTTCTCCCTCAACTTCTCCTTATCCCTTGCTGGATCAAGAAGGAGGAGACGTCCCCGGGCTGTACGTGTGTTGAACGTGGAGGCGCCATCCGTTCGGCGCTGGGATTGGATCTTCCATGATTTGAATCACCGTGAGTACGACTCCATCAACTGCGTTCTTGTAACGCTTCCGCTTAGGGATCTTCAAGGGTATGAAGATGCACTCCCTCTCTCTCGTTGCTAACATCTCCTAGATTGATCTTGGTGACATGTAGGAAAAAATTTGAATTATTACTGCGTTCCCCAACATGTGCCTCCTTCTGCGTAAATGTGAGCCGGCATATCAGAATAAAGCAACGGAGTTTGCGTGAACTATAAAGGACAAAAGGATGACTTGCACTTGGTGGCAGGTTGCCAGCAAAGAAAGGGGCAAGCCCCACAATGGCAATCTTATCCTGTGTCTCACCAAGAAGTTTCCTGATGGCCTTCATTAAGTCACTCGAAGACAAGTTGTGCATGTTGAAGCGCAAGTCATCATTCAACTCGCCAGTGTACTCATGCATAAGTCGGTTCCTAAGGCCGAGGGGTTGGATCCACCAGCTCATCCAGCACTGGGTCAAGTGGACCCCTGAGAGGACGTGGGTTGTCTAAGCATTGATTTTAGAGTAAAGGGGCGCTTGTGCCGCCCTCTCTTCAACGGAGGCATAAGCAACAAATTGCTTTGAAGAATCAAGCCAGTCCAATCTATAACCCAACAATTGGTGTTGTTGGTCGAGGGACGTATCCTTGCAATAAGACCAAGTCTTGTGCCACCCTTTAGGATGACTGACCATCTCTATATCAGGAAAAGCATAATTTCTCCTTTGCTGAATCGTGACTCCTCCGCGTTCTAGACTCAGCCCTCCTTTGTATTCAGTCTGGCGGTTGTAGTAGAAGAACTCTTGAAAGAGACTAGCATTTGGCTCGATCTGGAGATATGACTCGCAAAAGACTTGAAAATTGCTTAAGTCGAGAACCGATTTGGGAGCGATATCTTGTGGTCTGATGTCAAAATAGTGAAGGATGTCACGAAAAACTTGGAGTCCGGAGGACGAAAACCTCTGTCCAAATGATCCGCAAAGATAAAAATTTCGTTCGGAGCTGGTTGGGGTTGGGTCTCCTCCTCAGGGGCTTGCCATTCAATCTGGTCTTTGGCAGGAAAAGTACCAACCCTTACCAAATCATTGATTAGGAGCTCTGACATGCATGATTTGGTCCAGTTGGCGGCTTTACCTATCTTGGGAGTCGTGAGTTCGATTTGCAAATAAATCTCAACTACAAGGTAAAAAGGAGAAAAGTATAAGCTGGATTGGAAGCATAAGGATCATACAGGTCAAAGGAAACTAATGACTTAACTACATGAGTTGGCTAAGGGGTCAGTGTGAATCTAAAAGACGATAAAGGAATGGTACAAGTATAAGATGGATAAAGTATCCGAGAGTCGGCCAAATTATATCTGAAGTGTAAGCCGGCAAGATCACCAAAGAAATTTCCGTTTCACGGTAGTTACAAACCACTACTATTCAGATTTAGCTTTGCCTACGGATCTTCAAATACAAACAAAGAAAGGGAATAAAGAGACCTCATTATGGTGACGACGCGGGATTTCTATGAAAAAGGATCTACTTTGGTAGCAAGGAGATTCAAATCGAGGCTAAATCAAATGTGATTATTTCTAGCATACAATAACTAATAGATCTACAAGCAAGCGGTGGCCATTATGTAGATGAACTACGAAAAGCTTCAACAACACAAATGGCAGAAGTAATGAGGACTTCCAAATCTAAGGAGAAGACTGGAGGTCTAGAGCTTCGCAGTCTTGGTCGCGGCGGATCCCAGCGAATTTGGTGACGGCATCGACGAAGTGGTCCTCGTTGACAGCCAGAGTCGGGGAGCTTGGGGTGCGCGAGGAGCGACGGAGGCGAGAGGAAGAAGAAGAAGAGCTCCAAAGGACGGGGTAAAGATGAACTTAGGCCCCCCCCCACCGGCCTACTTATAGGGACAATGGAACTCGAAGCGGTGGGGTGAAACCCCAGGGCGGCATAGTAATTTTTGGCTAAAGGGACACCTTGATTTTCACGTTGATAAGATATGACATGTCTACTCAAAGATTCATTGTGAGGTCATACATACGTGTCAAATGGAGAAGATGATGGCATGAAGTGAAGCAATAAGACTGCTAAATGTGAAAAGAACCATGAGACCATGCATACATTTTGACCTAGTCAGGTGACTTGGTAGAACAAGAATGACAAGGACTAGAAAGATGGAATGGGTGCCGGCTCAAAAAATCCAGACCCGGAGCAACTTTCGTGGTTTTCTTGTTTATTTTTAGGATGGAGTTTAACATGGATAAATCCAAGCTAAAATGGGGGCTAATGTTGGGGATGTTCCCACAGTTGAGACCCAACATTAGTGTGACCCAGCCCTGTGCATTGAGGCTCTGTGAGTCACACCACTACCGGGTTACGATGAGGAAGTTCATGGAGAGCTCGAAGCCCAGAGCGAGACCAGGAAGGAGGCTGGCTCTCACATAATCCATGTGGGCCGAATCACGTGGATCCCATAAGAGGAACTTTCCAATACTTGGAGAAGAAGACTAACAAGAAATAGAGTAGGATACGACCCAGAATCTTCTGTAAAATCAGGGGCTCAACCTATTATATAAAGGGGAGTTCCTAGAATCCAATGATTTGGTTACAATCTTTCAAAGCTAGGTAGCAAAACCAAACCCTTGTAATCAAGATCATCATCAATATCAATCAAGTAGGGATAGGCTTTTACCTCCTCCACAGCCGACACTCGCCTCCCCGCAGCCAACACCACCTCCCAGAGAAATCATGGTCGTGCGCTACCATGGCACGTCGTGATCGCTCCAGAGCCTTCTGCTCTGCATGCCGCGATGTTGTCGTGCCTCCCCACCGTGTGTTGCCTCTCTAAGTTGGAGCACGCCATCCCGGTGATGCAGCAATAGCAGCTGGCCATGCGCAGGTAGCCAGCCCTGAGAGGAGACACCGGTGGAGCTCTTGGCTGGGTTGAGGCTGCACTCATCGACCCAACCATTTTAGACCGGCCCGAAGCCGCTCTCCCAGAGCACCATCTCTGGCTTGAACCCGTGCGTCACAGCCTGTAGTTTTGCCAGCATGAACATCCGTAGACTTGACATGTCCAGGACATGCCTTCCCGCGCCTCCTCCCATGCGCGGGCGCGGCAGGGCGTGGGTGCTCGGGGCAGTGTGGTTATGCTGGCGCGGGCTCTCAGGGCGGCGAGGGTGCGGCAAGGTGTGGGTGCCAAGAAGGATCAACGCCTGACCGCCGCCTCGACGCTCTCCATAGCGGGGGTCTCCATCATGTGTGGCACTCCCGGCCATGCCGGGGCAGCTCAGGAGGATGTACATGGAGGACCACGTCGGGCTACTGATGCTCTAGGTGTTCATCTCACCAAATGGAGCAGGCCCCACTAGGTGTTCAATGAAATGTCAGGGCGGACATCTCACCAAATGGAGCAGCCATGTTGGGTTCAGAGGCTCTATTCGGACGTGTCTGTCTGTCCGCTATCCGTTTTGACAATTCAAACAGACAAAACGCGGACAAAAATGGACAAGATTTGGGTCTCCCCATTGGAGTCGCCCATAGTTTTTTTAGAGGAAAAAAGTTGGAGTTGCCCTTAGTACTCATGTTGGGCCTGCATTTAATGACTACTAAATCAGAGGCCCAAGAATAGTCTAGTCAAGCAGCTTGGCCCCAGTGAAAATGCATGGCCAACTGCAAGTCATTATAAATGACTCGGTGAACAATTGGAGCGCTCATCGCTTCAGGCGCCGGTCCAACCGACGCTCGCTAGCGACACCTAGCGGGCCGGCCCAACAACCGACTCAATAAGGAAACATGAAAAAACGGAAACTAGTCCTATTCATGTAAGTTCATCTAGTGCCCCTTAGTGATTTTGGTGTATTGAAGACTTATAGGTTAAGGGACTAATATGTTTGTGAGTGTACACAGGCTCTATAAGTCGATGAGGAGTTTGATATTTATGATGAAAGTCGACCCCTAAAAATGTATGTGTTCAGTTGAAGACTTTGGTTCTACTGAAGATTTTGAAAGTGAAGAAATTGGTGTGACCTTGAAGACTTGGATATTCATGCGAGGATTATGAAGCATGAAGACTTTTGTTTTAGTAGTTTCATTTTATCTTTCTTGAGTCATAGGAAACACCGAACTGTTAAAGGGGGTCGAGGTAATACTAAGGAAACTGATTTCCAAGTGATGCTCATCTCAAAATCCTACACCTACCCAATCATTTCGAGTGAATTCTGTCATGGTGGGCGCACGGCAGATGCCAAGGGATGGCTAAAGAGAGGAGGAGGCTCGAGGGCGTTGGTGGGCTCCAGAGGCGAGGTTGATATGCGCCGGCGCGGGACGCCGGACATACCCAGGTTCGGGGCTTTTCGGGGAGATAACACCCTTAGTCCTGCCGACTTTAGTTGGATGATCGATAGTACAATGTTGCTCCTGGAGCTGTATGGAGGAGGAAGGAGGCTGGCCAAGGCTTGGGCTGCTCCTTCTCCCTGGTGTTGCTATGCGGTGGCTAGTCCTATGCTTGCATGTGCTTCTCTTACAGGTGTCTCATGTCTATCTCGTATTGCATGTTCTTTCATCCCCCTGTGGGCGTGGGCTCCTTGGGAGGGGGGTTATAGATCAGCCCACCCAGGGTTACAATGGTAATATGCCAAGTCGGTGGGTCCATCTTGTCGGCTCCGGGGTACCGGGATAGGTCCCGCTTGTGGGCATGTGGTTCGCCGGGTTCCCCTAGGTGCGGGCCCCACGTGCCTAGGGGGACTCTACGCCATCTTGTCGATTGTCAGGGCGTGGCCGAGTTGAGCCACGTACAGAGTTCTCTGTCAGGCCGCCGCTTGCTGTCGTCGGCGGTTAGGGCGGGAACACTGTTGCCACGCCAGCCCTGGTCAGCGGGCAGGTAAGGGGTATTGTTGCCACGCTCCGGCTGACCATAGGCATGGGCGGGAACACTGTTGTCCTGGTCATCGGTGATTGAGGTCTCGTCCCATCGTACGGCCTGGATGGGATGGGAGCTGACCCGTGGCTGGGTTGCCGTGGACGCCACGGGTGGGTTGGCTTGCTGGGGAAGCCATGGCTGCGCCGGGTTGAGTCGTCTTGCGCCAGCTGCTGCGGCCGGGTCGACGTACCTTGCCGAGTCGAGGGTCTTGGCCGGGTTGCGGGCCTCGCCGGGTCGAGCGACCCGGCCAGGTGCGTGCCGGTTTGTGGGGCGATGCGGTCCCCGCTGTTTTTGAAAAGGATCCGGGTTCCGTTGCCTTCCCGGGGCTCATCCCCCCGACAGTAGTCCCTGAAGCTGTGAAGGTCCGCCGTCTTCGGATGAGTGGGCCTTCGCAGTTTCCCCCTTGAACAAGGCGGAATCTGCAAGCAACGGGTCCGACAACACCCACTGTGTGCCGGTTTTCTCGGAAACCGGATTGCGGCATCCCGGCCATGGCGGGAACCGAGGAGTCCGTCGAATCTTGAGGTGATCCCTCGGGCTTCGCGCAGGCGCCACATGGTGCCCGGAAGTCGGAGGGCCTGAGAGGCCACGCGCGTGACGGGACTGGGCGACGGGCCGGGGCCCGCCGCCGCGCGCCCTTGGCCCACGCGCATGGATTTATTGTGGTGTCTGGGGGCCAGTTCCACTTCCCTGAGCAGTTAGTGCGCGTGTACATGCGCACTTATTGCGTGGTAGTGGAATGGTCGTGTGCAGACGATCCCACTCCCCCACGTTTGAACCGGGGGTTATAAATTAAGGGGGGGCAAGGGGGCGGCGGACATTATTCTCGCTCGCGCCCTCCTGTCCCCCTGCTCCTGCTCTGCTCTTCGCCACCGACGCAGAGCTGCGCCCGCGGTCCCGAGAAGAGATCTCTCCGTCGTCCATCTTCTCTCTTTCTCTTCCGACGATGTCGCTGCCGTCGGGCTCCTGGATGGGCTCGATCGTCACCATCGACGACTTCACCTATCTTCAGTCTTCGCGGCGCCTGTCGTGGGAGAAAGACGTTGGTGTCCGTCTGCCGTGCGGCGAGCAGAGGCCCCGACCCAAGGGGCAGGAGTGCATCGTCTTCCTCACGCATTTCGAGCGTGGCTTAGGGCTGCTGGCGAGCACCTTCTTCCGCGCGTTCTTGGAGTTCTTCGGGCTCCAACCGCACCATATTGGCGCCGGTGCCATCGTCCAGCTCTCTGGCTTCGTGACCCTCTACGAGGGGTACCTGGGGGTCGAGCTGACGATCGACCTCTGGGCGCGCTTCTTCTCCTTGAAGCAGCAGGGCCATCGGCCGGGGAGTTCGCCGACTGCGGGGCCGCCGTCATCTCGAAGCGGTCGGGGGCGGACTTCCCCAAGATCCCGCTCGAGGATTCTGCCAAGAAGTGGCAGAACTCCTTCTTCTACATCCGCAACCACGGTGCGGACCACATTAACCTTCCTCCCTTCGCCGTCCCGCTGCCGCGGGCGAAAACAAACTGGGGCTACTCGCTCCAGCGCCCGTCGCAGGAGATCGTCAATCTCTGCGAGCGGGTCACGGTGATGAGGACGTAGGAGGGGCTCACCGGCACCGACCTCCTTGCTGCGTTCATCACCCGCCGGGTTCTCCCGCTTCAGAGGCACTCCTGCCTCATCGGCGAGATGATCGGGCTTCAGGACCCCAACTGGATGGGGTTGACACGGCTGTCTGCGGAGCAGGTCGCGCGCGGCGTGAACGACATCTCCAAGGCCAACTGAGGGAGTCCCGGACTAGGGAGTGTCCGGATAGCCAAACTATCATCATCGGCCGGACTCCAAGACTTTGAAGATAGAAGATTGAAGACTTCGTCCCGTGTCCGGATGGGACTTTCCTTGGCATGGAAGGCAAGCTTGGCGATACGGATATGTAGATTTCCTACCATTGTAACCGACTGTGTGTAACCCTAGCCCTCTCCGGTGTCTATATAAACCGGATGGCTTTAGTCCATAGGATGAACAACAATCATACCATAGGCTAGCTTCTAGGGTTTAGCCTCCTTGATCTCGTGGTAGATCCACTCTTGTAACACACATCATCAATATTAATCAAGCAGGACGTAGGGTTTTACCTCCATCAAGAGGGCCCGAACCTGGGTAAAACATCGTGTCCCTTGTCTCTTGTTACCATCCGCCGAGACGCACAGTTCGGGACCCCCTACCCGAGATCCGCCGGTTTTGACACCGACATTGGTGCTTTCATTGAGAATTCCTGTGTGTCGTCACCGATAGGCTCGATGGCTTCTTCGACCATCATCAATGACGCAGTCCAGGGTGAGATCTTTCTCGCCGGACAGATCTTCGTATTCGGCGGCTTTGCACTGCGGGCCAACTCGCTTGGCCATCTGGAGCAGATCGAAAGCTACGCCCCTGGCTGTCAGGTCAGGTTTGGAAGCTTGAACTTCACGGCTGACATCCGCGGGGACTTGATCCTCGATGGATTCGAGCCACAGCCGAGCATGCCGCACTGTCACGGCGAGCATGATTTAGCTCTGCAGCCGGACAGTACCCTGGAGGCCGCACTTGAACCCGCCCCGATCTTCAATTTGGAGTCGGCCGCAGATCGAGGACGGATGGCTAGACGCCGCCTCGAGGGCTGCAACCTCTACGGTGATAGAGCCGAACACTGACCTTGTCCCTCATAAAGCTCGTGACTCCGAGGTGCCGAAATCCGATTGGGTGCCGATCATGGAGTTCACAGCAGCGGACATCTTTCAACACTCACCTTTCGGCGACATCTTGAGTTCACTAAAGTATCTCTCGTTATCAGGAGAGCCCTGGCCGGATTGCGGTCAGGACGGTTGGGATGCGGACGATGAAGAAATTCAAAGCCCACCCACCACCCACTTGGTAGCCACTGTCGACGATCTAACCGACATGCTAGACTACGACTCCGAAGACATCGACGGTATGGATGACAATGCCGGAGACGAACAAGAACCAGCGCCGACCGGGCACTGGAAAGCCACCTCATCATATGACATATACATGGTGGATATCCCAAAGGATGGGAATGGCGAAGGAACAGAGGAGGATGACCCCTCCAAGAAATAGCCCAAGCACCGGCGTCAGTAGTGCTGCTCTAAATCCCGCCACAGCAAGAATGAAGATTCCGGCACCGGAGATAATAATACATCGGACAGTGCCAAAGACAACCCACTCCAGCAAGATCCAGCGCAGGAGGATGGAGACGCCGGCCCTCATTAGAGAGCGGCAGAAGAAGAGGTAGAGGATTATATGCCTCCCTCCGGAGACGAAGCAAGCCTCGATGACGATGAATTCGTCGTGCCTGAGGATCCCGTTGAACAAGACCGTTTTAAACGCAGGCTTATGGCCACGGCGAACAGCCTCAAGAAAAAGCAGCAACAGCTTAGAGTTGATCAAGATCTGCTAGGCGACAGATGGACTGAAGTCCTCGCGGCCGAAGAGCATGAGCTCGAACGCCCCTCCAAAAGCTACCCTAAACGCAAGCTGCTCCCCCGATTAGAGGAAGCGTATGAACCCGCATCACCAGGAGATAATACGGCTGACCGACCACCCCGTGGTCGCGACAGAGAGGCCTCTAGGCCCTTCACTAGACCCGTACCCCGGCATCGCTCGAAAAGCACAAGGCCACAGGGGAACGCTCCGGACTTGCGAGATATATTGGAGGATAAGGCAAGACAATCAAGATCGATCTATGGATCGCGTGGGCGCCCCACGGTACGTGACGACAACCGTCGCGCCGGACACAGTAAGTCCGGCCGGGCCGAACAAAACAGACAAAGCTCTTTTGAGCTCCGTCGTGATATCGCCCAGTACAGAGGCGCCGCACACCCACTATGCTTCACAGATGAAGTAATGGATCATCAAATCCCCGAAGGGTTTAAACCCGTGAATATTGAATCTTACGATGGCACAACAGACCCGGCGGTTTGGATCGAAGACTATCTTCTTCACATCCACATGGCCCGTGGTGACGATCTTCACGCCATCAAATATCTCCCCCTCAAGATTAAAGGACCAGCCCGGCATTGGCTTAACAGCTTGCCAGCAGAGTCAATTGGGAGTTGGGAAGACCTGGAAGCCGCATTCCTCGATAACTTCCAAGGCACGTATGTGCGACCACCAAACGCTGATGACCTAAGACACATAATTCAGCAGCCAGACGAATCGGCCAGACAATTCTAGACATGGTTCTTAACCAAGAAAAACCAAATCGTCGACTGTCCGGATGCGGAGGCCCTCGCGGCCTTCAAGCATAACATCCGCGACGAGTGGCTTGCCCGGCACCTGGGACAGGAAAAGCCAAAATCCATGGCAGCCCTCACATCACTCATGACCTGCTTCTGCGCGGGTGAGGATAGCTGGCTAGCACGCAGCAACAACCTCAGCAAAAATTCTGGCAGTCCAGATTTCAAGGACCGAAATGGCAGGTCGCGTTGTAACAAAAACAAGCGCCACATCAACGGCGACAATAGTGAGGATACGGCAGTCAATGCCGGATTCAGAGGCTCTAAATCCGGTCAGCGGTAAAAGCCATTCAAAAGAACTACTCCGGGTCCGTCCAATTTGGACCGAATACTCGACCGCTCGTGCCAGATACACGGCACCCCCGAAAAACCAGCCAACCACACCAACAGGGACTGTTGGGTATTCAAGCAGGCAGGCAAGTTAATTGCCGAAAACAATGACAAGGGGCTGCATAGGGATGACGAGGAAGAGACCCGACCGCCGAACAATAGAGGATAGAAGGGTTTCCCCCCACAGGTGCGAACGGTGAACATGATATACGCAACGCATATACCCAAAAGGGAGCGGAAGCGTGCACTCAGGGATGTATACGCGATGGAGCCAGTCGCCCCGAAGTTCAATCCATGGTCCTCCTACCCGATCACTTTTGACCGAAGGGACCACCCCACCAGCATCCGCCACGGCGGATTCACCACATTGGTCTTAGACCCAATCATCGATGGATTTCACCTCACCAGAGTCCTGATGGATGGCGGCAGCAGCCTGAACCTGCTCTATCAGGATACAGTGCACAAAATGGGCATAGACCCCTCAAGGATTAAACCTACCAAGACGACCTTTAAAGGCGTCATACCAGGTGTAGAAGCCAATTGTACAGGCTCAGTTACACTGGAAGTGGTTTTCGGATCCCCGGATAACTTCCAAAGCGAGGAGTTAATCTTCGACATAGTCCCGTTCTGCAGCGGCTATCATGCCTTGCTCGGACGTACCGCATTTGCAAAGTTCAACACGGTGCCGCACTACGCATACCTCAAGCTCAAGATGCCAGGCCCTCGAGGAGTCATCATGGTTAACGGAAACACTGAAAGTTCTCTCCGAACGGAGGAACATACAGCGGCTCTCGCGGCAGAAGCACAATGCAGCCTCTTAAGGCAATTCTCGAGTCCGGCCGTTAAGCGGCCGTACATAGCTAAGCGCGCCCGGAGTAACCTACAACAAGACCACCTGGCACGTTCCGAGAACGCGTAGCAGTGCGGCCCCAACCCCAGCCCCTGGAAAACGTCAAAACAGGTCCTTCGCGTACACCATTACGCTCAGAAGATACCATGGGCATGGGAAGAGGGGAACGACCACAATAAGCCCAGACTACGGCTCAACCACACCAGGGGCTCTCAAGTGTGTCGTTCTTTTTTTCTTTTTTACCTTTTATTTTTTACCCACAGGACTCTGTTCGACAGAGGCCCTGTCCGGCAGCAGACCTGCCGAACTCACGATGCAACAGCCAGGGAAGGATAAAGGCTACAACGAAAATACAGGTGGTCTCCATTACGAGCATTTTTATACACCAATCCGCAGCCTACCCCTGGAGGGGGACATGTTTAACAGTCCCATCCCTTGCTTATCGCACTATTTGTATCATTCTGCATTCATAGCAGCACTTATTGAATAAAACAATGCAGCACCTTTTTGCTTATAATTGCATTTCTTTTTCATACATATGTTCATTTACGACATGTCGCATCCGTACACTTTGGTACGGTTAAAACACACCAGGGGCTTATGTTTCCCGCATCATGGTGTGATAAGTCCGAACACTTTCACAAGTGCGGCACCCCGAACTTATAGCATTATATGCATCGGCTCCGAATCATGTCTTGGGTCAATAGTTGGGTTTGCCCGGCTCCCATGTTTTGGTACCTTACGTTCCGTTGTATCGGCTAAGGTAGCATTGGGAGAACCACTGCGATTGTGCCCCAGTTGAGCTGGGTTAACGCCTCAGTGGAGAAAGCTAAAACTGACCGTCATGATGAGGCGAGAGCCGGTCGCTGTTCGAGAGGTTTTTGCGAGTCCTTAAAGACTTATGCCGCTTAGAGCGAGGAGCCGGATCTTGTCCGGCCCAGGCGTGGATAGCGCCCCAAATTCAGCCTTACGAACACTAGGGGCTTCACCGAAATTTAAAATTATAGAATTCTATGGCTAAGTGAGAGTGTTCAAGCATTATAAGTCCGGTTGCCTTGTTCGCTGTGTTGAGCGCCTCCCTAGATGGACCCAAAAATGGGAACAAGAGTGCTCAAGTTTATCCCGAACACCCCAGCACTCGTGGCATGCGGGCTGAAGCCGACGACTGGCCATCTCTTAGATTTGATAAACAGCCGCACAGAAGGTAATATTTTAAATTAACAAGTGTTGCTTAGCGCATATGAACTAAGTTTTCAGCGCACAGGATAACAAAATGCGGGTCTACTCAAAAATTACATCTTTGGAGCACTCCCCCGCAATAGTGCGGGCGCCCTTCAGCACACTCTTATAATACATCTCGGGCGTGCAATGCTCCTTGCCCTCTGGTGGCGGGTCCGTCACAAGCTTCTGGGCATCCATCTTGCCCCAGTGCACCTTTGCGCGGGCAAGGGCCCAACGGGCGTCCTCAATACAGGCGGAGTGCTTGATGACTTCAACCCACGGGCACGCATCCACCAGCCGCCGCACCAGGCCGAAGTAGCTCCCAGGCATGGTCTCCTTAGGCCACAGCCGAACTATGAGGCCCTTCATGGCCTGTTCGGCCGCCTTGTGGAGCTCGACCAGCTGCTTCAGCTGGTCGCTAAGGGGCACCGGATGTCCGACCTCAGCATACTGAGACCAGAAGACCTTCTCCGTCGAGCTCCCCTCCTCAGCCCGGTAGAATGTGGCAGCATCGGACACGCTGCAAGGAAGATCTGTGAACGCTCCTGGAGAGCTCCGAATTCGGGTAAGCAACAGGAAATTAACACTCACATGCTTACTTTGCATGAAAAATGCCTTACCCGCTGCTATTTTCTTCACCGCCTCAATCTCCTGGAGGGCCTTGTAGGCTTCGGCCTTAGCGGCTTTGGCACTCTCAAGGGCCGTTGCAAGCTCAGACTCTTGAGTCTTCGAGTCACGCTCCAGGCTCTCATGTTTTTTCACGAGATCCTGGAGCTCTTGCTGTACCTCCGTCACCCGCGCCTCCTGCTTCTCTCGCTCAGTGCGCTCCGCGGCCGCATTGCGTTCGGCCGCGGCCACCGCCTCTTTTAGGGTCGCCACCTCGTTAGTGGCCCCTGCAATACCCACGTTATCCTTGTCATTCTTTTTGCAACCAAAATCCTTTTCTGTAAGGTACAATTTTAATAAGGTGTTACTCACCTTCCTTGTCCTCGAGCTGCTTCTTGGCACGGCCGATCTTGTTCTCGGACCGCTCGAGGTTTTCCTTCAAAGTATTGACCTCTGCAGTCAGTGCGGCAAAGGTCAGCAGCACAGCCTGCAATCCCATATTAACATATTTTTTATGACTCCTGCGTATATCTTTTTAGATCCTTAGTCTGGCTTTTCTTTCCGAACACCGAACCGAGCATCAGGGGCTACTGTCTATGCGGTACCATTTTATACATATTGAAATTCTTACCTCAAAGCCTGTTAGAAGGCTGCTGCAGGCTTCGTTCAGCCCGCTCTTGGAAAGCTGCACCTTCTGAATCACCGCACTCATAACAGTGCGGTGTTCCTCTTTGATGGAGGCGCCGTTGAGCGCCTCCAGCAAATTATCCGGCACCTCCGGTTGGACGGAGGCAGCCGGCGTCACGGTCTTGCCCTTCTTGCGAAGGGGTCGCCCGCCGGACTCCGGAGCCACTGTGGATTCCGGGGCCGAGTCTGGTGCAAAGTCCGGGAGGTTGTCCTGTGACACCTCCGGGGCCTCCTCCTTCTAGTGGGTCCCTTCCAGGGATCCCACCTCGGCATCGTCCGTGGCACGGGGGGTTGAGGCAGTCGGAAGAGAATCCATATCCGACGCACCTAAGGACCCGCTCGACGAAGCGGGAAGATCATCCTTGGGCGGACTGCAGGGTTGTATGCGGCATTACAAAGACATTATGTGGCGAAAAAGACAAACCTTGAAGTTATTCGGGAGTACGGATACTTACGATCTCGCCAGGGGCTTGGCCCTTGGAGGCTAGTCCTCGTCGTCGTCACTGGCGTTGGCGGAGCAGTCCGGGGGAAGAGTTTTTCCCTTCTTGGACCCCTCGGCTTCCCTTGTTGGGGAGGCCTTCCTTTTCTTCCCTCCCCCCGCTGGGGGAGAGGCTTTCTTCTCCTCCTCGCCTTGGTGGGAGGAGTCGGCCTCGGATTCATCATCCGATAGCACCTGAAAACGGGAACTCTTCCGAGTCCCCGTGGCCTTCTTCTTGGCCTTCTTCTCTGGCACCACGTGGGGTGCCGGAACCAGCAGCCCCGTTAGGCGGGCATCCACTGGGTCCTCTGGCAATGGGGCTGAACAGATAGTCCGTTCGGCCTTCGCCAGCCAGTCCTGTCAAAGGTAAAGGGAGTTTAGATCCCGCATAGAGTCAAACTATGGAAAACAAGTGGCAAAATCACTTACCTCGTCAGCTAGACGCTGCAAGCGGAATCCGCGATCTTCGGTAGCGGATGCGGGAGCCTCGGCGCCCTTGAACAGCACCTTCCAGACATCTTTGTACGTAGTGTCAAAGAGCCCGCTCAGAGTCTGGTGCTGCGCCGGATCGAACTCCCACATGTTGAAGCCCCGTCGTTGGCACGGGAGAATCCGGCGGATGAGGATGACCTGGACTACGTTGACAAGCTTGAGCTTCTTGTCCACCAGCTTCTAGATACAGGCTTGGAGTCCGGTCAGCTCCTCCGAATCCCCCCAGATCCGCCACTCTCTTTCCAGGAGGTGAGCCGTGTAGGGATGCCGGATCTGAATTCAAGGGCCGCTGCCCAATCAGGGTCACGCAGCTCGGTGATGTAGAACCACCCCGATTGCCATCCCTTAATGGTTTCCACGAAAGTGCCCTCCAGCCACGTAATGTGGGACATCCTGCCCACCATGGCGCCTCCGCACTCCGCTTCGCTGCCCTTCACAACCTTCGGCTTGACACTGAAGGTCTTGAGCCACAAGCCGAAGTGGGGCTGGATGCAGAGGAAGGCCTCGCACACGACGATAAACGCCGAGATGTTGAGGATGAAATTCGGGGCCAGATCATGGAAATCTAGGCCATAGTAGAACATGAGCCCCCGGACAAAGGGATGAAGTGAGAAGCCCAGTCCGCGGAGGAAATGGGGAAGGAATACTACCCTCTCATGGGGCCTGGGGGTGGGGATGAGCTCTCCCTCGTCGGGGAGCCGGTGCGCGATGTCGCTGGACAAATATCCGGCGTCGCGCAGCTTCTGGATCTGCCCCTCCGTGATGGAGGAGGCCATCCACTTGCCTCCCGCTCCGGACATAGTTGGAGAAGGTTGAGGTGAGAAGTGAGGACTTGGGCGCTGGAGCTCGAGTTCGCGGAGATGGATAAGCCAAGGAGGAAGAAGGCGCAGGTAAAAGGGTTGGATCTTTATCCCCTTATATGGGCGGACAGAAACATGTGTCCCCACCGGCCTGGTAAAACTCGCTTATCTCCTAAGCGTCACAATCAATGGCACGGTTGGGTTACCCACATCCATATTGATGGGAATCCCGGAATAAGGGTCTGCTTCGACAAGACATGCCAAGGAAACCGCTTCGCTAAACGCGCGGAGGTGGAACAATAAAAACAATTTGAATAAAGGCTTGGTAGTGGTATGGCGTCACGCCACAAAATACGTCAGCAGATTGAACTTGTGTAATGTTATTCTCTCTACCGTGGTACGTGGAATTTATTTTGCAGAGCCGGACACTATCCTGGTGTTCACAATCTTTTATAAATTATTCGGAGGAAGAACCCGCCTTGCAATGTCGAAGACAACATGCGCGTCGGACTCGTCGTCATTGAAGCCTGGTTCAGGGGCTACTGAGGGAGTCCCGGACTAGGGGGTGTCCGGATAGCCGAACTATCATCATCGGCCGGACTCCAAGACTATGAAGATAGAAGATTGAAGACTTCGTCCCGTGTCCGGATGGGACTTTCCTTGGCGCGGAAGGCAAGCTTGGCGATACGGATATGTAGATTTCCTACCATTGTAACCGACTCTGTGTAACCCTAGCCCTCTCCGGTGTCTATATAAACCGGATGACTTTAGTCCATAGGATGAACAACAATCATACCATAGGCTAGCTTCTAGGGTTTAGCCTCCTTGATCTCGTGGTAGATCCACTCTTGTAACACACATCATCAATATTAATCAAGCAGGACGTAGGGTTTTACCTCCATCAAGAGGGCCCGAACCTGGGTAAAACATCATGTCCCTTGTCTCTTGTTACCATCTGCCTAGACGCATAGTTCGGGACCCCCTACCCGAGATCCGCCGGTTTTGACACCGACACCAACCTTGGGGATGACTGGCGATTCGGCAAGGCGCCGTACAGCCAGGCGAACCCGGCGCCGTAGGTGAGCGTCTGGTCTTCTTACTTTTCCGCCGTGCATCTTCTCATTCGTCCCGACGTGTCACGGGAGATACTTCTGAACGTGAGCCGGCATCCTTAAGCCCAAGCTATGTCGCAGGTGGCGCCGGTGGCACCAGAGGAGCCCGCGGCTCACGGCGGCAAGGAGGTGGCCGAGTCCGACCCCGGCGCTGGGCGTCGTGTGGTTAAGTCTTGAATCTTTTCCTTCTTCATTTGTCTTGAGTAGTTGGTTATGTCGCAGCACAGGCGACGCTGACGCCGGTTGTTGGTGTAGCAGCGGCGAGGCGGGTGGAGCCGGGTCCTCGCATGGGGCGGCGCCGAGCCGCCCGCATAAGAAAGACAGCATCGTGCCGCGACCTTGGGCCCTGAAGTGCACGGCGGACCCGGCCGAGCCTGGGAGGCCGGCCAACAAGAAGCGCGGGAAGCCGACCCCGGTCCCAGTTTTGACGAGGTAAGTCTTATTCCTGCTTGCGCCTGGATTTCTTAATCTAGTCTTGCCTTTTGTTTGCTCATTCTTCCTTCTTCTTCAGGTCGCCAATCGCGCTGGCGAGGGCGCCGGCAGAGGCCACGGCCGCCAAGGGGGCTGCGTTCCGCAGGAGCCGGTCCGACCTCGCCGGCCTAGCCGGGGAGGAGGGACGGGGCGACTCGGACCTCGGCCTAGATCCGGACGATGTTGAGGCCTTGGCCTGGCTGGACAAGAACCGGGCCGAGGCGGAGCTGGAGGCGGCGTCGGTCCAAGCTTGGACCGACGCGGCGGCGGCATGGGTGCGAGGCGGCGCGGAGCCGGCCTGGGGCGAGATGTTGGAGGGCACGATGGTGGTTACGACGGTTTTTGAGCCATCGACGGTGAGGGTGCGCGGCCGTGGAGGCCGGGCTGAGGTGGTGGTCCTCGACCGGGAGGTCGTGGAGGTGGGGGGCGATACCCCGCCGCGACCCGACGTGGTCGAGCGTGCGGGGGGGCGATGGTGGTGGAGGCGGCGGCGTCTTGGAGGAGGCGCCGCGGGCAGCGGAACCAGAAGCGCCGCCGGCTACAGAGAAGGCACCGCAGGCGGCGGTGCCTGAGGTGGCGACGCAGGGCGTCCGGGCGTCCGGGTTGCTGACGACGCCGGGAAGAGCATCGGAGGAGGTGTTGGCCGCGTCGCAAGCGGCCAGCAGTGGGCGCGCCTTGGTGCTCCGTCCGGGAGGGCGTCGAGCTGCCGTGCCATAGCCTGCGTGAAGCGGGGGCGCGGCCGTCTTCGGGCCTCAGACCCAGAAGGAGGCAGCGCTGGACGCCATCAGCCGCCGTCTGCGAGGCCGGACGGAGCGGCTTGAGGCCTTCGCCCAGGCCGAGGTGGAGCGAACATGCGACCTGGAGCGTGCTGTCTTGGTGAGTCTTCTTTCTTCTGTTTTCTTGCGATTTCTTCTTTGTGGGGGCGCGCCAGCGCACCCACTGGGTGTAGCCCCCAAGGTTCGGGCCAACTATGTAGTAGTTGGGCTGAATCTTAAGAGCGTCGGCCTTGTTCTGAATTTTGTTTGTTTTCAACATCTTGACGCCTTCCGGGTTGCCGCCTTCAACCGGCTCCTGGGCAAGCATCGGGAGCTCAAGGAGCCACTTGCTGCCAAGGAGGAGGAGCTTCACGTCGCCGCAGGTACTCTTGTGCTCTTTTCTAGTGGGGGCGGGCTAGCGCACCCACTGGGTGTAGCCCCCGAAATTCGGGCCAACTGAGTAACAGTTGGGCCAAATCTTAAGTCTTGTCGTTTTTTTCCTTCTGCTGAGTTCTTCTACTTTGCAACCGAGGTGCTTTCTTGGCGGACCCGGCTGCTCCGGGCTGGTCATCATTACGACCGGCTTGTTGCCGATACCGGTCGTCTTGACGTTGAGGCGGCGTAGGCGAGGGCGGAGGCGGCCGCGGCCCGACGGTCTCTTGACAAGGCCAACCGGCTGCATGAGCAGCTGGCTGGTCACAAGAGCCGCCTCAAGGCCGAGGTGGAGCTTCTTAAGGCGGAGGCCGCCAAGGTTGTGGAGATGCAGCAGGCACTGGTCGAGGCGGACCAGCAGCGCGGCCAGCTGGTTGACGACAAGGGCCAGCTCCAGGACAAGGTGGATCGTCTGCGGGAGCAGGCCACCGCGGCTGATGAGGCCCGTCAGGTCGAGACTCGTCGTCGTGAGGCGGCCGAGAAGGCGACCGAAGACAAGGACGCCGAGCTAAAGGCGGCCCTTGCTAAGGCGCCCGACCTGGAGAAGGTGCTTGGGGAGCGCGACCGCGTCTTGGAGCGGGAGCGATGTGGTACGTTGCTCGAGGCGCAGCACCTGGAAGAGTCCTTCTCCAGTAAGTGTTGCTTCTCGTAGTTTGCTGGGTCGGGACCCGGTCCTTCCTTCCTTGTTGTTCTTCTAACTTGCTTCTTCTTTTGCAATAGGGGCCTTCCCGGAGACGCGGTAGCTGGCAGAGGAAGTCGTCCGCTATCAGTGCGACCCGACCGGTGTTGCTGGGTCCGGGACGAATCCACTGACGGCCTGGACCTTCCCAGAGATCATCGCCGCTGCTGAGGCCCGCTTGCGGGTCTTGGGGACGCCGATGGAGCGGCTGTCCCGGGCCGGCACCATGATGACGACAGCCCTATGGCCGGACTCTGTCCATCCGTGCAGCTTCTCGCACCTGGCGCGCTGGCTGGAGATGGGGCCGGACCGCCTTAGCGACTGGCGTGTTTCTGCCGCCCGGGCCGGTGCGGAGATGGCACTCCGGATCACGCTGTCTTGGCATCCAGATCTTCAACTGGACGCGTTGATGGGTCAGGCGCTAGTTCAGAGCAGTTGCTGCAGGAGCAAGCCGGCCGGATCGCCTCCCGGGCCAGCTATATTGCCGAGTTCGCCTTCCATGATGAGTTCCATCCGGAGCGGACGGAAGACGGTGGGGTCGTGGATGGCGACGACTACGGCTTGCTTCTTCGTGACCCGGAGGGCAGCTCGGAGGAGACGGGTGTCTACGGCGACGCGGAGGCCGAAGAGGACACTGGTGCCTCACTGGACCCAGAGGCCGGCAGGGGAGACTCGTCGATGTCACGACGTGGCGCTGGGGATGCCTGAGAAACTTTGTGTAGAAAACTTTGTTAAGTAGCAGGTCCACCCACCCACTGGGGGCTTTCAGGCCTTTGCTTTAAACAATTATGTGTAAATGTTGTGGGCATTTGTTTGCTTTTTGCCTTCCGCTTTTTTCGAACTGATTTCATGTGCTTCTCCTCTCTGAAACCTCCCCCCCGCGAGTCAGACGGCCCAGGCTCCGGTCCATGACAAGGAGTTCGATTCTTCAAGAGGGGCGCTCAGGAGTTGAGTCCTTAGAAGCGTTGAGCGCGAGCGAAACACCCACTGGGCCGGCTGGCGGCAATCCGGCTTGGCCGGTTGGTGAGCAGCCTGTCGTGCGGCTAGCTTAGTTGATGAGCAACGGGCCGGGTTGATCGATCCGGCGGCCTTTGACTTAGTGTATGAATCGTAGGGGAGCTTTGGCCTGTTGTGCTTGCCCGCCGTCAGCCAGAGCTGGATCTACGATTTTAGGGCGAAGTGAGGGGCCGTGGCATCCTAACTTTATCAGGAATCATCAAGTAAATCGGTAGGGTGGCGACCAAGCCGGCCTGCCCCGAGCCCCCGGGTCGAGCGAGTCGAGCCGACGGCCAGGTTTGGTAGTAAAGTGATGCAAAATATGGACGCAATAAATTGGTCGGCAAAAGGCAGCCCCCGAGTTTCGTTCGGGGACCCCATAGTTTCATACATTTACAAAAGGCGACGATACATACATTCGTGTGGCTAACTGTAAAACCCACGGTCGGGTCGTTTCTTCGCCGGCGGTGTCCCTCTTGTGCTTCTTCGACTTGCACGCGTCGATGAGGTAGTAGGCGTTGCGATTGCGCAAGGCCTGCTCACGATGAATGGGCCCTCCCATGGAGAGGACAGCTTGTGTTGGCCTGCCTGCTCTTGGACGAGTCGGAGGACAAGGTTGCCTTTGCGGAATGTGAGAGACTTGATCTTCTTGTTGTGGTAGTGCCTCAGGCCTTGCTGGTAGATAGCCGAACGGCTAAGTGCCAGAAAGCGCGCTTCTTCGAGCAGGTCGACGCCGTCTTCGCGTGCCTCTCTTGCTTCGGCTTCGGTGTACATTGCGACACGCGGCGAGTCGAACTTGACGTCGGTCGGGATGACGGCTTTGGATCCGTAGATGAGGAAGAACAGGGTGGACCCGGTCGACCGGTTTGGTGTGGTGCATAGACTCCAGAGAACTGCAGGCAACTCGTCAAGCCAACTGTCGGGTGAGCGGATGAGTGGCTCGACGAGTAGCGGCTTGATGCCGGACAGGATGAGTCCGTTGGCCCGCTCGACCTGCCCGTTGGACTGCGGATGTGCCACGGAGGCCAGATCGAGGCGGATGCCGGAGACGGAGCAGTATTGTTCGAGCGCGCCCTTGGTGAAGTTGGTGCCGTTGTCGGTGATGATGCTGTTCGGCATGCCGTAGCGCACCGCTATATCCTTGATGAACCGAACGGCTGTTGGCCCGTCTAGTTTCTTGATTGGTCTTGCCTCGATCCACTTGGTGAATTTGTCCGCTGCCACCAGCAGGTGCGTCATGCCGCCTCGAGCGGTTTTGAAGGGTCCCACCATGTCGAGTCCCCATACCGCGAAGGGCCAGGCGATCGGTATGGTGCCGAGTGCTGACGCTGGCTGGTGGCTGCGTTTGCTGAAGCGTTGGCACCCTTCGCATTTGAGGACGAGCGACTCGGCTTCTTCGAGGGCCGTTGGCTAGTAGAAGACGTGGCGGAACGCCTTGGCCACCAGGGATCGTGATGCGGCGTGGTGCCCGCACTCGCCCTGGTGAATGTCGAGGAGGATGTCGATGCCGCGATCCTGCTCGACGCAGCGCTGGAACACGCCGGTAGAGCTGCGCTTGACGAGCTTGTTGTTGATGATGCTGTAGGCGGATGCCCGGCACTGAACTTGCCGAGCCTCGGTGTCGTCCATGGGGAGAACCCCGATCTCCAGGAACTCTAATATCGGCAAGGCCCAAGATGGGGCCGCGACCACGGTGAAGACGGCCACCTGGGTGGGTTCCGAGTCGGCGGCCCCTGGGCCGGGTTGAGCAGCCCCTAGGTTGGGGACAGCGACGGCCGGGTCTGGGGTGATGATGGCCGGGTTGAGCTGAGCAGCCCCCGGGCCGGTTTCAGCAGCCCCTCGGGCCGGCTTGCGGTGCGGCCGGGTCTTCTCGAACGTGGATGGACTCGGAGTCCGATGATGGCTTGACGGACGGCTTGTGCAGGTGCTCGAGGGAGACGCCAGACGGGATGGCTTGACGTGACGAGGCAATCTTGGCGAGCGTGTCGGATGCCTCGTTCTCCGCGTGCAGGACATGGAGGAACTCGCAGCCATCGAAGGATCCGGACAGCTTCTGGATGAGGAAGCGGTAGCTTGCCATGTTGGAGTCGCCGGCGTCCCACTCGCCGGAGCACTGCTGCACCACCAAGTCCGAGTCGCTGTAGCACAGGATGCGCCAGATGCCGAGTTCCTTGGCAAGCCGGAGACCGTGCACAAGGACTTCGTATTCGGTGACATTGTTGGAGGCGGCGAAGTGGATCTGGAGCGCGTAGCGGAGTCGGTCGCCCTTTGGAGATGACAGTATGATGTCGGCCCCTAAGCTGAGTCGCATCTTGGACCTATCAAAGTGCATGCGCCGATGCGTCGAGTCGGGAGGCGGCGGCAGGTACTGGGTCTTGGTCCAGTCGACGAGGAAATCGGCCAGGGCCTGAGACTTGATCGTGGTGCGGGGCTCGTAGAGGATGGTGTGGCCAGCTAGCTGGATCGCCCATTTGGTGACGCGGCCAGAGGCGTCCCGGCACCCGATGATTTCTCCGATAGGCACCGTGCTAATGACGGTGATGACGTGCTCTTGAAAGTACTGCTTCAGCTTCTTGGCGGTGAGGTAAACGTCGTAACACATCTTCTAGTAGTGTGGGTAGTTCTGCTTGGAGGTGGAGAGCACCTCTCTTAGATAGTAGACCGGGCGCTGGACGGCCTGGATCTTGCCCTTCTCTGGTCGCTCGACCACCAACACCGTGCTGACCGCCTGCGAGGTCGCGGCTATGTAGAGCAACAGCAGCTCCTTGTCGGTTGGCGTGTCCAGGACTGGTGCGATGGAGAGCATGCGCTTGAGGTCTTGGAAAGCTTCGTCCGCCTTGCTGTTCCACTCGAATGGGCTTGTCTTCTTCATCAGCTGGTACAGGGGTAGTGCCTTCTCGCCCAGCCGGCTTAGAAACCGGCTGACCGAGGCCAGGCATCCAGTGAACTTCTGGACATCACGCATCCGAGCTGGCTTGCGCATGCGCTCGATGGCCTTGATCTTCTCCGGGTTCGCCTCGATGCCGCATTCTGAGACGAGGAAGCCGAGCAGCTTTCTGGCCGGGACGCTGAAGACGCACTTTTCCAGGTTGACCTTGACCTTGTATTCGCGGAGGTTGGCGAATGTTTCCTTCAAATCATCGAGGAGCGTGAGGTGCTACTTGGTCTTCACCATGATATCGTCCACGTATACGTGGATGTTGCGGCCGAGTTGCGGTAGCAGGCATTTCTGCATGCAGCGTTGGAAGGTGGCGCCGGCGTTCTTCAAGCCGAACGACATGGTGATGTAGCAGTACGCCCCAAAGGGCATGATGAAGGACGTCTTCAAGGCATCGGCCGGGTCCAGCTTGATCTGGTGATAGCCGGAGTAGGCGTCCAGGAAGGACAGGAGCTCGCACCCGATGGTCGAGTCGATGACTTGGTCGATCCGCAGGAGAGCGAACGGATCCTTGGGACAGGCCTTGTTGAGGCTGGTGTAGTCGATACACATGCGCCAGGTATTGTTCTTCTTCAGGACGAGGACTGGATTGGCCAGCCACTCGGGGTGAAACACTTCCATTATGAAGCCGTCCGCCAAAAGCTTGGCGGCCTCTTCACCAATGGTTCTTCTCTTCTCTTCGGAAAATCGACGGAGGGGTTGACGGACAGGCTTGGCGTCCTTGCGTACATGGAGTTTGTGCCCGGCGTACTTCCTCGGGATACCCGGCACGTCTTTGGGGGTCCATGCGAAGATATCTCGATTCTCACGGAGGAAGTCGACGAGCTCGCCTTCCTATTTGTTGTCGAGGCGGGCGCCTACGACAATATACTTGCTGCAGCTGGGGTCTTCTGGGTTGAGCTTCACCTTCTTGGTCTCCTTGGAGGGCTTGAAGGCAGCCTCGTCGGCCGGGTCCAGGGTCGGGATCGACGCAGCGGAGGCCTCGCCGGCCAGGGCGACGATCTGGTCGAGCTGGCGCCGCTCCTCGGCAATGACCAGCGACTCGGCCAACTTGGCGCCATCTCGGGTGCACTCCAGAGACTTGCGGTAGTCGCCGGTGACGGTAATGAGGCCCTTGCGACCTGGCATCTTCATCTTCAAGTACGCGTAGTGGGGAACCGCCATGAACTTGGCGAGCGCGGGCTGGCCCAGCAACGCATGATACGCGCTGGACAGGTCCACCACCTCGAACCAGACCGGTTTGCGTCGGAAGTGGCTGTTGTCGCCGAACAGGACATCGAGCCGGACCCGTCCAATGGGTGAGAATGAGAGGCCAGGCACGATGCCGTGGAAGACTGTCCGGGTTCGCTCCAGGTCCTCGGTCTTGAGGCCGAGCTTGGTCATCATGTCGCGGTAGAGGATGTTGATGCTGCTGCCGCCGTCGATGAGGACTCGGGAGAACTTGCATGTACGTTGCGTGATGATGGTAGGTTTGAGGACGAGGGCGTATCCACCCGGACTCGGCATGACTGCCGGGTGATCCTCCCGAGTCCAGGTGATCGGGAGATCCGACTAGTGCATAAAATCCGTCTTGGTCGGGACGACGGTGTTCACCTCCTGCCGAAGGAGGCGCTCGCTGCGCTTGTCGTCGCCGAGGCTGGTGAAGACGACGTAGGCCATATTCTGGTCCGGGTAGGCGTCGTTCTGCATCGCGCCGCCGGCGGGAGGCGGCGGTGGAGGTGGAGGCGGCTGTCCTGCGCCTGGAGCCGGAGCCGAAGCCGGAGGAGGCGGGACGTCACCCCTCATGATGCGGTTAGTGATGGCGCGCTGCCGAAGCGTGTGCGTGGAGGGTCTTGCGCCACTGTGGTGCTTGCATGGGGCGTCGAGCATCTCTTCAAAGCTCATGGCGGGTTGCCACGCCATCTTGCCGGTCTGTCGGCGCTTCGCTGCCGGGTGTGCCGCGGGCTCGGCGGCCGCGACGAGCCGGTTGTCGTGACATTGCACCGGTTGATCGGCCTTGCGTTTGTTGTTCTGTTGCTGCTGCTGTCGGCTGCTTTCACCGGTCTGCTTCGGTGGAGGAACCAGCTTCGCCTTGCCGGCTTCATCCAGCGCCACCTGGATCTTCATGGCAAAGTCGGCGTTGGCGTACTTGTCCGCCGTCACCATGAGCACGGCCATGGTGGCCAGCTCGGAGCGTAGGAGCTTGTGCTTGAGGAGGGTGCCGTCTTGGCACCCGCTGATGAAGTATTGGATCGCCTGGACTTCATGAACGCCCTCGCAGCTGTTCCGGAGCTCGGTCCAGCATGCGAGGTACTCGCGGCCGGTCTCCGTCGGCCCCTGCACGCACATGGCGACCTAGCTGGGGCGACCGGGCCGCTTGTACGTCCCCGTGAAATTGCGGACAAAGGCTTCCTGGAAATCGACCCATGCATTGATGCTACCCATCGGCAGGCTGTTCAACCATGTGTGAGTCGACCCTTGGAGCATGAGCGGTGTGTAGCGCACGGTGAGGCGACGATTGGCACCGGTGATGCCAATGGTTGTGGTGTAGTCGGTGAGCCAGTCTTTTGGCTTCACGGTCCCATTGTACTTGGGGGTGTCGCGGGGGAGCACGAACCCCTTGGGGAAGGGCTCCTCCCGGATGCGTGGGCCGAAGCACGCCGGCCCGATAGCGCCGCTCTCCTCCACCTCCAGGGAGCGAGCGAGCTGATCGAGGCGGTGGCGCGCGTCAGCATCGTTGATGGCGCGCGGGCCGAGTCGACTGGCGGCCAGGCCCCGAGGGGGCGGGTCGGTTGGAGCCGGAAGCCGGCCATGCTGGCTGGGTCCGCGCTGGGTCTCCGGGGTGGGCTCGTTGCCCAGAACTTCGACGGCGGTGCCGGCCGGGTTGTGCCGGGTCCGGGCTTGGCCGGAGTGTGCCTCACCGGGTGGCGAGGAAGCCGTGTGCAGGAATTTGCCGGGTCCACCAAGGCGGGCGGAGCCGGACCCCGCCGGCTTGGCGAGTTGGTTGAGGCGATCCTGCTGGGTGTTGGCGGTGTGGAGGAGCTCGCGCATCCGCCCGATGTGCTCCTTGAGCTCCTCGCCCGCGAGTTGGTCGAGGCCAACCACGGCTGCCTTCGCAGTGCGCATGTTCTTGACTGGGGTCTCGTAGACGGTCCGGACGGTGCCGAACGACCGGTCGATCTCTCCTCCCCGGGCGCGAGTATCGGCGGCCCGGCTCGGCTCGGTCGTGGCGGGTGTGAATCCGTGGGCGGCGTCGTGCTCCATCTGAGCGGCTTCCAGGCGACGCCTGGTGGCGGCCAGCATCTCGGACAGGTCCTGCATCTGTTGGCGCCTGTCCTCGAGCTAGGTTCGGGCTTCGGCGATGTTGGTGGTGTCAACGTCGGTGCCGATGGGGCTGCGGAGGCTCTGCATTGCGGCACGCAGCGGGTCGGACGACTCGGTCCGCGCTGTGGCAGCCGCGGCTTCGGCGACCCTCCTCGCCTTGCTCGATGAGGAAGAGGCGCCATCGCCGGTGACGAAGACCTCCACATGGGCATCCATTGCCACGGCAGTGAATCCGCCACTAAGGGAGAGCGGAGATTCATAGTAGTTGAGCACCTCGCTGGGGTACTCGTCGACCGCGAATGCGTCGGAGATGCGCAGCGCGGTGAAGGAGGCGGCGAGCACGCCGATGATGTCGTCCGCCAGAGTGACGGACTCGTCGGAGTAGGAGAAGGTCCCCGTCTGAAGCATGCTCCCGGCCAGCTCCTCGAGCTGCCCCATGGTGGGCGCCAACTGTCGTGGTGGGCGCACGGTAGATGCCAAGGGATGGCTAAAGAGAGGAGGAGGCTCGAGGGCGCTGGTGGGCTCCAGAGGCGAGGTTGATATGCGTGGGCGCGGGACGCCGGACATACCCAGGTTCGGGGCTCTCTGGGAGATAACACCCCTAGTCCTGCCGAGTTTAGTCGGATGATCGATAGTACAATGTTGCTCCTGGAGCTGTATGGAGGAGGAAGGAGGCTGGCCAAGGCTTGGGCTGCTCCTTCTCCCTGGTGTTGCTATGCGGTGGCTAGTCCTATGCTTGCCTGTGCTTCTCTTACAGGTGTCTCGTGTCTATCTCGTATTGCCTGTTCTTTCGTCCCCCTGTGGGCGTGGGCTCCTGGGGGGTTTTATAGATCAACCCACCCAGGGTTACAATGGTAATATGCCGAGTCGGTGGGTCCATCTTGTCGGCATCCGGGGTACCAGGCTGGGTCCTGCTTGTGGGCTTGTGGTTCGCCGGGTTCCCCTAGGTGCGGGCCCCGCGTGCCTAGGGGGACTGTGCGCTGTCTTGTCGATCGTTAGGGTGTGGCCGAGTTGAGCCGCGTACAGTGTTCTCCGTCAGGCCATCGCTTGCTGTCGTCAACGGTGAGGGCGGGAACACTGTTGCCACGCCAGCCCTGGTCAGCGGGTAGGTAAGGGGTACTGTTGCCACGCTCCGGCTGACCATAGGCATGGGCGGGAACACTATTTTCCTGGTCATCGGTGATTGAGGTCTCGTCCCATCGTACGGCCTGGATGGGACGGGAGCTGACCCATTGCTGGGTTGCCGTGGACGCCACGGGAGGGTTGGCTTGCTAGGGAAGCCATGGCTATGCCGGGTTGAGTCGTCTTGCGCCAGCTGCTGCGGCCGGGTCGACATACCTTGCCGAGTCGAGGGTCTTGGCTGGGTTGCAGGCCTCGTCGGGTCGAGCGACCCGGCCAGGCGCGTGCCGGTTTGCGGAGCGATGCAGGCCCCGCTGTTTTTGAAAAGGATCCGGGTTCCGTTGCCTGCCCGGGGCTCATCCCCCCGACAAAGTCATTGGAAATCTTATATCAGTTCAGTCAATTTCTTTAGTAATAGAAACAAAGATCTTCTGATCTCTGAGGAATTTGTTCTGACTAAGGAGTTAGGAATTCGCCAGTGTGGATTGCCTACACAGTGAGGAACATGATAGCCGTGAGGAATTTGAACCTCATATTTTCGACCGTTGTTATGCTATGCGCTAGGTGTCCAAAATATCTACCCACCTAACGGTCATATCATTGAAGGGCATTTATGTCTTATCATGTCGGGCTGCTCCCTAGGCTATAAATAGTCGCCCCATATAACCACTAGCTGGTTGGCTGCTCCGAGAGAAACTAACACTTGTTATTGAGAGCATCCCATCCTCTGAGGACTTTGAGCGAAAATCATCAAGTGAGGAAAACCCAAAACCCAAACCCAAACACCTACAAACCCAAAGTGATTGAGCATCACTGAAGAGATTGTTCTTGTGTGGAACCGATGCTTGTTACCTTTGAGGAATGTGTATCCTCCAGACGGTTAGGCGTCATGGTCTGAGCATCCAAGAGGAATTGTGGATCACCGAGTGACCAAGTCTGTGAAGGTTTGGAAGTCACCCGAAGACTTACCACGAGTGTTGGGCGAAGTCTGTGTGACTTTAGCTCAAGGAGAATACGGTGAGGACTGTGTGCCCGGGATTGTGTGTCCTCGAGTTTAAATACTCAGCCGCTCCAACCAAATGTACAACTGTCACAACACTTCGAATTGGTCTACCAAATCATTATTTTTACCAAGCCAACTGGTTCTATTTCCTAAACCCTTTCATTTCCTCATTCATGTGTTGATGAACCTGATCATTACTGTTTGAAGTTTTTGATTGAAGACTTTCTCTATTTCCTCAATCCTAATTCTTCAGTCACATAGTCTTCAACCTGCTTATCTTTTTTTCATGTTATCAGTATTATGTCCTTGTTTTCATTTCATCATGATGACTATGTTGTTGCTCTATTATGTTTATACCTGAGTACTTATTCCGCTGCTAGTGTGTCGTTGCTCAGAAATTTCCTCACTTAGAAATTCCTTAGTGAAGAATTTGTAAAAATCGTCTATTCACCCCCCCTCTAGTCAATATAACGCACTTTCAATTGGTATCAGAGCAAGGTACTCCCTTGTTCCATGTGATCTTGGTTTAACCACCAGGAGTTTTAGTTATGTCGACTGCAGGAATGATCAAGGTCTTGGTTGGGTGTCCTACCTTCGATGGGACGGACTACCCCTACTAGAAGAACAAGCTACACATGCATCTTGAGGCAATTGATAATGATCTCTGGTATGTTGTGGAAAATGGTGTTCCCTCAGTCAGTCCGTCTGTGAATGCTACTGATGTGAAGAGATTCAAGCAACTCGATTCTCAAGCGAAGAA
Source organism: Triticum aestivum (assembly GCF_018294505.1). NCBI lineage: Eukaryota > Viridiplantae > Streptophyta > Magnoliopsida > Poales > Poaceae > Triticum > Triticum aestivum. The sequence goes on from NC_057804.1 coordinate 145,097,827, forward strand.
TATCATATGTGGCCATCTGAGCGAAGGAGAGTACGGCAGGGTGAGTGCTTTGGAAACTGCTAAGCTGATTTGGGACAGGTTGTCCAAGGTCAACGAAGGAGTCTCCACTCAACGTGACTCCCGAGTTGATGTTCTTCACAATCTCTTCAACCGCTTCAAAAGACTCGACAACGAAAATGATACGCAAACCTTCGATCGCCTCACTGACACCTCAAATGAGCTTCAAGCACTTGGTGCCACTAACATCACCGACCACGAGGTGGTGAAGAAATTGCTGAGATCACTTGATTCCTCATTCGATACTCTTGCACTGATGATTCAAGAGCGAGCTGATTACAAGTCTCTAGATCCCGCTGATATTCTCGAGAGGCTAAAACTCATGAGTTCCAGCTTGCTGAGAAGAGAGATCTCTATGGACCAAGCTTTGGAAGATCACGTGCGCTAAAGGCCAAGGCAGTCTGTAAATCTGAAGGTGAAGATTCTGGTAGCAGCCTTGGTTACCCTGAAGAACTGAGCCAGGAGCTAGCAATGCTCATGAAGAAATTCCATAAGTTCTCTCATCATGGTCGCTTTGGAAAGTCTTCAAGGAGTGATGATTCCTCATCTCGTGACTACAAAAAGAGGACTTGCCACAAATGCAAGAAACCTGGTCACTACGTGTCTGATTGTCTCAGTGGGAAAAGGAATTAAAGAACAAGAAGTACAAAGATGACGATTCTGATGACTCAAAGAAGAAGAAGAAATCTTCAAAGTCCTCGTCATCAAAATCTTCAAAGTCTTCATCTCACAAGAAGAGCAGTTCCAAGAAGGCACTGACATTTATTAGCAAGGAAATGGGCTTTGAAGCTGAATCTGAGGAAAATGTGCAAGAGGAGGAATCTGAGGAGTTAGACTCTGGTGTGGCGAGCCTAGCCATCGCTACTGCTTACATCACCAAGTCCATCTTCAACACTGAAGAAAATGACCTCCCCAACTCTGCTGACAAGAGCGTCGATGACTATGCTCCCACCTATTGCTTCATGCCAAAAGGTGCCAAGGTACTTAAACATTCCCCCTCTGAATCCAGTGAGGATGAATCTAATGATAATCTCAAACCTAGCTATTCCAAACTTGCTAAAATTGTTGTTAAACAACAAAAGGCTTTGGAAAAGATTCAAAATCTGCTAGACAAAAGTGATGACCTGTTGGGTGAGAAATTGAATCGAACTAAGACTTTGACTGATAATCTTCAAAGACTTCAGTCTAAGTTTGACAACCTTCAAAGTCATCATAACACTCTCTTATCTGATCATGAGAAGCTTTCTTATGAAATTCTTCATATAAAGCAAGATCTTGAGAAGTTAAAAGTGAGTTATGAAGATCTTCAGAAGGAAAATGATTCATTGCTTTCTCAATAGATCAGTTCCGCTCAGGAAGAATTTATTCCACCATGCCTGAAATGCATTGAGCGTGAATCTGCTAACTCTTCACCTGAATGTTCAAATGCTTCTACTGCTGCAACTTCTTCAACTGTATCTGTGGTCACAAATTCCTCATCTAAGGATACCACAAGTATCACTGATGATAATGCAGGGTTGAAGGAGTTGTATGTAACAGGCATATACAAAAGCCTCAAAGGGCATCAGACTCTTTGTGATGTGCTCAAAAAGCAGATCTTGAATAGGAACCCTAGGAAAGAGGGTATTTCCTTTGAGAGGAAACTCAATGCTTATGGGACCTACTGGAAACCTGAGCAGTACCCCAAAACCTCATGGATTGTTGCGAAAGGACCTTCTGTAGATCCATGCACGTTATCTGGCTTTACCTATGAATCTTCATATTCCTCTGATGAGTCATTTGACTCCAACTATAAACTATTCAAGAATCAGAATGGTGAGGTATTTGCTCGATATGTTGGAACTAACTGCAGGTATGGTCCCCCTATGAAGAAAATATGGGTTCCCAAAAGGTGCCTTGAAAATCTTCAGGTGAATGTCATCATGACACCACCAATGAAGAATAGAAACCCCAGATCAAATTCTTCATATGGATCAAAATCTTCATATGGATTTAAGTCCTCTTATGGACCAAATTCTTCATCTGGATCAAATTCCTCACGTGGATCAAAATCCTCATATGAACATCATCGTTCTAACACTTCTGTTTCCCAGGGAAAGTCCAAAGGCTATGAATATGAGCATTATTCTTCAAATCATTATGTTCATAAGTCCTCGAAGAATTTTCTCTACTTATTCATATGCTTATCCTAACCCCTCTTCTGTGAAATGAAGTGCATTGGATTCAATGCCATCTTTTTCTTATGGATCTCGCAGAATGATGAACTCTTTGCCACCCCTCTAGATGTGGGTGGTGAAGAAAAAGAACTAATCTCTTATGCAGGGTCAGGTCTCCAGACAAACTTGATCATCTAAAGAATTTGCTAGAGACCTGAATATGCTTGAATGGACGCAAGCTAATCATGAAGAAATGAATTACTCATTTCTCACGTCCTCATAATTTCTATATATGTTACTATTGATGAAATTGATATCATATTCTTCACTGATGAAGTATATGGGTTCGTAAGTTGCACTAATTCATCTGCAAATGAACAACCCAAAGCTACTGAGTGGGTCCTCGACAGTGGATGTACAAATCACATGACCGGTGACAGGAACTTATTGATGGACACTGCTTTATCTGCATCTCATCTGAAGCATATCACCTATGTTGACAAAGGCAAAAGCAAGGTATTGGGTCTAGGTAGGGTTGCAATCTCAAAGGATGGACACATGGACAAAGTCATGCGTGTCGAGTCCTTAGGATTCAACCTCATGTCTGTCTCAATGCTTTGTGATCTTGATATGGTTGTCGTCTTTGGAAAATATCGTTGCATTGTGCTAATGGAATCTGACAATTCCAATCTCTGCAGGACCACAGCCTGCCACGTGTCTACTTGCAAAAGCTTCAGAAGGATAGTTATGGCATCGAAGACTTGGTCATGCTGGGATGAGGAACTTGCATACACTCGCGAAGAAGAAGCATGTCATTGGCATTGAGGGTGTCAAATTCCTCAAAGATCATCTTTGTGGGGCTTGTGAAGCTGGAAAGATAACCAGAGCCAAGCATCCCTCAAAGACTATCATGACCACTTCGCGTCCCTTTGAATTACTTCACATGGATCTCTTTGGCCCTACTCATTATGCCATGTTCACTAATTTTGCATCATTATATGTCTTTGTCATTGTTGATGATTATTCTCGTTACACCTGGGTGCATATCATCACTTACAAAAATGAAGTACAGGAAGTCTTCAAACGATTTTCCTCAAGAGCATCTACGAACTTCGGCATGAAGATCAAGCATATCAGGAGTGATAATGGAAGCGAGTTCAAGAATACTGGTCTCGATGAATATCTTGATATACTTGGTATTACTCATGAGTTATCTGCTCCCTATACTCCTCAACAAAACGGCATTGTGAAGCGCAAGAACAGGACTCTTGTTGAGATGGCTAGCACTATGCTTGATGAATACAAGACTCCATAGCGTTTCTGGCCAGATGCTATCGATACTGCATGCCACATCATCAACAGGGTATATCTTCACAAATTCTTCAAAAAGACCTCATATGAACTTCTCACTGACAAGAAACCCAATGTATGTTATTTCAAACTCTTCGGTGCTAAATGCTGGATTAGAGATCATCACCACCACTCTAAATTTGCACCGAAAGCACATGAGGGTTTTATGCTTGGTTACGGAAAGGACTCGCACACCTACAGAGTCTTCAACACCTATCATCACAAGGTTGTTGAAACTGTAGATGTGCGGTTCGATGAGACTAATGGCTCACAAAGAGAGCACGTACCTCTTGTGCTAGATGAAATGTCATCTGAGGAATATCCATCAAGTTCAAGGCTACTGAGGATGTCATCCCTACCGAAGAATCTGCTGAAGAAGTCATTCCGGATCATGAAGAAAATCACGCTGGTGCTACTGAACAAAATGGCCCCGACAAAATTGCTGGGTCAAATCAAAGTTGTCAACCTGCTCATCCTCGCGTTGCACATGAAGTGCATATTGAGAGAATCATCAACGACATCAATGCACCAATTCCTCTCACGCGCTCAAAAGCTTCACATTTGTCTAACTTTTGTGGGCATTTTGCGTTTGTCTCTATCACAGAGCCCACCAAAGTTGATGAAGCATTCATGGAGTCTGAGTGGATTCAAGCTATGCAAGAGGAATTGCATCAATTTGAGCTCAACAATGTGTGGGAGATTGTCAAGCGACCAGACCCTCGCAAGCACAATATCGTCGGCACCAAATGGATCTACCACAACAAGCAAGATGAAAATGGCCTTGTGGTAAGGAATAAGGCTCGTCTTGTAGCTGAAGGCTACACATAGGTTGAAGGAATTGATTTCGATGAAACTTTTGCACCTGTTGCTAGACTTGAGGCTATTCACATATTGCTTGCTTATGCTAACCATCATAATATCATCTTAAATAAAATGGATGTGAAAAGTGCATTCCTCAATGGTAAGCTTGAGGAAGAAGTATATGTTGCTCAACCACCAGGTTTTGAGGATCCAAAATTTCTAGATCACATCTATAGACTCAACAAGGCCCTCTATGGCCTCAAACAAGCACCTCGGGCATGGTATGATACATTGAAGGAATTCCTCATGAAGAAAGGCTTCAAATCCGGTTCACTTGACCCAACTCTTTTCACCCAAGCATATGATGATTAATTATTCATGTGCCAAATATATGTTGATGATATTATCTTTGGCTGTTACAGTGACGAATTTGCCTATATGATGAGTGAGGAATATCAAATGTCCATAATGGGAGAGTTGAAATTCTTCTTAGGCCTTCAAATTCGTCAACAACACAATGGCATATTCATATCCCAGGAGAAATACCTCAAGGATGTGTTGAGGAAATTTGGCATGCAAGATTGCAAAGGCGTCAAAATCCCTATGCCCACAAATGGCCATCTATGCACCGATCAAAATGGTAAAGACTTCGATCAAAAGGTATACCGCTCCTTGATTGGCTCTTTATTGTATCTATGTGCATCTAGGCCGGATATTATGCCTAGTTTTTGCATGTGTGCCCGATTTCAAGCTACACTGAAGGAATCACACCATAAGGTTGTGAAGCATATTCTTTGATATCTTGCTCACACTCCAATGCTTGGATTATGGTATCCCAAGGGCTCTTCTTTTGATCTCATTGGATACTCTGACTCTAACTATGTTGGTGAACGGGTGGACCGCAAGTCAACATCAGGCACATGTCATTTCCTCGGACGTTCCTTGGTATGTTGGTCCTCGAAGAAGCAGAACTGCGTATCACTCTCTACTGCTGAAGCTGAGTACATTGTTGTTGGATCTTGCTGTGCTCAATTGCTATGGATGAAGCAAACTTTCAAGGACTATGGCATCAATGTGAAGAATGTGCCACTCTACCGCGACAATGAGTGCTATCAAGATTGCTCACAACCCAGTTCAGCACTTGAAGACAAAGCACATCCAGATTTGTCATCATTTTCTTCATGACCATGTGTTGAAGGGCGACATCTCCATCGACCACGCGAATACTGAAGATCAGTTGGCCGATATCTTCACAAAGCCCTTGGATGAGAAGAGATTTAGCAAGTTGTGGTGTGAGCTAAATATCTTAGAATCTTCGAATGTTCTTTGAAAAGGACACACATCCTAACACTTATGCAAAATTGATGACTTAGATGTGCAACGCATGAAGTAATGTTTTTCTTCAATCAATGAAGACTAACCCTCTAAGTGTGAAGAAATTAATGAAGAATTTGATTCTCAGAACCCTATGACAATTGTACGCGGTGTCTGAAATCATCATTCTTATACGGTGGGATACGCCACCAACCAAAGTTGAAAATCTTCAATTTGAATTTTGCTATTTCTTCATATTTTCAAATTCTTCAACTTTGCAATTTCCTCAGTCTTTCTGACATTGTTCTTCATTGCTATATATATTATGAGTTTATCATGTCCTCTACAGCATTCACTTATAGCTAATTCTTCAAGTTGCTTTTTCATCTAAGTGAATGTGATCGGAACCGTTCCCCCTCTATGCTAAACTCAACCCAGTTTGTTCAAAAGTTCTTCATGTGCGTTCTATTTGAAACCCATTCAAAATCTTCACTATGTCCTTGAAAACTGAAGAATTTGCGAACGAAATGTTAAAAAATTTCATATCTAATTTTTCGGCTTTTGCCGCTCAAATCCTTCTACATCCCACGATAGGATTAAACAACTCACCCACAATCTCACACGATCTCCACCTCTTAGTACGTGGGTGATAAATGTCGCTAGGGCAAGTTCGTCCAAATTCCTCAGATGAATGGTTTTTCACTTTGTTATAAATACCCCTCCCCTTTCACTTCAGCTCATTTACTCCGCTTGATCTCTCTCTCCTCCGCTCAAGCTCTCTGACCTAGCGCCACCGCTAATCTCCATCGTCGCCGGTGAGAAAGAGCTTAGCTGCCTCGACCTCGTCGTCGTCGTACTTGCGTCGGCCTCGGAAATCATCACCTTCGTTGCTGCCGTAGATGTCTTCCTCTGCCAAGTTAGGGCATGGAAGATCTGAATGGACGAACTTCCACAGTTCATCTCACAGTTCGTCGCGTTCTTCGTCAAGGGTAAATAAAACTCGCTTATACTGCCCTTGTTGATTCTAATGATTTACACAAAATCTTCAAAAGGTGTTTATTTTTCAACTTTCATATTCTTAAACACCTAGTTGCATTTGTTCTTGATCTATCTCTCTAAGATGTACTTTTCTTCAAGATTCCTCAATTGTGTGGATTTCCAATCTATACAACTCTGGAACCTAAGACAAGAACTCTTAGTGAAATTCCTTGAGACTCCCCTGGTCAAATTCCTCAAACTTGATTCCTTTTAAAAATAAATTCTGAGAATGCATATGACCTCTTCAAATTCTTCGCACCTATACTCTATTCACAAGTACACATGTCTGTTGCTGAATCACTAGGTTCTCATCAACTTAACTCATTTGCAGCATTCCTCGAAGAAAAACTGCATATTTCTTCAGACAGATCCATTGTTCAGAATCCTCAGCTGAAGAATATGGCTGAAGAAAAGTGTCCTCAGAAGGGAGGCAAGAGGCCTGAAACTAACACTACTTTTGAGATCCCTGAAGATATTTATGCAGAATATTGCACTCCTGATGAGGCCACTCATGGCAAGGAGAACAAAAATCAGCGCAAGGTGCGTATTCAGCGGATTGAACGCAGATGGGCACGAGAATGGAGGGAATACCGCTATGTCACTCATAAGTACATGAAGAAATTCACAGTAAATCATCCATGTCCAAGACCTCCATTAGCACCAGGCCAAGAAGCTGATCCCTCTAGCATCAGAAGAGGTGAGGAATTCCCAAAGGAATGGGCCAAGTGCCAAAGAAAATTGGCTAAAGTAGCAAAAAAGGTAGTGAAGAAATTCAATGAAGATTCTGTTGCTGCTGCTGCTGAAGCCTCTGCTAGTCAGCCCAAGAAGGCTATGAAGAAGAAATCAGTTGTGAAGCCATCTTCTTCTGCTATGCCCTCACGGCCCGGCTCCTCAAAGCCCTCAGGGCCATCTGCTCAAGCAAAGCCCTCAGCTCCACCTGCAAAGTCCTCAGCACCAGTGCATCTTGCCACGTGTGAAAGGACTCCAGGCTTTTCAATTGCTTCAGGAGCTTCAGCAAGTTCCTCAGCTCAGCCTCAGCTGCTGAAGAAAAAGGTCACTGTTGGACGCGGCACAAGGCCAAGTCCTCACAAGAAGCAGGTCTCCTTTGAAGTTCCATTGTTTGAAGATGAAGTTGATGATGAAGAACTTGCAGAAATCATCAGAGATCGACAACACCGGGCCGCTAGTGCCAAAGGCGGTGTTGCCCCGCTCTTGCTGGATCTGAAGAAGATCCTTGATTTCATCGATCTTTAGCATAAAGATCCCAACACACCTCTTCCTGATCTGAACCTCACACCAGGACAAAGTCACATGTTCACTTCTTTTATTGCTGAAGAAAAGTGGAAATTTGAGAAGGCCAGGCCAGTGAAGAAAGCTTAGTACAAGAAGGAGCATTATCTGAAGAAAAATGTCCTGAAAATGACAACTGAAGAACTTGTGACTATTCAATCTGAAATCAAAGCTCTAAGTGATGAATTTGACATGTATAAAGCTGATTGGCTAGGTGCCAAAGTCAGATTCGTCAAGCTGGCAAAAGGCCTCAAGCCCAATGTTGCTGCTGAAGTGCAACAAGAAATTCCTCGAGGTGAAGCAACTGCTCAGCCCACTGAAGAACATGCCAGCACCGCTGATGAAAATCAGGCTACTGAAAAACCGAGAGTGCTAGGGCTGATGATGCTATTCCAGCTCCTGATGAAACTGACAGGTCAACAACCAATGTTGCGCCTGAAGATCAACCCAGGCCAGCTGAAGAATCTGCTACTGCGTCTGAAGACTCTGAACCTGCCAGGGCAACTGAAATAGTTGTGCCTGAATAAGCTGTGCCTCTTTCATCTGCTCCCCCTGCAAAGTCTTCACAGATGAAAAGCACTCTTGTTCCTTCTACATCAGAAGCGAAGAAAACCAAGGCTGCCAAAAGGGCAGCTGCGAAGAAGAGCAAAGCATGAGACGCTTCAGATTCTTTGTAGGACCTTAAGAAGAGGTGTCTAGAGGGGGGGTGATTACACACTAAGTACCAAAGTTGCAGTTTTTAACTTCTTTAAGTTTAAGTGGAGTTTAGGCACAAGTTTAGCATTCACAACATATAGCAAGCAAGCATGCAAAGAGTATATGAGCAGCGGAAAGTAAAGCATGCAACTTGCAAGAATGTAAAGGGAAGGGTTTTGGAGGATTCAAACGCAATTGGAGACACGGATGTTTTTGGCATGGTTCCGATAGGTGGTGCTATCATACATCCACGTTGATGGAGACTTCAACCCACGAAGGGTAACGGCTGCGCGAGTCCACGGAGGGCTCCACCCAAGAAGGGTCCACGAAGAAGCAACCTTGTCTATTCCACCATGTCCGTCGCCCACGAAGGACTTGCCTCACTAGCGGTAGATCTTCACGAAGTAGGCGATCTCCTTGCCCTTACAAACTCCTTGGTTCAACTCCACAATGTTGTCGGAGGCTCCCAAGTGACACCTAGCCAATCTAGGGGACACCACTCTCCAAGAAGTAACAAATGGTGCGTTGATGATGAACTCCTTGCTCTTATGCTTCAAATGATAGTCTCCCCAACACTCAACTCTCTCTCATAGGATTTGGATCTGGTGGAAAGAAGATTTGAGTGGAAAGCAACTTGGGGAAGGCTAGAGATCAAGATTCATATGGTAGGAATGGAATATCTTGGCCTCAACACATGAGTAGGTAGTTCTCTCTTAGAAATAGGATGCTGGAAGTGTAGGTATGTTCTGATGGCTCTCTCCACGAATGAAGAGGAGGTGGAGGGGTATATATAGCCTCCACACAAAATCTAACCGTCACACACAATTTACCAATCTCGGTGGGACCGAATCAACAAACTCGGTCGGACCAATTTAGTAAACCTAGTGACCGTTAGGATTTTCGGTGGGACCGACATGCAACTCGGTAGGACCGATATGGTTAGGGTTAGGGCATAACGTAATCTCGGTGAGACCGATTACACAAACTTGGTGAGACCGATTTTGGTAATTAGCTAACCAGAGAGTTGGTTAGGCAAACTCGGTGGGACCGATTACTCAAACTCGGTGGGACCAATTTTGGTAATAAGTTAACTAGAGAGTTTGCATTGTAATCTCGGTAGTACCAATTGCTCAAACTCGGTAAGACCGATTTTGGTAATGGACATAAACAGAGAGATTACAATCCCATCTCGGTGAGACCGAGATCCCTATCGGTGAGACTGATTTGCCTAGGGTTTGTGGCAGTGGCTATGACATCTGAACTCGGTGGCGCCGGATAGAAAGAATCGGTGTGGCCGAGTTTGACTTTAGGTTTATGTCATATGTGGATGTGAGAAAGTAGTTGAGGGTATTTGGAGCATATCACTAAGCACTTGAAGCAAGAGGCTCATTAAGCAACACCTCATCCCTCCTTGATAGTATTGGATTTTCCTATAGACTCAGTGTGATGCATATACTTACCTTGTATTCTTGAGTTGGCTTAGGATGGAATGAACCTGTGTAAACAAGGTTAGATAACACAGGTACATCTACTAGCCAGAGCAAACAGAAGAAACCACAAGAATACCAAGACTGGGATGACATGTAGAGAGTGAGTACTAAGTACCACATCGGATTAGACATGTCCCCAAGAGTAAAGATATGCAATGAATTTAAATGATTTCTTTCCCTTAGATGTCTTTCTCCCCCTGAATCTAGCATGGGATACTGGGAGAAGATAGGGAACAGAAAATCAGAGCTAAAAGATAAAAATGAATAGAGCTAATGCAAACTAATGCAAATAGGCACATATGAACATGTCTTTTCCCTTCAATAAGACATGTGGCATCTCTCCTCTTGAACACCAAGCATCTGGGATCCTTGAGAAATACTTTCTACTTGAGTATTCTCTCTCCCTGGAGATCTCTTTCTCCCCCTGAGGAGGTGATACTATCCCTCTCTGATGTGATCTCTCTAAGTGATAAGCTTTGATGTGATCTCTCTCCCCCTTTGACATCAATTTCCAAGAAGGGTCTTCTGGAATTTGTTGTGAATGGGTTTGTTCCTTGAGTCACAACACAAAGCACTGGATAAAATTGTGATGCTTGTAGAGGACAAGATTCATTGAGTGGAGCTGGATCAGAAGAAACACAAAATAAGTGGCAAACTATTTTTCCTGTTGTGAAATCGGTGGCACCGAGTAGTATGCTTCAGTTGTACCGAAAAGATTCGGTTGGACCAAAAACAACAAGTCGGTGAAACCAAGTTCATCGTAGAGAAAACACTTGTCACCTCAGCTCACTAGACTAGACGGATCTCATAAATATTTGCAAGGAATTTACTACATGATGTGCAATGAATTGGATGCAGAAGAATGCCGAACAAACAGAAAACAAAGAAATCTAGATGAAGTTTTTTTTTTGAAGAGGGAAACAAATATGAATGAGACAAATGCAAAAGTACAGAAAAGAACACAAGAGAACTTCATCTAGAGATGGTCGGCGACAAAGTCACCTATGTTAGAGTATATTGACTTAGGAGTCAAGTGAGATCACTTGATCATAGGTCATACTCATCGTTTAAGCTCAAAATGGGGTTGCCATTTTTCGTTTAAGCATCTTGATGTATTCACATCTTGTCGAGTTACTTTAGATCATGACTTGGAGTAAAGCTTCTCTAAGATGGAATAACATACCTTGGTTGGTGGTGTTGAACATGTAGTTGAACTTATGTGGGTTGCTCAAGGTTGATGTAGCTCATCAAGAGTTGGGAGCACCACTTGGAATTTGAGTCCATCTACCTACATGGGTTAGTTCTTGCAAGGAAGAGCACTTGTGTATCCAAAAATGACAATCATGAATCTCAACATAGAATTTGTCAAAGGATATATTTGAATGGTTTCGTGCTTCCTTGTCTTCAACCACCATTGTGTAGAGACTTGGTGATGTAGAGATTGCTCAAGATATGAGTAGGTTACAATCTCATGGAATTTGATTCAACCAAGTACCTACATGGGTTAGATAACATGCAAGATACAAATATATCCAAGACATAAGATTTTCATCATAAGAGAAAAAATCAAGGATTAGTCATAAGCTCATGGCTTGCATGTATCCAATGGAGTTTCTACTCCAAGTTTGAAGCATCAATGATGTTCAATTCTCCTCTCAACCTGCAAAACACTTTCTCATCAAGAGATTTAGTGAATATATCCGCTAATTGGTTTTCAGTGTGAACATGCTTAAGATCAATGTCACCCTTAGCAACATGATCTCGAATGAAATGATGACGAACTTCAATATGCTTAGTTCGAGAATGTTGTACGGGATTATGACCAATTTTGATAGCACTTTCATTGTCACAAAGCAATGGAACATCTTTCACATATATCCCATAATCTTTAAGAGTTTGGGTCATCCAAAGTAATTGAGCACAACATGAACCAGCGGCAATGTATTCTGCTTCGGTGGTGGATAAGGATACTGAGTTTTGTTTCTTGGAGGACCAAGACACAAGAGATCTACCAAGAAATTGACAAGTACCCGAAGTGGACTTTCTATCAACCTTGTCTCCGGCATAGTCCGAGTCGGAGTAGCCAACAAGATCGAAAGAGGCACTCTTAGGATACCAAATGCCAAAATTTGGTGTATGAATTAAGTATCTCACTATCCTTTTCACGGCCTTAAGATGACATTCTTTAGGAGCAGCTTGATATCTTGCACACATGCACACACTTAGCATAATATCAGGACGTGAAGCACATAGATATAACAATGAACCAATCATAGAGCGATAAACCTTTTGATCAACCGGTTCACCATCTTTGGTCAAGTCAAGACGTCCACTAGTAGGCATGGGTGTAGACATACCTTTGCATTCTTGCATATTGAACTTCTTGAATAAGTCCTTAGTGTACTTCGTTTGAGAGACAAAAGTACCTTCCTTAGTTTGCTTGATTTGCAAACCAAGAAAGAATTTGAGTTCACTCATCATTGACATCTCAAACTTCTCCGACATTAGCTTTCCAAACTTCTCACTAAAATGAGGGTTAGTTGAACCAAATATAATATCATCAACATAAATTTGGCATACAGATAATTCTCCATTAACCCTTTTAGTAAAAAGTGTGGAATCAATTTTCCCAATTTCAAAGCCTTTTTCAATGAGGAACTTGGTCAAGCATTTATACCACGCTCTAGGAGCTTGTTTAAGACCATAAAGGGCTTTGTGAAGTTTGTAAACATGATTTGGTTTCTTAGGATTGATAAAGCCGGGAGGTTGTTTAACATAAACTTCCTCCTTTATTTCACCATTTAGAAAAGCACTTTTAATGTCCATTTGGTACAAGGTGATATCATGGTGATTAGCATAGGCAAGTAAGATGCGAATGGACTCAGGTCTAGCAACGGGAGCATAAGTCTCACCATAGTCCATACCTTCAACTTGTGTGTAGCCTTGGGCGACAAGACGTGCTTTGTTGCGAACTACTTGTCCATCTTCATCTTGCTTGTTGCGAAACACCCATTTGGTACCGATGATGTTGTGGTTGTTGTCGGGCTTCTCAACCAATGTCCAAACTTGGTTCCTCTCAAAGTTGTGTAGCTCTTCATGCATAGCATTTATCCAATCCGGATCTTCCAATGCTTCTTCGACCTTCATAGGTTCAATGCTAGAGATGAAAGAATAGTTTTCACAAAAGTTAGCTAAACGAGTTTTATAGCGAGTGATTCTCCCGGTTTGAATATCATTGTAGATTTGCTCGACGGGATGGTCTATAGCAATTCTTGCTCGAACTCGTGAAAGCTTTTGCTTGGTTCTTGGTTGAACTTCTTCTTCATCTTGTTCTTCTTCTTGGCCTTCTTCATTGTTGGCGTTGTCGTTCTCTTGTCGTGGTGGAGAAGGAGGTTGTTGACGTTCATCTTGATGCACTTCCTCGTTTTCTTCATCTTGGTGTGTCCCACTTGTGGATGCTTCCGTATCAACTCTTGGTTCACCTTGTCGTGAAGTAGAAGCTTCCACTTGGACGGACGAGGTACTCTCCTTCACCTCCGTTGGACGAACCTTGCCAATAGACAAGTCTTGGATTGCTTCCGAAGGATCTTTGTCTCCTACATCAATTGGCAATTGCTCTACTTGCGAGCCGTTAGATTCATCAAACTTCACATCTACCGTCTCTTCAACCTTTCGGGTGAAATTGTTGTAGACACGGTAAGTGTGAGAGTTTGAGCCATAACCTAGTAGGAAACCTTCATGAGACTTAGGAGCAAATTTAGAACGACGATGCTTATCAAGAATGTAGCACTTTGAGCCGAATACTCGAAAGTATCCAACTTGGGGTTTGTTACCGGTGAGGAGCTTGTATGCCGTCTTGTCGAGTAGCTTGTGAAGATACAAGCGATTTGTTGCATGACAAGCTGTCTCAACCGCTTCTGCCCAAAACTGCTTCGGCGTCTTGTACTCATCAAGCATCGTTCTCGCCATTTCGATGAGCGTCCGGTTCTTCCTCTCAACAACTCCATTTTGTTGAGGTGTGTACGTAGCCGAGAACTCGTGTGAAATCCCTTCTTCGTCAAGAAAGGTGTCCAGATTTGCGTTCTTGAACTCCGTTCCGTTGTCGCTGCGAACCTTCTTGATCTCCACTTCAAACTGATTTTGGGCCTTCCTAGTGAAGTTTTTGAAGATCTTTTGGACCTGCGATTTATCATCGAGAAAGAACACCCACGTAAATCTCGAAAAATCATCAACTATAACTAGACCAAAAAAATTTCCACCGAGACTCTTGTAAGCATTGGGACCAAAGAGATCCATGTGAAGTAGCTCGAGTGGCCTCCTTGTGGTCATGATGTTCTTCACGGGATGCCTTCCTCCAACCTGTTTACCTGCTTGACAAGCACTGCAAAGTCTATCCTTATCAAATATGACATCGTTAACACCAAGGATATGATTCCCTTTAATAAGCTTGTCAAGGTTTCTCATGCCAACGTGACCTAGTCATCTATGCCATAACCAACCTTTTGAGGATTTAGCAATGAAGCAAGTTTTAGGTTGAGCCTTTTTAGTGAAATCAATAATGTATAGATCACCTCTACGTATACCGGTAAAGACCATTTTATGATTGTCTCGATGAAACACTTGGCAATCTACTTCAGTAAATAGGACATTGAAACCGAAATCAGCAAGTCTAGATACTGAAAGTAAGTTGTAACCAAGAGATTCAACGAGCATAACATTTTGTATGGAGATATCATGTGAGATGGCCACCTTACTGAGGCCAACCACCTTACCCTTTGAGTTGTCACCGAAAGTGACATACTTTCGAGGACTATCATTTTCAGCAAGCTCACGAAACATGTCTTTATCTCCGGTCATGTGATCGGTACATCCACTTTCAAGAACCCATTCCTTTCCTCCTGACATATATCCTCGAAGATTTGCCATAAGACCAAAATGTCTCATTGCATCATCAAGATCAAAGTCACTATCATCATCCTCATCATAGTATCCATGTTCAACATCGTTAAGTGGTGGATCAAATCCTAGAGAGAGTGATTCATTAGTATGAGTTTGACAATAATCTCCTCTATGAATTCTAGTAGCTTCGGAAATGATATCGCTAATAATTCCAACATTTCCTTTGGCACGCATAAGATTTGTAAGTTCAAATAGACGATCACCAAACATAGGATCACTAGTATTCATCTTACTCAAAGCAATAGACTTATGGAGAATTTCATCTAGATTTTTTAAGGAATAATTTGGAAAGCGTTCCTCAAGAAATTTCCATATAGAGTAGGCACACTCAAGAGTGGGCAAGTTCATAATCAAGTTTCTAGGCAAGCCTCTAGTGATAAGATTACCAGTTCTAACATTCCTAATCATGTCAATTGACTCATCAAGAGTAGGATGCATAGGATCAACAAGTGGTGCACAAGGGCTAGCAATGTGCTTGTTCAAATGATATTGATTGAAAATTACAAGCATCTCATTTTTCCACTCATGAAAATACTCTCCATCAAGAATAGGCACTCTATGTCTAAGACTCCCCAAAGTAGACTCATCCATCTTCCTCCAATGGTGATTAAACCAAAGCAATGGAGATCAATGCTCTGATACCACTTGTAGGACCTTGAGAAGAGGTGTCTAGAGGGGGGTGATTAGACCTTAAGTACCAAAGTTGCAGTTTTAAACTTCTTTAAGTTTAAGTGGAGTTTAGGCACAAGTATAGCATTCACAACATATAGCAAGCAAGCATGCAAAGAGTATATGAGCAGCGGAAAGTAAAGCATGCAACTTGCAAGAATGTAAAGGGAAGGGTTTTGGAGGATTCAAATGCAATTGGAGACACGGATGTTTTTGGCGTGGTTCCGATAGGTGGTGCTATCGTACATCCACATTGATGGAGACTTCAACCCACGAAGGGTAACGGCTACGCGAGTCCACGGAGGGATCCACCCAAGAAGGGTCCACGAAGAAGCAACCTTGTCTATTCCACCATGGTCGTCGCCCACGAAGGACTTGCCTCACTAGCGGTAGATCTTCACGAAGTAGGCGATCTCCTTGCCCTTACAAACTCCTTACTTCAACTCCACAATGTTGTCGGAGGCTCCCAAGTGACACCTAGCCAATCTAGGAGACACCACTCTCCAAGAAGTAACAAATGGTGTGTTGATGATGAACTCCTTGCTCTTGTGCTGCAAATGATAGTCTCCCCAACACTCAACTCTCTCTCATAGGATTTGGATCTGGTGGAAAGAAGATTTGAGTGGAAAGCAACTTGGGGAAGGCTAGAGATCAAGATTCATATGGTAGGAATGGAATATCTTGGCCTCAACACATGAGTAGGTAGTTCTCTCACAGAAATAGGATGCTGGAAGTGTAGGTATGTTCTGATGGCTCTCTCCACGAATGAAGTGGAGTTGGAGGGGTATATATAGCCTCCACACAAAATCTAACCATTACACACAATTTACCAATCTCGGTGGGACCGAATCAACAAACTCGGTCGGACCGATTTAGTAAACCTAGTGACCGTTAGGATATTTGGTGGGACCGACATGCAACTCGGTAGGACCGATATGGTTAGGGTTAGGGCATAACGTAATCTCGGTGAGACCGATTACACAAACTCGGTGAGACCGATTTTGGTAATTAGCTAACCAGAGAGTTGGTCAGGCAAACTCAGTGGGACCGATTACTCAAACTCGGTGGGACCGATTTTGGTAATAAGTTAACTAGAGAGTTTGCATTGTAATCTCGGTAGTACCGATTGCTCAAACTTGGTAAGACTGATTTTGGTAATGGGCATACACAGAGAGATTACAATCCCATCTCGGTGAGACCGAGATCCCTATCAGTGAGACCGATTTTCCTAGGGTTTGTGGCAGTGGCTATGACATCTGAACTCGGTGGCGCCGGATAGAAAGAATCGGTGTGGCCGAGTTTGACTTTAGGTTTAGGTCATATGTGGATGTGAGAAAGTAGTTGAGGGTATTTGGAGCATATCACTAAGCACTTGAAGCAAGAGGCTCATTAAGCAACACCTCATCCCTCCTTGATAGTATTGGATTTTCCTATAGACTCAATGTGATCTTGGATCACTAAAATGTAAAATGAAGAGTCTTGAGGTTTTGAGCTTGAGACAATCCTTTGTCCTTGATATTTTGAGGGATCCACTTTCATCATCCATGCCATGCCATTGTTGAACTTGTCTGAAATGCACTAGATAAAAGTGTTAGTCCAACAAGAGATATGTTGACATTAATTACCAAAACCACCTTGGGAGCACTTGTGCTTTTAGTCTTCAGCTCCGAAGAAAGTGTAGACTTTGACGAGCTTTTTCGAGAATCCAATTGATGTTGTTCCGCTGACTGTCATGCCATCAAAGGAAATTGTTCCTTTTGGTGAAGAATATCTCATTGCTAATGACATTGATGAAGAAAATCGATCTGTTGCTACGTCAGAGCAGTTGGATGATGAAATTAAAGTGGATGCTATCCCTTCACCTCTACAGGTATCATCACCGCTGACTCAGTTCACTGCTGAAGGGGGCGGTGTTAAAGAAGTTGGAGCTGAAGAAGAGGATGTGGACATCGGGTCTATGACTCCAGTGATGAATGATGATTATTGGGAAAGTCATCATCCCAATTCTTCTCTGACCACTCATCTACAACAAATTCCTCAGTCCCCCGTGCAAACTGAAGAAATTCACATGGGTTCTGATCAAGGTCAAGCTTCACTTCACGCCATCCCCGAAGAAGTTTCAGCCACTAGTGCTGATGGAATGGAAAATAAGACAGCAGAAGAAATTGCTCCTAAGATTCCTTGGCCTAAGGCTCCAGAGGTTGTGCTTCAAGCGGTTGTGAAGACTTCCACTGTAAATCTTCAGCCCAAGCCACAGAATCCTCACTCCAAGAAGCAGAAGTTCAAGGCTAATGACCTCTTTGTTGAACGCCATTTCTTCTCTGACCTCTTTGTTGAATGCCATTCATTACAGGCTCACCTTCGCCGCAAGCGCTTCTGGACTGCTTCTCAGATGAACTTCTATTCAACACTGATGTTTGACAAGGATAAAATGTTCAACCACATGCAAATTCCTCATGTGCATATGGAGTCTTTTCCATGTTTCACTCTAGTCCTCAGTGTTCTTCACGATGCAGGGCTGCTCAACTTCTGCACAGACATCTGCGACTGGAATGAAGAGCTAATTCTTCAGTTCTATGCCACTTTGCATCTGACAGGCAATGTTGACGATGTGAATTCATGGGTTCTGGACTGGATGACATAAAACACTCATCACAAAGCTCCATCCTCTGAATTGCTTCATGTCGTCCCAGTCAGTCCACCCACTGAAGGAGCTCTGAAACTATATGAATATGAAGAACCTGAATTGCAAAGCCATCTGATGCAAGTGTTGATGAAGCCTTTGAAGGTTGGCCAAGCTCCAAGGACAAATTTCCTCGTCAAGGATCTGTTATATGTGCCAAGGATTGTCTATCGCTTCTGGCCAAAACCCTCAATCCTATTAAGGGCCACAACTCTGAAGAAGAAGGAGTTGTTGGCATCATGAAGGACTTACTTTTCAACATCATGCATGGTATCCCAATCAACTATCATGATTTCTTCATGAGGACTTTGGCCAATGCTGCTTTGTCACCCTTTGAGTTGAAGCCTTACGCTCCCTGGATCATGAAATTCATCATATCAAGGACTTCAATTCATTACAAGGCTGATTTTTAGAATCATCTCAGCTATATGCCATCGATTGAAGTCCTCAAATGGACTATTTCCTCATCTGATGAGAAGGGCAAGGCTGTAACTATTGATGAAGGCACTCGTCCTTCAGATGGACAATTTTGAAAGGCAGTATCCTACTCTACAAATGATGACTCTGCCACTCATGGTACTGCTGCAAATGCTTCAAAGAAAAATCCTTAGGCCACTGCTTCGCGTGTGATAATAGATCGTGGGCTGCTCCTAAGTCTTCATCAGAAGCTGGATAGAAATCACAAGTGGGTCAAGCGTTAGTTTGGTGCAATTCTTTAGAACATGACTGTCACTCAAAACTCTGTGAAGAAGAATCAATATTATCTGCATCAAATCTTCGACCGCACCTAGGCTATTCTCTCACATATCTACACTGATGATGAACTCAAGCAGAAGTAGCACTTTGACTGGTCTTAGCCTCCATCAAAGAAATTCAAGAAAGTCAAAGTTCCTCGGCTGGTCGTCAGCTCATATTCTTCATCGCGCGAGACAGACGAAGCTGAAGATTTGGACGACACTTCAGCAGGCCCTACAACAATGGATGACCCCAACAACGATGGCGCTTGTCGGTGTCAAAACCGGCGGATCTCGGGTAGGGGGTCCCAAACTGTGCGTCTAGGCGGATGGTAACAGGAGACAAGGGACAGGATGTTTTTACCCAAGTTTGGGTCCTCTCGATGGAGGTAAAACCCTACTCCTGCTTAATTAATATTGATGATATGGGTAGTACAAGAGTAGATCTACCACGAGATCGGAGTGGCTAAACCCTAGAAGCTAGCCTATGGTATGATTGTTGTTCGTCCTACGGACTAAAACTCTCCGGTTTATATAGACACCGGAGAGGGCTAGGGTTACACAGAGTCGGTTACAATGGGAGGAGATCTTCATATCGTATCGCCAAGCTTGCCTTCCACGCCAAGGAAAGTCCCATCCAGACACGGGACGGAGTCTTCAATCTTGTATCTTCATAGTCCGGGAGTCCGGCCAAAGGTCTTAGTCCGGCCATCCGGACACCCCCTAATCCAGGACTCCCTCAGTAGCCCCTGAACCAGGCTTCAATGACGACGAGTCCGGCGCAAGTTGTCTTCGGCATTGCAAGGCGGGTTCCTCCTCCGAATATTCCATAGAAGATGTTGAACACCAGGGTAGTGTACGGCTCTGCAAAATAAGTTCCACATTCCATCGTAGAGAGAATAATGTTTGTATCAATCGGATCTGCTGACGTATTCCGCGGCGTGACATCATGCCACGGCCAGGCTTTTATTCACTTTATTGTTCCACCTCAGCGCGTTTAGCGAGGCGGTTTCCTTGGCACGTCTTGTCGAAGCAGAGATCGTGTCCCCTTATTCCGGGATTCTCATCAATACGGGTGTGGGTAACCCAACCGCGCCATTAACCGCGGCGCTTGGGAGATAAGCAA
This sequence comes from Triticum aestivum, assembly GCF_018294505.1. Taxonomy (NCBI): domain Eukaryota; kingdom Viridiplantae; phylum Streptophyta; class Magnoliopsida; order Poales; family Poaceae; genus Triticum; species Triticum aestivum. The sequence goes on from NC_057804.1 coordinate 145,118,190, forward strand.
GTTTTATTAGGCCGGTGGGGGGCTCGTAGTTTTGGCCGCCCATATAAGGGGATAAGAATCCGCCCTTTCCATTCACGCCCTCTTCCTCCTCTGCTTATACGTCCCTGCGCGCTCGAGCTCCAGCTCCCAAGCCCGCACTTCCCACCTCAACCTTCTCCAACCATGTCCGGAGCGGGAGGTAGATGGATGGCCTTCTCCGTCACGGAGGGGCAAATCAAAAACCTGAGGAAGGCCGGATACTTTTCTAACGACATCGCGCACCGGCTTCCAGATGTGGGGCAACTCATCCCCACCCCCAGGCCCCATGAGAGGGTTGTTTTTCTTCCCCATTTCCTCCGCGAACTGGGTTTTCCTCTTCACCCGTTCGTACAGGGGCTCATGTTCTACTACGGCCTGGACTTCCACGATCTGGCCCCGAACTTCATCCTCAATATCTCGGCGTTTATCGTCGTGTGCGAGGCCTTCTTCCGCATCCAGCCCCACTTTGGCCTATGGCTGAAGATCTTCAGCGTCAAGCCGAATGTCGTGCAAGGCCGACAGGCGGAATGCGGAGGCGCCATGGTGGGCAAGATAGCCAACGTCACCTGGCTCGAGGGTGCCTTCGTGGAAACCATCAACGGGTGGCAATCGAGGTGGTTTTATATCACCGAGCCGCGTGACCCTAAATGGGCAGCGGCCCTCGAATTTCGATCCGGCATCCCCACCCGGCTCACATCTTGGAAAGAGACGGGCCTGTCGTGGGAGTTCGACCCGGCCTGGCACCGAGGGTCCAAGAAGGGACTCTATCCCGGCTCTTCAAAACGAAGCACGAGGACGCCTGGAAGGTGCTTTTCAAGAGTTCCGAGGTCTCCCCTCCCGTCACCGAGGATCACGGATTCTGCGCCAAACGTCAAGCCTCCGAAGTAAGCTTACATTTAGTCCCTTACGGGATACCCGAATTTCATAGTGTGACTTTATGTGGGATCTAAACTCCCGTTCCTTTGACAGGACTGGAAGAGGACATCCGGACAGTTTGAGAAGGATCAGTAGACGCACACTTAGAGAAGCTACTGGTTCCGGCACCTCACGTGGTCCCGGAGAAGAAGGCCAAGGAGAAGGCCACGGGGACCCGAAAGAGTTCCCGGCGCCTGGTGTCATCGGATTTGCCCGACGGCCCCAACGCACCCTCCGCCTCTGAAGACGAGGAGGAGGAGGAAGAAGAAGATGCCTCTCCCCCTCCAACGGGGGGAGGAAAGAAGAGAAAGGCCGCCCCAACTGGGGAAGCCGGAGGGTCCAAGAAGGGGAAGACCCTTCTGCTGGACTACGCCCCCGACGCCGAAGATGGCGGGGGGGACTGGCCATCCAGGGTCAAGCCCCTGGCAAAATCGTAAGTGTCCGGCTACCCGAATGACTTATTGCACTCCTTTATTATTCGATAGCTTTTAACGCCGAAGCTAATCATGCAGTCCGCCCAGAGCTTAGCTTGGCGATTCATCGAGCGGATCTCTGAATTCGTCGGACATGAATAGCGCTTCACTTCCGACGGCCTCCTCCCCTCTCCCTATAGACGATGCTGAGGTGGAGTCCCGTAGGGGACAAAACCAGGAGGAGGTGGTCCTGGAAGCGCCACAAGGTGACCTTCCGGACTCCAAGCCCAAAGGGGGTAAAGCCCCGGAGGGATCTAAGTCCGGCCCCGGGCCGGACACTGCTCCGGAACCATCAGCGGTTCCAGAGTCCGACAGGCGGCGCCTTCATAAGAAGGGCAAGCCTGCGACGTCGGCGACTTCCGTCCACCCGGAGGCGCCGGACAATTTGCTGGAGGCGCTTAACGGCGCCTCCATCAACGAAGAACACCGCACTATTATGAGTGTGGTGATTCAGAAGGTTCAGTCCACCAAGAGCGGGCTAACGGAAGCCTGCACAAGCCTGTTAATGGGCTTTGAGGTATGTGTTCAAAAACATATATAAAAAATATTACCGCATAGACAGTAGCCCCTGATGCTCAGTTCGGTGTTCGGAAAGAAAAGCCGAGCTGAGGATCTAAAAAGATATATGCAGGAGTCTAATAGAAATATGTCAATATGGGAATGCAGGTTGCGCTGCTGACCTCTGCCGCACTGACTGCGGAGGTCAATGCCTTGAAGGAAAGCCTCGAGCGGTCCGAGAGCGAGCTCGGCCGTGCCAAGAAGCAGCTCGAGGATAAAGAGGGTACATAGTACCTCCTGTAAATGTATATAGAAATACTTGGTTGCAAAATAATAACAGGACCAACGTTAATGTTGCAGGAGCCACGACCGAGGTGGCGACCCTGAAAGAGGCGGTCTCTAAGGCCGAAAAGAGTGTGGCCTTGGAGCGCACCGAGCGAGAGAAGCAGGAGGCGCGGGTGGTGGAGGTGCGGCAAGAGCTCCAGGCTCTCGTGGAAAAACACGAGAGTTTGGAGCGTGACTCGAAGACTCGAGAGTCCGAGCTTGCCTTGGCTCTTGAGAGTGCCAAGACCGCTAAGGCCGAAGCCCAGAAGGCCCTTCAGGAGATCGAGGCAATGAAGAAGATAGCGGTGGGTAAGGCATTCTTTATGCAAAGCAAAAATATAGAAGTTAATTATCTGCTACTTACCCGAATCCGGAGCTCTCCAGGAGCGTTCGCCGATCTGCCCCGTAGTGTATCTGATGCTGTCGCATACTACCGAGCCGAAGAGGGGAGCTCGACGGAAAAAGTGTTCTGGTCTCAGTATGCTGAGGCCGAACATCCGGTGCCCCTGAGCGACCAGCTGAAGCAGCTGGTCGAGCTCCACAAGGTGGCCGAACAGGCCATGAAGGGCCTCATAGCTCGGCTGTGGCCTGGAGAAGTCATGCCTGGGAGCTACTTCGGTCTGGTGCGACGGCTGGTGAACGCGTGTCCGTGGATTGAGGTCGTCAAGCGCTCTGTTTGTATTGAAGGTGCCCGTCGGGCCCTTGCCCGTGCTAAGGTGCACTGGGGCAAGCTAGACGCGGAGAAGCTGTTGACGGACGCGCCACCGCCGGGCAAGGAGTATCGTACGCCCGAGATGTATTATAATGGCGTTCTGAAGGGTGCCCGCCACCTAGCGGATGAGTACTCCAAAGATGTAATTTTTGAGTAGACTCGCATTTGTTATCCTGTACGCTGAAGCTTTGTTCATATGCGTTAAGCAACATTGTTAATTTAAAATATTACCTTCTGTGCGGCCATTTATCAAATCTGAGAGATGCAAGTCGTCGGCTTCGACCCCCATGCCACGAGTGCTGGGGTTTTTGGGATAAACCTGAGCGCCCTTGTTCCCATTCTTGGGTCCATCTAGGAAGACGTTCATCACAATGAACCAGGCCGTCGGACTTATAATGCTTTATCACTCTCACTTAGCCATAGAATTCTATAATTTTAAATTTCGGCGAAGCCCCTAGTATTCGGAAGACCGAGTTCGGGGCGCTATCCACGCCTAGGCCGGATAAGTCCGGTTCCTCGCTCGAAGCGGCATAAGTCTTTAAGGACTCGAAGAAACCTCGCGAACAGCGACCGGTCTCTCGCACTATCATGACAGTCAGTTTTAGCTTTCTCTACTGAGGTGTTAACCCAGCTCAACTGGGGCACAATCGCAGTAGTTCTCCCAGCGCTACCTTAGCCAACAATGCGGAACATAAGGTACCAAAACATGGGAGCCGGGCAAACCCAACTATTAACCAAAGACATGATTCGGAGCCGATGCATATAGTGCTATAAGTTCGGGGTGCCGCACTCATTAGAGTGTTCGGTCTTCTCACACCATGTTATGGGGTGTTGTAAGCCCCTGGTGTATTATCCGTACCAAAGTGTACGGTTGCAGAATGTCATGACTGAACATATTTGTATATAAAAATAGATAAGTACAATAATAGGTAAGAGCTATATATTGTTTATTAAAAAAGGGTTGCTGCGAAAGCAGAACGATACAAGAAGTGCGGTAAGCAAGAGATGGGAGTATTTGACATATTCCCCTCCAGGGGCAAGCTGCGGGATTGTAAGTAAAACAGGTATTAAACTCGTTATAGAGACCACCTGGACTTTTGACGTGGCTTGTTTCCTCCCTGGCTGTTGCATCGTGGGTTCGGCGAGTGTATTGCCGGACAGGCCTTCCTAATAGTTGGGTCCTGAAAGTGTGTGAAAAGGAAAACGGCGAAATAGGGAGCCCCTTAGTGCGGTTGAGCCGCATTCTGGGCGTGCCGTTGTTGTGCCCCTCCCCTCATGCCCATGGTATCTCTAAGGCGTAATTATGTACGCGTGGTACCAGTATCGCCGTTTGGCGGGGGCTGGGGTTGGGGCCGCACTGCTATGCTTGCTCGGAACGTGCCAGCCGGATTTGTTGTAGGTTACTTTGGGCTCGCTTGACATTGTCCGGACGTTTGGCGCATGGGTTGGAGAACTGCCTTTAGAGGCTACTCTGTACTTCCGCCGCCAGGGCCGCCGTGTGCTCCTCCGTTCGGAGAGAGCGTAAGGTGTTTCCGTTTACCGTGATGACTCCGCGAGGTCCTGGTATCTTGAGCTTGAGATACGCGTAGTGCGGCACCGCATTGAATTTTGCAAATGCGGTTCGTCCGAGCAGGGTGTGATAGCCGCTGTGGAATGGGACTATGTCGAAGATTAACTCCTCACTCCGGAAGTTATCCGGGGATCCGAAGACCACCTCGAGTGTGACCGAGCCTATACAGCTGGCTTCTACCCCTGGTATGACACCTTTGAAGGTTGTCTTTGTGGGTTTAATCCTTGAAGGATCGATGCCCATTTTTCGCACTTTGTCCTGGTAAAGCAGGTTCAGGCTACTGCCGCCGTCCATTAGGACTCTGGTAAGGTGAAATCCGTCGATAATTGGGTCTAGGACCAGTGCGGCGAATCCGCCGTGACGGATGCTGGTGGGATGGTCCCTTCGATCGAAGGTGATCGGGCAGGAGGACCATGGGTTGTCCTGGTAAAGCAGGTTTAGGCTACTGCCGCCATCCATTAGGACTCTGGTAAGGTGAAATCCGTCGATAATTGGGTCTAGGACCAGTGAGGTGAATCCGCCGTGACGGATGCTGGTGGGATGGTCCCTTCAATCGAAGGTGATCGGGCAGGAGGACCATGGGTTGAACTTTGGGGCGACTGGCTCCAGCGCATAGACGTCCTTGAGAGCACACTTCCGCTCCCTTTTGGGGATGTGGGTTGCATATATCATATTCACCGTCCAAACTTGCGGGGGAAATCCCTTCTGTCCTTTTTTGTTCGGCGGCCGGGGCCCCTCCTCGTCATCGCTATGTAGCCCCTTGTCTCTGGTCTCGGCACTTAACTTGCCTGCCTGCTTGAACACCCAACAATCCCTGTTGGTGTGATTGGCTGGCTGTTCGGGGGTGCCGTGTATCTGGCACGAGCGATCGAGTATCCGGTCTAAGCTGGATGGGCCCTGAGGGTTTCTTTTGAATGGCTTCTTCCGCTGACCCGGTTTAGAGCCTCTGAATCCGGCATTGACTGCCGTATCTTCAGTATTGTCACCGTTAATGCTACGCTTATGCTTGTTGCGACGTGACCTGCCGTTGTTATCCTTGGTATCCGAATTGCCGGGGCTCTTGGTTATGTTATTGCTACGAGCTAGCCAGCTGTCTTCTCCCGCGCAGAAGCGGGTCATGAGTGTTGTGAGGGCTGCCATAGACTTCGGCTTTTCCTGTCCTAGGTGCCGGGCAAGCCATTCGTCTCGGATGTTGTGCCTGAAGGCTGCAAGGGCCTCGGCGTCCGCACAATCCACTATTTGGTTTTTCTTGGTTAGGAACCGTGTCCAGAATTGTCTGGCCGATTCCTCTGGCTGCTGGATTATGTGGCTTAGGTCATCGGCGTCTGGTGGTCGCACATACGTGCCCTGGAAGTTGTCAAGGAATGCAGATTCCAGGTCCTCCCAACAACTAATTGACTCTGCTGGCAGGCTGTTAAGCCAATGTCGAGCTGGTCCTTTAAGCTTGAGCGGGAGGTATTTGATGGCGTGTAGATCATCACCACGGGGCATGTGGATATGAAGGAGATAATCCTCGATCCATACCGCAGGATCTGTTGTGCCATCGTATGATTCAATGTTTGCGGGTTTGATGCCCTCGGGGATTTGATGATCCATTACTTCGTCTGTGAAGCATAGTGGGTGTGCGGCGCCCCTGTACTGGGCTATATCACGGCGCAACTCGAATGAGCTTGGTCTGTTGTGTTCGGCCGGGCCATACTTATTGTGTCCAGCGTGACGGCTAGCGTCACGTGAAGCGGGGTGCCCATGCGATCTGTAGATAGATCTTGTTTGCCTTGCCTTATTCTCCAAGATGTCTCGCAGGTCTGTTGCCTCTCCCCATACTCTGGTATGTTTTGAGCGGTGTCGGGGTGCGGCTTGGGTTGAGGGCCTGAAGGCCTCTCTATCGTGGCCACGGGGTGGCTGATCGGGCGCATCGTACGCTGGTGATGTAGGTTTAGTTGCTTCCTCCTCAAGTTGGGGTAGCAGCCTGCGCTTTGGGTAGCTCTTGGATGGGCGTTCTAGTTTATACTCTTCGGCCGCCAGGACTTCGGTCCATCTGTTGGCTAGCGAGTCTTGGTCAGCTCTAAGCTACTGCTGTTTCTTCTTGAGACTGCTTGTCGTGGCTACGAGCCTGCATTTGAAACGCTCTTGTTCGATGGGATCCTCTGGCATGACGAATTCGTCGTCGTCGAGGCTTGCCTCGTCTTCGGAGGGAGGCATGTAATTGTCGTCCTCATCCTCTTTGTCGGCCGCTCTCTCATGAGGGTTGGCTCCTTCGTCCTCCTGCACTGAATCCTGCTGGAGGGGGTTGTCTTCGGCACTGTCCGGCGTATTGTTATCTCTGGTGCCGGAATCGCCATTTTGCTTTGGCGGGACTTAGAGCGGCGCCGCTGACGTTGGCGCTTGGGTTGCTTCTTGGAGGGGTCATCCTCCGTTTTCTCCTCGCCACCATGTATATGTCATATGACGAGGTGGCTTTCCAGTTCCCTATAGGTGCTGGTTCTTGATCGTCTCCTTCATCGGCGTCCATGCCGTCGATGTCTTCGGAGTCAAAGTCGAGCATGTCGGTTAAATCGTCGAAAGTGGCTACGAAGTGGGTGGTGGGCGGGCTACGAATTTCTTCGTCGTCCGCATCCCAACCGTGTTGGCCGTAGTCCGGCCAGGGCTCTCCTGACAAAGAGAGAGACTTTAACGAATTCAGGATATTGCCGAAAGGCGAGTGCTGAAAGACATCCGCGGCGGTGAACTCCATGACCGGAGCCCAATCGGGCTTAATCGGAAGAGGTGCGGGATTTACGAAGTCCGGATCGGAGTCCGGCACCTTGGAGTCACGGGCCTTGCGAGGGACTAGGCTGGTATCCGGCTCTATCGCCATAGAGGTTGCAGCTTCCGGGGCGGCGTCCAACCGTCCGTCCCCGACTAGCGCAGCAGGCTCCGAGCTAATGGTCGGAGCGGACACCTGAGCGACGCTCTGGGTGTTGTCCGATGACAGAGCTAAATCATGCCCATCGTGACAGTGCGGCGCGCCCGGTCGTGGCTCGAATCTGTCGAAGATCAAGTCCCCGTGGATGTCGACCGTGTAGTTTAAGCTTCGAAATCTGACCTGGTGGCCAGGGGCGTAGCTTTCGATCTGCTCCAGATGGCCGAACGAGTCAGCCCGCAGTGCGAAGCCGCTGAATACGAAGATCTGTCCGGGGAGAAAAGTCTCATCCCGGACCGTATCGCGATTGTCGAGCGAAGAAGCCATCGGGCCTAAAGGCGACGACACAGAGGAACTCTCAATGAAAGCACCAATGTCGGTGTCAAAACCGGCGGATCTCGGGTAGGGGGTCCCGAACTGTGTGTCTAGGCGGATGGTAACAGGAGACAAGGGACACGATGTTTTTACCCAGGTTCGGGCCCTCTCGATGGAGGTAAAACCCTACTCCTACTTGATTAATATTGATGATATGGGTAGGACAAGAGTAGATCTACCACGAGATCGGAGTGGCTAAACCCTAGAAGCTGGCCTATGGTATGATTGTTGTTCGTCCTACGGACTAAAACTCTCTGGTTTATATAGACACCGAAGAGGGCTAGGGTTACACAGAGTCGGTTACAATGGGAGGAGATCTTCATATCGTATCACCAAGCTTGCCTTCCACGCCAAGGAAAGTCCCATCCGGACACGGGACGGAGTCTTCAATCTTGTATCTACATAGTCCGAGAGTCCGGCCAAAGGTCTTAGTCCGGCCATCCGGACACCCCCTAATCCAGTACTCCCTCAGCGCTCCTCCATCAACATCATGATGATGGGCGTTAGTCCTCACTTTTCGTCCATTTTGGTCATTTGATGACAAAGGGGGAGAAATTTGAGTTAGTCTTCAAGCGGATCTATTATATGGGTGTTTTTTTTTTGCTAAGTTACAACTCATGTTCTTCTGAAGTGTTTGATTCACCGAGTTGTAAACTTAAAGTCCTATGGTGGTCTGATACTTTGGCTACTTTCTGTATGCTTAATTCCTCAAGTACTTAATGCACGCATGTTGAATTTTGTCAGACACCATATTTCATCATGCATTTCAAATTCTTCATATTATATGTCAAATGTGTGTATGAATTACAAGATATAGGGGGAGATCTCCATGATTTTACTCTTCAATGTGGATTGCTTTTTGAAAGCAAATTCCTCACATATGCACATCTTCAGGGGGATTTCTTCTATATCTTGCAATCAAATTCCTCGATATTTAGCACTTTCAATTGATATATTTATACCCATTAAAACTTAACCTATTTGTCACCAATCACCAAAAAGGGGGAGATTGTAAGTGCATCTAGTGCCCCTTAGTGATTTTGGTGTATTGAAGACTTATAGGTTAAGGGACTAATATGTTTGTGAGTGTACACAGGCTCTATAAGTCGATGAGGAGTTTGATATTTACGATGAAAGTCGACCCTTAAAAATGTATGTCTTCAGCTGAAGACTTTGGTTCTACTGAAGATTTTGGAAGTGAAGAAATTGGTGTGACCTTGAAGACTTGGATATTCATGCGAGGATTATGAAGCGTGAAGACTTTTGTTTTCGTAGTTTCATTTTATCTTTCTTGAGTCATAGGAAACACCGTACTGTTAAAGGGGGTCGAGGTAATACTAAGGAAACTGATTTCCAAGTGATGCTCATCTCAAAATCCTACACCTACCCAATCCTTTCGAGTGAACCCATTGGAAATGTCATATCAGTTCAGTCAATTTCTTCAGTTGCAGAGACGAAAATCTTCTGTTCTCTGAGGAATTTTTTCTCGCTGTGGAGTTAGGAATTCTCTAGTGCGCATTGCCTACACAGTGAGGAACATGATAGCCCTGAGGAATTTGAACCTCATATTTCCGACCGTTGATGTGCTATGCGCCAGCTGTCCAAAATATCTGCCCACCTAACGGTCATATCATTGAAGCGCATTTATATTTTATCATGTTGGGCTGCTCCCTAGAGTATAAATAGCCGCCCCTACAACCACTAGTTGGTTGGCTACTCCGAGAGAAACTGACACTTTTCATTGAGAGCATCCCATCCTCCGAGGACTTTGAGCCAAAATCATCAAGTGAGGAAAACCTAACACCCAAACTCAAACACCTACAAACCCAAAGTGATTGAGCATCACTGAAGAGATTGTTCCTGTGTGGAACCGATGCTTGTTACCTTTGAGGACTGTGTATCCTCCAGACGGTTAGGCGTCATAGTCTGAGCATCCAAGAGGAATTGTGGATCGCCGAGTGACCAAGTCTGTGAAGGTTTGGAAGTCACCTGAGGACTTACCACGAGTGTTGGGCGAGGTCTGTGTGAATTTAGCTCAAGGAGAATACAGTGAGGACTGTGTGTCTGGGACTGTGTGTCCTCGAGTTTAAATACTCAGCCGCTCCAACCAGACGTACAACTGTCATAGTAGTTGGAACTAATCTACCAAATCATTGTCTTCACCAAGCCAACTGGTTCTATTTCCTCAACCCTTTTATTTCCTCATTCATGTGTTGATGAACCTGATCATTACTGTTTGAAGTTTTTGACTGAAGACTTTCTCTATTTCCTCAATCCTAATTCTTCAGTCACGTAGTCTTCGGCATGCTTATCTTGTTTTCACGCTATATGTACTTTGTGCTTGTTTTCATTTCATCATGATGACTATGTTGTTGCTCTGTTATGTTTATACATGAGTACTTATTTCGCTGCTAGTGTGTCGTTGCTGAGGATTTTCCTCACTTAGAAATTCCTCAGTGACGAATTTGTAAAAATAGCCTATTCACCCCACCCCACCCCACCCCCCCCCCCCCTCTAGTCGATATAACACACTTTCAATTCAGAAATATGGGATCACTCGGATTCAAACCCAGCACCTGAACATTCACGGCTTAACGCCATAATGAGTACACCAACTTACTACTTATGTATACTGCTAGAAAACCGTCCTGGTTAACGCTTCCTTAAGAAAAATGTTAACTATAACAAATATAAATTATTCTCAAAAGAAAAAAAGTAAATTAAAAAGATCATTGGTTTTTAGAAAAGTTCATAAAATTTAAAAGTTCATCTTTTTTTTAAAGAAATCATTGATTTTGGGAAAGACATCATCAATTTTGTCAAAAGTTTATTTATTTTGAAAAAAGTTCATTGATAAGTTCATCGATATTGAAAAGAGTTCATCAGTTCTTAAAAAAACATTGATTTTGAAAAAGAGTTCATCGATTGGAAAAAATCATCAATTTTGAGAAGGAGGTCATTGATTTTGAAAAAATGATCATTCAAATAAGCAAAAGAAAAAATAATAAAGAACCAAACAAAACCGTTCCAAATAGAAAAGAAAAAACAAAAAAAGAAAAGAAAAGGAAAAGAATAAAAACAGAATAGAACCGCTCTGAATAAAAAATAAAGACAAAAAAGGAAAAAAAAAAGAAAAAAGAAATAGAAAAAATGAAAAGACGTAAGAAGAAGAAAAGGACGAAGAAGCAATAGGTGAGCAGTTAACGCGAGACGGTGGGATGGTTAGTGCATTATTACAACAGAAAAGAAAACTAGACCAGGCTGTGAGTGCCCGCTTACAAAAATAATACTCCCTCTGTCCAGATGCATAAGTCACGTTAGAAGGCGCTTCATGGCCTAGGCGCAAGCAGATTGAAGGAGAAGAAGAAACTGTGTAGGTCCTCCTTCCAATCATAGCCCGATTTTTCTTTTCTAAACGCATCAATTAATTATCGCAGTTAAGAGATGCCGGTTTACTACTCCATGCAGACTCACACACTTCATCGCAAGCAACCTAGCATTGAATTCTTACCTAATGAACGTTGCATGCATCGGTCGTTGTTGTTGAAATTTCCACGGGGAGCTTGCTGGCAACGAGGCTGGGACTGGATCTAGATGAAAAGTTAATGAATAGCGCCTAAATACTTTGGGAATATCTGATTTTTATAAGGTGACTTATTCACCTAAACAAAGGGAGTAGGAAGGGGCGCTTAAGGCACCAAATAAAGAATGCTGAGCAATTGAGTGGCTAAGCGGCAATGGCGCCCTCCGAACCCATTCCTTCAGAGTACGCAAACGGTCGCACAACCCCCGCGTCGCGCTGGGCCGGGCAATACTCACTTCCATTTTTCTGTTTTAAACTGCAAGTTAGCTACGATATAGCCACCTAGACCAATCATACTGATGTGATTACCTAAATCCTTCTTATTCCTTTGTTTTCCTTTCTTTTTCTTATTCTTATTCTTTTTCTTCTTTCCTTTTTCTTTTTTCTTTTTCTAATTTGACAGAAAAAGTTCATGGAATTTTCTGAATGTTTTTTTAAATTCGGTGAAACTTTTTCCAAAATTGATGAACTTTTTTTAAATTCGAGGTACTTTTTTCAAAACCGATGATTTTTTTTTCAAAATTGATGTTTTTTCCAAATTCGATACATTGTCCCAAAACCAATGAATTTTTCTGAAAATTAGTGAAAAAATTTCAAATTTGATGAATTATTTTGAAAATTTGTGAACTTGTTTTGAAAATCAATGAATTTTTTAAATTATACGAAGTTTTTCTCAAATTCATGGGACTTTTTCCAAAATCGATGAATTTTTTCGCAAATACGATGATTTTTTTTAAAATGGATGAACATTTTTTTATCCGTGAACTATTTTCAAGTTTGGGAACTATCTTTCAAAACATGTCAACATTTTTTAATTCATGATTTTTCCCTTTTTCGATTATTTCTGTTTTTTTAAGAAATTCAAAAGTCAACGGTTCACCGGTCAACTGTCGACTGGTGAACCGCGATCGAACGAGGCGACGTGCGGGACGAGCAAACTGGGGGCGTACGAGGCAACCTGGGCCAGCCCAGTTCGCGGGCGTGTGGGCACCAGTCTGCATGCCGGCGCTGAAGGTGCCCTATAGGGGCTCCCTGGCTAAGAGCATCTCCACTCGTTCGGCCCCTCAGGGGCTTGAAATAGCGCCGCCCGGGGGCGCGCCGGCGAAAAAATCGGTGTGGGGCGGTCGGTTTCCCAACCGCCGCCCCAAGGTCGCCCCAGATGCCGTTTTTAAAAAACCAAACTCGACCAAAATTTGGCCAAACACGACACAAATTTTGGAGGAAATTTAGGCGTTTCATTGATATTTGTAGAAAAATTGAAAACATAATTTAAAAACAAACTTAAAATGGCTACTACTACTACGCCGCTGCCACCCGCCGCACCACCTTAAACCTTCTACATGCCGAGGAGTCTGTAGAAGTTGGTGTAATCGCCATCGTCATCGTCGTCGCCGCTGCCGTCCTTGATGCGCCCCTGACATGCGTTGCCGATGTGTGGGGGTTGGATGGCCCAGGCGCCTCCTCATCGTTGTCGTCAAGGATGACGGCGCCGCCCTCCTCGTGGTCGCGGTGCCCAGCGGCGATCTCCTCGACCGCGCGACGCTGGCACTCCATCTCCCGCCGGACATAGTCGTCCCGCGCCCATTTCAGGCTGTGGCGAGGAAGTGATGGCCACCGGCAAGGGGAGGGGCGGCTTTTATAGACGCGGGTAGGCGGTGAGTGGGCGGCCGCCGTCTGTATGCGTGGCGGGGGGGCGCATTGGTGCGCCTTCTCTGCGACGCTCGTGAGGAATCAGTGGAAGGCTGACTGGCGGTAGCCTTCCCATTGGTTCCCCGTGGGAAAATTAGGTGATGAGGACGACGACCGTGCCTAGTCGCTGACTCGGCGGATCCACAAAGTTTCGCGCCAAAACGTTTCCCCCAGCGCCCCCAGGGGCCCCCCAGCGCGCGGGGTCGGCCTGGGTCCGCCAGCGCCAATTTCGGCCCTAACCGGCGAAAACTGGGCATCTGGGGGCGCGACTGGGGCGTTTTTTCATGTCGGCGTTAAAAAGGGACTTGGAGAGCATCTCCACTCGTTCAGCCCCGAGGGGCTTGAAATAGCGTCACCTGGGGACGCGCCGGTGAAAAAATCGGCGTGGGGGCGATCAGTTTCCGAACCGCCGCCCCAAGGTCGCCCCAAACGCCGTTTTCTAAAAACCAAACTCGGTCAAAATTCGGCCAAACACGACACAAATTTGGAGAAAATTTAGGCGTTTCATTGATATTTGTACAAAAATTGGAAACATAATTTAAAATCAAACTTAAAACAGTTACTACTACTACTACGCCGCCGCCGCCCGCCGCACCACCTTGAACCTTCTACATGCCGAGGAGCCTATAGAAGTTGGTGTAGTCGCCGCCGTAGTCATCACCGCCTCCGCCGCCGTCCTTGTTGCATCCCTGACCTACGTCGCCGATGCATTCGGGGTTGAACGGCCCGGGCGCCTCCTCGTTGCTGTCGTCGCGGATGACGACGGCGCCCTCCTCACGGCCGCGGCGCCAGGCGTCAATCTCCTCGAGCACGCGGCGCTGGCGCTCCATCTCCTGTCGAACATAGTCGTCCCGCGTCCATTTTAGGCTGTGGCAAGGAAGCGTGCGACCACCGGCAAGGGAAGGGGTGACTTTTCTAGCCGCGGGTGGGCGGTGAGCGGGCGGCCGTCGTGTGTATGCATGACGGGAGGGGGCGGGACTCGCGTCGGTGCGCCTTCACTGCGCCGCGCGTGAGGAATCAATGGAAGGCTGACCGACGGCAGCCTTCACATTGATTCCCCGCGGGAAAACGAGGAGCTGAGGACGATGATGGCGCGCCTAGTCGCTGACTCAGCGGGTCCACAAAGATTTCAGGCCAAAAGCGTTTCCTCCGGCGTCCCCCAGCGCATTGGGTTCGGCCTGGGTCCGCCGGCGCCAAATTTGGCCCTAAACGGCGAAAACTGGACTTCTGTGGGAGCGACTGGGTCGTTTTTCCACGCCGGCGATAAAAAAAGGCCTTGGGGGGCTGTTGGGGGAGGGGGCGAATAGAGATGCTCTAAGCCTAGGTCGGACGGCATGGTGATTATCTATTTATATCACGGTTGTGGTCTTTTTTTAGAAAAACATCATGAGTCTGCTGCGTATTTTTCTTGATTTTTTAAGTAAATAATATGGGCCATAGTCTTGAAAAAGAAGAAGTCATGGCTGTTAGAGCATCTCCAACAGTCTTTGTATTATATTATATTGATAAAAAGTGGTGATAGAAAGAGGAGATAGAAGGTTTAGCAATCTAAACCAAGTTGTGCTTCGGCAACCTTTGTATATTGGATTGCTATATTTATATGAAACACTCAATGACATGTGGGAACGGTTTGTTATACACACTACATACAATGAATACATATACTATCACAACTCGCCACCGTACACGTCGCATACACACAACACAGTACACATACGCACTTCATGAAAAATCCATGCAAAAAAAACATACACAGCACACATGCGGCATGCAAAAAAAATTCCATGAGAAAAAAAGGTACACACAGCACACACATGCACGTGGCATACAGGGACCACCGGTCATGGAGACAAAAATATGAAGGAGACCATTTTAGGAGGCTTTGTAAAACTACAGCAAGTGGCCTCTCCACTTTGCAAATATGCAAAGTCTGGATGCAAGTATAACAAGCTTTGTAAAAAAAATGATGGGGGGCCACTTATACAAAGGTTGTTGGAGAAGTTTTTTTTCTGAGATTGCTAAAATTGTTAAGATTAAACTATAATGTGCAATTAAGGGAAATCTCCCCTTGCCCATCGAACGAGCGGTTGCACCCGCACAGACGCCTGTGTCCGTCACAACCGTCGCCTCTCTCCCGTCCTCCTGGAACCGATGCATCTCTTCGGGATCGTCGCATCTCTCCAGGGGATATATATACTCTCTGTAACCATCGATCAAGACAATCAATCACTTTCGATTCAAAACACGTTATCACGCACGTAGACAACCAGCGAGAGCGAAAGGCAACAAAGAGAGGAGAAGAGAGGGAGCACTCGCTACCGTTTTCTACGGGGACAATCCAACGGAAGAGGAATTATGCCTTGTGGACAGTGGTACCACAAACTCCATACTGAGGGAGATGAAATATTTCCAAACTCTGAAAAAGATGAATGGAGATATTCTAACTATCGCTGGACGCGATACAGTGATTGTTGGTACTGGACGTGTCATATTCACCCTCCCAAGCGGTATACAAGTGACGATTGAGGATGCTTTATTGTATCCCGACTCATCACGTACCCTGATCAGTTATCGAGATATCCGTAAGAATGGTTTTCACATTGAAACCCATGAAGACAACAAAGAGGAGTATCTACTCTTTACTAAAGATGACGGATATGGCAAAAAGATACATGAGAAAATTCCTTCTCTATCGTCCGGTTTGTACTATATGTATATCAAACCCGTGGAACATGTTGCATACAAAGTAATTTTTTAGAATGTTAACGCATTCCAAACCTGGCATGATCGCCTAGGCCATCTTGGAATAGGAATGATGAGAAAAATTACTAAAAATTTCATTGGTCATAATTTGCTTGAGTCAAAATTTCCTCAACCTTCTGATTTTGTGTGCACATCTTGTGCCATGGGAAAGCTAATTTTGAGGCCCTCACACCTCAAAATACAAGCTGAACCATTTCAGTTCCTTGAACGTATTCAAGGAGACATTTGTGGTCTCATTCAGCCATTATCTAGACCTTTCCGGTATTTCATGATTCTGATTGACGCATCTACACGATGGTCACATGTGTGTCTTCTATCCACACGAAACCATGCATTTGCCAAGATAATGAGGCAAGTCATTAAGTTGCAAGCCCATTATCCTGAAAGTCGAATTAAGTCAATTCGAATGGACAATGCTGCAGAATTCTCCTCACATGCTTTCAATGATTATTGCATGGCTTTGGGGATTGAAATTCAGCACTCCGTTCCATATGTTCATACACAAAATGGTTTGGCTGAAGCATCGATTAAGAGGACCAAACTCATTGCAAGACCTTTGTTGACGAATTGCAACTTGCCAACCTCTTGTTGGGGTCACATTCTTTTACACGTGCTGACTTGATACAATTGAGGCCAACTGCATATCACAGTTCTTCCCCTCTGGAATTGGTACGTGGAAATCCTCCAAACATTTCCCATTTGCGTAAGTTCGGATGTGTTGCATACATCCCGATCTCACCACCACAGCGGACATCTATGGGCCCGCACAGGAAGTTGGGGATCTATGTGGGGTACAAATCACCGTCGATTATCAAGTACCTGGAACCCCTGACTGGGGATCTGTTCACAGCCCGTCACATTGATTGCATATTTAATGAGGAACATTTTCCGGCATTAGGGGGAGATTTCAAGTACCAGAAAGAATGCCCGGAAATTGATTGGAATGCTCATGCCATTTCATCCTCTGATCCACGTACCCAAGAGACCGAACTTCAAGTTCGGAAGATCATTAATTTGCAACATCTTGCAAATAACCTGCCAGATTCATTTACTGATTTGAAAGGTGTTACAAAATCCTTAAACCCGGCCGGAAACGCGCCGGAAAGAGTGGAGGTACCAACAAAAACCACTCAACTCCCTATTCCTAAAAAGAGGGGGAGTAGTACGGTCTCTAACCCAGAGCATGCTTCTAGCAAGCAGCAAAGGAAATCGAGGAGAAAAACGTCGGAGTCAGTAAATGCAGGTCAACTCAACATTGACAAACACCTGATGGGAAGTATACACCCAGTGGAAGGGCAACCTCCACAACCCAGTTCCAGTGTGCACAAACTAACTGGGACATCGGAACACCCAGACTCGATCGTATTGGGAAATCACGAAGAGTCACTAGGGGTGCAAGAAATTTCCATCAACTATGTTGATTCTGGAGAATCATTTAACCGTAAGACTACGACTGTCGATATATATTTTGCTGAAAAGATTGCAAATACTCTTCTCAGTGATCATGATCTGAGGTCTATCGTTGAGTGTCAGAAGCGCTCCGACTAGCCTAAATGGAAGGATGCAATCCAAGCAGAAATTGCCTCGCTTAACAAAAGAAAGGTATTCACTGAAGCAATACCTACACCTCCCAGTGTTTTCCCTGTGGGATTCAAATGGGTTTTTCTCCGGAAACGGAATGAGAACAATGAGGTGGTGAGATATAAATCAAGGCTCGTAGCACAAGGTTTCACGCAAAAACCCGACATTGATTTCACTAAAACATATTCTCCAGTGATGAGTGCAACCACTTTCCGATATCTTATATCTCTGGCAGTGCAAAAGCGTATATCTATGCAGTTGATGGACGTCGTGACCACATATCTTTACGGGTCAGTAGATTCAGACATATATATGAAGGTTCCTGATGGAATCTCTGTCCCGAATAAAAATGCAAAACGCAACATGTATTGTGTAAAGTTGAATAAGTCATTATATGGCTTAAGGCAGTCGGGACGGATGTGGTACAACCGACTCAGCGAGTTCCTTCTTCAGAAAGGTTACTCCAATAGTGCTGATTGCCCATGTGTTTTCATCAAGAAGTCCTCTACGGGATTTTGCATCATTTCTGTGTATGTTGATGATCTCAACATCATCGGCAGCACACCAGACATTGATGAAGCACGCAATCACCTAAAGATGGAATTTGAGATGAAGGATTTGGGTAAAACCAAATTTTGCTTAGGTATTCAACTTGAGCACCTTTCCTCAGGAATCATGGTACACCAATCTGCCTATATCCAGAGAATATTGGAGAAATTTAATATGGACAAATCCTATCCATCCAAAACTCCCATGGTGGTTCGATCTCTAGACATGGAGAAAGATCCGTTCAGACCCAGGGATGATGGAGAAGAGGTGTTGGGACCTGAAGTTCCATACCTCAGTGTCGTTGGAGCGCTTATGTATCTTACAAATTGCACAAGACGTGATATTGCATTTGTAGTAAATCTACTTGCTAGACATAGCACAGCTCCCACCAAACGTCATTGGTCTGGAGTGAAGAATGTCTTTCGATATCTCCAAGGCACAAAGGATCTTGGTTTATTTTTCCAATTCCAAAAAAATCAGGACTCTGATATGGTTGGATATGCAGATGCCGGTTATTTGTCTGATCCCCATAATGCCAGATCTCAGACCGGCTTCGTGTTCCTACATGGGGGCACTGCTATATCATGGAAGTCTTCGAAACAGACTCTGGTGGCAACATCTACCAATCATTTTGAAATAGTTTCATTATTTGAAGCAACATGTGAGTGTGTATGGCTTCGCAGAATGATAAACCACATACAACAGTCATGTGGAATTGGTTCAATAGACTCACCTACCATTACCTATGAAGATAATGCGGCATGTGTTGCGCATATGCAAACAGGGTACATCAAGAGTAATATCACCAAGCATATTTCTCCTAAATGGTTCTCCCCCCATAATCTTCATAAAAGCGGGGAAATAAGCATTTTGCAAGTCAAATCATGCGACAACCTTGCTGATTTATTTACCAAGTCTCTACCAAATTCTACGTTCCAGAAATGTGTTCATGGAATTGGTATGCAAAGATTTAGGGACTTGCAGGTGTCAGGGGGGGTCTCTCTTGAGATATCCTTATTTTAATGACATCACATTATGCTATCTTTCTTTGTGAGTATGTGTTTCAGGATCTCATCAAAGATTTTATGAAGAACTTTTGAAGGAGAATCTTTTGAGATGATAGAGCTTCCCGGATAATCGTGAAGATGATTCTACATGGTCAAGCGTAGATTAGGGAGGGTGTTAAGATTAAACTATAATCTGTAATTAAGGGAAATCTCCCCTTGCCCATCGAACGAGCGATTGCGCTCGCACGGACGCCTGTATCCGTCGCAACCGTCGCCTCTCTCCCGTCCTCCTGGAACCGATGCATCTCTTCGGGATCGTCGCATCTCTCCAGGGGATATATATACTCTCTGTAACCATCGATTAAGACAATCAATCACTTTCGATTCAAAACAAAAATAGCAATTGAGTGCAAATATACAAAGGATGTTGGAGATGCTCTTTGTGTTGCTATTTTTTTAAATAATACACTTATTTCATTAATTTACAGAAATAATACGCTGATTAATTTCTTTTTAAAATAATACATAGTGGGCCAGGTTGCAGCCGACTGCCCCTGTCGACTACAGGGAAGCCGATAGGTGCATGCGCCCATTTTCTCACCCCCTCCCCCCTTTCCCCTAACGTTTCCCGCTTCAGAGTTCCCGCTTATATCTCGGGTGCACACCTGATATATCACATCGAAACATATTACCGAATACTACCGGAGCAACTACGACAGAGAAAATGTCTGTTGAATTATACCCTTGAAGCGTGTGAAGCAACGACGAACGGCGACCTTCAATCACCGGAGCCGGAGCCAGTGATTGAATATAATTCAACAGACATTTTCTCTGTCATAGTTGCTCCGCTAGTATTTGATAATATGTTTCGATGTGAAATATTTTAGATGTGCACCCGAGATATAAGCGGAAACCCAGACACGAGAAACGTTGGGGGTGAGAAAATGGGCGCATGCACCTATCGACTACGGGGAAATCAATTAGTATTAATCGGCTTAGGGGAAACCAGTTAGTCCCAATCGTCTTCCCTGTAGCCTACAGGAGCCAGTCGGCTGCCACCTAGCCGACTATGTATTATTTTTTTTAAAGGAATAATCAGCACATTATTTCTGTAAATTAATAAGAAAATGTATTTTTTTTTTAAATTAGCCTTTGTGTTGGCATTGTATACCAACTATCTGGCATCCTCTTCCTTCCTCATTCCCCTCTCTGCAATTGTACCCAGACCTGAATATTCAGAGTGTGCCGATCAATTTGGTAGTGAGTTGATACTGCGTGATGTGAGCGTTTGCTCTACACGGCGACTTCAATGCTGATTGTGAATGGTGATCTAGATGCAGGCTAATGGCGTGGATGTGGATATGCATACCAGTAGACGCCGTGCGACCAAGGAGCTTTCCGCTCTATTACCATTCTCTGTCGGGTCAACTTCGGTGCAAACTCCGTTTCGAAAAAGGAAAAAACTTGGGTGCAAACTGTTGCCCGTCCCGAGTGCTGGACGCAGGAGCTCTCAGAAACAACTAAAAGGGCCGACTTTCTCTGCAAACTTATGTTTAGATGCCTAAATCAGATGTTACATGCTAATCTGCTGCTGCTATTATTTTCTGATGGATTCATGACTCTTTGCAAGACGCGTTGACGCACTCCACGAATGATTTCGGTTTGGTCTTTCAGCTCAGCGGGCACTTCTTTTTCCACTACCAGTTTGGCTGATTGGTCAGTAATGCAATGCGCTTGGTCTATTCAAGCTGGCCGCCTGGTATACGGTGAGAAACGCGAGACTCTCAGCACATTTGCGGATCATATCTGAGTGGCTTTCCAGGGGCCTACCAAAGCTTACATCTGAACAAGATTATGTGACGGTGAGAGCACACTAGTGTAGCAAACGCATGCATCGTGGACTACCGGACTTTGACTTGGGGAGGCCGTAGTGGACTCGCTCATAGCCTCCACCCTCCTGCTGTGATAAGCATGGACTGGACCGACGCCGTCCAAGCCATGAACAAGACGCTGCGATGAGCGCCCTACCTCAAGCTTCTTCAGAGCTTTCAATCAATCTGACATGCCTATTTCAGATTGCAACAACGTTCATCGCCTCCACTTTCTGCATCATGATTTTCTCCCCTGCTTCGTCTAAAATCTACAATAAGAAGATATAGTGGTGGAATACAAGCACAAGAAACAGGGGTAGCCATTTGTCGCAACGGTGATGAAGCACAACTATGACTATCTCTGGTTAATTTTCCGACCAACTATAAATCTAACATCACATACAGTTTTAACTCTGTACCTACCAATTTCATCAAGCATCTAATGTTACTTCAGGCAAGGGGCCTTCCAACACAGGCCTCTCCGAGAACCAGACAGATTACACTATCACCACAAAACAACACAAGCTAGGCTAGCTCTTTTCCTTCCCCCCAACAAAGTATCTACATGGCACAGACAGAGATTAAGCTGTGCTTATTCTTTCTTTTCCTCTTCTTTTCTTTTTTTGAGGGAAATGGGGGGTCACCATGAGATTCCAGTCACAGCAGCGCAGGCTGCGTTCCGGCGGCACGGTGAAACTCTGATGACGACTTGGGAACGACAAGTTAAAGTCAGGATGTACATGATGGTGAATTATTTGGTAGATTAACCCTCTGCTATTGCCGCACCGGGTGTGCACGATGTATCGGCATCTTTCTCTTGGCTTGACATGTCTTTGGTACACAATGGTCAACTATGTCTTGCGTCAGCTGGAGAGTGGCGGGAAATCGCCGTTGTCCTTAAGATGATATGGCCCACCATTCCTGCAAATTGTACACTACGCAATTACCAATTGTGAATGATTCAATGCTGAAAGCATGCATGTGAACTGAGCATACAAGTTAAAGGTGAATGCGGCAACAGACAAGACAGAAGAGAAATGCATGAATGCCATATACCAATCAGAAGCCTACAGGGGATGGCACATGTTAAACTGCCCAGTCTTAACCATACTAGTGGGATAATCAGTAATCAACATGACAGACAACAAGGTTTGCTAGTGCTAATTAGGAGTATCCCAAAGGAAAGACATAACAGACAGAAGCGATGAAGATTAAAGTAACATAAGAGTGTGGACGGGTTCGGCCATGCTAATTAGGAGTATCCCAAAGGAAAGACATAACAGACAAGATAGAAGTGATGAAGATTAATGTGGACGGTCCTTTTAGTGAAGTACGGAAAATAGGGAGCAGTGGTTTTTAGTAATGTGGGAGAGCAAGGGCAGACCACCAGATATAGTAAGTAGCATAATATAGTGATCTGGATAATGACCATATTAATATATTTTGCAGAAGCTCTGGCCTAACACTAAAAATATGTTGAAGAAAGTGTGTATCAAAAGATAATAATCCAGCTGCAACATCTAAAGATAAAGGCTATCAGCTAGGTGGCCCTCCTATGAAAGAGACGGTGTTAATACTTTTGACGACTAAAGTAATGCATCATACGTACCTCATCCGATTAGAACCCTTTCCGGGATTTAATGCTGAAGACACAGGGCTTACAGGTGCAGAAGGTTGACTGTTGGCGGCAGAACTAGATTTGTTAGGATGGTCTTGAGAAGTACCCTTAACTTCCAAAGGCAATGCCCCCAAAGTCCCAAATTCAAGTTTATTGTCTTGTGGGTGAATAAAACCATTGCGATGAATACCATCCCTTGGAGCCCGGGGGGATGGAGATGATAATGGTATATTCAACGGGGAGGGAATTCCATGATCACTTGCACCAGGAATGTAAATCTGCAATGGCGGCACTGGCACTTGCCTCCATTCCTCCGACAGCACCATATCTGCAGGCATATCCATTCTGGGATAGCGGTGAGCCCTGTGATAGTGATTTGGATGAAAACTATGTCTTCCTCTTTCCCCTCGTCCAGCGGGTGGCCTGTCCTTGCACAAAGTCTGCAATATCCAAAAAGACAGACAAACTCAGGGAAAACACAAGACGGACAAGCCGAAACAACACAAATGCGCATTAACCTTGCAAAAGTAACCTAATTCTGCAACAGAAACATATTAGTAGGATTATTTTCCAGCCTCATGTACAGAAGGTACAGTGACTCCAATAAGGAAATTATTCAAGTACAGGAAAAGTAGTAATGGTTCATCTCAGCATCTCCATATGGATAAACGTGAAATAAAATGAATATGTAGGGAAATGCCAATATGATAACTACACACACAGCACAACCCTGTTCTAACACCCCCCCTCAAACTCAAGGGGGATCTTGGACACCGAGTTTGGACAGGAAAAAGCTGTGTTGGGACCGTGTCTGAGCTTTCATCAGAAAATCAGCAAGCTGAAGCTCCGAGGGCACATACTGAGGGGCCACAATTCTGTCTTGCACCTGAGAACGAGTGTAGGAGGCATCAACACCGATGTGCTTGGTGAGCTCATGCTTAACAGGATCACGGGCAATGCTGAGTGCCCCAGTGCTGTCGGAGAGCAGAGGGGTCGGTGTAGCAGTGGAAACACCAAAATCCTGAAGAAGCCATCGTAGCCAAGTAACTGCAGTCACGGACGCCATAGCTCGCAGCTCAGCCTCAGCACTGGAGCGAGATACAGCATTCTGCTTCTTGGTCTTCCAGGCAATCAGGGAGGAGCCAAGAAAAACACAATAGGCAGAGAGAGAGCGGCGATCAGTGGGATCGCTGGCCCAGGTAGCATCACAGTAGGCCTGAAGCTGAAGAGAGCTGGAGCGAGGGAAGAATAAGCGACGAGTCACGGTACCACGAAGGTAACGAAGAACACGAAGAAGGTGACTGTAGTGAAGTTGAGTGGGAGCAGAGACAAACTGACTTAGAATGTGCACAGCATAAGAAATGTCAGGACGAGTGATGCCTAGATAGACAAGGCTCCCAACAAGATGGCGGTAGCGTGTGGGATCTGCAAGGGGTTCACCCTCACCAGGACGAAGATGGAGACCAAACTCCATAGGAGTGTCAACCGTGCGCTGATCAGTGAGGCAGGCACGAGTGAGAAGATCTTGGATGTACTTCTCTTGAGAGAGATAAATACCCTCAGGGGAAGAAATGATCTCAAGTCCAAGAAAGTAGCGAAGAGAACCCAAATCAGTCATCAAGAATTGCTCATGTAGACGTTTCTTCACAAAATCAATGAATTGGTGGTCAGCCCCTGTGATAATCATGTCATCAACATAGAGTAGTAAAAGGGTGCGACCGCGAGGAGAAGTGTGAATAAACAGAGCAGGATCATGAACACTAGCAGAGAACCCGATCCTTGTGATGACGGCGGAGAAACGCTCAAACCAGGTACGAGGAGCTTGTTTCAGCCCGTAAAGAGCGCGCCGAAGGCGACAGACAGTGCCATCAGAGACAGTATAGCCAGGAGGCAGCTGCATATAGACCACTTCCCGCAGCTCACCATTCAAGAAGGCATTCTTGACATCTAATTGAGAGATGGACCACTGCCGAACAGTAGCAACAGCCAAAAGAGTGCGAACAGTGGTCATGTGAGCAACAGGAGCAAAAGTCTCATCATAGTCACGACCATACTCCTGCTGGAAGCCACGCGCAACAAGACGAGCTTTGTAGCGCACGAGAGAACCATCTGAATGTGTCTTAACCTTGTAGACCCATTTGCAAGTGATGGGTCTAACGCCTGTAGGCAGGGGTACAAGGTCCCAAGTGCCTGTGCGCTCAAGAGCATGAATTTCCTCTGCCATAGCATGCTGCCATTCAGAATGAGCAGCAGCCTCACGATACGTAGACGGCTCAACAAGAGTGGTAGCAGCAGCAACATAGTACGCAGGAGGCTGGAGAGTGTGGCGATCACGCAGATTATACCGAGGAGCAGGAGGGGTAGGTGGTTCTGAAGGAATGGGACCCAACAGGGAAGGAGTGGAAGTGGAAGTGGGCGCATCCGAGGGAGAAGGGTGCCGAGCACGACGGGAGTAGACAAAAGGAAGCGGAGAGAGAGGGGAAGTGGAAGGTGGCGCATCAGAGGGAGAAGGGTGTTGAGCACGACGGGAGTAGGTAAAAGGAAAAGGAGAGAGAGTGGATGGCTCAACCCGAGTAGGAGAGTCAGGAATAGAAACCTCATCCTGTGTAAGCTGAAGCTCATGAGCAGACACAGGTGAAAGGCTAGGAGTGGACCTACCAGGTGACGATAAAGGTGAAGAATCAGGTAGAGTCAAAAAAGAGAGAGGCTCGACTAACGACTCGGTTGTGGCAGTAGAAGAATGACGAGGGTAGAAGGAGCGAGACTCATCAAAAGTGACATCTTTGGAGATTCTCAGTCTTCGAGCAATAGGGTCCCAGCAACGGTAACCTTTGTGCTCCAAACTGTAGCCAAGGAAAACACATTCAACAGATTGAGCAGTCAATTTGGTGCATTCATGAGGGTGGAGAAGAACAAAACAGGCACAACCAAACAGGCGTAGACCACTATAATCAGCTGGACCATCACCTAGATGATCAACTGGTATCCCTCCCTGAAGAGCAACAGAAGGCTGAATATTAATGAGATAAACAGCGGTAGAGACAGCCGCAGCCCAAAAGTGCGGGGGAACAGCAGAAGATAAAAGAAGAGCCCGAGCAGTCTCAAGGACGTGACGATGTTTGCGTTCAGCCACCCCATTTTGAGCGTGTGCACCAGGACAGGAATACTGAGGAAGGGTACCCTGTTCAGCAAGGAAACCACGAAGCGCACGAGGTAAGTACTCGCCAGCCGAATCAGCACGAAAAACTCGAACAGAGGAATCATACTGAGTGCAAACCATGGTAGCAAACGACTTGTAAATTTGAAGCACTTGACTACGAGATGACATAAAGTAGATCCAAGTGTGGCGAGAAAAATCATCAATGAAAATTATATAATATTTGTGACCCCCTTTCGAAACAAAGGGGGCAGGACCCCATACATCAGAGTGAACAAGTTCAAAAGGTCGTTGAGAAACAGAATTACTAGAGGGATATGGAAGTTGTATCTGCTTGCCAAGCTTACAACCCATACAAGTTAGTGAACTATCACCAGATACAGACCCTAGAACACCACTCCTAACCAAAGAAGACAAGCGGGAGCCACAAATGTGACCCAATCGATGATGCCACTAAGCGAAGGATGTGGTGGAGGTGGCAGCTGAAGCAAAAGGGGTGGTGATGTCCGACTGGCTAGAGGACGCAGCGGAAGGAAGGCGCAGCCAATCGAGCTCCCAAAGGCGCTGAGAGTCATGGCGCCGAGGACCGATCCCAACCAGAGTCCCCGTACGACGATCCTGAACACAACAAGAGTCAGAATCCAGAATAACACGACAACCCAAGTCAGTAAGTTGACCAGCAGATAGAAGTTGCATAGTCAGTTTAGGAACATGAGAAACGGCAAGGACATGAAAAGAAGACGTGGAAAGAATCCCTCTTGCGGCAACAGAAAGAGAAGTGCCATCTGCAGTCTGAACTGTAAGAGGAGAAGGCACGGAATTGACAGCACAAAGATGATCTCTGTGTGGTGTCATGTGGAAGGAGGCCCCAGAATCAAGAATCCAGGGCAAAGATGTACCTGACGAAGAGTGCGGTGGTGGACCAGACGTTTGACCAGCAGAACCAGCAGAACCTGAGGATGGTGCAGAAGCAGTAAGGCGGCGCAGCAAGGTGAGCATCTCCTGGTGAACCTTCTCAAGGGAGCCCTCACGAGAATTAGAGGAGCCTCCCGAGTCCTTTTGAGGACGGCCACCACGGCGACCCTGTTTCCTCCTCTTGATGCACTCCATGATCATGTGACCATCCTGCTTGCAGTAGTTGCAGAAAGCACTAGTGGAGGTTGCTGCCACCTGTGTAGAAGAGGGCACACCAGGCAGCGGTGGTGGAACGCGGGCAGCCAGGACTGCTGAAGAGGATGGCAATAAGCCCGTGCTCCGTAGGCGCACCTCCTCAGATCGCACCTCAGCAAGGGCCTCCAGAGTAGAGAGCCGAGGATGGCGTGCCAATAGCTGAGCACGACTCTGCTCGAACTCCGGCCGGAGGCGAGTGAGGAAGTCGTAGAGGCGACGAACCTCCAGCTTAGCTTGTTGCCGCACACAACACTGACATCTGCGACAAACATCAGCTCCCAGAGAGTCCAATTGGCGCCACACCGCCGACATCTCCTTGTAGAAATCATCCACAGTAGCATCTCCCTGTTGTAGTTGTTGCTCTTGACGAACAACAGAGAGATACATGGCATCCCCTGTAGACTCATAGCGATGGCGAAGGTGCTCCCACATCTGATATGCAGTGGTAAGGGCCACCACATCCATGGTGAGATCAACATCCATGCTGTTCACCAAGATAGAAGAGGCTCGAGCATCATCATTTGTCCATTGCTTGTATAAGTGGAGTTGATTCTGATACTCTTCAGTGGCCTCTTCAAAAGCATCTAGCATCTCACGTTGCTTGGTTTCATCGGCATCAACAGGGAAGGCCAACTCAGCTGGAGGAGTGTGCAGCAGGGGACAAGGCAGAGCACCAGAGAGGTGCTCCCAGACCAGCTGGCCCCTCATGTGCAGCTTCATGTGCTGCACCCAGTCCCTGTAGTTCTGTCCGTTGAAGATAACAGGACATCGTGGGACTGGGACAGCACCGGTGGTGGTGGAGGGCACCATTGCAGCAGAGCAGCAACAGCAGCTCGTTGAAGACCAGCAGCAGCAGGAGGCACAGCTTGATGGCAGCAGCAGACCAGGAGGAGAAGAGCAGCAGCAGTCGCACTTTGAAGAGCAGCAGCAGCAGCTCGTTGAAGAAGAGCAGCAGCAGCAGCAGAGAAGAGGAGCAGCAGCAGCAGCAGCTCGTTGAAGAGCAGCAGCAGCACGTTGAGGCGGCGGCGCCGGCCGGGAAGGACGGCGGCAGCAGCGGCCTGGAACGGCGGCGGCCTGGACCAGCAGGCGGCAGCAGCTACCAGGAAGAAGAGGGGAGAGGCTCGATGAAGAGAGGAGCGGCGGCCGGCGGCGGCCGCGGCGGCGGCGGCTGGGGAACCTAACCCTAGCTCTTATACCATGTTATGAAGTGAGCCTATATTCCATCGGGCCAACAGGCCAGCACATATACATGAAGGGAAATAAGCAAAGAAGCCCCTATACAATATGATAACTACACACACAGCACAACCCTGTTCTAACAGTTGTGAATTTCAATGTGACTTCAAGTTGTATATAAGCATAATAATGTACAAAAAGGGAACATACTGGGTCAGGAAAGTAGGTGCCTGTTCCACGAGCTCGCATAGTATCATCCGGTTGATAAAATGGCCTTACAACGAAATAGCCAGATGGATAAGAACCAGGGGATATTCCACTTGTGCCAGCATACCCATAACCATTTTTTCTGCTATGGCCATTTGGTGAGCGATTGTTCTGATATTGTGCAGGTGGTGGAGCAGGCATTTGATAGTAAACTTGATTAACCGGGTAATCATGGTTCACTGGGTAATCTTGTTGGCACCCTTGTGCATAGGAAAGATTATACAAATTTGTTCCGTGATCTCCAGCGAGATCTGATAAAATGTCATTGATTGCACCTCCATCACCACCTACCTCTTTAACATGTGCCCCATTGCTATCTGAGTTTTTAGATGGTGGTAAGCAGTTATCCACTGGATGTGAATTCTCATTGCGATACTTAGTTCCTGGGTATCCTTTCGATGTCATCCCATGGTGTGCCAAGTTTATATCATGATTGACACCAACCTTTCCATTTCCTGGCTCATACAAGAGATGTGGTGCATAGAGAGCTTTCCCAGGTGACAAGGTTTCACTAGTTGATGGTGCAGTCTCACAGAAGTCACTGTTATTCCTCGTACTAATAGAACTTGTTACAGGATTTGAAACAGACTTCATTTCCCCATGCTCAGCCATAGGATTTTGTTCTTTTTCCTTCAGAGACCCATGGTTATTGACATCTGAAATACTGATGCTGTTGAACTGATCAGATACATCACCAAAAGAATTACGGTCTAAAGGTGAACAACCCTTGTTGTCTCTTTCAACATTGAAGTCCAGTGCAATGTCCTGCACATCTGGCCTTACCATAGTGTGATTTCGCTTCAATGTGTTCCTAAAAAACTGATTCACTTCAGGCACAGCAGAATTGATAGGCACTTGAAGGATCTTCCCAAGCTTCCGGGCACCAAGATCAAATGCACTGCGTATCCGGTAAAAGTTACCTGCGCATCACAGTGATATTAGGCCAGCAAATTAAAAAGATCTGCTATAAGCATCTTGGACAATAAACAGCTTAATGCACAAAAGTAACTGTGCAGCATACCATAATGCTTGTGGGTTGGATTCAAACCACAATTATCCATGCAACATAATATAAATCAATGCCATCAGTATCCAAGTTCTAGCTTATTATGCAGTGCAAGTGAGCACAGTGGTACTGCTTGGTTAAGTAGCTGAAAGTTTGCTTCTGTGCTGAACTGAAATAAATCTCTTGGCCCGATGAGAAACAAAGCAGGGACAAGCAGCAGCAAGAATGTAGCAAAAGCAAGACAGACCAAATAACACTAGTTGCAGTTAGTGGTAAAATTTAAAACAATCAAGTTTAGAGAAGGTAGATACAAAAACCCAAATTTAGACAAGCAAACATCAACAGTAAAGCTATGAAATGTGGGAAGCCAAATGCAACCACCCATTATGTGAGCTGGTGGTGAGATGATTATGCCCAAAAGCTGACCTGAGCTACATGTAATGCAAGTATTCAAATTTGACAAAAAAGAAGTCAACCGACATTCTTCCCCTGAGAGGCAGTGCTACTCACGAGACCAAAATGAATTCACAAACAATGTAAGTTGAGAACTATCAAGTTTAAGCATCAAGTCATTCTAAGTTGACTAAAGTTGCATGGCACAATTTCAAGCGCACTTTTCCTCTGTACAAACAAATTTCATGATGAAGCAGAGAAGAAACCTTTGCTGACACTACGCCCAAGATTGTTGTTCTGCTTCAGTGGATCCACTATGTTGAGAAATTTTCTTGAGAACAGTCGAGTATTTCTCTCAAAGTTCCTAGGGGGGACAGTAAACCTTTGTGCACATTCTTTGAGAAACTCCTCCCGCTTAAGGAAATCAACATCATGAGTGTCTGGTGCTTCGGCTGCGCAAGAAAAACTATGTGATGACCAATGATGACAACAAAATTTCAACCAAACGAACAGATCAGACTGCATTCACTTACAAACTAGCTCAGGTAAGGAAGACAATGGTACAGGACCATACAAGCTTATACCCTTGTTGTCCCAGTCAAATTTGCTATAATAGTCCAGAAATCTATAGAGGACCTGCAGCAGAGGAAACAGTTATGTCACCCATGGGGTGGGAATTTGTGTATCCTAGGTCAGCAGCAATTTTACAAACGTGGAATACAAATTTAAGTCAGAACTTACAGCTAATGGACCATCCAAAGACTTGTGGAAAAGATGGAAAATATATAGCACCAATATCTCCAAGGCGTAGGTAGAAATTAAACCATGGTGGGCACCGAGAATGCGGCTTTCATAATAACACCAGGCTTTTATCAGCATTATGCTTTTCTTGAAAAGGTATTTTTTTCCAAATCTTTCATCAACCTGTAAAACATGATGGTTATAAACATGCATGCCAATGAGCAGGCTGACTTAAAAATTTATAATTCATCAGTTATTTTAGATAATACTAAAAAACAAGATAGAGTAAGATACAGAAGTGTAAAAGAAAGTGGATTCATCAGATAATACATGAGTCCCTAATTCCGAATCAAGAGATTTGTTGTGGAGTATGTCAATTGAGTAAAGTAATAGTAATATTAAGAACTAGATCATCTAACCCCATTGAATAAAGGGCAACCTGGTGCATGTAGCTCCCGCTTGCGCAGGGTCCAGGGAAGGGTCCGACCACTTTGGGTCTATAGTACGCAGCCTTTCCCTACATTTCTGTAAGAGGCTGTTTCCAGGACTTGAACCCATGACCTCATGGTCACAAGGCAGCAGCTTTACCACTGCGCCAAGGCTCCCCTTCATCTAACCCCATTGAATGAAAAAAACAAAAATCAATTTTCAGGGAAATTTTTTAATAAGAGGAAAACCTTTCACCCTAAGCCCCACTCCCTCTGTAAAGAAATATAAGAGTGTTCTTTAGTGATCTAAACGCTCTTATATTTCTTTACAGAGGGAGTGCCACAAAAGGAAGAGAAAGTTTTTTTTTATTGCATCAAATATCAGATAGAAGATAGATCTGTGCATCAAAGGAAAAAAACACAATCGACGACATGTTTCAGCTTTTGAGATGTTACCTGCTCAAGAAAACAAAGCGTACAGAGTCCACCAATCTGATTGAACGAAATGTCTACAACAATATTTTGGACAAGGCATTTGACCAGCTTCACCTGCCATCGGGAAGACTTGTCATTTGAAACATTTGGACGATAAATACAGAATTGTTATGTGACAGCATGTCCACCACTGCACAATCCCTAGCAGTTCAATACAAAAAGTGACCTTCCACAATGATCTATGATATCCATGTACACAGGGAGAACAAAGAAAAAATGCAGTCAACTACTGGACAATACACTTGAATGCAGTCAACTACTTATTTTATCATTGGCAGTATGCCACTAACATTGGGATATTCACATGTGTTATTGATACCGTACACAAAGATGGATTATTTATTCTATTGTCACTAGTCCCATGTATGGTAAGACAGAAATGTTTCCATGACACTGAAAGGTAGCTGGATAAATTAAATATAAATGTACACTGCCTGACATTGTATAGAGTAAATAAAAAATAAGCATATGTCGGAAGTCATAGCAGCAACTTAGAAGTGTATGAATTAGGTCTAATCGGTAATATTGAAAAAACACAGTCGAAGCGGCAAACCTCAGCGTGGATATACTGGACATCCTTCACTTCAAACTCAGCACCTTTCCTCAGTTCTTCTGATTCCAGAACAGCGCGAACCTCATTTGCTAGGTTTTCATCAGAGCTTGTGGAACCAAATGCAGTCAAGTCGATATCTCCATCAGGAAGATATGTTTTCAGTGGAACAGATCCAAATGGAAACACCTATGTTTTCCACACAGAAAATAAGAGGTTAATTGTATACTTCACATTCTGTCCAATTATTAAAAATAAGATGCACCAGTCTCGGCAGGGGAATAAAATCTCAAACAATAATTATTTTCCCATTTTTGTACATGACGAAATCTGAGATTTCCAGGTTATCTATGAACCTCTTGAAGAACTCTTCATAGAACAACTGAGGAAGTTGTACATGTGAGAATGAGGAAGTTGTACTGCACAACCTCCTCGTCATCGACGCTAATAGTGAAGCGTAGACAGCACAAACATCGGTGTCACAGAGATGACTCAAACACGTGCCAGAAGTGCCAATATTACTTGCATGTTTGTCATGTGAGAATGAGATATCATCTAGTAAAAGCACTCGAGCATGCATGACACAAATAAGGAACCCTTCCAATCTACCGATTCTCACTAAAACCAAAATAAGCATACACGTGCCATTCATCTCAAGTTATGGCAACCACTCACCAGACCTCATGTGTTTCACATTAACAATAATCCAAAAACGACATATACCTAATAGGCAACATGTATGCAAATATCACGTTACTCAAATCCATAAGTATACCGATGAAGTCAGGACATGAAATTTCTTGCACGTGCAAATATAAAATAAGGGCACCAAAAGACCATGAGAGCCACATCATGAGAACGGTCACTAATTTACATACGTATACAACCAACTGGCCACCCCAAGGTCAACAAAGTCGATGTTGTTCGATGCAGTGCCCAGACACGCGTCATTCATCAATTCACTCACATAAATAGATCACCATTAAACCATGCAACGTGAGAAACTAGAATGCATGCCCACTAATGTCATAAAAACATTTGGGCCCAACTAAAGCATGATAAATCTAGCTCTCCAGCGCCATAAGAGCAGGATCTCTAATATACCAACTTGCAGGGGCGGAGCTATGTTGGGGCCAACCCAGGCCATGGCCCGCCCAACTTTTTGCAATTTACACTGGATATAACCTTGTATGCTGCTTATTAGCTTATAGGTGACTTTAATTACTACTGATGGCCCGTCCTAGTATTAGGTTCAAGCTCCGCTAGTGCCAACTTGTGCATCAGCTTGGTGGCATCACCAGCGCTGGCGTTAAAAAACATATTTTAGCCATTAGCGCATCACAGTAGAGTTAAACAAAAACTCAAGCATAGTAACTATGAAACGGGCAGCAGCACTTCACAATTGCACCTAGCAGGTTATCCAGACAACATTTCCATGCCCTAAAGGATGAATCAGAACAAGCGTGAGGAATCCTCCTAAAACATCCCAAGACATCTACATAGACATGACCCGGAGACTACGTCACATATAACTACAAGCGTATGGCACACATGTCCTTGACGCACAAAGGAAAGTCGGGGAGTTTGGCGGCACCCATGTCCTTGACGCAGAAAGGAAAGTCGGGGAGTTTGGCGGCATCACTAGTGATAGCATGATATAGCATAAAAAAAAAGTAGGGCATTATGGTAGAGCCAAACAGAACGGGAAGCATAGTAAGTATGAAATGAGCAGCAGCACTGCCCAATTGCACCTAGCAGATTATCCAGACAATATTTCCATCACCTAGAGGTTGAATCCGAACAACTGAGCGGAATCCTCGTAAAACCATCCTAAGACAGCTACATAGACATGATCTGGAGAACGTCAGAGACAACTAACAAGGGTACAGCGCCGTGCCCATGCCCTTGATGCGCAAAGGAAGACGGAGCTTCTAAGCAAACGATAGAGCAAGGCAAGCATAATGGTTAGAGAATCGGAGCATGCGGAAAAAGAAGGGAGTAGCTGGTTACCTCGCAGCCGACGCTGCACCTGATGAGGCGCTGGACGTAGTGCACGACGGCGGCGCGGCGGTCCTCGGAGGAGACAGACGGCTGGATCCGGCCCACGACGGCGGCCGCGGCATCCTCGAAGGGCCGCCAGGCGTGGGCGGAGATCGAGGACGGGTCCGGGTTGGCCGCCGCCGCCGCATGGTCGGGCTCCTGCACGAGCACCACGGCGCACTCGTGGATGTCGACCATGGGCGCCGGAGCTCGCTTGCTGGCTCCCCCGAAGCCCCCGCAACCGCGACTCCTCGCCCGTAGACGAGGCGCGGAGCAACCGGCCGACGGGGGCGAGCCGGGCCGAGAGAGGCGACGCCGGATAACGGCGAGTCCCCCGGAGGAGCGCGCGGCGGGGGCGGGACGATCGGCGAGGGCGGAGGGGAGGGGTCCCGATCTGGGCGCGCCGGGCCGGCGGCGAGGGGACGGGAGGGGATAGGGACAGCGGGATTAGCGGAAAAAGGGAAGACGGAGAAGAAATGGATTTTTAATACGTGACGGGAGGAAAAAGGGTCAGGTTTTTCTCCCTCCCTCGCCCCCGCCCGCGGCTCGTCGCCTCTCCTCCCTGCTGCTCCCGCGCGTGAAGAGAGAGAGAAGGGGAGACGGGGAGGCGAGCGATGACGACGATGACGTGTTCTCCGCGTGCGAGGCTCGATCGGCACGCACGCACGCAGCAGTAGCGGAGGAAGGACCGAAGGAGGAGGGGGAAAGGGGAAGACGAAGAAGAGAGGAGGAGGAGGCGACTTGAAGCCAAGATTTCCTTTTCGTCCTTCTTTTTCTTTTCTTTTCCTCCTTTTTTCCGGTTGCCGGAGAAAAGATCTCTCCCTTTCCTTGTCCTGCTCCCAGTTCTTGATCGGCGGCGTCGCTCAGTTTGCTGCTAATGCTAATGGAGGCCGCGCCGTTGGGTCTTCTTTGCCTTTGGATTGCGTCGTCGGTAAACTCCGGAGACAGTTGGGGGATGTGCGACCGTCGACCCACGGAGGAAGACTTTCAGGCCCCCCCGTGTTGGTGGAAGCTGCGTCGCTTCAAACCCATGCACCGAAATAGAATGCACTCACAACTCCATCTACTATATCTAAATAGAAACTCCTCACTATTTAATTTCTCTTGACATGCAGCCTACCCACATCAGCAACAACATGCAACCAATTATCTTAGTACATCTGCCACGTCAGCCTTCCACTGTTCCCGTGTGTCAAAACTCTAATTAAGGGAGCACCGCCACTTCCTCCTATAAAAGTTCCATTCTTGCTGCTGTACCTCCTCACAACGATGTACTCAACCATCTTTTGGTTGCAGACTGCAGTCCCTGCTCGAGCCAATTGCCTAATCCTCAGTTGTAGCCGACGCCGTCAACCATTGCCACAATGATCGCCTGAAGAACCATTAGATAGAGGCTTCGTTCTTTCACAACCTGCTAAACTCCGAGGCAAGCAGTATCCTAACTCTTCTCAAATTGCTCTCCTTTACCCGATAATCCTTATCTACAGGTCAACTTACTATTAACATCTTCAACACTATTTTTTGTTGCCAGGTGTTTCCATGGAATGTTGTAGATGGTTCTTGGGTGAAAGAACGATTTCTTGGGTGTCAGCCGGAGTGTTGGTGTGTGCCGGAATGGGGAAAAAGTAGAATTATTGGGTGCTTCGATTGGCATGTCTTCCCTGGCGTGCGCATATGGAGGCCAGATTGTCTTGGTCTCTCGGAGATGGATTTTTTTACGGTTGTGAAATAATTGATTGAGCAAGCTCCTTCTTGGTCACCCTGTTACCCGATTATCTGTATACTAAGACAAGCCTGATGATGTTCAGTTCATACCATATTTGTGCTATCAGAAGGAAACATGACATACTTGCTCATGAACTAGCGGCGCCATCAACTACTGATTCCTACGGTCCCTTCGAGACTACATGATCTGCTGACTAAAGATTGTAACAACCCAAAAGAGTAGTTGTTTTGCACTTTTGTCTCAAAAAAAGTCGCATATAGTTATTTATTTACTGTATACTCCTTCTGTTTCCAAATATAAGTCTTTTTAGAGATTTCAACAAAAAACTGCATACGGAGCAAAATGAGTGAATCTACACTATAAAATATGTATATATACATTCGTATGTTGTAGTCCATTTGAAACCTCTAAAAAGACTTATATTTAGGGGAGTAACATTCAGAGATGTATGCTTCATGTATGTGTGCCTTCCATTTAATATGGTTGCATAGGGAAAACAGGACCAGAGTAAAATTCTGCTACTGTATCTTGTGGTTGGCGTGTGGGGTCAGATGGTGCATCCATTATTCGTATGCTCACATTCAGTTTATCTCTGCATGCATGAATTTGTATACACAAGGATGAAGTAAGATGATTAAGAAGGGGAAAATGCATTTCGTTCAGAACCATCAGACTGCAATAGGTGTTTCCATGTAGCTCTTTTGAAGTACTTCCTTCATTCCTAAATATAAGTCTTTGTATAGATTTCACACTATGGACTACATACGGAGCAAAATAAGTGAATCTACACTCTAAAATATATATATATACATCTGTATGTAGTTTGTAGTGGAATCTCTAAAAAGACTTACATTTAGGAACGGAGGAGTACTATTGATTAAATGCCACTGTTTTTTACAGATATTAAATGCATTTCATTCAAAACTTCATACTGCAATAGATGTTACCATGCATTCGCCGAGAGCTTAAGACTGCAGCAGTAGTACTACTGATTAAGTGTCATTGTTTATGCCTTCTGTAGGTGTCATAGGCAGATAATTTAAGATAGATATGTGCCTGTGTGCCACATTGAATAACATTCAGATAACCTCAGGGAGAGCCTACTTTAGGAGTTTTGTCTCCTGCTTCCAGATTGTTGCTTGAAGATGTGCCCAACAGACAACAGTAATACAACAATGCATAACAGTTCTATAATACCATTTTCGCCAACGATTTAGACAGTATTTGGATGGTTAATCACTTTACATCAATACAACTAAACTCCAAATTTTGTCTTACTTGGTAAGAATTATTTTGTTTAAATACATACATCGGCAACTTATAACATTACTTCCGCCAAACTTCTCTACACAACACCTTTGCGACCAAGTTTAATACTAATGTTTAGAAGCATTATTTGTAGCATACACTCCCGCGGCAACGCGTGGGGCATCACCTAGTTATCATAGTAATAGCCACCGATTGGCCATGGTTTTATGATTTTCTAGTGTTCTGCGGACCCGCGGCCAACGACTCTAGATTTTTCTACGGACGGTTTGTTACTATGTAGCAGCGGTGGATAGAGCGTGCGGGGTGCGGCATTTAGGTGTTATTAGTTCTCGAGGTAAATGATACGTTAGGCAAGTAGCCAGTTCATGTGGTAAAAATGGTGGGCGGTAAGTTGCCGCCCACCGACATGGCTATTAATATTGCCATGCAGACGTGCTCTACATACGTGCTTGCTCTTGAGGAAAAAACATGCTTTATACAACGAAAATGATAACTGACTAACGTCAGATGTTTGATGACTCCCAGCAAACACTCTGCGAGCTGTTGGGTGTTCCGCACGAATCTCCCTGTGCGGTGGCTAGATGACTCAGCTGGAGCGAACCGTTCACTCATTCGTTTTGTCGTGGATGTTTCTCGCAACCCCAACCACATGAACACGTCATTGACTAGGTGAGGGGTGGCAAGACACATACACTTCGCGACTACGTCGTCGTCTTCCTCCCCTTTCCATTTCTCACCCTAGTCGTCGCCCCTCTCCGCTCAAGCTTCGGCCGCCACTACCTTCTTCGCCGAGCTCTGGTCACCACCACCATTAATTAACCCGTATGCGGGCGGCTACGAACTACAGATGCTATCGGACCACAGGAGGAGATCACAGCGGCCGGACCAAGCCTGCGTCTACACGGCTCTAGGTTGTCTCCCCCGCTGCCTCATCCTCCATATGGGGGCGTCCCGACGGTCCCTGCTAATGATCCTCCATCACCCCCGTCATCGCACATGCCCTCTGGCTATGTAGCTCTCCATCGCCGACGGCATCGACTTTTGCGGCACAATGGTGGTCAAGCGGCGGGTGGCGGCCGCAGCAATGGGCGTCGGGTTGGGTGGTCCGGCTGGTGAGTCTGTCGCGGTTGCTACCTACTACCTCTCCTCCTTGGCGGCCACAAAGAAGATATGGCGCAGCACACCCCTGTTGTCCACCCACTATTAATTCGTGGTCGTGCGAGCAGTGGCGCTGCTCCACCGAGATGTGCATCGATTGACCCACGGAGGAAGTCTTTCAAGCCCCCTGTTGGTGAAGTTGCATTGCTTCAAACCCATGTACCAAAACAGAATGCACTAACAACTTCATTTTTATAGTAATAGCCATCGATTAGCTATGGTTTTATGGTTTTCTAGTATCCCGCGGACTCATGGCCAATGGCTATAGATTCATATGCACATTTTGTAGGTATGTAGCAGTGGGCAGAGCGCATGAAGTGCGGCATGGGTGTTAGTTCTCGAGGCAAATGATACATTGAGTAGCCAGATCAAAAATGGTGGGTGGTAAGTTGCCGCCAACCGACATGACAATTAATATTGTCATGCAGACATGCTCTATATACATGCTATGTCCCGGCATACCCTTGAGATAAAACATGCATTATATAAAGCCTTTTTTGTCAGTCTCATGGTTTCTTTATATATGTACATATGGTACATATGACTGGCAACCGATGACTCGGTTCGTTCGCGCTTCAACAATACACATGCTATTTTTGTCTTACATATAGTGTTTCTACATAATGTTGTTATTCTGGATGCTTTCAGATAAAATGTTGAGAATAATCACCCTTTTGGTGGTTTTGGAGTTTTTTGTTGTTTTGTGAGCCATTTGAATTGTGTGAAGTAGTCTATGACTGTATGCTTTGAATTTTGATGCACAAACAGGTTTTACTTTGATTTAGTGCTGACTTGTACTCATTTTCTAATAATACACTCATTGAGAAAAAAATATGGTCGGCATTTCTTTAAAGAAAACTTCTGATTTAATCATCAATTGTCAAGGTACTACACGAGACACTAGAAGTACATGTTACATCCACGTCCGTAGACAACCTAACCACGAGTAAGCAAGCCGAAGGCCCGCTGTAGTCATCGCCCCTCCCTCACTGGAGCTGGACAAACCTTGCTGTAGTACACAGTCGGGATGTCATTGTGCTAAGACACCATAGGAACATCTGACCACAACAGCAACCATCGCCCATTAGGAGAAGCTTAAATCGAAAGTATCTAACCTGCAACACATAGACGTGAATGAACAAAGACCGGATCCAAGCAGATCCACCGAAGACAAACGTCGGCGGAATCTCGTGAGATCCGTCGGAGACACACCTCCGCGTGCCTTCCAACGAGGCTGGACGCACCGTCGGGACGAGGGTTGGGTGGGGAGGATATTATTCCATCTTCAAGGAGTTGTCACCTCCTCGCCTTCCTGAGCAGGACACGAACTCTAAACGGACACAAAATGACACCTAAAAACTTAGTTGGACCTCCTGCCAGCAAGGGATGCGGCATTATATACCTTGCTAAATTCTAGTTCTAACTGGTTTCTAGGCTTCTAGCAAACTAGTGGGGATCTTCTCTATGTTCTTTTTTATGAAAAACTATTGTGTTTGGGTTGGTTAAGGCATCTCCAACGCCGACCGACGGTATCCAGGACTAGGGGTGTTAACCACGTCGGCCCAATTATGGTGGGTCGGGTAGAGGACCCTTGGATCATCAACAAATGGGCCAAGACTGCCATGCCATGAGGCATGCTAAAGACAGAGTCCTCCGAAGACTTGGCGCATACTCCAAGACACATTTGAATATTCGGCATGTTTATCCTTAGATGTAACCGACCTACATGTAACCCTAGATACCCCCAGCCCCTATATAAGCCAAGGGGTTTAGAGCACAGGTAGAGAATTAGACATTTACATACGATCTCGAGGTAGATCGTCATGTACTTTGTATTCCAACACAGTCAATACAACAAAAGCCGGACGTCGGATCTTACCTCTTCGAGAGGGCCCAAACTTGGGTAAACATCGTCTCCCTTATTCATCATGTTACCATCTAGCTAAGATCACTAGCTCGGGACCCCCTACCCGAGATCTATCAAACTTAACTCCGACATTAGTGTCCCATGCAGGTTTCGTTGTGTGGTCAAGACAAATCGATGGCTCATCTTTTAATCAACGACAGCACTGGTCGTGGGAAGACCTTCTTCCCCAGATAGCTCTTTGTGTTCAACAGTGTTGCGCTTTATGCCGATGCGGCTGACCACCTCGGCCTGATTAAGAAATTCGCTCCAGGCGAGACCATCAGGTTGGGTGATACCTCCTTTTAGTGATTCGGTAATGGAACAGAAAAGTATCTCACACCTTTTTCCCCGGAGGTGACCCTGTATTATCGAACCCACGAGAGAAAGATTCCCTTGAGACAATGGTCTCTAGCAAGCTTGTGTTAAAGGATCAATTCCAGCTTTTGACCAGATCAATCAAGCAAACGATGATTCAAACACTAATAAAAATAAGTATGAGGTCCTAATGCTTAATTACAACCATGTATTTGTGTTGGGATAGACATGATCTTAATTTATGCGCTGGAAGTCACGTATCAAGATGTGCTTGTTACAAACCGAAGTGGGGGATGTGTCCAAATAACATCTTGACCGACACGAGTCCTGCATCAAGAATTAATTGTCCTACCGCAGGCCCTGTCTGTCGCGTGGGTTGCCTCGATAATTAAGATTATGAAATCAGACAAGAGATTTGGGCGTTTAATGAGTACACCTCATGAATACCCAAGGATTGGATTAGTGTTACCTTACTAAACCTTCTGTCACTAGTGTTCAGAATAACACTTCACGTTCTCCTTGCACTTAGCCTCATCATTGCTTGATCTCCATGATCCGGGGTACCTGCAGGGATGAAGATTGCAGACAAGACAAGAGACATCTACGGAACAAAATTATTTCACACATATTGGATGTTAATTCAAAGCTCTTCCATTGATCCCCACAACAACTATAGAGGGTTGCAAGGCCTATGCCTCAACCCATACCTTACGGAACTACTAGTTGGAAATATGCCCTAGAGGCAATAATATTTTGTATTATTATATTTTCATATTTATAATTATGGAGTTTATATTCTATGATATAACTGCTATGATCCTGGAATATGTGATTCAGTGGAAAACTCATATGCACGTGTAGAATGATAAACGGTTAAATAAAAGGTTCCTAGTCTTGCCTCTAGGACTAGCTCAAGTGTTGTTAGGGATCACGTTTTCCGAATCTTAGGATATCGTTAAGTGTAATGATAGTCCTAAAACAATACTGAGATTATGATGTTGGAAGAACGATCATATTTGAACTGACCCAAACTTGTTTGTTGTGAAATGGATTAATATCGTCTGTATTCAATTGTAATAACACGGAGTATTAATGATACATCTCCATCGTATATACTTTTCCAAACACTTTTGCTCTTGTTTTGGACTCTAATTTGCATGATTTGAATGAAACTAACCCGGACTGGCACGGTTTTCAGCAGAACTACCATGGTGTTGTTTTTGTGTAGAAATAAAAGTTATCATAATTGGATGAAACTTTTTGGAGATTTTTTATGGAATATATAAAAAAATACTAGAGCGAAGATCCACCGGAGGGGGCCCACCAGTTGCCCATAAGGCAACAGGGCGCGACCACCCCCTAGGCGTGCCATGTTACCTTATGGGGCCCACATGGCTCCGCTGACCCTAATCTCAAGCCTAAATTCCTTTTCCCGAGAAAAAAAATAAGAGAAGAAGTTTCATCGCGTTTTATGATAAGAAGCCGCCGCCACATCTTGTTCTTCATCGGGAGAGCGGATCTGGAGTCCGCTCGGGGCTCCGGAGAGGGGGATTCGTCGCCATCATCATCACCAACCCCTTCTCCATCACCAATTTCATGATTCTCACAGCTGGGAGTGAGTAATTCCTTTGTAGGTTTGCTGGATTGGGATGGAGTCGGATGAGATTTGTCATGTAGTCGAATCAATTTGTTAGGGTTTGATCCCTAGTATCCACTATGTTTTGAGATTGATGTTGCTATGACTTTGCTATGTTGAATGCTTGTCACTAGGGCCCGAGTGTCATGATTTCAGATCTAAACCCTTTATGTTTTCATGAATATATTTGAGTTCTTGATCCTATCTTGCAAGTTGCATGCACCTATTAAGTGTTATGATCCGCATACCCCAAGGTGACAATAATTAGGATTCTTTTCGGTGATTACCGTAGTTTGAGGAGTTCATATATTCACCATGTATTAATGCTTTGTTCCGATTCTCTATTAAAAGGAGGCCTTAATATCCCTTAGATTTCCTTATGGACCCGCTGCCATGGGAGGGTAGGAAAAAAGATGTCATGCAAGTTCTTATTATAAGCACGTATGACTATATATGGAATACATGCCTGCATTACATTGATGAATTGGAGCTATTGTGTATCGCTCTAGGTTGTGATTGTTATATGATGAAAGTACAAGTGTTCCCTAGGTAATTTTGGTAATTAATGTCAACATATCTCTTGCTGGACTAATGTTTTTATCTAGTGTATTTCAGACAAGTTCAACAATGGCGTGGAAAGGACAAGAGGATGTGGAACCCCTTCAAGGTGTCAAGGACATGCATTGGCTAAAGCTCAAGACTCTTCATTTTACTTTTAGTGATCCAAGATCACATTGAGTCCATAGGAAAGCCAATACTATTAAAAGGGGATGAGGTGCTCCTTCATGGCTTGCTTGCTCAAAGTGCTTAGCGATATTGCCACAAAGCCCTCAACCACGTTCTCATTCCAAATATGTCCAAAACCCAAAGTCAAACTCGACCCCATCGATTCATCCTATCCGGCACCACCAAGTTCATATGACATAGCCACCGCCAGAAACCCTAACAGTTCGGTCACACCGATACAGATCTCGGTCTCATCGAGATGGCCTTGCAACCTCTCTGTTGCCTGTTGTAGTTATTTCGGTCTCACCGAAATGTGCAACTGGTCCCACCGAGTTTGCTTGGCATCTTCTCTATTGCCTCATTGCTTCACTCCGGTCACGCCGAGTTGCTGCAATCAGCGCCATCGAGTTGATGTTTTCCCTAAGCCCTAGCACATCGGTCACACCGAGTTGTTCTAGTCGGTCCCACTGAGATTCCCAACGTTCACATTTTGAACTAAATCGGTCTCACCGAGTTCTTCTATTCGGTCTGACCGAGTTGGGTCAAATGTGTGTAACAGTTGGATTTTGTGTGGATGCTATATATACCCCTCCACCTC
Source organism: Triticum aestivum (assembly GCF_018294505.1). Taxonomy (NCBI): domain Eukaryota; kingdom Viridiplantae; phylum Streptophyta; class Magnoliopsida; order Poales; family Poaceae; genus Triticum; species Triticum aestivum. The sequence goes on from NC_057804.1 coordinate 145,161,395, forward strand.
CTTCTCCATTTGTGAGAGAGCCATCAGAACGTGCCTACACTTCCAGCATACATTTTCTGAGAGAGAACCACCTACTCAAGTGTTGATATCAAGATATACCAATCCTACCACAAGAATCTTAATTGCTAGCCTTCTCCAAGTTGCTTTCCACTCAAATCATCTTTCCAACATATCCAAATATGTGAGAGAGAGTTGAGTGTTGGGGAGACTATCATTTGAAGCACAAGAGCAAGGAGTTCATCATCAACACATCGTCTATTACCTTTTGGAGAGTGGTGTCTCCTAGATTGGTTAGGTGTCACTTGGGAGCCTCCATCAAGATTGTGGAGTTGAAGCAAGAAGTTTGTAAGGGCAAGGAGATCGCCTACTTCGTGAAGATCTACCCGAGTGAGGCAAGTCCTTCATGAGTGATGGCCGTGATGGGATAGACAAGGTTGCTTCTTCATGGACCCTTCATGGGTGGAGCCCTCCGTGGACTCACGTAGTTGTTACCCCTTCGTGGGTTGAAGTCTCCATCAACGTGGACGTACAATAGCACCACCTATCGGAACCACGCCAAAAATCTCTGTGTCTTCATTGTGTTTGCACACTCCAATCCCATCCCTTTACTTTCTTGCAATTATCATGCTTTACTCTTTCCGCTGCATATACTCTTGCCATGCTTGCTTGAAATATATTGTGAATGCTTAAACTTATGATAAAACTCCACCTCAACTTGAACAACCTAAAAATTGCCACATTTACATGTCGAGGGCTAATCACCCCCCCCTCTAGACCCCTCTTCTCGATCCTTTCAATTGGTATCAGAGCATTGGTCTTCATTGCTTTGGTTTAATCACCATTGGAGGAAGATGGATGAGTCTACGATCGGGAGTATTAGACATAGAGTGCCTATGCTTGACGGAGAGTTCTATAATTCTTGGAAGAATGAGATTCTTGAGATTTTCAATGAATATGATTTGAACAAGTATACTAGCCCTTATGCGCCCCCATTGATCCTTTGCATCCAACCCCCAATGATTATCTTGACATGACCCGCAATCTTAGAACTATTGGTCTTATCGTTAGAGGATTGTCTAGAAATTTTCTTGTATGTTTGCCTACATTTGAATGTGCTTATACTATATGGAAATATCTCGAGGAGCGCTTTCCAAACTATTCCTTGAAAAATCTAGATGAGATTCTTCAGAAGTTCATTGCTTTTCATAAAATGGATCCTAGTGATCCTAAATTTGATGATTGTCTAGTTGAGCTCCGTCACCTTATGCGTGCCAAAGGAGACGTTGGAGTCATTAGTAGCATCATCTTGCAAATTATTAGAATTCATAAACATGCACATTGTCATGGTCATAAATCTAATGAATCACTCTCTCTGGGGTATGATCATTTACATGATGATGTTGAGCATTGATATTATGATGAGGATGAAGATAGTGACTTTGACCTTGAAGAGTCGATGAGACACTTTGGTCTCATGGCTAACCTTCGTGGTTACATGGATGGAGCAAAAGAGTGGGTTCTGGATAGTGGATGTACTGATCATAAGACCGGAGACAATGACATGTTCCATGAGCTTGAAAAGAACGACGACCCTTGCAAGTATGTCATGTTTGGAGATAACTCCAAGGGTAAGGTACTTGGCCTTAGTAAGGTGGCCATTTCCAATGATAGATCTATCCAAAATGTTATGCTCGTTGAATCCCTTGGTTACAATCTACTTTCTGTATCTAGACTAGCTGACTTCGGTTTCAATGTTCTATTTATTGAAGTAGATTGCCAAGTGTTCCGTAGAGATCACCATAACATGGTCTTTACCGGTATTCGTAGAGGTGACCTATACATTGTTGACTTCACTAAGAAAGCTCAACCTTGTACTTGCTTGATTGCTAAATCTTCTAAAGGCTGGTTATGGCATAGAAGGTTAGGTCATGTGGGCATGCGAAATCTTGACAAGCTTATTAAAGGTGATCATATCCTTGGTGTTAAAGATGTTATATTTGACAAGGATAGACTTTGTCGTGCTTGTCAAGCAGGAAAACAAGTTGGCGGAAGTCATCTCATGAAGAACATCATGACCACGAGAAGACCGATTGAGCTACTTCATATGGATCTTTTCGGTCCCAACGCCTATAAGAGTCTCGGTGGAAACTCGTTCGGATTAGTCATTGTTGACACTTTTCAAGATTTACGTGGGTGTTATTTCTTGATGATAATTCACAGGTCCAAAAGATCTTCAAGAACTTTGCTAGGAAGGCCCAAAACCAATTTGAAGTGAAGATCAAGAAGGTTCGAAATGACAATGGAACGGAGTTCAAGAACACCAATGTGGATGCCTTTCTTGATGAAGAAGGGATTTCACATGAGTTCTCGGCTACGTACACGCCTTAAAAAACAGAGTTGTTGAGAGGAATAACCGGACATTCATTATAATGGTGAGAACGATGCTTGATGAATACAAGATGCGTAAACACTTTTGGGCGGAAGCGGTTGAGACAACTTGTCATGCTACGAATCGACTATATCTTCACAAGCTTCTCGGCAGGATGACATACAAGCTTCTCACTGGTAACAAACCCCAAGTTGGATACTTTCGAGTATTTGGCTCAAAGTGTTACATTCTTGATAAGCATCATCGCTCGAAATTTGCTCCTAAATCTCATGAAGGTTTCCTACTCGGTTATGGCTCAAACTCTCACACTTGCCGTGTCTACAACAATTTCACCCGAAAGGTTGAAGAAATGGTAGATGTGAAGTTTGATGAATCTAACGGCTCACAAGTAGAGAAATTTCCAATTTATGTAGGAGATAAAGATCCTTCAGAAGCAATCCAAGAGTTGTCCATTGGCAAGATTCGCCCTATAGAGGTGAAGGAGAGTACTTCGTCCATTCAAGTGGAAGCTCGACTTCACATCAAGGTGAAGCACAAGTTGACTTGGAGGCATCCACAAGTGGAACACATTAAGACAAAGAAAATGAGAAGTGCAACAAGATGAACCACCTCGACCTCCTTGTCCACCTCCACAAGAGAACAACAACGCCAACAACAATGAAGAAGAGGAAGACAATGAGGAGGATGTTCCACCCAAACCCAAACAAAAGCTCTCACGAGTTAGAGCAAGAGTCACAAGAGACCATCCCGCCGAACAAATCTTCGATGACATTCCAACCGGGAGAATCACTCGCTCTAAAACTCATTTGGCTAACTTTTGTGAACACTACTCATTCATTTCTAGTGTTGAACCTATGAAGGTTGAATATGCTCTTGAGGATCTAGATTGGGTGAATGCTATGCACAAAGAGCTACACAACTTCGAGAGGAATCAAGTGTGGACATTGGTTGAGAAGCCCGGCGACAATCACAATGTCATTGGAACCAAATGGGTGTTTTAGAATAAGCAAGATGAATATGGACAAGTTGTACGCAACAAGGCCCGTCTCGTTGCTCAAAGCTACACTCAAGTCGAAGGTATGGACTATGGTGAGACGTATGCCCCCGTTGCTATACTTGAGTCCATACACATCTTACTTGCTTATGCCAATCACCATGATATTACTTTATACCAAATGGACATTAAAGGTGCTTTTCTTAATGGAGAAATTGAGGAGGAGGAGGTGTATGTACAACCTCCCGGCTTTGTCAATCCTAAGAAACCTAATCATGTCTACAAACTTCACAAAGCTCTTTATGGTCTTAAACAAGCTCCTAGAGCATGGTATAAATGCTTGACCAAGTTTCTTATTGAAAAAGGCTTTGAAATTAGGAAGATTGATTCTACACTTTTACTAAAAGGGTTAATGGTGAACTATTTGTGTGCCAAATTTCTGTGGATGATATCATATTTCGATCTACTAAACCCCTTTTTAGTGAAAAGTTTGGAAGGCTAATGTTGGAGAAGTTTGAGATGCCTATGATGAGTGAACTCAAATTTTTCCTTGGTTTGCAATCAAGCAAACTAAGGAAGGTACCTTTGTCTCTCAAACAAAGTATACCAAGGATCTTTTCAAGAATTTCAACATGCAAGAAAGCAAAGGTATGAAAACACCAATGTCTACTAGTGGACATCTTGATTTGACTAAGGATGGCAAACCGGTTGACCAAAAGGTTTACCGCTCTATGATCAGTTCATTGTTACATCTATGTGCCTCCCATCCCGATATTATGCTAAGTGTGTGCATGTGTGCACGATATCAAGCAGCCCCTAAAGAATGTCATCTTAAGGCCGTGAAAAGGATAGTAAGGTACTTAATTCATACACCAAACTTTGGCATTTGGTATCCTAAGAGGTCATCTTTTCATCTTCTTGGCTACTCCGATTCGGACTATGCCGGTGACAAGGTTGATAGAAAGTACACTTCGGGTAATTGTCAGTTTCTTGATAGATCTCTTGTGTCTTGGTCCTCCAAGAAACAAAACTTGGTATCCTTATCCACTGCCGAAGTGGAATACATTGTCGTTGGATCATGTTGTGCTCAATTACTTTGGATGACCCAAACTCTTAAGGATTATGGGATACATGTGAAACATGTTCCATTTCTTTGTGACAATGAAAGTGCTATTAATATTGCTCACAATCTCATGCAACATTCTCGAACTAAGCATATTGAAGTTTATCGTCATTTCATTCAAGATCATGTTGCTAAAGGAGACATTGATCTTAAGCATGTTCGTACCGATAAGCAATTGGTGGATATATTCACCAAACCGCTTGATGAGAAAGTGTTTTGCCATTTGAGAGGTGAATTGAATATCATCGATGCCTCAAACTTGGAGTAGAAACTCCATTTGGATACATGCAAGGCATGAGCATTTTTATGACAAATCCTTGATATTTCTCTTATGATGATGATCATATGTCTTGGATCTATATCCGTACCCTTGCATGCTATCGAACCCTTGTAGGTACTTGGATGAGCCCAAATCTATGAGATTGCAAGCCACTCACATTTTTAGCAATCTGTACATCACCAAGTCCCTATGACGTGGTTGTTGAACACAAGGAAGCATGGACTCACTCAACATATCCTTTGACTATTTCAATATATCAAATTTCAATTGGTATCAAGTTTCATGATTGTATTTTGGATACACAAGTAATCTTCCTTGCAAGACTAACCCATGTAGGAAGATGAACTCAAACTACTAGGGTGCTCCAAACTCTTGATGGACAACATCAACCTTGAGCATCCAAAACAAGTTCGACTACATGATCAAGATCAACACCACAACCCAAGGTATGTCATTCATCTTAGAGAAGGTTTGATCCAAGTCATGAGCTAAAGCAACTCAACAAGGTGTGAATACATCAAAAGGCTTAAACGAAAAATGATAACCCCATTTTGAGCTTAAACGATGAGTATGACCTACGATCAAGTGCTCTCACTTTACTCCTCAGTCAATATACTCTTACATAGGTGACACTGTCACTGACCCTTTCTAGATGAAGTTCTCTATTGTTCTTTTACTCAGTTGCTTTTTCCATTTGCATATTTTGTTTGCTAGTTTGTCTCTTTCTAAAAAACTTCATCTAGATCTCTTTTATCTTTTCTGTTTATCATGTGTGACACTATTGAAAATTCATTGCAAATCTTTCTGTTAATTCCTTGCAAATCCTTGTGAGATTTCATTTGCTAAGTGAGCTAAGATGACAAAATATTTTCCCTGTGTTAAACTTGGTCCCTCTGATCCAAACCTATTGGCTTGACCGAAATACAAGGTCTCATTGTGAATAGTTCATTGGTACAACCGACATGGACTGAATTGGTATCACCAGTCGACACTTTCTGTGACTCTGTCATTTCGGAGCCACCGACACAAAATGAATCAGCGTCACCGATTTCAACTCTGAGAAAATGTTTTGCCATTTCTTACTGCCTATTTTCTTCAGCTCCACTCAATTATTCTTCTCTCTATAAGCATCATAAAATACATACTGCTTTGTTGTGTCTCTCAAGGACCACACCTATTTGGCTCATGATCCAGAAGTGTCCTCCTTGGAAATTGATGTCAAAGGGGGAGAGAGAGTACATCAAAGCTTATCAAATGAGCACATCTAAGCTCTTCTACAGATGCTTGTTAACAAAGAGGAGAGAAGTCACATGTCTTTAAGAGGGGAAAGAAATGTCAATATGTTTTAATCTTAGCTATTGCTAACGTTCTTGTTACTTTGATTTTGGTTGATATTACCCTATCTTGCTCTGATTTTCTCTCATCCTACCTTCTCCCATTATCCAATATCAGATTCAGGGGGAGAAAGAGTCCATGTCTAAGGGGAGAAAAATCTTTGGAATTCATTGCACATCTTTTAGTCTTTGGGGACATGTCTATATCTAAATGAAGTACTCAGTACTCCCATTACATGTCATCCCAGTCTTGGTAATCTTGTGATTCCTTGACATGCTTTACTAGGAGTGTTCTTGTGATATCTAACCCTATTTTCTTGGGTCCAATCTTTCCAAAGTCAGATCAATACCACAAGGTAAGTATATGCATCACACACATGTGCATGATGATCTCTTGTTGATGTACATATTGTTTGCAAGAGGTATTCACAAACAAGGAGGTGCATTTCTAAATCATATCACTTGCTCAGATGCATATAGCCAAGATGCATGTAACGTTCTTGCTTGCTTTGTCATGATTATGCTTTCACATGTTAGTATATTCTACCTTCACATGATTTCATACATGTAGGGGGGGGCTTATGCATGTTACATGTCTCTCCAAAGCTTTACCCATTACTCTTCATATCATTTAGCTGAAGCATTTATGTATGTTGTCATCAATTACTAAAAAGGGGGGGGGGGGGTTGAAAGCACAAGTGCTCCCTGGGTGATTTTGGTAATTAATGTCAACATATCTCTTGTTGGACTAATGCTTTTATCTAGTGTATTTCAAACAAGTTCAACAATGGCATGGAAAGGACAAGAGGATGTGGAACCCCTTCAAGGTGTCAAGTACATGCATTGGCTAAAGCTCAAGATTCTTCATTTTACTTTTAGTGATCCAAGATCACATTGAGTCCATAGGAAAGCCAATAATATTAAAAGGGGATGAGGTGTTGCTTAATGGCTTGCTTGCTCAAAGTGCTTATTGATATTGCTCCAAAGCCCTCAACCACTTTCTCATTCCAAATATGTCCAAAACCCAAAGTCAAACTCGGCCCCACCGATTCATCCTATCTGGCGCCACCGAGTTCATATGACATAGCCACTGCCAGAAACCCTAATAGTTCGATCACACCAATACGGATCTCGATCTCACCAAGATGGCCTTGCAACCTCTCTGTTGCCCATTATAGTTATTTCGGTCTCACCGAAATGCGCAACCGGTCCCATAGAGTTTGCTTGACATATTCTATGTTGCCTCATTGCTTCACTTCGGTCTCACCGTGGATCACACTGAGTTGTTCCAGTCGGTCCCATCGAGATTCCTAACGTTCACATTTTGAACTAAATCGGTCTCACCGACTTCTTCTATTTGGTCTGACCAAGTTGGGCCAAATGTGTGTAATAGTTGGATTTTATGTGGAGGCTATATATACCCCTCCACCTCCTTCTCCATTTGTGAGAGAGCCATCAGAACGTGCCTACACTTCTAGCATACATTTTTTGAGAGAGAGCCACCTACTCATGTCTTGAGATCAAGATATACCTATCCTACCACAAGAATCTTGATTTCTAGCCTCCCCCAAGTTGCTTTCTACTCAAATCATCTTTCCACCATATCCAAATATGTGTGAGAGAGTTGAGTGTTGGGGAGTGATACGTCTCCAACATATCTATTATTTTTTATTGTTCCATGCTGTTATATTATCATCCTTGGGTGTTTTACAATCATTTTATAGCAACTTTATATCATTTTTTGGGACTAACCTATTGACATAGTGCCTAGTGCTAGTTGCTGTTTTTTGCTTGTTTTTTACTTCGGAGAAAATCAATACCAAACGGAGTCCAAATGCAACAAAACTTTTTGGTGATTTTTTCTAGACCAGAAGACACCTGTTGGGCCAAAGAGTACCAGAGGGGGGCTCCGAGGGGAGCACAACCCACCTGGGCCACAAGTCTACTTGGCCACAATCCGAATACAGCTCGGATCACATCCGACCAGTGTCCTCGGATCCGTCCTTGTAGGTTCCTTCCCTTAAGCGCGCGACCCCTTAGGTTCAAGTTGGCTTGGTCGCAGTTTGGATCACCTCCGAACTGCACGGTCGGTAGCGGCCTCTAGTAAGGCATGCCGAACACCAAGTGGACTACGAAGCTGGTTAGGCGAACCTGTACAACGTGTCACACTTCTGTTCCCTTTGCCTCATGATATATGTTGTCGGGATCAAGGCAATACTGTCATCCTTATGGTAGCCCGACCTCTTTCTCGTTCCAGTGATGCCGACCACAAACCGGATTATCTTATAATCCCTGTCGCATGGCCATGCTTATCCTGATCGGATCACACGAGGGGCCCAGAGTATATCTCTCCTGATCGGAGGGGCAAATCCCATCTTGCTCGACCACGTCTCGCAGCATGGGTCTGGACAAGTGATGACCCACAAGTGTAGGGGATCTGTCATAGTCCTTTCGATAAGTAAGAGTGTCGAACCCAATGATGAGTAGAAGGAAATGATAAGCGGTTTTCACTAAGGTTTTCTTTGCAAGCACTGAAATTGTAGGTAACAAATAGTTTTGTGATAAGATAAATTGTAACGAGTAACAAGTAATGAAAGTAAATAAAGTGCAGCAAGGTGGCCCAATCCTTTATGTAGCAAAGGATAAGCCTGGACAATTTCTTATAATGAGAAAGGAGCTCCCGAGGACACATGGGAATTATTGTCAAGCTAGTTTTCATCATGCTCATACGATTCGCGTTCGGTACTTTGATAATTCGATATGTGGGTGGACCGGTGCTTGGGCACTACCCTTACTTGGACAAGCATCCCACTTATGATTAACCCCTATTGCAAGCATCCGCAACTACAAAAGAAGTATTAAGGTAAACCTAACCACAACATTAAACATATGGATCCAAATCAGCCCCTAATGAAGCAACGCATAAACTAGGGTTTAAGCTTCTGTCACTCTAGCAACCCATCATCTACTTATTACTTCCCAATACCTTCCTCTAGGCCCAAATAATGGTGAAGTCTCATGTAGTCGATGTTCACATAACACCACTAGAGGAAAAGACAACATACATCTCATCAAAATATTGAACGAATACCAAATTCACATGACTACTAGTAGCAAGACTTCACCCATGTCCTCAGGAACAAACGTAACTACTCACAAAGCATATTCATGTTCATAATCAGAGGAGTAATAATATGCATTAAGGATCTGAACATATGATCTCCCACCAAGTAAACCAATTAGCATCAACTACAAGGAGTAATCAACACTACTAGCAACCCACAGGTACCATTTGTGGTTTCGATACAAGATTGGATACAAGAGATGAACTAGGGTTTTGAGAGGAGATGGTGCTGGTGAATATGTTGATGGAGATTGACCCCCTCTCGATGAGAGTATCGTTGGTGATGACAATGGTGATGATTTCCCCTTCCCGGAGGGAAGTGTCCCTGGCATAACAGCTCTGCCAGAGCTCTAGATTGGTTCCGCCAAGGTTTCGCCTCGTGGCAGCGGAGTTTCGTCCCGTAAGCTTGCCCACGATTTTTTCCAGGGTAAAAGCCCTCATATAGCAGAAGATGTGCACCAGGGGGCCACCAGGGGGCCCAGGAGACAGGGGGGCGCGCCCAGTAGGGGTGGGCGCACCCCCCACCCTCCTGGCCAGGGTGTGGCCCCCCTGATGTATTTCTTCCGCTCAATAATTCTTATTAATTCCAAAAACAGGTTTCGTGGAGTTTCAGGATTTTTGGAGCAGTGCAGAATAGGTTTCCAATGTTTGCTCCTTTTCCAGCCAGAATTCCAGCTGCCGACATTCCCCCTCTTCATGGTAAACCTTGTAAAATAAGAGAAATAGCCATAAGTATTGAGATATAATGTGTAATAACAACCCATAATGCAATAAATATTGATATAAAAGCATGATGCAAAATGGACGTATCAACTCCCCCAAGCTTAGACCTCGCTTGTCCTCAAGCGGAAGACGATATCGAAAAATATGTCCACATGTTTAGAGATAGAGGTGTCAATAAAAATAAAATACGGACATGAGGGCATCATGATCATTCTTATAACAACAACATATATAGATTTTATCAAATGATTTCCTATACTCACATAACAATCAATTCACAATGCCAAGTATGGTTCAGAAACTTCATTGAGAACTAGCAAACTATAATCTCAGTCATTGAAGCAATTGCAATTTATCATAACATTAGAAAGAGTCAACAATAGAGCTTTTCAGCAAATCCACATACTCAACTATCATGTAGTCTTCTACAATTGCTAAAACTCACGCAATACTTGTGGTTATGGAGTTTCAGCTGGACACTGAGAAAGATAGGGGCTTATTGTGTTGCCTCCCAACGTATTCACCTTTAGGTGATGTCAACAATAATAGCCCATGCTAACTTACATCCAATTGGATATATGTATCATGATCTTTCAAACACGAGGAGCTTGCCAAAGGATAAAATGAAAAACATAAAGTAAAAGATAGGCCCTTCGCAGAGGGAAGCAGAGGTTGTCATGTGCGTTTAGGTTTGGATGCACAAAATCTTATTGCAAAAGGATGTCACTTTATATTGCCCCTTGTATGTGGACCTTTATTATGCAGTCCGTCGCTTTTATTACTTCCACAACAAGATCGTATAAAGCTTATTTTCTCTGCACTAATAAGTCATACATATTTAGATAGCAATTTTTATTGCCTATAACATGACAACTTACTTGAAGGATCTTACTCAATCCGTAGGTAGGTATGGTGGACTCTCATGACAAAACTGGGTTTAAGAATATTTGGAAGCACAAGTAGTATCTCTACTTGGTGCAAGGAATTTGGCTAGCATGAGGGGGAAAGGCAAGATCAACATGTTTGGAAGGTCAATGACAATATACTTTAACTAAGATGTGAGAAAACATAAACCATTACGTTGTCTTCCTTGTCCAATGTCAACTCTTTTAGTATGTCATACTTAATGAGTGCTCCCAATCATAAAAGATGTCCACGATAATATATTTATATGTGAACCTCTCTTTCCTTATCACTTCCTATTAATTGCAACGATGACCAAAACTATGTTTGTAAACTCTCAACAACTTTTATGCCTCATACTTTCTATGTGTGAAGTCATCACTAACCATAAGATCAATATGAACTCTTTTATTCTTTCTACTTTCTCAAGATCATAGCAACATAGCAAAGCCCCTAACTCAACACTAATCTTTATTACAGATAGCTCACGGACTCGATTACATAAAGAGAACACAAGGAAAAACTCAAAACTACTTGATATCAAAACTTCAATCTACTAGATTAGGATACTACTAAAAGGATCGAACTAAATAAAACGGTAAAGATAGGAGTGTGATGGTGATACGATACCGGGGCACCTCCCCCAAGCTTAGCAGTTGCCAAGTGGAGTGCCCATACCCATGTGATTATGTCCTCGGAGGTGGTGAAGTAGGAGTTGTTGATGATGTAGGCTTGTCATCCATCTTCCAAGGCATAGGCTCACCATCAAAAAAGGATGATCGAGTCTCTGGGATCCTTAAATCTGCAGCCAAACTCATCCTCTTGAATCTATATTCATACTCACAGTTTTGGTTTTGCAGGTCATAGATCTGGGCTTGGAGGTGCTTGATTTTCTCTTGAAGCTTGAAGATGGTCTCCCCAATGACTTTGGCATCTAGCTTGTGTTTGTTGGTGAACTCCGTGATCATCATCTGGTTGGAATTGAGTCCACGCTCCACCATCCCTTGGCACTTGAAAATTTGCTGCTCCATGGCTTTGAGCTTTGTCTCCATGCTCCCAGTACGCCTTGGTCCCTCCACATCGCGGGTGTGCAGCACCCCCTCACGCATCTCAATGGTTTGAGGGTGTTGCAGCACCTCTGCGAGATAGAGGTTGATAACCCTCTCGAAAAACTTGTCCTTGGGAGCGCTTGGAGACGACATGATGCTCTAGATCTGAAACAGAAACAGCTCGAAACAAAAACAGAGGATATTTGCGTGATACGGTGGTCAAAACCTTCGGGAGTTTATATAATGAATTTTTATCGACCAAAATACATAACATGCAAGAAAACGGAGTCCATGAGGCACACGAGGTGTCCACGAGACAGGGGGTGCGCCCAGTAAGGGTGGGCGCGCCCTCCACTCTCGTGGAGGCCTCGTGTCCCTCTCGGACGATCTTTCTTCCTAAAATTCTTAAATATCCCAAAACTGATAAAAAATGCCATTAGAGTTGTTTTGGCGTCGGTTTACTTACCGTACCACATACCTATTCCTTTTCGGAGTCTAGAATGTTCTGGAAAGTGTCCCTTATGTATTCCTCCGGGGTTACAGTTTCAATAATATTAGTTTCAACATTGATAGGATTACCTGAAATATAATGTTTAATTCTTTGACCGTTCACCACCCTCGGACTTGTGCCTTCGAAGTTGTTGATTTTTATGGCACCAGAACGATAGACCTCCTCGATAATGTAAGGACCTTCCCATTTAGAGAGAAGTTTTCCTGCAAAAAATCTTAAACGAGAGTTGAATAACAACACATAATCACCTATGTTAAACTCACGCTTTTGTATCCTTTTATCATGCCAACGTTTGACTTTTTCTTTGAATAGCTTGGCATTCTCATAGGCTTGGGTTCTCCATTCATCAAGTGAGCTAATATCAAACAACCTCTTCTCACCGGCAAGTTTGAAGTCATAGTTGAGCTCTTTAATAGCCCAATATGCTTTATGTTCAAGTTCAAGAGGTAAATGACAAGCTTTCCCATAAACCATCTTATAAGGAGACATACCCATAGGATTTTTGTATGCAGTTCTATAGGCCCATAATGGATCATCAAGTTTCTTGGACCAATTCTTTCTAGATCTATTCACAGTCTTTTGCAAAATTAATATGAGCTCTCTATTGCTCAACTCTACTTGACCACTAGACTGCGGATGATAAGGAGATGCGATTCTATGATTAACATCATACTTAGCAAGCATCTTACGGAAAGCACCATGAATAAAATGTGAACCACCATCAGTCATAAGATATCTAGGGACTCCAAACCTCGGAAAAACAACTTCTTTAAGCATTTTAATAGAAGTGTTATGATCAGCACTACTAGTTGGAATAGCTTCTACCCACTTAGTAACGTAATCAACAACAACTAAAATATGTGTATAACCATTAGAGGCAGGAAAAGGTCCCATATAATCAAAGCCCCAAACATCAAACAGTTCAATAACAATAGAGTAATTCATAGGCATTTCTTGACGTCTACTAATATTACCTATTCTTTGGCATTCATCACAAGATAAGACAAACTTACAAGCATCTTTGAAGAGAGTAGGCCAATAGAAACCAGATTGCAGTACCTTGTGTGCAGTTCTATCTCCAGCGTGGTGTCCTCCATAAGATTCAGAGTGACACTTGCATAGGATCTGTTCCTGTTCATGCTCAGGCACACAACGTCTAATAACACCATCTACTCCCTCTTTATAGAGGTGTGGGTCATCCCAGAAGTAATGTCTTAAATCATAAAAGAACTTTTTCTTTTGCCGGTATGTGACACTAGGAGGTATAAATTTAGCAACAATGTAATTAGCACAATCAGCATACCAAGGAGAAGTACGAGAAGCATTAACGAACGCTAATTGTTCATCAGAAAAGCTATCATCAATAGGCAGTGGGTCATCAAGAACATTCTCTAACCTAGATAAGTTATCTGCAACGGGGTTCTCAGCTCCCTTTCTATCAATAATATGCAAATCAAACTCTTGGAGAAGGAGAACCCATCTAATGAGTCTAGGCTTAGCGTCTTTCTTTTCCATAAGATATTTAATAGCAGCATGATCAGTGTGAATAGTAACTTTGGAATCAACAATATAAGGTCTAAACTTATCACATGTAAACACAACTGCTAAGAATTCTTTTTCAGTAGTAGCATAATTTCTCTAGGCAGTATCAAGAGTCTTACTAGCATACTGGATAACATTCAATTTCTTATAAACTCTTTGCCCTAGAACAACACCTACAACATAATTACTAGCATCACACATAGTTTCAAAAGGTAAATTTCAATCAGGTGGCTGAACAATAGGTGAAGTGATCAAAGCTTTATTAAGTATTTCAAATGCTTCTACACAATCATCATCAAAGACAAAAGGAATATATTTTTGCAATAAATTAGTCAGAGGCCTAGAGATTTTAGATAAGTCCTTAATGAACCTCCTATAAAAACCGGCATGACCAAGGAAACTTCTTATACCTTTTATGTCCTTGGGACACGACATCTTTTCAATAGTATAAACTTTAGCTTTATCAACTTCGATACCTCTCTCCGAGATCTTGTGCCCCAAAACAATGCCTTCATTCACCATAAAGTGACACTTTTCCCAATTCAAGACGAGACTAGTGTCTTCGCATCTCTGCAAAACTCGATCAAGGTTGCTCAAGCAATCGTCAAAAGAGGATCCATAACGGAGAAATCATCCATGAATACCTCACAAATCTTTTCACAAAACTCAGAGAATATAGCCATCATGCATCTTTGAAAGGTAGCAGGTGCATTACATAAACCAAAAGGCATACGTCTATAAGCAAAAGTACCTAAAGGGCAAGTAAAAGTAGTTTTAGATTGATCCCCCGCTGACACAGGTATTTGAGAGAAACCAGAATAACCATCTAGGAAGCAGAAATGTGTGTGTTTGGACAGTCTTTCTAGCATTTGATCAATAAAAGGTAAAGGGTAATGATCTTTCTTAGTAGCCTTATTTAATTTACGGAAATCAATTACCATCCTATAACCTGTAATAATTCTTTGCGGGATCAATTCATCTTTATCATTAGGAACAATGGTAATACCTCCCTTTTTAGGAACACAATGGACAAGGCTTACCCAATCACTATCAGCAACGGGATAAATTATACCTGCCTTAAAGAGCTTTAGTATCTCCTTTCTTACCATTTCTTTCATCTTGGGATTCAGTCGTCATTGAGGATCTCTAACTGGTTTGGCATATTTCTCCACTGTAATTTTGCGTTGGCATAATGTGGGACTAATGCCCTTAAGATCATCCAGAGTATATCCAATAGCAGCTTAATGCTTCTTCAGAGTTTTCAATAATCTTTCTTCTTCTTGCTCTGAAAGGTTAGCACTAATAATAACAAGATATATTTTCTTCTCATCAAGATAAGCATACTTAAGATTATCAGGTAATGGTTTGAGTTCAAACACGGGATCACCCTTGGGTGGAGGGGGATCCCCAAGAATTTCAACGGGAAGGTTGTGTTTCAGCATAGGTTCCTGTTTAAGGAACACTTCATCTATTTCCCTTCTTTCCTTCATAAACATATCGTTTTCATGGTCTAGCAAATATTGTTCTAACGGATCAGTAGGAGGTACAACAATGGAAGCAAGACCAATAATCTCATCCTTACTAGGTGATTCTCTATCACGGGGTTGTCTACGAAACTTAGCAAAATTAAACTCGTGAGACATACCATCTAAGCCAATTGTGATAGTATCCTTTTCACAATCGATTTTAGCATTAACAGTATTTAAGAAGGGTCTACCAAAAATAATGGGACAAAATTCATCTTGTGGGGAACTAAGAACAAGAAAATCAGCAGGGTATTTAACCTTCCCACACAAGACTTCAACATCTCTAACAATCCCAACTGGTGAAATAGTATCCCTATTGACAAGCTTGATAGTAACATCAATACCTTCCAACTCAACAGGTGCAATATCATGCATAATTTCTTTATATAAGTCATAGGGTATTGCACTAGCACTAGCACCCATATCACATAAGCCATGATAACAATGATCTCCTATTTTAACAGAAATAACAGGCATGCCTACCAAAGGTCTATGTATCTTAGTATATGGTCTAACAATATTAGCAGTCTCACCACAGAAATAAATAACATGCCCATCTAAATCATCATCCAAGAGATCTTTAACCATAGCAATACTAGGTTCAACTTTGATTTGCTCAGGAGGTGTATAAGTCCTAGTATTACTCTTACGAACAACAGTCGAAGTTTTAGCATGATCCTTTATCCTAACAGGAAAAGGAGGTTTCTCAACAAAAGTAGTAGGAACAATAGGATCACTATAGGTGACGATCTTTTCTTCAACTGCAATAGGTGCAACTACTTTCTTTTCAATGGTAGGATTATATTTAAACCATTTCTCCTTAGGGAGATCAACGTGAGTAGCAAAAGATTCACAGAAAGAAGCTACTATCTCAGAGTCAAGTCCATATTTAGCGCTAAATCCACGAAAAGCATCGGTATCCATAAAAGATTTAACACAATCGAACTTTGGTGTCATACCTGACTCCTTACCATCATCGGAACCCCAGTATTCAGGGTTGTGTTTAATTCTTTCCAATAAGTCCCATTTGAAATCAATAGTCTTCAGCATATAAGAACCAACACAGGAAGTATTGAGCAGGTTGCGATCATTAAGAGAAAGCCGAGCATGAAAATTTTGAATAATCTTTTCTCTGGAGAGCTCATGATTGGGGCATGAATATAACATTGATTTAAGCCTCCCCCAAGCTTGAGCGATGCTTTCTCCTTCGTGAGGCCAGAAATTATATATGTAATTACGATCACGATGAACAAGATGCATAGGATAGAACTTCTGATGAAATTCCAACTTCAATCGTTTATAATTCCAGGATCTCGTATCATCATGTGACGCCCCCGATTCAATCGTACACTAATCATGCACGCAAATGTGTACGATCAAGATCAGGGACTCACGAGAAGATATCACAACACAACTCTAAAAGTAAAATAAGTCATACAAGCATCATAATACAAGCCAGGGGCCTCGAGGGCTCGAATACAAGTGCTCGATCATAGACGAGTCAGCGGAAGCAACAATATCTGAGTACAGACATAAGTTAAACAAGTTGCCATAAGATGGCTAGCACAAACTGGGATACAGATCGAAATAGGCGCAGGCCTCCTGCCTGGGATCCTCCTAAACTACTCATGGTCGTCGTCAGCAGCCTGCACGTAGTAGTAGGCACCTCCAGTGTAGTAGTCGTCGTCGACGGTGGTGTCTGGCTCCTGGGCTCCAGCATCTGGTTGCGACAACCAGAAAGAAAGGAAAGGGGGAAAAAGGGGGAGAAAGCAACCGTGAGTACTCATCCAAAGTACTCGCAAGCAAGGAACTACACTACATATGCATGGGTATAGGTGTAAGGAGGCCATATCGGTGGACTGAACTGCAGAATGCCAGAATAAGAGGGGGATAGCTAGTCCTATCGAAGACTACGCTTCTGGCAGCCTCCGTCTTGCAGCATGTAGAAGAGAGTAGATGAAGTCCTCCAAGTAGCATCTCCAAGTAGCATCTCCAGTAGCATCGCATAGCATAATCCTACCCGACGATCCTCCCCTCGTCGCCCTGTGGAAAAGCGATCACCGGGTTGTCTGTGGAACTTGGAAGGGTGTGTTTTATTAAGTATCCGGTTCTAGTTGTCATAAGGTCAAGGTACAACTCCAAGTCGTCCTGTTGCCGAAGATCACAGCTATTCGAATAGATTAACTTCCCTGCAGGGGTGCACCACATAACCCAACACGCTCGATCCCATTTGGCCGGACACACTTTCCTGGGTCATGCCCGGCCTCGGAAGATCAACACGTTGCAGCCCCACCTAGGCACAACAGAGAGGTCAGCACGCCGGTCTAAATCCTATGCACACAGGGGTCTGGGCCCATCGCCCATTGCACACCTGCATGTTGCGTACGCGGCCGGTGAGCAGACCTAGCAACCTCCATTACAAAGGAAGTTGCGTTAACGCAGTCCAACCCGGTGTGCGCCGCTCAGTCGCTGATGTCAAGAAGGCTTCGGCTGATACCACGACGCCGGGATACCCATAACTACTCCCACATAGATGGTTAGTGCGTATAGACCAAATGGCCAGACTCAGATCAAATACCAAGATCTCGTTAAGCGTGTTAAGTATCCGCGAACGCCGAACAGGGCCAGGCCCACCTGTCTCCTAGGTGGTCTCAACCTGCCCTGTCGCTCCGCCACAAAGTAACAGTCGGGGGCCGTCGGGAACCCAGGCCCACCTCTACCAGGATGGAGCCACCTGTCCTTTCAGCCCCCTCATCAGAATCACTTGCGGGTACTCATCGAGCTGACCCGACTTTAGTCACCATCTGTATAGTATGTATGTATGTATAGTATATACCCGTGATCACCTCCCGAGTGATCACGGCCCAATAGTATAGCAAGGCAGACTGACAAGAATGTAGGGCCAATGATGATAAACTAGCATCCTATACTAAGTATTTAGGATTGCAGGTAAGGTATCAATAGATGTAGCAACAATGTCAGGCTATGCATCAGAATAGGATTAACGGAAAGCAGTAACATGCTACACTACTCTAATGCAAGCAGTATAAAGGAGAATAGGCGATATCTGGTGATCAAGGGGGGGGGGCTTGCCTAGTTGCTCCGGCAAGGAGGGGTCGTCAACATCGTGGTCGAGCTGGGGGTCGCCGGCAGTCTCGGGGTCTATCGGAAAGAAGTAACGGAGAGGGAACACAATAAATAACAGAGCAATCAAAGTATCACAAAGCGTAACAAGACAATACGCGGTGTTCGGTGTGCCCTAACGCGGCAGTAGGTGATACTGGTGAAGGGGGAAAACATCCGGGAAAGTATCCCCGACGTTTCACGTTTTCGGACAGATGAACCAGAGGTGAAATGTTGCAGGTTCACTATGCTAGGGATGTGTGGCGGATGAACGGGCCGCGTATCCGGATTCGTCTCGCCGTTCTAAGTAACTTTCATGTACAAAGTTTTTTGATCCGAGCTACGGTTTATTTTATATTAATTTTAAAAGGATTTAATCATTTTCTAGAATTAACAGAATTAATTTAATTAGAAAATGTAATTATGACGTCAGCATGATGTCAGGGTGATGTCAGCAGTCAACAGTCGGTTGACTTGGTCCAACTGACGCATGGGTCCCACTGTCATTGACTAAGATTAACTAAAATAGATTAATTAGTTTAATTAGTGATTAGGTTAATCTAATTAGGATTCATTAACTTAATTAATTGCTTAATTAATTAATCATTTTTATTTATTATTATATATATATTTTAAGTCTTTTTTTCTATTCCTTTTTTTAAACGTTTTAGGGGACGACCCCCCTTGTCATAGGCCCCTGGGGGCCTTAGCGGGTCTCGGGCGGGGTTCTCGGGTGCCAGGACCCGGCTGGGGCACCCGAACAAGGCTGTGGGCGCCGGGTCACCGGACCCGGGCGCGTGCTGGCTGGCCGGCGGTCACGGCAGGGCGACCGCAGCTGACCAGAGTGGGGATAGCAAGGTGAGGGGGCGGTGGCCAGGTGCGGCGCAGGGCGCACGGGGCGAGCAAGGCCGTGCACATGCGAGCGAGCGCGGGGCGCAGCGACAGCGTGATGTCCGCGGCCACGGTCAAAAGCACGGACGGCGCGAATGGCGGCCTACAACAGTGAATCGAGAGGGGGAAGGAGGAGCCCGCTCACAGCGTTGCAGGGGAGGCTCGGGGAGGCCGGCGATGGGCAGCCCGACGGCGTGCGGCGGGAGGTCGGGGCGGCCATGGACGGAGCATGGGCGGAGCTCGAGGAAGACGGGCGCGGAGTAGCATGGAGAGGAAGGAGACCGGGAAGGGCAGCGGGGCTCGGGGTGGTCGACGGCGACGACCGGGCGAAGAGGAGGCATGCCGTTGAGGTGGTCCGGCGAGGGAGGCGTGGTTGAGGCGATGACGGTGTGCGGCGGCGGCCTGCGTTGACGGCGTCTGGCGAGGACGAGCGACGAAGAAGGGAAGGCGGCACCGACGACGGCGGGTGGTGGGGCGGCTCCAGCGGGGATTCCAGGCGGCGGCGGCGGCGAACGCCCCCGATCCTGAAGAGGGGGAGTGGAACAAGCGAGCCGACTGGGGGAGGGGGTGGTTTGCCCCGATCTAGAAATCGGGGGGAGTGGGGGAGCGAGCGAGAGAGAGTGGGGGTCGGGGTAGTGGGGGAAAGGGGCTAGGGTTTCTGGCTCCCGGTGGGGAGTAGTAGCGGGCGCGGTTGGGCCGGCCTGGCGGCCCAGTAGCCTGCTGGGCCAAGGCCCAGCTAGGGGGGGGGTCCTTTTACTTTGTTTTGTTTTTGTTTTAATCATGTTTAGTCTTTTCTTTTTATTTATTTTCTTTCCTGTTTTAAATCATTTTAAATTATCTAGGCACTTTATAAAAATGTGTTTATTACACCATATTTACTTAAGCAAAATATGGCACCGCCCGAACATTTTTGTTTTCACTTTTAAAAACTTTTGTTGTTTGCCATTAATTTAAATTTGAATTTTGAAGCGGTTTTGAATTAACGCGAGATTTAAAAACAGTAACCGTGGTGACATGGCATCGTTAACATGGGATTACTGTAGCATGATTATCCGGGCGTCACAATTCTCCTCCACTACAAGAAATCTCGTCCTGAGATTTAAGAGGGGAGTAAGGGGGAAAGTTCTGGTTACGCAATTCTAATGGGTGTCCTCGGTCTTGGTTGCTCTTCTCGAAGAGGTCGATCCATTATGTTGATGTCTTCATTCTCTGTTTCAAGGCATCATGATGAAGTCTTCATCCTTTCTCTGGGATCTCTATCGTCCTACGAACGCAATCAATGGGAAAAACTCGGGAAGAACGCATCTCCACTAAGATGGGCATCTGAAGGTGAACTCAATGGGAAATACACAAGGTACCCCCACGAGTTGTATTTCAGTGAATTCGTTGAGTGCAATATACGATGGTACCAAAGTTTCAAACGGGTAGGCAATCATTCAATGACTAGACAGAAGCTGGAATGGGGGTTTGAACAACGAGAATAACATGGTGTTTGATTCCAGGATGAATAGTGGTATAGCATTTAGCTCATGAATCACATATGAAGCCAGGTGCAAAGGATACATTAGAATCCGAGTTGTAAAGGAGAGTCAGGTTTCGATCCAGTGGACCTGTGGGTTATGGGCCCAACATGTGGGTTGAAAGTAGGAAGGGTGGTGACATCTTGCACAGCCGCGACGGGGAGGCATGTCAGTGGATAGCCTGTCAGTTATGTTGGCAACAACGCTGGTACCAAGGGCGAGGGACGAAGAGAACCATTTTCCTGCTCGTTAAGACGAGGCGGACCAATAGGCAAAGTTCTCGTCCATCGGTGGTTACCGGAATGTCATCAACAAAAGTAACAGGGTCTTTCTGGTAGAATTGTACACCGAGGTGTTTACAAAAGCAGGAGAATATTACTGCTTAGATCCTATAGGTCACAAGAAAGGTTAAACCAAACATTGGAAACGAAAAGGTGATCTTCATATTACACATAACAATGGAAAGGAAATTGTGTTTAAACACATATTTCAAGGGTATATCCTTCCCAAAGTCAAGCAGAGGATGATATCCAAGACATGATATAAGGTAGAAAACCCTTTAGATAAGAGGAGAGAAATTTCATGACATTACCCATACAAAGGTGTTTGGGTAATTTCAACAAGAAACATTTAGCATGGTGCTTCAAATGTTCTTATTGAAAATCAGAGTACCACAAATATGCTTCGAGACAGTATTGACATGGTCTTCAAGCAAAGGTCAGGCTTTGGATACAAAGGATCCATCGAAAACAACTTATAGAATAAGTCTTACAGTTTCCTCATGGAAGAATGGATAACCTTGTTAAAAAGGAAACTATAACACTGGGTCCCCTGGTCAGGAGTGCTAGGCATGACATCACCTTACCGAGTCATAAGAGGACCAATGTTATAACTCTTGAAAGTATGTTCCAACCATCATATCTGACCGGAATTCAGATCTGATTGGTGTCAAGGACTCAGGATGCCTGAGAAGAAAAGGTGCAACTCAGTTTGACGTGATGGAGTTGCAAGATTCTCGGGAAATAAACTATGGAAGCAAGTTCCGAATCATGAGTTCATCATTAAACCAAGGAGAGGATGAGGAGGTGGCTGATGAACTCAGCGAAATTCATTGGGATTTTCCAAAAGATGGATTTCCACAATTAGGTGAACAGGGAGATAGCATTTGTCAGATCAAATGATATAATGAGGTATGCTCGAGGAAAACATACTCAATTAAACATTGGTGGAAAGGTGCGCCCGAAATATGGGTTGGGTTGCACGACCAATGTCAGAATGGTGATTCAATAATCAATAGTCTAAGAATGAATGGTTGACCATTAACTTCAAAGCAATAGGGTTGCTAGAAGTACAGAATCCAAACAGCACCATTCACTTGTTGGTACCCCGGTTGGAATCAACACGAGGACCATGAAAGAATGGTGATGGTGAGAAGTAGCACTACACCAAGAACTCTCAAGAGGTGGAACAAATCTCAGAACATTCTTGACATAAAAGATGGTAATACTCCAAGATAAAAAAGAACAAAGGCTGGATAGCAAGGAACTCAAGGTATAACACAAAACATGAACAAGTTTGTGTTGGGGGAAGGCAAGAATGTCGTCGATGATAACACAATCATCGAGGGGCAAGGATGGTATTTCTCATCACGAATTCGATTGATATCCTGTAAGAGTTCAGAATGTAGATGATGATTACGACACATTTGTTGAGAGGTTTCATGAAGATGTAATCGAACAACGATGACATCAAGTCAAAGGACTGATGAAGCGAAAGTTACTAAAACCAAGGGTACGACACGAACTCGAAATCAAGCTTGATGTTCAAGGCGAAATGATATGACAAGGAAGATCGACGTAAGTCTAGCTCATCGTCGAAAGTTGTGCTCCGAAAGAAGGACCAGGTAGCACAGATAAAATTTTGCATGATAATGATATAGCTGATAAGGCTAGGAATGACTTGAAGGATTATTAAACTCATAAGCAACAAGAATTACTTAGAGTTATTGAATCGGAGTATGGAATTGATTCACTTATCGGTGTTCCCGAGTGTCTAATAACTCGGAGCCCGTGGAAAATTGGAATCAGTGAGAATGTAGTACTTGATGAAGAACTCATAAGAATTAATGCAGTTCCAAGATAATCTCAAGATACCAGGGGGGTAATACTCGAAGACGGATCAAAGTAGAGGTTGGACTGGGGTATTAATCCGCAGAAGACAAATGTTTAAACTTGCCCGAGAAATGGGAACAAAGAAGAACAATATGGTCGAAACCATAACTACAAGGGGTCCAATTTAATAACACCGAAAGAATTACTCGAATGAGTAAATATTTGGCAAGAAGCTTCCATGATAAGTTCCACATCAGGTCCATGGGCATGAACTCAGAGATCAAGGTCGACTCCCACTTCTCCAATGCATACCCTTTCATTCACTTCTCGCTTTCGATGAAGTTATAGTGTTGAAATTTTATCTGGCAAAATACCAGAAGAGTACGACTCGTGAAAACTTTCGAGTTCACACATATTAAGGAGGCATAGGTTCAACCCATCGGGGCATCTTAGAATCATATACCAGAATCTTTAGAAGTAAATAATACAAGCTCGAAAGTAGAGCATTGTTCAAAAGCAGATGATACAATTTACCAAAGGCATTATATACCCATGTAAAGGCTCACAAGGTTATTCAATATGAAGGACACTGTCGAATAATAATCCAACCAAGGATATAGCGGTCCATAAAAGATCTGATGTGAGTATCGATACTCAACCAGAGGAAGAAGAATGCACGGGCATCATATTATAGAACATCTGAATAATTCGATGCTTAGATAATAAAGGAATTACGATTTCCAAAACAAAGGATCAGAAGTTGTCGCTCTGATCAAGGATGGATAAGTTGGATAGACCAGAGTCACAATTGACGACCAATAGTTTGGTCGAGAACCAGCTCATGTTCAAAAATGATGTCTGAGCCAGAAAGATAATTTAGAAGGGTTGATAGATGATTGTGTGCATTCGCACACATGTTGAATCAATAGGATCAAAATGACGGTGTCAAAAGATACTAGTGAATATTGCTAGATATATGGGAAGCATCCATAATGCAAGTAGACAAGTATTTGCAGAGCAATAAAGCTGCTAAGGATTTTCAGAGGATTGAATAGTATTTCAAAGACTTTTGTGCAACACATGAACAACTGGGGAGGAGCGGATACTCGACAAGTGCGAGGATTTATTTGAAGGGGTATTCATGTGGGAAAGAACTGCTAGGCAGTAGGCACAAAGTATTCTCGGAACAATAGAGAAAACTTCGGGGTATCTTGTAATAACAAGATCAATGGGGGATGATCGTAAGAATGGCAAGTGTAAGTAGTTATCCATAAGGATTTATCGGTGGTCGGGAATAGCAAAAGTGATGGGCACAAAGTCTCGAGAGAATATCAAAGAGTATCTCTGAAATCTTCTGGTGCAGTCGGTGATCATATGGATTGAAGGGCCTCTCCGGGAGAAAGTATTTTCGAGAACCTAAGTTAGATTTTAGTAAAAAAAATCGCTTAACCCGAATAGAAGAGAGTTCAGAATCCCAGAGTAAAGGTCGAGGAGTAAAAGATCCTAGTACCACCCAATGGCGACGTGGGCCCGTAAGGCACACAGCCATGTTAGTAAAGTTTTGTAATGTCTAGACTCGACTTTGGCCAAGGAGTTGGGAAGGGGGATTCCTACAGGCAGTCGGCTCTGATACCAACTTGTGACGCCCCGATTCAATCATACACTAATCATGCACGCAAATGTGTACGATCAAGATCAGGGACTCACGAGAAGATATCACAACACAACTCTAAAAGTAAAATAAGTCATACAAGCATCATATTACAAGCCAGGGGTCTCGAGGGCTCGAATACAAGTGCTCGTACATAAACGAGTCAGCGGAAGCAACAATATCTGAGTACAAACATAAGTTAAACAAGTTTCCATAAGATGGCTAGCACAAACTGGGATACAGATCGAAAGAGGCGCAGGCCTCCTGCCTGGGATCCTCCTAAACTACTCATGGTCGTCGTCAGCAGCCTGCATGTAGTAGTAGGCACCTCCGGTGTAGTAGTCGTCGTCGACGATGGTGTCTGGCTCCTGGGCTCCAGCATCTGGTTGCGACAACCAGAAAGAAAGGAAAGGGGGAAAAAGGGGGGAGAAAGCAACCGTGAGTACTCATCCAAAGTACTCGCAAGCAAGGAACTACACTACATATGCATGGGTATAGGTGTAAGGAGGCCATATCGGTGGACTGAACTACAGAATGCCAGAATAAGAGGGGGATAGCTAGTCCTATCGAAGACTATGCTTCTGGCAGCCTCCATCTCGCAGCATGTAGAAGAGAGTAGAGTGAAGTCCTCCAAGTAGCATCTCCAAGTAGCATCTCCAGTAGCATCACATAGCATAATCCTACCCGGCAATCCTCCCCTCGTCGCCCTGTGGAAAAGCGATCACCGGGTTGTCTGTGGAACTTGGAAGGGTGTGTTTTATTAAGTATCCGGTTCTAGTTGTCATAAGGTCAAGGTACAACTCCAAGTCGTCCTGTTACCGAAGATCACGGCTATTCGAATAGATTAACTTCCCTGCATGGGTGCACCACATAACCCAACACGCTCGATCCCATTTGGCCGGACACACTTTCCTGGGTCATGCCCGGCCTCGGAAGATCAACACGTCGCAGCCCCACCTAGGCACAATAGAGAGGTCAGCACGCCGGTCTAAATCCTATGCGCGCAGGGGTATGGGCCCATCGCCCATTGCACACCTGCACGTTGCGTACGCGGCTGGTGAGCAGACCTAGCAACCTCCATTACAAAGGAAGTTGCGTTAACGCAGTCCAACCCGGCGCGCGCCGCTCAGTCGCTGACGTCAAGAAGGCTTCGGCTGATACCACGACGCCGGGATACCCATAACTACTCCCGCATAGATGGTTAGTGCGTATAGACCAAATGGCCAGACTCAGATCAAAATACCAAGATCTCGTTAAGCGTGTTAAGTATCCGCGAACGCCGAACAGGGCCAGGCCCACCTGTCTCCTAGGTGGTCTCAACCTGCCCTGTCGCTCCGCCACAAAGTAACAGTCGGGGGCCGTCGGGAACCCAGGCCCACCTCTACCAGGATGGAGCCACCTGTCCTTTCAGCCCCCTCATCAGAATCACTTGCAGGTACTCATCGAGCTGACCCGACTTTAGTCACCATCTGTATAGTATGTATGTATGTATAGTATATACCCGTGATCACCTCCCGAGTGATCACGGCCCAATAGTATAGCAAGGCAGACTGACAAGAATGTAGGGCCAATGATGATAAACTAGCATCCTATACTAAGTATTTAGGATTGCAGGTAAGGTATCAACAGATGTAGCAACAATGTCAGGCTATGCATCAGAATAGGATTAACGGAAAGCAGTAACATGCTACACTACTCTAATGCAAGCAGTATAGAGGAGAATAGGCGATATCTGGTGATCAAGGGGAGGGGGCTTGCCTGGTTGCTCCGGCAAGGAGGGGTCGTCAACATCGTGGTCGAGCTGGGGGTCGCCGACAGTCTCGGGGTCTATCGGAAAGAAGTAACGGAGAGGGAACACAATAAATAACAGAGCAATCAAAGTATCACAAAGCGTAACAAGACAATACGCGGTGTTCGGTGTGCCCTAACGCGGTAGTAGGTGATACTGGTGAAGGGGGAAAACATCCGGGAAAGTATCCCCGGCGTTTCGCGTTTTCGGACAGATGAACGGGAGGTGAAATGTTGCAGGTTCACTATGCTAGGGATGTGTGGCGGACGAACGGGCCGTGTATCCGAATTCGTCTCGCCGTTCTGAGTAACTTTCATGTACAAAGTTTTTCGATCCGAGCTACGGTTTATTTTATATTAATTTTAAAAGGATTTAATCATTTTCTAGAATTAACAGAATTAATTTAATTAGAAAATGTAATTATGACGTCAGCATGATGTCAGGGTGATGTCAGCAGTCAACAGTCGGTTGACTGGATCCAACTGACGCGTGGGTCCCACTGTCATTGACTAAGATTAACTAAAATAGATTAATTAGTTTAATTAGTGATTAGGTTAATCTAATCAGGATTCATTAACTTAATTAATTAATTAATTAGTTAATCATTTTTATTTATTATTATATATATTTTTTAAGTCTTTTTTCTATTCCTTTTTTTAAACGTTTTAGGGGACGACCCCACTTGTCATAGGCCCCTGGGGGCCTTAGCGGGTCTCGGACGGGGTTCTCGGGTGCTAGGACCCGGCTGGGGCACCCGAACAAGGCTGTGGGCGCCGGGTCACCAGACCCGGGCGCATGCTGGCTGGCCGGCGGTCACGGCAGGGCGACCGCAGCTGACCAGAGTGGGGATAGCAAGGTGAGGGGGGCGGTGGCCAGGTGCGGCGCAGGGTGCACGGGGCGAGCAAGGCCGTGCACATGCGGGCAAGCGCGGGGCGCAGCGACCGCGCGATGTCCGCGGCCACGGTCAGAAGCACGGACGGCGCGAATGGCGGCCTACAACAGTGAATCGAGAGGGGGAAGGAGGAGCCCGCTCACAGCGTTGCAGGGGAGGCTCGGGGAGGCCGGCGATGGGCAGCCCGACGGCGTGCGGCGGGAGGTCGGGGCGGCCATGGACGGAGCATGGGCGGAGCTCGAGGAAGACGGGCGCGGTGCAGCATGGAGAGGAAGGAGACCGGGAAGGGCAGCGGGGCTCGGGGTGGTCGACGGCGACGACCGGGCGATGAGGAGGCAGGCCGTTGAGGTGGTCCGGCGAGGGAGGCGTGGTTGAGGCGATGCCGGTGTGCGGCGGCGGCCTGCGTTG
The DNA here is from genome assembly GCF_018294505.1 of Triticum aestivum. NCBI lineage: Eukaryota > Viridiplantae > Streptophyta > Magnoliopsida > Poales > Poaceae > Triticum > Triticum aestivum. Next base: position 145,189,278 of record NC_057804.1, read on the forward strand.
ACGGCGTCTGGCGAGGACGAGCGACGAAGAAGGGAAGGCGGCACCGACGACGGCGGGTGGTGGGGTGGCTCCAGCGGGGATTCCAGGCGGCGGCGGCGGCGAACGCCCCCGATCCTTAAGAGGGGCAGTGGAATGAGCGGGCCGACTGGGGGAGGGGGTGGTTTGCCCCGATCTAGAAATCGGAGGGAGTGGGGGAGCGAGCGAGAGAGAGTGGGGGTCGGGGTAGTGGGGGAGAGGGGCTAGGGTTTCTGGCTCCCGGTGGGGAGTAGTAGCGGGCGCGGTTGGGCCGGCCTGGCGGCCCAGTAGCCTGCTGGGCCAAGGCCCAGCTAGGGGGGGTCCTTTTACTTTGTTTTGTTTTTGTTTTAATCATGTTTAGTCTTTTCTTTTTATTTATTTTCTTTCCTGTTTTAAATCATTTTAAATTATCTAGGCACTTTATAAAAATGTGTTTATTACACCATATTTACTTAAGCAAAATATGGCACCGCCCGAACATTTTTGTTTTCACTTTTAAAAACTTTTGTTGTTTGCCATTAATTTAAATTTGAATTTTGAAGCGGTTTTGAATTAACGCGAGATTTAAAAACAGTAACCGTGGTGACATGGCATCGTTAACATGGGATTACTGTAGCATGATTATCCGGGCGTCACACATCACATAGCCTATACCATGTCAATGCATCTCCCTTCAAATATAAAGGGAAGACCTTCCTTTTGACAACATCATCGGGTACCTGCAAGCTTAAATAATCCACAGACTTCATCCACAAAGATAAGGTGTAAATCAGGATGTAATGTTCCATCTCCTGCAAATGGATTAGCTAGCAGTTTCTCTATCATACCCGAAAGAATCTCAAAGTAAATATTTTCAAAAAGTTTAGTAGGTTGAGGAGCAACTCTTTGCTCTTCTGGTCGGGGTGAAGATACCCCAAACAAGCCCCTCAAAGGATTAGTTTCCATAGTGACAAGTAACAGAAAATTTCAGCACACTATATAAATGTTTCCTTACCAAGTTCCACTCACCAAAAGCGCTACACTCCCCGGGAACGGCGCCAGAATAGAGTCTTGATGACCCACAAGTGCAGGGGATCTATCGTAGTCCTTTCGATAAGTAAGAGTGTCGAACCCAACGAGGAGCAGAAGGAAATGATAAGCGGTTTTCAGTAAGGTTTTCTCTGCAAGCACTGAAATTGTAGGTAACAGATAGTTTTGTGATAAGATATAACGAGTAACAAGTAATGAAAGTAAATAAAGTGCAGCAAGGTGGTCCAATCCTTTATGTAGCAGAGGATAAGCCTGGACAATTTCTTATAATGAGAAAGGAGCTCCCGAGGACACATGGGAATTATCGTCAAGCTAGTTTTCATCACGCTCATACGATTCGCGTTCGGTACTTTGATAATTTGATACGTGGGTGGACCGGTGCTTGGGTACTTCCCTTACTTGGACAAGCATCCCACTTATGATTAACCCCTATTGCGAGCGTCCGCAACTACAAAAGAAGTATTAATGTAAACCTAACCACAACATTAAACATATGGATCCAAATCAGCCCCTAACGAAGCAACGCATAAACTAGGTTTTATGCTTCTGTCACTCTAGCAACCCATCATCTAATTATTACTTACCAATGCCTTCCTCTAGGCCCAAATAATGGTGAAGTGTCATGTAGTCGACGTTCACATAACACCACTAGAGGAAAAGACAACATACATCTCATCAAAATATCGAACGAATACCAAATTCACATGACTACTAATAGCAAGACTTCACCCATGTCCTCAGGAACAAACGTAACTACTCACAAAGCATATTCATGTTCATAATCAGAGGAGTAATAATATGCATTAAGGATCTGAACATATGATCTCTCCACCAAGTAAACCAATTAGCATCAACTACAAGGAGTAATCAACACTACTAGCAACCCACAGGTACCAATTTGTGGTTTTGATACAAGATTGGATACAAGAGATGAACTAGGGTTTTGAGAGGAGATGGTGCTGGTGAAGATGTTGATGGAGATTGACCCCCTCCCGATGAGAGGATCGTTGGTGATGATGATGGTGATGATTTCCCCCTCCCGGAGGGAAGTGTCCCCGGCAGAACAGCTCTACCGGAGCTCTAGATTGGTTCCGCCAAGGTTCCGCCTCGTGGCGGCGGAGTTTCGTCCCGTAAGCTTGCCCACGATTTTTTCCAAGATAAAAGCCCTCATATAGCAGAAGATGGGCACCGGGGGGCCACCAGGGGGCCCAGGAGACAGGGGGCGCGCCCAGTAGGGGTGGGCGCGCCCCCCACCCTCCTGGCCAGGGTGTGCCCCCCTGATGTATTTCTTCCGTTCAATAATTCTTATTAATTCCAAAAACAGGTTTCGTGGAGTTTCGGGATTTTTGGAGCAGTGCAGAATAGGTTTCCAATGTTTGCTCCTTTTCTAGCCAGAATTCCAGCTGATGGCATTCCCCCTCTTCATGGTAAACCTTGTAAAATAAGAGAGAATAGCCATAAGTATTGAGATATAATGTGTAATAACAGCCCATAATGCAATAAATATTGATATAAAAGCATGATGCAAAATGGACGTATCAACAAGCCCGAAACCTACCTTTGTAACTACCCAGTCACGGAGTAGCGTTTGGTCGGCCCAAAGCAAGTCTGTCACCATCCCGAGTACATGTGTCAGCTCAGGTCTTAGGACATAGAACGTATGTTGTACTAGAGACTCACAAATGACATATCGCTGCGTCTCATAGATGGGTCTGTCCGACTTGGACCTTATCTCGACTCGGATCCGACTATGTCGAATCCGACCAGACCTTTCCAAGTCCATATTATCTGGTTAGAATCCAATGCTCCATGGCTAGTGAGACCAAGCCATCGACCGTGTCATATGCTAGTCTAGTCGATTGCACGTCCACACAGCTGTAACACCCCCAGTGTCATGTTACAGTAATCCCCTGTTAATGGTGCCAGGTCACCATGCTTACTGAGCTAGTTATCACTTGATGAAAAATCCAAGTCAAATTCAAATTCAAATTATGAGTGAAATTCAAAATTTCTCAAACATGAAAACTAAAATGTTCTTCATGTGCCAAATAATCCATAACTATTATTGGTAGTGAACCAACATTTTTGCAAATGTCCAAGTGCCCCAAACCACTTTAGAACACTGGCTAAAACTATAGTTTAAATGCCTTTTTAAATTACGAAGGTTGCAAACTATTTCAAATGCCTCACAATTCATTTTGTGGCATTGCACAATAATTCTTTGGAATTGTTTTAGCCAGTGGCATAGTTTTACAAAGTCATTAGTGGCTAAAAGAAAAGGTAAAAGCTACTGGAAAAGAAAAAAAAAGAAAAGGAAGGAAGAAGGGGTGGGAGAGCCCCTGGCCTCCCCTTAGGCTTCGGCCCATCCCCCTGGGCCTCGGACCACTCCCACCCATCCAGCCCGATCCCCCCCGCACTGGTTGCCCCTCTCCCTGCTTCCTGTTCCTCGGTCTCAGACCGCAACAGGGACATGCTCCCGCCCGACCACCTCGCCGGCCACGCCGACGAGGGGATAAGGACGCCGACACAGCGCCTCCTCGGGTTCCCCTCCCCATCTCATCCACTCCCCCCTTTCCCCTTCTCTCTCTCCCTCTCCTTCGTTTTGGACAGGAGGCCGACGCGGTCGCCGCCATGCCTCGCCTGTCCTCACGGCTACCGACCTTGCCGCGCCTCGCCGACCTGTCCAGCAGGTCCGCCGTCATCGACTACCTCGTCCCCGTCCACGAGCACAAATCGGGGAGCACCGCATGCCACGGATCGAGCCGCCCCCTTCCTCGACGGTCGCCGGTGATCCTCTCTGTCTCCGGCGGCTCTGCTGCTACTAAGCTTACACCAGGCCACCTTGTGCCTCCCCGGTGAGCTCCTCTTCCTTCTCCCTCTCCTTGCTGACTCTGGCGCACCCCCTAGCTGCTTCCCCCACGCGCACCCGAATGTAGCACCGCGGAGCTCATCGCTGGCCAGTCTCTGGTGACCAAATGGTCACGGGCCAGGGTCCATCGCGCTCACCGCACCGCGTAGGCTTCGTCTAGCCGCTTGGGTTGCCCACAAATGCCTCCCAGCCCCAATCCCGACGACGGCCGAAGTCCGGCATCCGCCTCGCCGCTCGCCGTCCACGTTCCCGACCACCTCAACCTCTGCCACCCTCCCAGATCACCTCGCCGTCGTCTTCTCGTTCGAACGAGCCCGACCACGCTGGAAACGGCGCCCTGTGCGCGAAACCCGACCACCTCCCGAACGCCACCACCGCCTCCACTCGCCGCCAGCGAAGATTCCGGCCGTTACGGCCCGCGCCACCATCACGGTTGGATGCGGCCCAGCCTCACCATTTGAACGCGCCCGACCACGGCTCAAATGATGCGTCGTAGCGCTATTCCTGCCGTCTCCGGTGTTCGGCCGCCGCAGATGGACTCGCCGGTGTTGCTCCGGCGCTGGCGCTGACCTGGCACCAGCGGGGCCCGCCTCTGGGTCGCTGCCCGTGGGCCCCCTGGACTCAGTTGACCATGTTGACCGTGGTCAACTATGCTGACTGGGCACTCAGTGCCACTGACACACGGGCCCCACCGCATAATTAACCTAATTAAAGCTTTTTTCTAATTAAAAGTAATTAACTAAATTAGTGAGTCACTGACATGTGGGGCCCAGCTGCTAATGAACCACGTTTAATTAAAATAACCCACTGTTAGTCCACTGTCCATGACAGGTGGGACCCACTTGTTAGTTTGACTAGTCAGCAGGTCTGTTGACCTGCTGATGTCATGCTGACACTTTGCTGACGTCATATTTTCCTTTTCTGATAATTTATTTAATTCTAGAATATGTTTTGAACTTGCAAAAATCATAGTAATTAAATCGTAACTCCGATGAAAATGTTTTCTATATGAAAGTTGCTCAGAAAAATCCAACGAATCCGATTACGCGGTCCGTTCATTTATGACATGCCCCTAGCATGATGAACATGGAACATTCCCCCTCCGGTCATTTGTCTGACACAGGTCCGGAACCGAGAAAACATTCCCGGTTGAATTCCCCCTTCACATTATCGTGTAGCCATACGTTAGATCACACCCGGCACATCATATTGCCACGTTATGCCTTGTGATGCATTCTTTGCTCTGTATTTACTGTTTCTTCCCCCTCTTCTCTTTGTTAGACCACGAGACTGATGCTGCCCCTGTGATCGACTATGTCGACGACGACCCCTCCTTGCCAGAGCAACCAGGCAAGCCCCCCCTTTGATCATCCCGATATCACCCATTGCATTCTCTCATGCTTGCATTAGATTTTGCTATTGTTATTGATTGCTCCTATTCTGATGCATAGCCTGCTTTTGTATCTGCTGTTGTACCTTATCTGCTTATCGTAAACTACTTAGTATAGGTTGGTTAGTGATCCATCAGTGACCCCCACCTTCTTCTTGTTGCCCCTGCAACATCACCGAAGACCCGATCAACGGGATCGAAGACCAGGCCCCGGCACCGCACATCACTTTCCCCTTAGTTGCTCGACACTGCTGGGTTACTATCGAGTGCCGAGGGTGGGACCTCTACAACACTTCTGATGTTAACCCTGTAGTGTAGTTATCCGGTCATGGTCATCGAGGGTGATTCCGCCTTAACCACTTCCGATAAGACTCTGTCGTGCAACCCCTCAAGTGTGAACCTCGGGGGTGATTCCTCTTACGTTCACCTTGATGATTACATCGACTGGAATTCACCGTGGGTGATTCCTCGAGTTTTCCCCTTGATGTTTGGACACACGGTTACTATGGTTACTATGACTTGACACTGAACCATGTTACTAAAGACGGGTCGACCATGAGGGGTACCCGTGCGAGCATAATTGCAAATGATGTGGAGTCGGGTTGACCTGGAAGGTGCCCGTGAGATAATTACGAGGCGTGGCCGGGCATTCTTAGCGCTTGCCGCAAGTTCTCGAGACGGGGCAAGGGGGTCACATCTTTCGTGAGTCTCTGTCTGTTACCGCGTGTTCCTAATCCACTACGATTTGGATATTTGACCCGAGGGGCCTCTGGCCTAATAGCACTAACCATCACGTGGGCATAGTATGGGTGTTCTGTGTCGTATGCATCAGTCGAAGCTTATTAGACGTCAGCGATTGAGCGACGCACGCCGGGTTGGACTGGTAAGCTCCTACCTTTTTAAGGAGGTAGCTAGGTCTGCTCACCGGCCGCCCACGCAACGTGCAGGAGTTCCCGGGGAGATGGCCCATGACCCCTGGGGGCATAGGTTTAGTCCGGCGTGCTGACCTCTCTATTAAGCCTAGGTCGGATTGTGGCATATTGTTTGGCCGAGGCTGGGCATGACCCAGGAAAGTGTGTCCGGCCGGAGTTAATCGAGCGAGGTGGGTAAGTTGGTGCACCCCTGCAGGGAAGAAAACATCTATCGATAGCCTGTCCTACGGTAACAGACGCTCGGAGTTGTATCCCGATCGATACAACTAGAACTGGATACTTGTGATGAGAATTTGATGGTGATGATAACTGGATAGTACGACTCTGGGATATCTTTCTCGTAGGGAGTCGAGAAAGGATCTCTGGCCGAGGTTGATAACACTACTACTACTTTACTTTATGCTACTCTACTCCCTCATGTTGCTGCAAGATGGTGGTTTCCAAAAGATGCTAGTCTTCGATAGGACTAGGCCTTCTCTCTATTCTGGCATTTCTGCAGCCCAGTCCACATATACAACCTTCCTTTGATAATGTTGCATATGTAGTGTAGATCCTTGCTTGCGAGTACTTTGGATGAGTACTCACGGTTGCTTTGCTCCCCCTTTTCCCCCTTTCATTTCTTTCCGATTGATGCAACCAGATGTCGGAGCCCAGGAGCCAGACGACACCACCGACGACTACTACTACCCCGAGGGTGCCTACTACTACACAGAGGCCGCCGACGACCAGGAGTAGTTAGGAGGCTCCCGGGCAGAAGGCCTTGCCTTTTCGATCGTAGAGGCTTTTGCGCTAGCCTTCTTAAGGCAAACTTGTCTAACTTATGTCTGTACTCAGGTATTGTTGCTTCCGCTGACTCTTGTGTATTCGAGCTTATGTATTCGAGCCCTCGAGGCCCCTGGCTTGTAATATAAAGCTTGTATTATTTTAATTTGCGTCTAGAGTTGTGTTGTGATATCTTCCCGTGAGTCCTTGATCTTGATCGTACACATTTGCGTGTATGATTAGTGTACAATTGAATCGAGGGCGTCACAAGTTGGTATCAAAGCCGACTGCCTTTAGGTAGCCCCCTTTCCAACTCCTTGGCCGAAGTTGAGTCTAGTCACTGAAAAACTTTTACTAACATTGGCTGTGTGTCTTACGGGCCCATGTCTCCATTGGGTGTTATTAGGATCTTTTATTCCTCGTCTATACTCTGGGACTCTGATCTCTCGTCTATTCGGGTTAAACATTTTACTAACTTTGACATTAGGCTCTCGTACCCACTTCCTCCCGGAGAGCCCCAACATTATCGATGATCGCTTGCTTTGCCAGAAGACTTCGAAGATACTCTACGATGTTCTCCCGAGAACATGTGCTCATCACTTTTGCAATTCACTTCTACCATCAGCCCCTATGTATAGCTGCATACACCTGTCGTTCATACATCATTTTCTGGTTGCTCTTGTTATTACAAGATGCCTCGAATTACACTCTGATGTTTCGAGAACCCCTTTCGCAACTGCCTTGAAGTTCTTTGCCGCATGAATACCCCTACGAATAATTCCACACACTTATCAGGGATTTGTTCATCCCTAGTTGATCATATGTCTCACAAAATTCTTCGAATGCAATTCGATCTCTTGAAGATCCTCTGCAGCCTAGTGCTCCCGAAAGTCTTGCCTGCCTGCATTATGGTTAAATCCATATGTCCAGCAATATTCATTAACATCCTTTGTCATTATCATCCTGAGCCTATTGATTCATTATGTTGCGATTGCTCGCAATCATCAGTCGAACCTTGAAATATGACCTTCCTGCTCATACGTCATTCTAGACATGAGTTGGATCTCGACCAATCATGTTGTAATTGATTGTCCACCTAGTTCCCTTCAACTTGAACGTTGAATTATTCAGCTGTTTCTATAATCTAATGCCTTCGCATTCTTTCCCTCTTCTGATTGAGGACTGATACTCACATCAGATACATTGAGGACCGTTGAATCCTTTGTTGGATTATTATCCGGCAATGTCCTTCATATTCAAAATCTTGTGCGCTCTTCCCCTGATACATATTGCCTTCGGTAAATTGTATCCTCTGCTTATTGTCAACCATGCTCTGTCATTGAGCTGATGTTATATGCTCTGGAAGTTAGCGGTATATGTTCCTAAGATACCCCTACGGGTTGAACCTATACCTTTCCTAAATCTGTGTGAACTCGGAAGAGATGTGAGTCATACTCTTCTGGTGCTTCACCAGATAAATCTTTCGCGCTACAAATTCTTCGAAAATGAGGAGTGAATGAAAGATTATGCATTGAAGAAGTGGGAGTCGACCTTGAACCTTTGTGTTCATGCCCATGGACCCAATGTAGAACTTATCAAGGAAGCTGCTCGTAAAAATAATTACCCCTTGTTATAAGTCCATCTGGTATCGGTGGTTTGATCATTCATAACTGTGGTTCTGACCATAGTTTCTCTTTAATTCCATCTCCCGGACAAGTTAAAATACTTGTCTACTGCAAGTCATTTCACTTGTCCAACCTCTAATTTGATCTACCTTCAAGTATTGCCTCATGTTATCTCCAGGATACCATGCCATTGCACTACATCTTATGAACTTTTGATGGAGTATTACCTTACCCTGTCTTTGTCACTTCAAGGGTTTTGGTTTGTTTGTCAACTGAGAACACTGATAAGTGAATCGATTCCGCACTCTGATTCAATAACTCTAAGTAATTGCTTACGAGTTTAATAATCCTTCAAGTCATTCCTAGCCTGGTCGGCTATATCATTATCGTGCCAAATTTTAATTGTGGTACCTGGGTCTTCTTCCTGGAGCGCAACATCCGACGATGAGCTAAGCTTATGTCGATCTTCCTAATCTTATCATTTCACCTCACACAACAAGCTTGATTTCGAGTTTGTGTCATATCCGTGGTTAAAAAAAAACTCTTGGCTCCATCATAAATGAAGCGATTTCCAATATTCTAAGCTCTTCCAGGATATCAGTCGAAATCATGAGAGAAATACCATCCCTGCCCCTCGATAATTTGTGATATCATCGATGTCATCCTTGACTTTCTACCAACACAAACCCGGTTGTGTTTGGTTAATCCTTACGTTCCGAGATAATCTTGGAAGTGTTCCTTTGTATCTCTTGTGATCCTTCGATCCAACCCTTACTTGAAACACCGTGTTATCGGTACCTCGGAGCATGACTATGGTATTCCGAATGTCATTGAGAACAGTGGAAACGCAACGCTACATGTACCTTGATCAATTATCCAAACATAGTTGTATGGGTAATATCATGATTCTTCCGTCGCCCCCTTTATCTAAATACTTTTGAACTTGATGCCCTATCTTGTATATCATGCTCCGCTTTTCTTTGGGAAGGATATACTCCCAATTCTTGTGTAAACACATTTTCATTTCCAATGTTCTGATTAACCTAATAACCACATTTTCCTTTCCATTGTTTTGTTTAACCTTTCTTGTGATCTATATGATCTAAGCAGTAATAGTTCCCTGCTTATGAAAACACCTCGGTGTACAATTTGTCAGTAAGACCTTGTTATTATTGCTGTTGACATTCCGGTAACTACCGATGGATGAGAACTTTGCCTATTGGTCCGCCTTGTTCAAACGAGCAGGAAAATAGTTCTCTCCGTCCCTCACCCTTGGTACCAACGTTGTTGACAACATAATTGATAGTCTATCATCTGACATGCCTTGCTATCGACCCCCTTTCTACTTTTAACCCACATGGTGGGCCCATAATCCATAGTTCCACGGGATCGGAACCTGACTCTCCTGTATATCCTTTTTCTGAAGTATCATTTGCTCTTGGCTTTGTGTGTTGTCACGAGCCACCCTCCGAGAGATGATCTATTCCCGATGCTCAGAACCCCCCCCCTTTTCTCACACTCTGTTCAGGTCAATTGTTAGTCCATTCGCTTGAAACTTCCCATTGTACCTTTATAATTTGCTCTCGATGTTAATTAAGTTTCAACTTGAGAGATACTTCTGCCTCATTCCCTGAATTGTTCACCAGATAATTAACCCTATAAGGGTCAGTTCTCCCGAAGCTACTCTTTACTTCACCACTTAAATCTCGGGACGAGATTTCTTGTAGTGGAGGAGATTTGTAACACCCCCAGTGTCATGCTACAGTAATCCCGTGTTAATGGTGCCAGGTCACCATGCTTACTGAGCTAGTTATCACTTGATGAAAAATCCAAGTCAAATTCAAATTCAAATTATGAGTGAAATTCAAAATTTCTCAAACATGAAAACTAAAATGTTCTTCATGTGCCAAATAATCCATAACTATTATTGGTAGTGAACCAACATTTTTGCAAATGTCCAAGTGCCCCAAACCACTTTGAAACAGTGGCTAAAACTATAGTTTAAATGCCTTTTTAAATTACGAAGGTTGCAAACTATTTCAAAAGACTCACAATTCACTTTGTGGCATTGCACAATAATTCTTTGGAATTGTTTTAGCCAGTGGCATAGTTTTACAAAGTCATTAGTGGCTAAAAGGAAAGGCAAAAGCTACTGGAAAAGAAAAACAAAAAAAAGGAAGGAAGAAGGGGTGGGAGAGCCCCTGGCCTCCCCTTAGGCTTTGACCCATCCCCTTGGGCCTCGGCGCACTCCCACCCATCCAGCCCAATCCCCCCGCACTGATTGCCCCTCTCCCTGCTTCCTGTTCCTCGGTCTCAGACCGCAACAGGGACGTGGTCCCGCCCGACCACCTCGCTGGCCACGCCGACGAGGGGATAAGGACGCCGACGCAGCGCCCCCTCGGGTTCCCCTCCCCATCTCTTCCACTCCCCCTTTCCCCTTCTCTCTCTCCCTCTCCTTTGTTTTGGACAGGAGGCCGACGCGGTCGCCGCCATGCCTCGCCTGTCCTCATGGCTACCGACCTCGCCGCGCCTCGCCGACATGTCCAGCAGCTCCGCCGTCGTCGACTACCTTGTCCCCGTCCACGAGCACAAACCGGGGAGCACCGCAGGCCGTGGATCGAGCCGCCCCCTTCCTCGATGGTCGCCGGTGATCCTCTCCGTCTCTGGGGGCTCTGCTGCTACTAAGCTTACACCGGGCCACCTTGTGCCTCCCCGGTGAGCTCCTCTTCCTTCTCCCTCTCCTTGTCGACTCTGGCGCACCCCCTAGCTGCTTCCCCCATGCGCACCCGAACGTAGCACCACGGAGCTCATCGCTGGCCAGTCTCCGGTGACCAAATGGTCACGGGCCAGGGTCCATCGCGCTCACCACATTGTGTAGGCTTCGTCTGGCCGCTTGGGTTGCCCGCAAACGCCTCCTAGCCACGATCCCGACGACGGCCGAAGTCCGGCATCCGCCTCGCTGCTCGCCATCCACGTTCTTGACCACCTCAACCTCTGCCACCCCCCAGATCGCCTCGCCGTTGTCTTCTCGTTCGAACGGGCCCGACCGCGCTGCAAACGGCGCCCTGTGCGCGAAACCCGACCACCTCCCGAACGCCACCACCGCTTCCACTCGCCGCCGGTGAAGATTCCGGCCATTACGGCCCGCGCCAGCATCACGGTTGGATGCGGCCCAGCCTCACCATTCGAACGCGTCCGACCACGGCTCAAATGATGCGCCGTAGCGCGATTCCTGCCGTCTCCGGCGTTCGGCCACCGCGGATGGCCTTGCGGCGTTGCTCCGGCGCCGGCGCTGACCTGGCACCGACGGGGCCCGCCTCTGGGTCACTGCCCGTCGGCCCCCTGGACTTAGTTGACCACGTTGACCGTGGTCAACTATGCTGACTGGGCACTCAGTGCCACTGACACACGGGCCCCACCGCATAATTAACCTAATTAAAGCTTTTTTCTAATTAAAAGTAATTAACTAAATTAGTGAGTCACTCACATGTGGGGCCCAGCTACTAATGAACCACGTTTAATTAAAATAACCCACTGTTAGTCCACTGTACATGACAGGTGGGACCCACTGGTCAGTTTGACTAGTCAGCGGGTCTGTTGACCTGCTGATGTCATGCTGACACTTTGCTGACGTCATATTTTCCTTTTCTGATAATTTATTTAATTCTAGAATATGTTTTAAACTTGCAAAAATCATAGTAATTAAACCGTAACTCCGATGAAAATGTTTTCTATATGAAAGTTGCTCAAAAAAATCCGACGAATCCGATTACGCGGTCCGTTCATCTGTCACATGCCCCTAGCATGATGAACATGGAACATTCCCCCTCCGGTCATCTGTTTGACACAGGTCCGGAACCGGCAAAACATTCCCGGTTGAATCCCCCCTTCACTTTATCGTGTAGCCATACGTTAGGCCACACCCGGCACAACATATTGCCACGTTATGCCTTGTGATGCATTGTTTACTCTGTATTTACTGTTTCTTCCCCCTCTTCTCTCCGGTAGACCACGAGACTGATGCTGCCCCTGTGATCGACTATGTCGACGACGACCCCTCCTTGCCAGAGCAACCAGGCAAGCCCACCCTTTGATCATCCCGATATCGCCCATTGCATTCTCTCATGCTTGCATTAGATTTTGCTATTGTTATTGATTGCTCCTATTCTGATGCATAGCCTGCTTTTGTATCTGCTGTTGTACCTTACCTGCTTATCCTAAACTGCTTAGTATAGGTTGGTTAGTGATCCATCAGTGACCCCCACCTTCTTCTTGTTGCCCCTGCTTCATCACTGAAGACCCGATCAACGGGATCGAAGACCAAGCCCCGGCATCGCACATCACTTTCCCCTTAGTTGCTCGACACTGCTGGGTTACTATCGAGTGCCGAGGGTGAGGCCTCTACAACACTTCTGATGTTAACCCTGTAGTGTAGTAATCCGGTCGTGGTCATCGAGGGTGATTCCGCCTTAACCACTTCCGATACGACTTTGTCGTGCAACCCCTCAAGTGTGAACCTCGGGGGTGATTCCTCTTACGTTCACCTTGATGATTACATCAACTGGAATTCACGGTGGGTGATTCCTCGGGTTTTCCCCTTGATGTTTGGACACACGGTTACTATGGTTACTATGACTTGACACTGAACCATGTTACTAAAGACGGGTCGACCATGAGGGGTACCCGCGCGAGCATAATTGCAAGTGATGTGGAGTCGGGTTGACCTGGAAGGAGCCCGTGAGATAATTACGAGGCGTGGCCGGGCATTCTTAGCCCTTGCCGCAAGTCCTCGAGATGGGCAACAGGGTCATATATTTCGTGAGTCTCTGTTTGTTACCGCGCGTTCCTAATCCACTACGATTTGGATATTTGACCCGAGGGGCCTCTGGCCTAATAGCACTAACCATCACGTGGGCATAGTATGGGCGTTCTGCGTCGTATGCATCAGCCGAAGCTTATTAGACGTCAGCGACTGAGCGGCACGCGCCGGGTTGGACTGGTAAGCTCCTACCTTTTTTAAGGAGGTAGCTAGGTCTGCTCACCAGTCGCCCACGCAACGTGCAGGAGTTCCCGGGGAGATGGCCCATGACCCCTGGGGGCATAGGTTTAGTCCGGCGTGCTGACCTCTCTATTAAGCCTAGGTCGGGTTGCGGCGTATTGTTTGGCCGAGGCCGGGCATGACCCAGGAAAGTGTGTCCGGCCGGAGTTAATCGAGCGAGGTGGGTAAGTTGGTGCACCCCTGCAGGGAAGAAAACATCTATCGATAGCCTGTCCTACGGTAACGGACGCTCGGAGTTGTATCCCGATCGATACAATTAGAACCGGATACTTGTGATGAGAATTTGATGGTGATGATAACTGGATAGTACGACTCTGGGATATCTTTCTCGCAGGGAGTCAAGAAAGGATCTCTGGCCGAGGTTGATAACACCACTACTACTTTACTTTATGCCACTCTACTCCCTCCTGTTGCTGCAAGATGGTGGTTTCCAAAAGATGCTAGTCTTCGATAGGACTAGGCCTTCTCTCTATTCTGGCATTTCTGCAGCCCAATCCACATATACAGCCTTCCTTTGATAATGTTGCATATGTAGTGTAGATCCTTGCTTGCGAGTACTTTGGATGATTACTCACGGTTGCTTTGCTCCCCCTTTTCCCCCTTTCTTTTCTTTCCGGTTGATGCAACCAGATGTCGGAGCCCAGGAGCCACACGACACCACCGATGACTACTACTACCCCGAGGGTGCCTACTACTACAGAGAGGCCGCCGACGACCAGGAGTAGTTAGGAGGCTCCCAGGCAGAAGGCCTTGCCTTTTCGATCGTAGAGGCTTTTGTGCTAGCCTTCTTAAGGCAAACTTGTCTAACTTATATCTGTACTCAGATATTGTTGCTTCCGCCGACTCTTGTGTATTCGAGCTTATGTATTCGAGCCCTCGAGGCCCCTGGCTTGTAATATAAAGCTTGTATTATTTTAATTTGTGTCTAGAGTTGTGTTGTGATATCTTCCCGTGAGTCCTTGATCTTGATCGTACACATTTGCGTGTATGATTAGTGTACGATTGATTCGAGGGCGTCACAAGTTGGTATCAGAGCCGACTGCCTTTAGGTAGCCCCTTTCCAACTCCTTGGCCGAAGTTGAGTCTAGTCACTGAAAAACTTTTACTAACATTGGCTGTGTGTCTTACGGGCCCACGTCGCCATTGGGTGTTATTAGGATCTTTTATTCCTCGTCTATACTCTGGGACTCTGATCTCTCGTCTATTCGGGTTAAACATTTTACTAACTCTGACATTAGGCTCTCGTACCCACTTCCTCCCGGAGAGCCCCGACATTATCGATGATCGTTTGCTTTGCAGAAGACTTCGAAGATACTCTACGATGTTCTCCCGAGAACATGTGCTCATCACTTTTGCAATTCACTTCTACCGTCAACCCCTATGTATAGCTGCATAAACCTGTCGTTCATACATCATTTTCTGGTTGCTCTAGTTATTACAAGATGCCTTGAATTACACTCTGATGTTTCGAGAACCCCTTTCGCAACTGCCTTGAAGTTCTTTGCCGCATGAATACCCCTACGAATAATTCCACACACTTATCAGGGATTTGTTCATCCCCAGTTGATCATATGTCTCACTCGAATGCAATTTGATCTCCTAAAGATCCTGTGCAGCCTAGTGCTCCCGAAAGTCTTGCCTGCCTGCATTATGGTTAAATCCATATGTCCAGTAATATTCATTAACATCCTTTGTCATTATCATCCTGAGCCTATTGATTCATTATGTTGCGATTGCTCGCAATCATCAGTCGAACCCTGAAATTTGACCTTCCCGCTCATACGTCATTCTAGACATGAGTTGGATCTCGGCCAATCATGTTGTAATTGATTGTCCACCTAGTTCCCTTCAACTTGAACGTCGAATTATCCAGCTGTTTCTATAATCTAATGCCTTCGCATTCTTTCCCTCTTCTGATTGAGGACTGATACTCACATCAGATACATTGAGGACCGTTGAATCCTTTGTTGGATTATTATCCGGCAATGTCCTTCATATTCAAAATCTTGTGCACTCTTCCCGTGATACATATTGCCTTTGGTAAATTGTATCCTCTGCTTATTGTCAACCATGCTTTGTCATTGAGCTGATGTTATATGCTCTGGAAGTTAGCGGTATATGTTCCTAAGATACCCCTACGGGTTGAACCTATACCTTTCCTAAATCTGTGTGAACTCGGAAGAGATGTGAGTCATACTCTTTTGGTGCTTCACCAGATAAATCTTTCGCGCTACAAATTCTTTGAAAACAAGGAGTGAATGAAAGATTATGCATTGAAGAAGTGGGAGTTGACCTTGAACCTTTGTGTTCATGCCCATGGACCCGATGTAGAACTTATCATGGAAGCTGCTCGTAAAAATAATTACCCCTTGTTATAAGTCCATCTTGTATCGGTGGTTTGATCATTCATAACTGTGGTTCCGACCATAGTTTTTCTTTAATTCCATCTCCCGGACAAGTTAAAATACTTGTCTATTGCAAGTCATTTCACTTGTCCAACCTCTAATTTAACTACCTTCAAGTATTGCCTCATGTTATCTCCAGGATATCATGCCATTGCACTACATCTTATGAACTTTTGATGGAGTATTACCTTACCCTGTCTTTGTCACTTCAAGGGTTCTGGTTTGTTTGTCAACTGAGAACACTGATAAGTGAATCGATTCCGGACTCTGATTCAATAACTCTAAGTAATTGCTTACGAGTTTAATAATCCTTCAAGTCATTCCTAGCATGGTCGGCTATATCATTATCGTGCCAAATTTTACTTGTGCTACCTGGTTCTTCTTCCCAGAGTGCAACTTCCGACGATGAGCTAAGCTTATGTCGATCTTCCTAATCTTATCATTTCACCTCGCACAACAAGCTTGATTCTGAGTTTGTGTCATATCCGTGGTTAAAAAAAAAACTCTTGGCTCCATCATAAATTAAGCGATTTCCAATATTCTAAGCTCTTCCAGGATATCAATCGAAATCATGAGAGAAATACCATCCCTGCCCCTCGATAATTTGTGATATCATCGATGTCATCCTTGACTTTCTACCAACACAGACCCGGTTTTGTTTGGTTAATCCTTACGTTCCGAGATAATCTTGGAAGTGTTCCTTTGTATCTCTTGTGATCCTTCGATCCAACCCTTACTTGAAACACCGTGTTATCCCTACCTCGGATCATGACTATGGTATTCCGAATATCATTGAGAACAGTGGAAACGCAACGCTACATGTACATTGATCAATTATCCAAACATAGTTGTATGGGTAATATCATGATTCTTCCCTCGCCCCCTTTATCTAAATACTTTTGAACTTGCTGCCCTATCATGTATATCATGCTCCGCTTTTCTTTGGGAAGGATATACTCCCAATTCTTGTGTAAACACATTTTCTTTTCCAATGTTCTGATTAACCTAATAACCACATTTTCCTTTCCATTGTTTTGTTTAGCCTTTCTTGTGATCTATATGATCTAAGCAGTAATAGTTCCCTGCTTATGAAAACACCTCGGTGTACAATTTGTCAGTAAGACCTTGTTATTATTGCTGTTGACATTCCGGTAACCACCGATGGATGAGAACTTTGCCTATTGGTCCGCCTCGTTCAAACGAGCAGGAAAATAGTTCTCTCCGTCCCTCGCCCTTGGTACCAACGTTGTTGACAACATAATTGACAGTCTATCATCTGACATGCCTTGCTATCGACCCCCCTTTCTACTTTTAACCCACATGGTGGGCCCATAACCCACAGTTCCACGGGATCGGAACCTGACTCTCCTGTATATCGTTTTTCCGAAGTATCATTTGCTCTTGGCTTTGTGTGTTGTCATGAGCCACCCTCCGAGAGATGATCTATTCCCGATGCTCAGAACCCCCCCTTTCCTCACACTCTGTTCAGGTCAATTGTTTTGTCCATTCGCTTGAAACTTCCCATTGTACCTTTATAATTTGCTCTCGATGTTAATTAAGTTTCAACTTGAGAGATACTTCTGCCTCATTCCCTAAATTGTTCACCAGATAATTAACCCTATAAGGGTCAGTTCTCCCGAAGCTACTCTTTACTTCACCACTTAAATCTCGGACGAGATTTCTTGTAGTGGAGGAGATTTGTAACACCCCCAGTGTCATGCTACAGTAATCCCGTGTTAATGGTGCTAGGTCACCATGCTTACTGAGCTATTTATCACTTGATGAAAAATCCAAGTCAAATTCAAATTCAAATTATGAGTGAAATTCAAAATTTCTCAAACATGAAAACTAAAATGTTCTTCATGTGCCAAATAATCCATAACTATTATTGGTAGTGAACCAACATTTTTGCAAATGTCCAAGTGCCCCAAACCACTTTAAAACAGTGGCTAAAACTATAGTTTAAATGCCTTTTTAAATTACGAAGGTTGCAAACTATTTCAAAAGCCTCACAATTCGTTTTGTGGCACTGCACAATAATTCTTTGGAATTGTTTTAGCCAGTGGCATAGTTTTACAAAGTCATTAGTGGCTAAAAGAAAAGGCAAAAGCTACTGGAAAAGAAAAACAAAAAAAAAGAAAAGGAAGGAAGAAGGGGTGGGAGAGCCCCTGGCCTCCCCTTAGGCTTCGGCCCATCCCCCTGGGCCTCGGCCAACTCCCACCCATCCAACCCAATCCCCCCTGCACTGGTTGCCCCTCTCCCTACTTCCTGTTCCTCGGTCTCAGACCGCAACAGGGACGTGCTCCCGCCCGACCACCTCGCCGGCCACGCCGACGAGGGGATAAGGACGCCGACGCAGCCCCCCTCGGGTTCCCCTCCCCATCTCATCCACCCCCCCTTTCCCCATCTCTCTCTCCCTCTCCTTCGTTTTGGAGAGGAGGCCGACGCGGTCGCCGCCATGCCTGGCCTGTCCACACGGCTACCGACCTCGCCGCGCCTCGCCGACCTGTCCAGCAGCTCCGCCGTTGTCGACTACCTCGTCCCCGTCCACGAGCACAAACCGGGGAGCACCGCAGGCCGCGGATCGAGCCGCCCCCTTCCTCGCCGGTCGCCGGCAATCCTCTCCGTCTCCGGTGGCTCTGCTGCTACTAAGCTTACACTGGTCCACCTTGTGCCTCCCCGGTGAGCTCCTCTTCCTTCTCCCTCTCCTTGCCGACTCTGGCGCACCCCTAGCGGCTTCCCCCATGCGCACCCGAACGTAGCGCCGCGGAGCTCGTCGCCGGCCAGTCTCCGGTGACCAAATGGTCACGGGCCAGGGTCCATCGTGCTCACCGCACCACGTAGGCTTCGTCTGGCCGCTTGGGTTGCCCGCAAACGCCTCCCAGCCCCGATCCCGATGACGACCGTAGTCCAATGGCCGCCTCGCCGCTTGCCGTCCATGTTTCTGACCACCTCAACCTCTGCCACCCCCCAGATCGCCTCGCCGTTGTCTTCTCGTTCGAACGAGCCCGACCGCGCTAGAAACGGCGCCCTGTGCGCGAAACCCGACCACCTCCCGAACGCCACCACCGCCTCCACTCGCCGCCGGCGAAGATTCCGGCCGTTACGGCCCGCGCCACCATCACGGTTGGATGCGGCCCAGCCTCACCATTCGAACGCGCCCGACCACGACTCAAATGATGCGCCGTAGCGCGATTCCCGCCGTCTCCGGCGTTCGGCCATCGCGGATGGCCTCGCCGGCGTTGCTTCGGTGCCGGCGCTGACCTGGCACCGACGGGGCCCGCCTTTGGGTCGCTGCCTGTGGGCCCCCTAGACTCAGTTGATCACGTTGACCGTGGTCAACTATGCTGACTCGGCACTCAGTGCAACCGACACACGGGCCCCACCGCATAATTAACCTAATTAAAGCTTTTTTTCTAATTAAAATTAATTAACTAAATTAGTGAGTCACTGACATGTGGGGCCCAGCTGCTAATGAACCACGTTTAATTAAAATAACCCAATGTTAGTCCACTGTCCATGATAGGTGGGACCCACTGGTCAGTTTGACTAGTCAGCGGGTCTGTTGACCTACTGATGTCATGCTGACACTTTGCTGACGTCATATTTTCCTTTTCTGATAATTTAGTTAATTCTAGAATATGTTTTAAACTTGCAGAAATCATAGTAATTAAACCGTAACTCCGATGAAAATGTTTTCTATATGAAAGTTGCTCAGAAAAATCCAACGAATCCGATTACGCGGTCCGTTCATCTGTCACATTCCCCTAGCATGCTGAACATGGAACATCCCCCCTCCATTCATCTGTCTGACACAGGTCCGGAACCGGGAAAACATTCCCGGTTGAGTTCCCCCTTCACTTTATCATGTAGCCATACGTTAGGTCACACCCGGCACAACATATTGCCATGTTATGCCTTATGATGCATTGTTTGCTCTGTATTTACTGTTTCTTCCCCCTCTTCTCACCGGTAGACCTCGAGACTGATGCTGCTCCTGTGATCGACTACGTCGACGACGACCCCTCCTTGCCAGAGCAACCAGGCAAGCCCCCCCTTTGATCATCCCGATATCGCCCATTGCATTCTCTCATGCTTGCATTAGATTTTGCTATTGTTATTGATTGCTCCTATTCTGATGCATAGCCTGCTTTTGTATCTGTTGTTGTTGTACCTTACCTGCTTATCCTAAACTTCTTAGTATAGGTTGGTTAGTGATCCATCAGTGACCCCCACCTTATTCTTGTTGCCCCTGCTACATCACCAAAGACCCGATCAACGAGACCGAAGACCAAGCCTCAGCACCGCACATCACTTTCCCCTTAGTTGCTCGAAACTGCTGGGTTACTATCGAGTGCCGAGGGTGAGACCTCTACAACACTTATGATGTTAACCCTAGTGTAGTTATCCGGTCGTGGTCATCGAGGGTGATTCTGCCTTAACCACTTCCGATACGACTCTGTTAGGCAACCCCTCAAGTGTGAACCTCGGGGGTGATTCCTCTTACGTTCACCTTGATGATTACATCGACTGGAATTCACCGTGGGTGATTCCTCCGGTTTTCCCCTTGATGTTTGGACACACGGTTACTATGGTTACTATGACCTGACACTGAACCATGTTACTAAAGACGGGTCGACCATGAGGGGTACCCGCGCGAGCATAATTGCGAGTGATGTGGAGTCGGGTTGACCTGGAAGGTGCCCGTGAGATAATTACGAGGCATGGCTGGGCATTCTTAGCCTTTGCCGCAAGTCCTCAAGATGGGGCAACGGGGTCACATCTTTCGTGAGTCTCTGTTTGTTACCGCATTCCTAATCCACTACGATTTTGCTATTTGACCCGAGGGGCCTCTGGCCTGATAGCACTAACCATCATGTGGGCATAGTATGGGCGTTCTGCGTCGTATGCATCAGCCGAAGCTTATTAGACATCAGCGACTGAGCAACGCACGCCGGGTTGGACTGGTAAGCTCCTACCATTTTTAAGGAGGTAGCTAGGTCTGCTCATCGACCGCCCACGCAACCTGCAGGAGTTCCCGGGGAGATGGCCCATGACCTCTGGGGGCATAGGTTTAGTCCGGCGTGCTGACCTCTCTATTAAGCCTAGGTCGGGTTGTCGCGTATTGTTTGGCCGAGGCCGGGCATGACCCAGGAAAGTGTGTCCGACCGGAGTTAATCGAGCGAGGTGGTTAAGTTGGTGCACCCCTGCATGGAAGAAAACATCTGTCGATAGCCTGTCCTACGGTAACGGACGCTCGGAGTTGTATCCCGATCGATACAACTAGAACTGGATACTTGTGATGAGAATTTGATGGTGATGATAACTGGATAGTATGGCTCTGGGATATCTTTCTCGCAGGGAGTCGAGAAAGGATCTCTGGCCGAGGTTGATAACACTACTACTACTTTACTTTATGCTACTCTACTCCCTCCTGTTGCTGCAAGATGGTGGTTTCCAAAAGATGCTAGTCTTCGATAGGACTAGGCCTTCTCTCTATTCTGGCATTTCTGCAGCCCAGTCCACATATACAACCTTCCTTTGATAATGTTGCATATGTAGTGTAGATCCTTGCTTGCGAGTACTTTGGATGAGTACTCACGGTTGCTTTGCTCCCCCTTTTCCCCCTTTCTTTTCTTTCCAGTTGATGCAACCAGATGTCGGAGCCCAGGAGCCAGACGACACCACCGACGACTACTACTACCCCGAGGGTGCCTACTACTACAGAGAGGCCGCCGACGACCAGGAGTAGTTAGGAGGCTCCCAGGCAGAAGGCCTTGCCTTTTCGATCATAGAGGCTTTTGTGCTAGCCTTCTTAAGGCAAACTTGTCTAACTTATGTCTGTACTCAGATATTGTTGCTTCCGCTGACTCTTGTGTATTCGAGCTTATGTATTCGAGCCCTCGAGGCCCCTGGCTTGTAATATAAAGCTTGTATTATTTTAATTTGTGTCTAGAGTTGTGTTGTGATATCTTCCCGTGAGTCCTTGATCTTGATCGTACACATTTGCGTGTATGATTAGTGTACGATTGAATCGAGGGCGTCAAGAGTTGGTATCAGAGTCGACTGCCTTTAGGTAGCCCCCTTTCCAACTCCTTGGCCGAAGTTGAGTCTAGTCACTGAAAAACTTTTACTAACATTGGCTGTGTGTCTTATGGGCCCACGTCACCGTTGGGTGTTATTAGGATCTTTTATTCCTCGTCTATACTCTGGGACTCTGATCTCTCGTCTATTCGGGTTAAACATTTTATTAACTCTGACATTAGGCTCTCGTACCCACTTCCTCCCGGAGAGCCCCGACATTATCGATGATCGCTTGCTTTGCCACAAGACTTCGAAGATACTCTACGATGTTCTCCCGAGAACATGTGCTCATCACTTTTGCAATTCACTTCTACCGTCAACCCCTATGTATAGCTGCATACACCTGTCATTCATACATCATTTTCTGGTTGCTCTAGTTATTACAAGATGCCTCGAATTACACTCTGATGTTTCGAGAACCCCTTTCGCAACTGCCTTGAAGTTCTTTGCCGCATGAATACCCCTAAGAATAATTCCACACACTTATCTGGGATTTGTTCATCCCGAGTTGATCATATGTCTCACAAAATTCTTCGAACGCAATTCGATCTCCTGAAGATCCTCTACAACCTAGTGCTCCCGAAAGTCTTGCCTGCCTGCATTATGGTTAAATCCATATGTCCAGCAATATTCATTAACATCCTTTGTCATTATCATCCTGAGCCTATTGATTCCTTATGTTGCGATTGCTCGCAATCATCAGTCGAACCCTGAAATTTGACATTCTTGCTCATACGTCATTCTAGACATGAGTTGGATCTCGGCCAATCATGTTGTAATTGATTGTCCACCTAGTTCCCTTCAACTTGAACGTCGAATTATCCAGCTGTTTCTATAATCTAATGCCTTCGCATTCTTTCCCTCTTCTGATTGAGGACTGATACTCACATCAGATACATTGAGGACCGCTGAATCCTTTGTTGGATTATTATCCGGCAATGTCCTTCATATTCAAAATCTTGTGTGCTCTTCCCCTGATACATATTGCCTTCGGTAAATTGTATCCTCTGCTTATTGTCAACCATGCTCTGTCATTGAGCTGATGTTATATGCTCTGGAAGTTAGCGGTATATGTTCCTAAGATACCCCTACGGGTTGAACCTATACCTTTCCTAAATCTGTGTGAACTCGGAAGAGATGTGAGTCATACTCTTCTGGTGCTTCACCAGATAAATCTTTCGCGCTACAAATTCTTTGAAAACGAGGAGTGAATGAAAGATTATGCATTGAAGAAGTGGGAGTTGACCTTGAACCTTTGTGTTCATGCCCATGGACCCGATGTAGAACTTATCATGGAAGCTGCTCGTAAAAATAATTACCCCTTGTTATAAGTCCATCTTGTATCGGTGGTTTGATCATTCATAACTGTGGTTCCGACCATAGTTTCTCTTTAATTCCATCTCCCGAACAAGTTAAAATACTTGTCTACTGCAAGTCATTTCACTTGTCCAACCTCTAATTTGATCTACCTACAAGTATTGCCTCATGTTATCTCCAGGATATCATGCCATTGCACTACATCTTATGAACTTTTGATGGAGTATTACCTTACCCTGTCTTTGTCACTTCAAGGGTTCTGGTTTGTTTGTCAACTGAGAACACTGATAAGTGAATCGATTCCGCACTCTGATTCAATAACTCTAAGTAATTGCTTACGAGTTTAATAATCCTTCAAGTCATTCCTAGCATGGTCGGCTATATCATTATCGTGCCAAATTTTAAGTGTGCTACCTGGTTCTTCTTCCCGGAGTGCAACTTCCGACGATGAGCTAAGCTTATGTCGATCTTCCTAATCTTATCATTTCACCTCGCACAACAAGCTTGATTCCGAGTTTGTGTAATATCCGTGGTTAAACAAAAAACTCTTGGCTCCGTCATAAATTAAGCGATTTCCAATATTCTAAGCTCTTCCAGGATATCAATCGAAATCATGAGAGAAATACCATCTCTGCCCCGTGATAATTTGTGATATCATCGATGTCATCCTTGACTTTCTACCAACACAGACCCGGTTGTGTTTGGTTAATCCTTACGTTCCGAGATAATCTTGGAAGTGTTCCTTTGTATCTCTTGTGATCCTTTGATCCAACCCTTAATAGAAACACCGTGTTATCGCTACCTCGGAGCATGACTATGGTATTGGGAATATCATTGAGAACAGTGGAAATGCAACGCTACATGTACCTTGATCAATTATCCAAACATAGTTGTATGGGTAATATCATGATTCTTCCCTCGCCCCCTTTATCTAAATACTTTTGAACTTGCTGCCCTATCATGTATATCATGCTCCGCTTTTCTTTGGGAAGGATATACTCCCAATTCTTGTGTAAACACATTTTCCTTTCCAATGTTCTGATTAACCTAATAACCACATTTTCCTTTCCATTGTTTTGTTTAGCCTTTCTTGTGATCTATATGATCTAAGCAGTAATAGTTCTCTGCTTATGAAAACACCTCGTTGTACAATTTGTCAGTAAGACCTTGTTATTATTGCTGTTGACATTCCGGTAACCACCGATGGATGAGAACTTTGCCTATTGGTCCACCTCGTTCAAACAAGCAGGAAAATAGTTCTCTTCGTCCCTCGCCCTTGGTATTAATGTTGTTGACAACATAATTGACAGTCTATCATCTGACATGCCTTGCTATCGACCCCCCTTTCTACTTTTAACCCACATGGTGGGCCCATAACCCATAGTTCCACGGGATCGGAACCTGACTCTCCTGTATATCCTTTTTCCGAAGTATCATTTGCTCTTGGCTTTGTGTGTTGTCACGAGCCACCCTCCGAGAGATGATCTATACCCGATGCTCAGAACCCCCCCTTTCCTCACACTCTGTTCAGGTCAATTGTTTGTCCATTCGCTTGAAACTTCCCATTGTACCTTTATAATTTGCTCTCGATGTTAATTAAGTTTCAACTTGAGAGATACTTCTGCCTCATTCCCTGAATGGTTCACCAGATAATTAACCCTATAAGGGTCAGTTCTCCCGAAGCTACTCTTTACTTCACCACTTAAATGTCGGGACGAGATTTCTTGTAGTGGAGGAGATTTGTAACACCCCAAGTGTCATGCTACAGTAATCCCCTGTTAATGGTGCCAGGTCACCATGCTTACTGAGCTAGTTATCACTTGATGAAAAATCCAAGTCAAATTCAAATTCAAATTATGAGTGAAATTCAAAATTTCTCAAACATGAAAACTAAAATGTTCTTCATGTGCCAAATAATCCATAACTATTATTGGTAGTGAACCAACATTTTTGCAAATGTCCAAGTGCCCCAAACCACTTTAAAACACTGGCTAAAACTATAGTTTAAATGCCTTTTTAAATTACGAAGGTTGCACACTATTTCAAAAGCCTCACAATTCATTTTGTGGCATTGCACAATAATTCTTTGGAATTGTTTTAGCCAGTGGCATAGTTTTACAAAGTCATTAGTGGCTAAAAGAAAAGGCAAAAGCTACTGGAAAAGAAAAACAAAAAAAGAAAAGGAAGGAAGAAGGGGTGGGAGAGCCCCTGGCCTCCCCTTAGGCTTCGGCCCATCCCCCTGGGCCTCGGCCCACTCCCACCCATCCAGCCCAATCCCCCCCGCACTGGTTACCCCTCTCCCTGCTTCCTGTTCCTCGGTCTCAGACCGCAACAGGTACGTGCTCCCGCCCGACCACCTCGCCGGCCACGCCGACGAGGGGATAAGGACGCCGACGCAGCCCCCCTCGGGTTCCCCTCCCCATCTCATCCACTCCCCCCTTTCCCCTTCTCTCTCTCTCCTTCGTTCTGGAGAGGAGGCCGACGCGGTCGCCGCCATGCCTCGCTTGTCCTCACGGCTACCGACCTCGCCGCGCCTCGCCGACCTGTCCAGTAGCTCCGCCGTTGTCGACTACCTCGTCCCCGTCCACGAGCACAAACCGGGGAGCACCGCAGGCCGCAGATCGAGCCACCCCCTTCCTCGCCGGTCGCCGGTGATCCTCTCCGTCTCCGGGGGCTCTGCTGCTACTAAGCTTACACTGGGCCACCTTGTGCCTCCCCGGTGAGCTCCTCTTCCTTCTCCCTCTCCTTGCCGACTCTGGCGTGCCCCTAGCTGCTTCCCCCATGCGCACCCGAATGTAGCGCCGCGGAGCTCGTTGGCGGCCAGTCTCCGGTGACCAAATGGTCACGGGCCAGGGTCCGTCGCGCTCACCGCACTGCGTAGGCTTCGTCTGGCCACTTGGGTTGCCCGCAAACGCCTCCCAGCCCAAATCCCGACGACGGCCGAAGTCCGGCGTTCGCCTCGCCGCTCGCCGTACACGTTCTCGACCACCTCAACCTCTGCCACCCCCTAGATCGCCTCGTCGTCGTCTTCTCATTCGAACGAGCCCGACCGCGCTGCAAACGGCACCCTGTGCGCGAAACCCGACCACCTCCCGAACGCCACCACCGCCTCCACTCGCCGCCGGTGAAGATTCCGGCCGTTACGGCCCGCGCCACCATCACGGTTGGATGCGGCCCAGCCTCACCATTCGAACGCGCCCGACCACGGCTCAAATGATGCGCCGTAGCGCGATTCCTGCCGTCTCCGGCGTTCGGCCGCCGCGGATGGCCTCGCCGGTGTTGCTCCGGCGCCGACGCTGACCTGGCACCGGCAGGGCCCGCCTCTGGGTCGCTGCCCATGGGCCCCCTGGACTCAGTTGACCACGTTGACCGTGGTCAACTATGCTGACTTGGCACTCAGTGCCACTGACACACGGGCCCCACCACATAGTTAACCTAATTAATGCATAATTGAACTAATTAATGCTTTTTTCTAATTAAAAGTAATTAACTAAATTAGTGAGTCACTGACATGTGGGGCCTAGCTGCTAATGAACCACGTTTAATTAAAATAACCCACTGTTAGTCCACTGTCCATGACAGGTGGGACCCACTGGTCAATTTGACTAGTCAGCGGGTCTGTTGACCTGCTGATGTCATGCTGACACTTTGCTGACGTCATATTTTCCTTTGCTGATAATTTATTTAATTCTAGAATATGTTTTAAACTTGCAAAAATCATAGTAATTAAACCGTAACTCCGATGAATTTTTTTTCTATATGAAAGTTGCTCAGAAAAATCCAACGAATCCGATTACATGGTCCGTTCATCTTTCACATGCCCCTAGCATGCTGAACATGGAACATCCCCCCTCGGGTCATCTGTTTGACACAGGTCCGGAACCGGGAAAACATTCCCGGTTGAATTCCCCCTTCACTTTATCGTGTAGCCATACGTTAGGTCACACCCGGCACAACATATTGCCATGTTATGCCTTCTGATGCATTGTTTGCTCTGTATTTATTGTTTCTTCCCCCTCTTCTCTCCGGTAGACCCCCAGACTGATGCTGCCCCTGTGATCGACTACGTCGACGACGACCCCTCCTTGCCAGAGCAACCAGGCCAGCCCCCCCTTTGATCATCCCGATATTGCCCATTGCATTCTCTCATGCTTGCATTAGATTTTGCTATTGTTATTGATTGCTCCTATTCTGATGCATAGCCTGCTTTTGTATCTGCTGTTGTACCTTACCTGCTTATCCTAAACTGCTTAGTATAGGTTGGTTAGTGATCCATCAGTGACCCCCACCTTGTTCTTGTTGCCCCTGCTTCATCATCGAAGACCTGATCAATGGGATCGAAGACCAAGCCCCGACACCGCACATCACTTTCCCCTTAGTTGCTCGACACTGCTAGGTTACTATCGAGTGCCAAGGGTGAGACCTCTACAGCACTTCTGATGTTAACCCTGTAGTGTAGTTATCCGGTCGTGGTCATCGAGGGTGATTCCGCCTTAACCACTTCCGATACGACTCTGTTGTGTAACCCCTCAAGTGTGAACCTCGGGGGTGATTCCTCTTACGTTCACCTTGATGATTACATCAACTGGAATTCACCGTGAGTGATTCCTCGGGTTTTCCCCTTGATGTTTGGACACACGGTTACTATGCTTACTATGACTTGACACTGAACCATGTTACTAAAGACGGGTCGACCATGAGGGGTACCCGCGCGAGCATAATTGCGAGTGATGTGGAGTCGGGTTGACTTGGAAGGTGCCTGTGAGATAATTACGAGGCGTGGCCAGACATTCTTAGCCCTTGCCGCAAGTCCTCGAGACGGGGCAACGGGGTCACATCTTTCGTGAGTCTCTGTTTGTTACCACGCATTCCTAGTCCACTACGATTTGGATATTTGACCCGAGGGGCCTCTTGCCTGATAGCACTAACCATCACATGGGCATAGTATGGGCGTTCTGCATCGTATGCATCAGCCGAAGCTTATTAGACGTCAGCGACTGAGCGGCGCGCGCCGGGTTGGACTGGTAAGCTCCTACCTTTTTAAGGAGGTAGGTAGGTCTGCTCACCGACCGCGCATGCAACGTGCAGGAGTTCCCGGGGAGATGGCCCATGACCCATGGGGGCATAGGTTTAGTCCGGCGTGCTGACCTCTCTATTAAGCCTAGGTCGGGTTGCGGCGTATTGTTTGGCCGAGGCCGGGACGACCCAGGAAAGTGTGTCCGACCGGAGTTAATCGATTGTGGTGGGTAAGTTGGTGCACCCCTGCAGGGAAGAAAGCATCTATCGATAGCCTGTCCTACGGTAATGGACGCTCGGAGTTATATCCCGATCGATACAACTAGAACTGGATACTTGTGATGAGAATTTGATGGTGATGATAACTGGATAGGATGACTCTGGGATATCTTTCTCGCAGGGAGTCGAGAAAGGATCTCTGGCCGAGGTTGATAACACTACTACTACTTTACTTTATGCTACTCTACTCCCTCCTGTTGCTACAAGATGGTGGTTTCCAAAAGATGCTAGTCTTCGATAGGACTAGGCCTTCTCTCTATTCTGGCATTTCTGCAGCCCAGTCCACATATACAGCCTTCCTTTGATAATGTTGCATATGTAGTGTAGATCCTTGCTTGCGAGTACTTTGGATGAGTACTCACGGTTGCTTTGCTCCCCATTTTCCCCCTTTCTTTTCTTTCCGGTTGATGCAACCAGATGTCGGAGCCCAGGAGCCAGACGACACCACCGACGACTACTACTACCCCAAGGGTGCCTACTACTACACAGAGGCTGCCGACGACCAGGAGTAGTTAGGAGGCTCCCAGGCAGAAGGCCTTGCCTTTTCGATCGTAGAGGCTTTTGTGCTAGCCTTCTTAAGGCAAACTTGTCTAACTTATGTCTGTACTCAGATATTGTTGCTTCCGCTGACTCTTGTGTATTCGAGCTTATGTATTCGAGCCCTCGAGGCCCCTGGCTTGTAATATAAAGCTTGTATTATTTTAATTTGTGTCTAGAGTTGTGTTGTGATATCTTCCTGTGAGTCCTTGATCTTGATCGTACACATTTGCGTGTATGATTAGTGTACGGTTGAATCGAGGGCGTCACAACAGCCCGTTCGACTAGGGATCTTTTAGGACAGTCATCATACAATGCATACCCACAAACAAGTCACATACTTGCTGATACACATCATTGATAATGTCCAAGGACAATCTTTATTCATAAATACATAGGAAATATCATCATACATGATTGACTCTAGGGCATATCTCCAACACTTTGCCGTATAAGTACCCCAGTATTCCAGAAACCCTAGGGGAGTCGACGAAAAACAATTCTAGCCGTCGCAAGTCCCAGAAACCACAACTCGAATCTAGACACCATCATGGAGGGGTTCATCATCCTTATTGGTGCCTCTCCGATGATACGTGAGTAGTTCATTATAGACCTATGGGTCCGTAGTTAGTAGCTAGATGGCTTCCTCTCTCTCTCTCTCTTTTGATTCTCAATACAATGGTCTCTTGGAGATCTATTTGATGTAACTCTTTTTGTGGTGTGTTTGTTGGGATCCGATGAATTTTGAGTTTATTATTAGATCTATGTTTTTATCCATGAAAGTTATTTGAGTCTTCTGATCTCTTATATGCATGATTACTTATAGATTGGAGTTGCTATGTGATGAGTATTTCTTCTTCAAATCTTTGATTTAGTTAGGCCGACTAGATCGATTTTTCTTGCCATGGGAAGAGGTGCTTTGTGATGGGTTCGATCTTATGGTGCTCAATCCCAGTGACAGAAGGGGAAATTACATGTATGTATCGTTGCTATTAAGGATAACAAGATGGGGTCTATTCCTACATGAATAGATCTTGTCTACATCATGTCATCGTTATTATTGCATTACTCTGTTTCTCCATGAACTTAATACGCTAGATGCATGCTGGATAGTGATACGTCTCCAACATATCTATAATTTTTTATTGTTCCATACTATTATATTATCTGTTTTAGATGTTTTATATGCATTAATATGCTATTTTATATTTTTTTGGGACTAACATTAACCTAGAGCCGCAAGTTTCTATTTTTTTCTCTTGTTTTTGAGCTTCGCAGAAAAGGAATACTAAATGGAGTCCAAACGGAATAGAACTTCACGATGATTTTTCTTGGACCAGAAGACACCTAGGAGACTTGGAGTTCAAGTCAGAAGATCCACGAGGTGGCGACAAGGGTGGAGGGCGTGCCTAGGGGGGTAGGGCGCGTCCCCTACCTTGTAGGCCCCTTGTGACCCCCCTGACCTAGTTCTGCCTCCTATATATTCACATATATTCCCAAACCACCACAAGCATCCATGAAAACACTTTTTTCCCACCACCGCCACCTTCTCTTCCCATGAGATCCCATCTTGGGGCCTTTTCTGGCATCCTGCCGGAGGGGGATTCGATCACGGAGGGCATCTACATCAACTCTATTGCCCTTCCGCGATCGCGTGAGTAGTCCACCATAGACCTACGGATCTATAGCTAGTAGCTAGATGGCTTCTTCTCTCTCTTTTATTCTCAATACCATGTTCTCCTTGATGTTCTTGGAGATCTATCCGATGTAATACTTTTTTGCGGTGTGTTTGTCGAGATCCGATGAATTGTGGATTTATGATCAACTTATCTATGAATATTATTTGAATCTTCACTGAATTCTTATATGCATGATTTGAAATCTTTGTATTTCTCTTCGAATTATCGGTTTGGTTTGGCAAACTAGATTGGTTTTTCTTGCAATGGGAGAGGTGCTTAGCTTTGGGTTCAATCTTGCGGTGTCCTCACCTAGTGACAAAGTAGGGGTAGTGAGGCACATATTGTATGTTGTCATCAAGGATAAAAGATGGGGTTTTCATCATATTGCTTGAGTTAATTCCTCTACATCCTGTCATCTTACTTAATGCGTTACCATGTTCTTTATGAACTTAATACTCTAGATGCGGACAGGAGTCGGTCGATGTGTGGAGTAATAGTAGTAGATGCAGGCAGGAGTCGGTCTACTTGATACAGACGTGATGCCTATATTGCATAGTCATTGCCTTGGATATCATCATAATTTTGCTCTTTTCTATCATTTGGTCGACAGTAATTTGTTCACCCACCATATTATTTGTCTTCATGAGAGAAGCCTCTAGTGAAACCTATGGCCCCCATGTCTATTATCCATCATATTAGTTTTCGATCTAGTATTTTCCATCATATTAGTTTCCAATCTACTATTTTGCAATCTTTTATTTTCAGATCTATAAACCAAAAAACCCAAAAATATTTTATCTTTTGTTTATCTATCTCTATCTCACTTTTGCAAGTAACCGTGAAGGGATTGACAACCCCTTTATCGCGTTGGGTGCAAGTTGTTTGTTTGTTTGTGCAGGTATTGGTGATTTGCACGTTCTTCTCCTACTAGATTGATACCTTGGTTCTCAAATTGAGGGAAATATTTATCTCTACTTTGCTGCACCACCCTTTCCTTCTCAAGGGAAAAACCAACACAAGATCAAGAAGTAGCAGGAAGAATTTCTGGCGTTGTTGCCGGGGAGTGATGCGCCTTTGGTGAGTGGAATTTGGTAAGGAAACATTTATATAGTGTGCTGAAATTTACTGTCACTTGTTACTATGGAAAATAATCCTTTGAGGGGCTTGTTCGGGGTATCTTCACCTCGACCAGAAGAGCAAAGAGTTTCCCCTCAACCTACTGAACCTACTAAAAATAGTTATTATGAAATTCCTTCGGGTATGATAGAGAAACTGCTAGCTCATCCTTATGCAGGAGACGAAGCATTACATCCTGATATGCACCTAATCTATGTGGATGAAGTTTGTGGATTTTTTAAGCTTGCAGGTTTGTCCGAGGATGAAGCCAAGAAGAAGGTCTTCCCTTTATCTTTGAAGGGAAAGGCATTGACATGGTATAGGCTATGTGATGATATTAGATCTTGGAACTACAACTGATTGAAATAGGAATTTCATCAAAAGTTTTATCCTATGCATCTAGTTCATCGTGATCGAATTATATATATAATTTTTGGTCTCATGAAGGAGAAAGTATTGCTCAAGCTTGGGGGAGGCTTAAGTCAATGTTATATTCATGCCCCAATCATGAGCTATTAAGAGAAATTATTATTCAGATTTTTTATGCTCGGGTTTCTCATAATGATCAATCCTTGCTCGATACTTCTTGTACTGGTTCCTTTATGAAGAAGACTATTGAATTCAAATGGGATTTATTGGAAAGAATTAAATGGAACTCTGAATATTGGGAACTCGACGAAGGTAATGAGTCGGGTATAAACCTTAAGTTTGATTGTGTTAGATCTTTTATGGATACCGATGTTTTCATGAACTTAGCACTAAATATGGACTTGACTCTGAGATAGTAGCTTCTTTCTGTGAATCTTTTGCTACTCATGTTGATCTCCCTAAAGAGAAGTGGTTTAAATATCATCCTCCCATTGAAGTAAAAGTAGTAGAACCTATTAAAGTTGAAGAAGAAACTATTACTTATAATGTTGATCCTATTGTTCCTAGTGCTTATATTGAGAAACCACCTTTCCCTACTAGAATAAAGGATCATGCTAAAGCTTCAACTGTGGTTCATAAGAGTTATACTAGAACACCTACACCCCCTGAACAAATTAAAGTTGAACCTATTATTGCTATGGTTAAAGATCTCTTGGTTGATAATATTGATGGGCATGTTATTTATTTCTATGATGAAGCTGCTAGAATTGCTAAACCCGATATTAAAGATAAGCATAGACCTGTTGTTGGCATGCCTGTTGTTTCTGTTAAAATAGGTGATCATTGTTATCATGGCTTATGTGATGTGGTGATAACCCACAAGTATAGGGGATTGCAACAGTTTTCGAGGGTAGAGTATTCAACCCAAATTTATTGATTCGACACAAGGGGAGCCAAAGAATATTCTCAAGTATTAGCAGTTGAGTTGTCAATTCAACCACACCTAGATTACTTAGTATCTGCAACAAAGTATTTAGTAGCAAAGTAGTATGGAAGTAACAGTAACAGTGGCAAAAGTAACGGTAGCAGTTTTGTAGTAATTGTAACAGCAGCAACGGTAAAGTAAATAAGCAAAGCACAATATATGAAAAGCTCGTAGGCATTGGATCAGTGATGGATAGTTATGTCGGATGTGATTCCTCATGTAATAGTTATAACATAGGGTGACACAGAACTACCTCCAGTTCATCAATGTAATGTAGGCATGTATTCCGAATATAGTCATACGTGCTTATGGAAAAGAACTGGCATGACATCTTTTGTCCTACTATCCCATGGCAGCAGGGTCCTAGTGGAAACTAAGAGATATTAAGGCCTCCTTTTAATAGAGTACCGGACCAAAGCATTAACACATAGTGAATACATGAACTCCTCAAACTACGGTCATCACCGAGAAGTATCCCGATTATTGTCACTTCGGGGTTGTCGGATCATAACACATAATAGGTGACTATAGACTTGCAAGATAGGATCAAGAAATCATATTCATGGAAACATAATAGGTTTAGATCTGAAATCATGGCACTCGGGCCCTAGTGACAAGCATTAAGCATATCAAAGTCATAGCAACATCAATCTCAGAACATAGTGGATACTAGGGATCAAACCCTATCAAAACTAACTAGATTACATGGTAAATCTCATCCAACCCATCACCGTCCAGCAAGCCTACGATGGAATTACTCACGCACGGTAGTGAGCATCATGAAATTGGTGATGGAGGATGGTTGATGATGACGACGGCGACGAATCCCCCTCTCCGGAGCCCCGAACGGACTCCAGATCAGCCCTCCCGAGAGAGATTAGGGCTTGGCGGCGGCTCCATATCGTAAAACACGATGAAACTTTCTCTCTAATTTTTTTCTGCGGAAAGCAAATGTATGGAGTTGGAGTTGAGGTCAGTGGACGTTAAGGGGGCCCACGAGGCAGGGGGCACTCCCAGGGGAGGGGGGGGGTGCCCCCACCCTCGTGGACAGGGTGTGGGCCCCGTGACACTGATTCTTTCGCCAGTATTTTTTATTAATTCTGAAAAGTTGTCCTGTGGATTTTCAGGTCATTCAGAGAACTTTTATTTCTGCACAAAAACAACACCATGGCAGTTCTGCTGAAAACAGCGTCAGTCCGGGTTAGTTCCATTCAAATCATGCAAGTTAGAGTCCAAAACAAGGGCAAAAGTGTTTGGAAAAGTAGATACGACGGAGACATATCATGTGGGTGCTAGTGTGGGTGAAATTCCTTTTACCTTATATCAAGAAATTATGAATGATATTGCACCTGCCGCGATAGAAGATATTGATATTACTATTAAGCTTGCCAATAGAGATACTATATTACCAATTGTGATTGTTAGAGATGTTGAAGTCTTGTGTGGGAAAATTAAATACCCTACTAATTTTCTTGTTCTTGGTTCCCCACAAGATGATTTTTGTCCCATTATATTTGGTAGACCTTTCTTGAATATTGTTAATGCTAAGATAGAATGTGAGAAAGAAATAGTTACTGTAAGTTTTGGGGATATGTCTCATGATTTTAATTTCTATAAATTTCATAGACAACCCCATGATAAAGAATTGCCTAGTAAGGATGAAATTATTGGTCTTGCTTCTATTGCCGTGCCTCCTACTGATCCTTTAGAACAATATTTGCTAGACCATGAAAATGACATGTTTATGAATGAAAGAAAAATTAGATGAAATATTATTTAATCAAGGGCCTATTTTGAAACACAATTTGCCTATTGAAATCCTTAGGGATCCTCCTCCGCCCAAGGGTGATCCTGTGTTTGAGCTTAAACAATTACCGGATACTTTGAAATATGCTTATCTTGATGAAAATAAGATATATCTTGTTATTATTAGTGCTAACCTTTCAGAGCATGAAGAATATAGATTATTGAAAACTCTGAGAAAGCATCATGCCGCTATTGCATATACTCTTGATGATCTTAAGGGCATTAGTCCCACTCTATGTCAGCACAAAATTAATATGGAGCCTGACGCTAAACCAGTTGTTGATCATTGATAATCCCCAAGTGGACGGAATCATCGTAGCAATTTACAAAGGTGGAAGTGATAAGCATGGAGTGTCGAACCCACAAGGAGCTAAAGGCAAGATCAATATTCTCTCAGGTCCTATCTGCCACTGATACGACTCTACGTACACTGAACATTTGCTTCCAACTAGAAACGAGAAATAAAACTACGTTGTGGGTATGAAGAGGATAACTTTGTATGATATCGAAGAGCTAAAATATAAAAATAGGTGATGTTATCAAAAATTTAGACTATATTACTAAATATTATAAATAGCGAGTGTGGAATAATGATGGGTCGGTGTGCGGAATTGTCCTAGGCAATTGTTAACAAGACCGGTGGTCGTCATTGCAATTTCATATGAGGGAGAGGCATAAGCTAACATACTTCCTCTTCTTGGATCATATGCACTTATGATTGGAACTCTAGCAAGCATCCACAACTACTAAAGATCATTAAGGTAAAACCCAACCATGGCATTAACATATCAAGTCCCCTTTATTCCCATACGCCGTGACCCACTTATCCATGTGTACGCTTCTATCACTCAAGCAACGCAGACAATAAGTAAACCATGGACATATTGCAACACCCTATAGTGGGAATCCCTCATGCTTGCGCGACATAGAGGGCACAATAGGACAGCACCAAAATAAATCATACAACTCATACCAATCTAGATCATCAATCAACCCAAAGACAAAGGATATCTACTCAAAACATCATAAGATGGCAACACATCATTAGATCATAATATGTGGCATAAAGCACCATGTTCAAGTAGGGATTACAGTGGGGTGCAGGAGAGTGGACCGCGTAAAAGAGATGAGGATGGTGATGTTGATGAAGACGATCACCGCGGCGATGATTCCCCTCCCGATGGCACTCCGACGCCACTGAGAGAGAGGAGGAGAAGTTACCCCCCTTGTGCTTCCTCCTCCATGGCCTCCCCCTGGATGGGGAGAGGTTCCCCCTCTGGTCCTTGGCCTTCATGGCGATGATGGCCCCTCTGAGATCCTTCCCCATGGCCTCCGGTGATGATGGCCCCCTCCGGCAGGGCGCCAGGGAGGGCCTAGATTGATTTCTCGTGGCTACAGAGGCTTGCGGCGGTGGAACTTCCGATCTAGGTTTCTTTCTGGGGGGTTCTGTATTTATAGGAATTTTTGGCGTCGGTTTCACGTCAGGGGGGGGGTCTCCGAGTCGTCCACGAGATAGGGGGCGTGCCCTCCACCCTCGTGGACGGCTCGGGACTCTTCTGGTCCATCTCCGATGCTCCATGGGCTTCTTCTGGTCCATAAAAAATTATCAAAAATTGGCATGTCAATTGGACTCCGTTTGGTATTCCTTTTTTTAAAACTCAAAAACAAGGAAAAAACAGAAACTGGCACGGGGCTCTAGGTTAATAGGTCAGTCCCAAAAATCATATAAAATAGCTTATAAAACATCTAAGATGGATAATATAATAGCATGTAAACTTCATAAATTATAGATATGTTGGAGACGTATCAAACATCCCCAAGCTTAATTCCTGCTCGTCCTCGAGTAGGTAAATGATAAAAGAAATAATTTATGAAGTGTGAATGCTAGAAGGTGCACAAGTTTGATCAATGATAATTTCAATCACCTTTTCTAGCATCATTATATATCATAACAGTAGCTCAACTCATAAAACTTCTCATGATCAAGCTATTCACATGTTAAAGTATAGATCATAAACTTTCTTGAAAACTAACAAACCATGCTCTTAGTCATCAAACAATTGCAATTCATCTTATTTTCGTGAAGGGTCTATGTAAGAGATTTGGTTCAGCAAACTCCACATACTCAACTATCATTTAATCTTTCACAATTGCTAACACTCACGTGATATTTATGGGTTCAAAGTTTTAATCGGACACAAAGAAAGATAGGGGCTTATAGTTTCGCCTCCCAACCTTTTTACCTCAAGGGTAATGTCAACAATAATACTTTATGAAAACCTACATCCAAGTGGATATATATATATATCCAGATCGCTCCAACACAAAGTGCTTGCCAAAGGAAAAAAAGTGTAAAAAGGAAAGGTGATGATCACCATGACTCTTGTATAAGGGTAGAAGATAAAAGTAAAAGATAGGCCCTTCGCAGAGGGAAGCATAGATTATCATGCGATTTTATGGTTGGATGCACAAAACCTTAATGCAAAAGAACATCACTTTATATTGCCGCTTGTGATAAAGACCTTTATTATGCAGTCCGTCGCTTTTATTTCTTCCCTATCACAAGTTCGTATAAAGCTTATTTTCTTCGCACTAATAGATCATACATATTTAGAGAGCAATTTTTATTGCCTGCATCGACGACAACTTACTTGAAGGATCTTACTCAATCCATAGGTAGGTATGGTGGACTCTCATGGCAAAACTGGTTTAAGGGATGTTGGAAGCACAAGTAGTATTTCTACTTGGTGCAAAGAATTTGACTAGCATGAGAGGGAAAGGCAAGCTCATCATGTTGGATGATCCAAGACAATATAACTTTTCGGATATAGGAAAACATAACCCATTAAGTTGTCTTCCTTGTCCAACATCAACTTTTTAGCATGTCATATTTTAATGAGTGCTAACAATTACAAAAGATGTCCAAGATAGTATATTTATATGTGAAATCTCTCTTCCTTCAATATTCTTTCATGAATTGTTCAAGTGACCAATGCTGCATTTACTGACTTTCAATAAGTTTACTACCTATACTTATTATGTGTGAAGTCATTACTCCTCATGTTATAAGCATATGAAACATATATAAATTTAGATTTATGATATTCAATTCATTCAACCATTTACTCATAGGATATACGTGAAGCACGTGAGTAAATGGCAAACTACTCCAAAAAGGTATAGGTGAAGCACACCGAGTAGTCAAATAATTAACTAGCCATGGGAGGATTATTTTTCATTCAAGATTTCAGATCCAATGATTTTATTCAAACAGCAAGTAAAATTAAAATACGCTCCAAGCAAAACACATATCATGTGACGAATAAAAATATAGCTCTGGGTAAGGTATACCGATGGTTTTGAAGACGAAAGAGGGGATGCCTTCTGGGCATCCCCAAGCTTAGGCGCTTGAGTCTTCCTTGAATATTACCTTGGGGTGCCTTGGACACCCCAATCTTAGAGTCTTTCCACTCCTTATTCTCCTCATATCGATATCTCACTCAAAACTTGAAAACTTCAGTCACACAAAACTTAACGGAACTTCGTGAGATGGGTTAGTATGATAAAGAGTAAATCATTCACTTTGGTACTGTCAAAGACAAGATTCATAATTGTTCTCACACAATGCCTACTGTACCATATCATTTCTACAATTTGTATTGAGCAATATAAGCCATAGAAACTACAAAACAAGCAAACTATGCATTAAAAACAGAATCTGCCAGAAACAGAACAGTCTGTAATGATCTGAACAACAAACATACTTCTGCTACTCCAAAAATTCTGAAATAAATTTGTGGACGTGAGGAATTTGTCTATTAATCTTCTTCAAAAAGAATCAACTCAAAATCACTCTTCTGTAAAATATGACAGCTAATCTTGTGAGCACAAAGTTTCTGTTTTTACAGCAAGATCACATTAACTTTCACCCAAGTCTTCCCAAAGGTATTACTTGGCACTTCATTGAAACAAAAGCTATAAAAAATGATTACTACATTAGCTTAATCATGTGGACACACAAAAACAGTGAAGGTAAATATTGGATTGTCTCCCAACAAGCGCTTTTCTTTAATGCCTTTTAGCTAGGCATGATGATTTCAATGATGCTCACATAAAAGATAAGAATTGAAACATAAAGAGAGCATCATGAAGAATATGACTAGCAAATTTAAACCTAACCCACTTACTATGCCTAGGGATTTTGTGAGCACACAATTTGAGGGAACAAGAATCAACTAGCATAGGAAGGCAAAACAAGTATAACTTCAAAACTTTAAGCACATGGAGAGGAAACTTGATATTATTGCAACTCCTACAAGCATATATTCCTCCCTCATAATAATTTTCAGTAGCATCATGAATGATTTTAACAATACAACCATCACATAAAGCATTATTTTCATGATCTACAAGCATTGAAATTTTACTACTCTCCACATAAGCAAAAATTCTTCTCATTCGGAATAGTGGGAGCAAACTCAACAAAATAACCGTCATGTGAGGCATAATCCAATTGAAAATTAAAATCATGATGACAAGTTTCATGGTTAACATTATTCTTTATATCATACATGTCATCACATTAATTCATAGATAGCAACTTTGTTCTCATAATCAATTGGAACCTCTTCCAAAATAGTGGAATCATTACTAGCTAAAGTTGACACTCTTCCAAATCCACTTTCATAAATATCACACTAAGATTCAACACCCTCCAAAATAGTGGGATCACTAATTCCCAAAGTTGACACTCTTTAGAACCCACTTTAGATGATAGTATTATTCATACTCCAAAATATATAAATGAAGATCATGGAGCATTCTACAATTAATATAGACTAACCAATATCCAAGTTCAAAATATATAAGTGAAGCACACGAAGCATTCTATAAAACCATACTCAAAAGATATAAGTGAATCACATGAAGCATTCTATAAATCAATGAAGGGCTATCTCATACTAGCATGTTTACTAAAGAAA
Organism: Triticum aestivum; assembly: GCF_018294505.1. Lineage (NCBI taxonomy): Eukaryota > Viridiplantae > Streptophyta > Magnoliopsida > Poales > Poaceae > Triticum > Triticum aestivum. The sequence goes on from NC_057804.1 coordinate 145,229,534, forward strand.
AAGAAAAACACAAGGGACACAAATCATGTGAACAAAACAAAAACCGAGGTATACCGATAATTGTTGAAGAAGAAAGATGGGATGCCAACCGGGGCATCCCCAAGCTTAGATGCTTGAGTATCCTTGAAGTATTTACTTGGGGTGCCTTGGGCATCCCCAAGCTTGAACTCTTACCTCTCTTTATTCTTCTCACGTCGGTAACTCCTCGTTCTTCGAACACTTCATCCACACAAAACTTAACAAAAACTTTGTGAGGTCCGTTAGTATAATAAAGCAAATCACTACCTTTAGGTACTGTTGCAAACTCATTTCAATTTAACATTAGCACTTTATCTACTGTATTCCAACTTACACCATGGTTCATACCCCCCAATACTACCCATGGATTCATCAAAATAAGCGAACAACACATTGAAAACAGAATCTGTCAAAAACAGGACAGTCTTTAGTAACCTTGAAATTTAGTAAACTTCTGTAAGTCCAAAAATTATAAATAAAATATGAAAATTTAAAAAATTTGTACAGAAGTAATGTGCAAAAACTTTCAAACCCATTTGACTTTCAAGTAAAAAAATGTAAATTCACACGCTACAACCAAAGTTTCTATTTTTGTACTGCACATAGTAAACAAGCAATCTAATCATCCTAAAACCAAAGCTTGGCACATTATTTTTATAATAGAAAGGATATATACAAGGGGATAATTATTTACGGAAAAACTTGCATGAAAAATTCTACATTGTTTCCATGAGCATGAACACAAGTGCTCAAGGTCGACCCTCACTTCTCCAATGCATAACTTTCCAATCACTTCTCTTCTTGAAAAACTTTTCAGGCATATGAGGCAAGTGCATCTTTTTGTATTTTCATTTTTTTGATTTTTTTGTATGTTTCACCCATAACTAAGCAAATCAAAAAGGGAAAACAAAACTACTTAGTGAAGAAAGCAAACAAGCACACACGAGAATATCAACCCCATGCTATTGCTCCCCGACAACGGCGCCAGAAAAGAGCTTGATAATCCCCAAGTGCAGGGAATCATCGTAGCAATTTCCAAAGGTGGAAGTGATAAGCATGGAGTGTAGAACCCACAAGGAGATAAATGCAAGATCAATATTCTCTCAAGTCCTATCTGCCACTGATACGACTCTACGTACACCGAACATTTGCTTCCAACTAGAAACGAGAAATAAAACTACGTTGTGGGTATGAAGAGGATAACTTTGTATGATATCGAAGAGCTAAAATATAAAAATAGGTGCTGTTATCATAAATTTAGAATATATTACTAAATATTATAAATAGCGAGTGTGGTTTAATGATGGTTCAGTGTGCGGAATTGTCCTAGGCAATTGTTAACAAGACTGGTGGTCGTCATTGCAATTTCATATGAGGGAGATGCATAAGCTAGCATACTTTCTCTTCTTGGATCATATGCACTTATGATTGGAACTCTAGCAAGCATCCGTAACTACTAAAGATCATTAAGGTCAAACCCAACCATAGCATTAACATATCAAGTCCCCTTTATTCCCATACGCCGTGACCCACTTATCCGTGTTTATGCTTCTGTCACTCAAGCAACGCAGACAATAAGTAAACCATGGACATATTGCAACACCCTACAGCAGGAATCCCTCACGCTTGCGTGACACGGAGGGCACAATAGGACAACACCAAAATAAATCATACAACTCATACCAATCTAGATCATCAATCAACCCAAAGACAAAGGATATCTACTCAAAACATCATAAGATGGCAACACATCATTGGATCATAATATGTGGCATAAAGCACCATGTTCAAGTAGGGATTACAGCAGGGTGCGGGAGAGTGGACCGCGTAAAAGAGATGAGGATGGTGATGTTGAGGAAGACGATCACCACGGCGATGATTCCCCTCCCGATGGCACACCGGCGCCACCAAGAGAGAGGAGGAGAAGTTCTCCCCCTTGTGCTTCCTCATCCATGGCCTCCTCCCTGGATGGGGAGAGGTTCCCCCCTCTGGTCCTTGGCCTTCATGGTGATGATGGCCCCTCCGAGATCCTTCCCCATGGCCTCCGGTGATGATGGCCCCCTCCGGCAGGGTGTCAGAGACGGCCTAGATTGATTTCTCGTGGCTACAGAGGCTTGCGGTGGCGGAACTTCCGATCTAGGTTTCTTTCTGGGGGTTTCTATACTTATAGGAATTTTTGGCGTCGGTTTCACGTCAGAGGGGTCTCCGAGTCGTCCACGAGATAGGGGGGCACGCCCAGGGGGGTAGGGCGTGCCCTCCACCCTCGTGGACGGATTGGGACTCTTCTGGTCCATCTCCGATGCTCCCTGGGCTTCTTCTGGTCCATAAAAATCATCAAAAATTGGCACGTCAATTGGACTTCGTTTGGCATTCCTTTTCTGTAGAACTCAAAAACAAGGAAAAAACAGAAACTGGCACTGGGCTCTAGGTTAATAGGTTAGTCCCAAAAATCATATAAAATAGCATATAAATGCATATAAAACATCTAAGATGGATAATATAATAGCATGAATACTTCATAAATTATAGATACGTTGGAGACGTATCAATAATCAACGACGGTTAAATCCTAAGATGAAAAAAGTGGTAAGAAATGAAACACTAAAGCTTCTGGAGGCAGGTATAATTTATCCTATTGATGATAGTAGATGGGTAAGTCCAGTTCATCGTGTCCCTAAGAAGGGAGGTATTATTGTTGTTCCTGATGATAAGAATGAATTGATTCCACAAAGAATTGTTACAGATTATAGAATGGTAATTGATTTTAGCAAATTAAACAAAGCTACTAGAAAAGATCATTACCCTCTACCTTTTATTGATCAAATGCTAGAAAGACTATCCAAACATGCACGTTTCTGCTTTCTAGATGGTTATTCTGGTTTCTCTCAAATACCTGTGTCAAAAGAGGACCAAGAAAACACCACTTTTACTTGCCCTTTCGGTACTTTTTCTTATAGAAGTATACATTTTGGTTTATGCAATGCACCTACTACCTTTCAAATATGTATGACTTCTATATTCTCTGACTTATGTGAAAAGATTGTTGAGGTTTTCATGGATGATTTCTCCGTTTACAGAACTTCTTTTGATGATTGCTTAAGCAACCTTGATCGAGTTTTGCAGAGATGTGAAGGAACTAATCTTGTTTTGAATTGGGAGAAGTGACACTTTATGGTTAATGAAGGTATTGTAATGGGGCATAAAATTTCTGGAAGAGGTATTGAAGTTGATAAAGCTAAAGTAGATGCTATTGAAAGGATGTTCTGTCCTAAAGATATCAAAGGTATAAGAAGTTTCCTTGGTCATGCTGGTTTCTATAGAAGGTTTATCAAATTCTTCTCTAAAATTTCTAGGCCTCTCACTAATATCTTGCAAAAATATATTCCTTTTGTTTTTGATGATGATTGTGTAGAAGCATTTGAAATACTTAAGAAAGCCTTGATTTCTGCTCCTATTGTTCAACTACCTGATTGGAAATTACCCTTTGAAATTATGTGTGATGTTAGTGATTATGCTGTTGGTGCTTTTCTAGGACAAAGAGTTGATAAGAAATTAAATGTTATCCATTATGCTAGTAAAGCTCTAGATAGTGCCCACAGAAATTATGCTACTACTTGGAAGGAATTTTTAGCAGTTGTATTTGCTTGTGATAAGTTCAGATCTTATATTGTTGACTCCAAAGTAACTGTTCACACTGATCATGCAGCTATTAAATATCTTATGGAAAAGAAAGATGCTAAACCTAGGCTTATTAGATGGGTTCTCTTGCTGCAAGAATTTGATTTGCATATTATTGATAGAAAGGGAGCTGAGAACCCCGTTGCAGACAACTTGTCTAGGTTAGAAAAAGTTCTTGATGACCCACTCCCTATTGATGATAGTTTTCCTGATGAGCAATTAGCTTTCATAAATGCTTCACGTAGCACTCCATGGTATGCTGATTATGCTAATTACATTGTTGCTAAATTTATACCACCTAGTTTCACATACCAGCAAAAGAAAAAGTTTTTCTATGATTTAAGACATTACTTTTGGGATGACCCACACCTTTATAAAGAAGGAGTAGATGGTGTTATTAGACGTTGTGTACCTGAGCATGAACAGGAACATATCCTACGCAAGTGCCACTCCGAGGCTTACGGAGGACACCATGCTGGAGATAGAACTGCACACAAGGTATTAAAATCTATGTTTTATTGGCCTACTCTCTTCAAGGATGCTTACAACTTTGTCTTGTCTTGTGATGAATACCGGAGGATTGACAATATTAGTAGATGTCAGGAAATGCCTATGAATTATCCAATTGTTATTGAACCATTTGATGTTTGGGGCTTTGATTATATGGGACTTTTTCCTTCCTCTAATGGGTATACACATATTTTAGTTGTTGTTGATTACGTTACTAAGTGGGTAGTCGCTATTCCGACTAGTAGTGTTGATCATAACACTTCTATTAAGATGCTTTAAGAAGTTATTTTTCTGAGGTTTGGAGTCCCTAGATATTTAATGACTGACGGTCGTTCACATTTTATTCATGGTGCTTTCCGTAAAATGCTTGCTAAATTTGATGTCAACCAATATAATTGCATCTCCATATCATCCTAAGTCTAGTGGTCAAGTAGAATTGAGCAATAGAGAAATTAAATTGTTCTTGCAAAAGACTGTTAATAGATCTAGAAAGAATTGGTCTAAGAAACTTGATGATGCATTATGGGCTTATAGAACTGCTTATAAAAAACCCTATGGGTATGTCTCCATATAAAATGGTTTATGGAAAGGCTTGTCACTTATCTCTTGAACTAGAACATAAAGCTTATTGGGCAATCAAAGATCTCAACTATGATTTCAAACTTGCCGGTGAGAAGAGGTTATTTGACATTAGCTCGCTTGATGAATGGAGAACCCAAGCCTATGAGAATGCCAAGTTGTTTAAAGAAAAAGGTAAAAGATGGCATGACAAAAGGATACAAAAGTGTGAGTTTAATGTAGGTGATCATATTTTGCTATACAACTCTTATTTAAGATTTTTTGCAGGAAAGCTTCTCTCTAAATGGGAAGTCCCTTACATTATCGAGGAGGTTTATCGTTCCGGTGCCATCAAAATCAACAACGTCGAAGGCACAAATCCGAAGGTGGTAAATGGTTAAAGAATCAAAAGTTATATTCCAGGTACCCCCATTAATGTATTAATATCATAACACCGGAGGAGTACATAAGGGATACTTTCCAGAACATTCCAGACTTCGAAAAGGAATAGGCATGTGGTACGGTAAGTAAACCGACTCCAAAACTGTTCTAACAAAAATTTTTACCCGTTTTAGAATATTTAAAAATTTAGGAAAATTAAAAGTAGTCTGAAAGATGCACGAGGAGTCCACAAGGGTGGAGGGCACGCCTACCCCCTGGGTGCGCCCCCTGCCTTGTGGCCACCTCGTGTGCACTTCAGACTCTGTTTTCTTGTATAATACTTCTTTTGATTAGTAAAAATTCATTATATAATATAATTCCCAAAGGTTTTGACCACCGTACCACGGCAAAATCCCTTGTTTTTTTTGAGTTGTTTTTGTAGTAGATTTAGAGCAATATGTCATCCCAAGATTCGGAGGGAGAGAGCATTATGATTGGACCACAGAGGAAGAAGAGGATTATTACCCAAAAGGAAAGGAAGAGACAAGCTCCGATGAAGAGGACGTCCCACTACCCCAACCTAGGGACATGCACGTGGAGTTCAAAAAGTCAAGCCTTCCTAATAATGCAAAGATACCTAAGATCGAGTTTATCCCTTTTCCTCTCTTGCAAGAAAACAAACATGAACTATGTAAAAAGATATTAAGGCTTGAGCAGGAGATTGATGACTTAAGGGAGTAAAATTCTATCCTCAAGCGCAAGCTGAGGAAGAAGCCTACTTCATCAACAACTCCATCATCACCATCTCCGAAGAACGAGACATAAATACATGGGCATGGGCACTCCCCTTGGCAACTGCCAAGCTTGGGGGAGGTGCCCCGGTATCGTATCACCATCACGCCTTTACTTTTATCGTTTTTCTTAGTTCGACCCGTTTGGTTATATATTGATCTAGTAGAATAAATTTTTTAGTATGATCTATCTTTGAGTTTTGTTTCGAGATCTATCTATGTAATCAAACCCGTGAGCTATATATAATAAAGAGTAGTTTTGAGTTGAGGGCTTTGCTTTCTTGCTATGATCTTGAGGGAATAAAATAAGAGAAAGGAATAAAAAGAAAAAAAGATCATATAATGATCTTATGGAGAGTAATGACTTCACATATAATGATCATATAACGATGGGCTCAAGGGTAGCTCCTTGGCAGCTTGGGATATGGTATGCAAACCAAAGAGCAAAGGTGGTCTGGGGATCATTGACCTCAAAACCCAAAACCAGGGACTCCTGTTGAAGCAACTTCACAAGTTTTACAATAAACATGATGTCCCTTGGGTCAAACTGATTTGGGACTCGTACTATGTGGACAAAATACCTCATGCCTCTGACCCGTGCGACTCCTTCTGGTGGAGAGAACTTATGTCGATGTCTGATATATACAGAGGAATCACTAAAGCTGAAGTGTTTGCCGGTGATACGATCTTATTCTGGAAGGACAATTGGAACACGGATACTCTTCAAGACAGGTACACGAGAGCATTTTCGTTTGCTTGAAATCCAGATGTGTCTGTTAGACATCTCCTATCGTCAGAAATATTGGGGGAGGTGTTCCACCTGCCGTTGTCAGTGGAAGCTAAGAATGAGGTTATTCAGATACAGTCGGAAACCCTTGAAATGGCTTTGAATGAAGACAGGGACGTATGGTCATGTGTTTGGGGGGGGGGGCAAACTTTCGATCTTCCAAATATTATGAGCACTGCTTTAGTCGGGTTCAGGCAGATCAGATCTTTGGGTTGATTTGGAAAACCAAGTGCACGATGCAATGGAAGGTGTTTCTGTGGCTGTTGCTGGCTGACAGGCTGAATACGAGGAATATGCTTCGACGCAGACACTTCAGAATACAGAATGATAACTACGCCTGTATCCTCTGTAACCAGCCGCCCGAGGAAGACATTGCTCATCTCTTCTTCGCCTGTCCTTTCAGTCAAAGGTGCTGGGCTGCGCTGGGAATACATTGGCCAAATGACCCTGACTGGATTAAAATGGTTCATGAAGGCAAGAGCAGGTGGACAAGGCCGATGTTTTTAGAAGTCTTCACGGTTGCTGCTTGGGGGATCTGGAAGGAGAGGAATGACAAACACTTCAGGGGGATTCAACCTTCCTTTGATTCTTGGAGGGGCAGGTTTAGGAAGGATTTTGCTATGCTGGCTCATAGAGCTAGGCGGGAGCTGGCTCCTTGCATCACTTCCATTGTTAACTTGCTTTGATTTTCTGTTCGGTTGTGTTGTATAGCTAACAACCCCCCACCCCCCTCTCACAACATGTAATTTTGTACAGTCTGAACTCTCTAACCCCCCTAACCTTATTATTTTAATACAAAGGCAGTGAGAGTTTCTCACTGTCATCAGTTCTCAAAAAATGACTTCACATATAAAGAGTATGATGAATAAAAGTAGTTGAGAGTTGACAAATGTAGCTTCAATAATTGTTGCAATTAATAGGAAGTAATAAAGAAAGAGATGCTTCACATATAAATATACTATCTTGGACATCTTTTGTAATTGTGAGCACTCATTAAAATATGACATGCAAAAAGGTTGATGTTGGGAAAGGAAGACAACATAATGGGTTATGTTTTCTTATATCCGAATAGAAGTTATATTGTCATGGATCCTCCAACATGTTGAGCTTGCTTTTCCATCTTATGCTAGCCAAATCCTTTGCACCAAGTAGAGATACTACTTGTGCTTCCAAATATCCCTTAAACCCAGTTTTTGCCATGAGAGTCCACCATACCTACCTATGGATTGAGTAAGATCCTTCAAGTAAGTTGTCATCGGTGCAAGCAATAAAAATTGCTCTCTAAATATGTATGATCTATTAGTGTGAAGAAAATAAGCTTTATACGAACTTGTGATATGGAAGAAATAAAAGCGACATACTGCATAATAAAGTTCTTTATCACAAGCGGCAATAGAAAGTGACGTTCTTTTGCATTAAGATTTTGTGCATCCAACCATAAAAGCACATGACAACCTCTGCTTCCCTCTGCGAAGGGCCTATCTTTTAATTTTATCTTCTATCCTTATACAAGAGATATGGTGATCTTCACCTTTCCCTTTTACACTTTTCTATTTTTGGCAAGCACTATGTGTTGGAGAAAGATATAGATATATATATATATCCACTCGGATGTAGGTTATCATAAAGTATTATTGTTGACATTACCCTTGAGGTAAAAGGTTGGAAGGCGAAACTATAAGCCCCTATCTTTCTCTGTGTCCGACTGAGACTTTGAACCCATAAGTATCGTGTGAGTGTTAGCAATTGTGAAAGACTAAATGATAGTTGAGTATGTGGACTTGCTGAAAAGCTCTTATATTGACTCTTTCCGATGTTATGATAAATTGCAATTTCTTCAATGACTGAGATCATAGTTTGTTAGTTTTCAATGAAGTTTACGATTCATACTTTACCTTGTGAACGAATTCTTACTTTAGCATAAGAAAGTATATGACATTATATGTTGTTGTTTTAAAGATGATCATGATGCCCTTATGTCCGTATTTTATTTTATCGACACCTCTATCTCTAAACATGTGGACATATTTTTCAATTTCAACTTTCGCTTGAGGACAAGCGAGGTCTAAGCTTGGGGGAGTTGATACGTCCATTTTGCATCATGCTTTTATATCAATATTTATTACATTATGGGCTATTGTTACACATTATAGTACAATACTTATGCCTTTTCTCTCTTATTTGACAAGGTTTACATGAAGAGGGAGAATGCTGACAGCTGGAATTCTGGGCTGGAAAAAGACCATATATTAGAGACCTATTCTGCACAACTCCAAAAGTTTTGAAAATTTATGGAGAGTCATTTTGGAATTAATAAAAAATATTGGGCCAAGAAAGCACCAAAGAGGGGCCACCAGCCATCCACAAGGGGGGGGGGCGCCCTACCCCCCTGGGCGCGCCCCCTGCCTTGTGGGCCCCCTAGTAGGCCTTCGGTGCCCATCTTCTGCTATATGGTGTGTTTTGACCTGAAAAAAAAATCAGAAGGAATTTTCTCAGGACGAAACGCCACCATCTCGAGGCGGAACCTGGGCAGAACCAATCTAGGGCTCCGGCGGAGCTGTTCTGCCAGGGAAACTTCCCTCCGGGAGGGGGAAATCGAAGCCATCGTCATCACCAATGATCCTCTCATTGAGAGGGGGTCAATATCCATCAACTTCTTCACTAGCACCATGTCCTCTCAAACCCTAGTTCATCTCTTGTATCCGATCATTGTCTCAAAGCCTCAGATTGGTACCTGTGGGTTGCTAGTAGTGTTGATTACTCCTTGTAGTTGATGCTAGTTGGTTTAGTCGGTGGAAGATCATATGTTCAGATCCTTAATGATAATTAATAATCCCCTAATTATGAATATGAATATGCTTTGTGAGTAGTTAGGTTTGTTCCTGAGGACATGGGAGAAGTCTTGTTATAAGTAATAATGTGAATTTGATATTCGTTTGATATTTTGATGAGATGTATGTTGTCTTTCCTCTAGTGGTGTTATGTGAATGTCGACTACATGACACTTCACCATGATTTGGGCCTAGGGGAAGGCATTTGGAAGTAATAAGTAGATGATGGGTTGCTAGAGCGACAGAAGCTTAAACCCTAGTTTATGCGTTGCTTCGTAAGGGGCAGATTTGGATCCATATGTTTCATGCTATGGTTAGATTTATCTTAATTCTTCTTTTGTAGTTGTGTATGCTTGCGAGAGGGGTTAATAATAAGTGGAGACTGGTCCAAGGAAGGACAGCACCCAAGCACCGGTCCACCAACATATCAAATTATCAAAGTAACGAACGCGGATCATATGAGCATGATGAAAACTAGCTTGACAGTAATTCCCATGTGTCCTCAGGAGCGCCTTGCTTTATATAAGAGTTCGTCCAGGCTTGTGCTTTGCTACAAAAATGATTGGGCCACCTTGCTGCACCTTAGTTACTTTTGTTACTTCTTACCTGTTACGAATTATCTTATCACACAACTATCTGTTACTGATAATTTCAGTGCTTGCAGAGAATACCTTGCTGAAAACCGCTTGTCATTTCCTTTTGCTCCTCGTTGGGTTTGGCACTCTTATTATCAAAAGGACTATGATAGATCCCTTATACTTGTGGGTCATCAAGACTCTTTTTTGGCACCATTGCTGGGGAGATCTACGTCAAGCCGACCAAGTACCCATCATAAACTCTCATCTCTTGCATTACATTATTCGCCATTCGCCTCTCGTCCCCCCCACTTCTAAAATGATTTTCAAAAAGATTTTCCTTTTTATTCGCCCTTCTTCTGTTCGTATTTTCGTTTGCCCTCATGTCTTACTTGGTTTGTTTGATTTGTATAATTGTGTGTTTATTGAAAATCAGAAGCAAAGAGTTTATGGATCCTCATCCACTTGCTAATATTTTTAAAAGATCCAACTATGATGAACCAATTGCTACTGAGTTGAGTGCACTAGATTATCTTTACGATGTTTTTCTTGAAATCTGTGAATCTAAAAACTATGATGAAGTGCTTTATGAAGTGATTCATGATAGATCTTTGAATGAAAAGCATGATTGCAATGATGTTATTATAAATTCTATTAATGTCAATTATGTTAATGATGTGCAAAACCCTAAGCTTGGGGATGCTAATTTTTCTATACTTGTTGCAATGATCATGATTGGGGTGATTCTTCTTATGATCTTGAAAATTTATTTGAGCCCCATGATGAATATGAGATTGATAATGATGTCTGCAATAATATTCAAAGTGGGTTTGGAAGAGTGTCAACTTTAGATCATACATATTTGGAGAATGTTCAATCTTATGAAATTTTTGATAAAAGTGGGTTTGGAGAGGTCATGACTTTAGTTAATGTTAATCCCACTATTTTGGAAGAGTGTCAACTTCGGATGCATGTGGATCGTGTTGAGAATATGTTATGTGATAGCTATTTTGTTGAATTTGCTTATGACCCTACATGTAATTATTATGAGAGAGAAAAATATGGTTGTATAAATTTTCATGTTACTAAATTACCTCTCTTCATGTTGAGATTGCTATTGTTTCTTTCTTCTTCCTTGCATATGGTGGTTTTTGCTTGTCTTGATAATTTGTTTTCTTATAAAATCCCTATGTATAGGAAGCATGTTAGACTTAAACTTGTTTGTCACATGTTTTATGATGCTCTCTTTGTGTTTCAATTGTTATCTTTCATGTGAGCATCATTAAAATTATCAATGCCTAGCTAAAAGGCTTTAAAGAGAAGCGCTTGTTGGGAGACAACCCAATATTTTTCCTTTCTGTTTTCAATAAATAATTCATCTAGCCCATGGTTAGATGTGTTTTTGTGTTTTAATTAGTGTTTGTGCCAAGTAAGACCTTTGGGATGGCTTACGGTGATAGTTGATTTGATCTTGGTGAAAAATAGAAACTTTTGCGCCCAGAAAAATAATTTTCATAATTCACAGAAGCATGATTTTGATCTAAATTATTTACTCAATATTGACATACTAATTGCCCGTGTTGTCCTAATTTTTCAGAATTTTTGGAGTTACAGAAGTATTCTAAGTTCTCTGATTGCTACAGATTGTTCTATTTTTGACAGATTCTGTTTTCTTTGTGTTGTTTGCTTATTTTGATGAATCTATGGGTAGTATCGGGGGGTATGAACCATGAAAAAGTTGAAATGCAGTAGATATTACACCAATATAAATAAATAATGAGTTCACAACAGTACCATAAAGTGGTGATTTGCTTTCTTATACTAACGGATCTCATGAGATTTTCTGTTGAGTTTTGTGTTGTGAAGTTTCCAAGTTTTGGGTAAGGATTTGATGGACTATGGAATAAGGAGTGGCGAGAGCCTAAGCTTGGGGATGCCCGGGGCACCCCAAGGTAATATTCAAGGACAACCAAGAGCCTAAGCTTGGGGATGCCCCTGAAGGCATCCCCTCTTTCGTCTTCGTCTATCGGTAACTTTACTTGAGGCTATATTTTTATTCACCACATGCTATGTGTTTTGCTTGGAGTGTCTTGTATGATATGAGTCTTTGCTTTTTAGTTTGCCACAATCATGCTTGCTGTATGCACCTTTTGAGAGGGACATGCATGAATCGTGATTTATTAGAATACTCTACGTGCTTCACTTATATCTTTTGAGCTAGGCAATTTTGCTCTAGTGCTTCACTTATATCTTTTTAGAGAACGAGAGTGGCTTTATTTTATAGAAATATAACTCTCATGCTTCACTTATATTATTTTGAGAGTCTCTCTAAACAACATGGTAATTTGCTTAGGTTATGAATTTAGTCCTAATATGATAGGCATCCAAGAGGGATATAATAAAAACTTTCATATAAAGTGCATTGAACGCTAAGAGAAGTTTGATTCCTTATGATTGTTTTGAGATATGAGGATGGTGATATTAGAGTCATGCTAGTGGGTAATTGTGGATTGGTAAGAATACTTGTGTTAAAGTTTTGATTCTCGTAGCATGCACGTATGGTGAACCGTTATGTAACGAAGTCGGAGCATGATTTATTTATTGATTGTCATCCTTTGTGTGGAGGTCGGGATCGCACAATGGTTAACTCCTACCAACCATTCCCCTAGGAGCATGCGCGTAGTACTTTGTTTCAATGACAAATAGATTTTTGCAATAAGTATGTGAGTTCTTTATGTCTAATGTTGAGTCCATGGATTATACGCACTCTCACCCTTCCACCATTGCTAGCCTCTCTAGTACCGCGCAACTTTCGCCGGTACCATACACCCACCATATACCTTCCTCAAAACAGCCACCATACCTACCTATTATGGCATTTCCATAGCCATTCCGAGATATATTGCCATGCAACTTTACACCGTTCAGTTTATTATGACATGATTCATCATTGTCATATTGCTTTGCATGATCATGTAGTTGACATAGTATTTGTGGCAAAGCCACCGTTCATAACTTTCATACATGTCACTCTTGAGTCATTGCACATCCCGGAGGCATTCATTTAGAGTCATATTTTGTTCTAGTATCAAGTTGTAATTCTTGAGTTGTAAGTAAATAAAAGTGTGATGATCTTCATTATTAGAACATTGTCCCATGTGAGAAAAAAAGGAGAGGCCAATGCAGCCTAAATAAAAAAAGAGAGGCCAAAGAAGCCATTCAAAAAATGAGAGAAAAAGAGAGAAGGGGCAATGTTACTATCCTTTTTACACACTTGTGCTTCAAAGTAGCACCATGATCTTGATGATAGAGAGTCTCCTATTTTGTCACTTTCATATACTAGTGGGAATTTTTCATTATAGAACTTGGCTTGTATATTCCAACGATGGACTTCCTCAAATGCCCTAGTTCTTCATGAGCATGCAAGTTGGATGCACACCCACTTAGTCTATTTTTGAGCTTTCATAAACTTATAGCTCTAGTGCACCCGTTGCATGGCAATCCCTACTAACTCACATTGATATCTATTGATGGGCATCTCCATAGCCCGTTGATACGCCTAGTTGATGTGAGACTATCTCCTTATTTTTGTCTTCTCCACGACCACCATATTCTATTACACATATAGTGCTATGTCCATGGCTCACGCTAATGTATTGCGTGCAAGTTGAAAAAGTTTGAGAACACCAGAAGTATGAAACAATTGCTTGGCTTGTCATTTTGTAGTGATAGCTTTTTTGGCCATGTTATTTTGAGAGACATGATTGCTTTATTGGTATGCTTGAAGTATTATCATTTTTATGTCAATATTAAACTTGTGTTTTGAATCTTACAAATCTGAACTTTCATGCCACAATGAAGAAAATTACATGGATAAATATGTTAGCTAGCATTCCACATCAAAAATTCTGTTTTTATCATTTAACTACTTGAGGACGAGCATGAATTAAGCTTGGGGATGCTTGATACATCTCCAACATATCTGTAATTTTTGATTGTTCCATGCTATTATATTTTCTATTTTGGATGTTTTATATATGCATTAATATGCTATTTTATATTATTTTTGGGACTAACCTATTAACCTAGAGCCCAGTGCCAGTTTCTGTTTTTTCCTTGTTTTTGAGCTTCGCAAAAAAGGAATACTAAATGGAGTCCAAACGGAATAAAACTTCACAACGATTTTTCTTGGACGAGAAGACACCCAGGAGACTTGGAGTTCAAGTCAGAAGAGCCACGAGGCGGCGATAAGGGTGGAGGGCGCGCCCAGGGGGGTAGGGCACGCCCCCTACCTTGTGGGCCCCTCGTGACCCCCCTGACCTATTTCTGCCTCCTATATATTCACATATATTCCCAAACCACCACAAGCATCCACGAAAACACTTTCCACTGTGAAAAACACTTTCCACCGCCGCAACCTTCTATTCCCGTGAGATCCCATCTTGGGGCCTTTTCCGGCATCCTGCCGGAGGGGGATTCGATCACGGAGGGCATCTACATCAACTCTATTGCCCTTCTGATGAAGCGTGAGTAGTCCACCACAGACCTACGGGTCCATAGCTAGTAGCTAGATGGCTTCTTCTCTCTCTTTGATTCTCAATACCATGTTCACCTCGATGTTCTTGGAGATCTATCCGATGTAATACTTTTTTGCGGTATGTTTGTCGAGATCCGACGAATTGTGGATTTATGATCAACTTATCTATGAATATTATTTGAATCTTCTCTGAGTTCTTATATGCATGATTTGGTACCTTTGTATTTCTCTTCGAATTATCAATTTGGTTTGGCCAACTAGATTGGTTTTTCTTGCAATGGGAGAGGTGCTTAGCTTTGGGTTCAATCTTGCGGTGTCCTCACCCAGTGACATAGTTGGGGTAGTGAGGCACATATTGTATTGTTGCCATCGAGGATAAAAAGATGGGGTTTTGATCATATTGCTTGAGTTCCTCTACATCATGTCATCTTACTTGATGCGTTAATCTGTTCTTTATGAACTTAATACTCTAGATGCAGGCAAGAGTCGGTCGATGTGTGTAGTAATAGTAGTAGATGCAAGGAGGAGTCGGTCTACTTGATACAAACATGATGCCTATATTGCATAATCATTGCCTTGGATATCGTCATAACTTTGCGCTTTTCTATCAATTGCTCGATAGTAATTTGTTCACCCACTGTATTATTTGCCTTCATGAGAGAAGCCTCTAGTGAAACCTATGGCCCACGGGTCTATTTTTCATCATATTAGTTTTCGATCTACTATTTTCCATCATATTAGTTTCTGGTATACTATTTTGCAATCTTTTATTTTCAGATCTATAAACAAAAAAAACCAAAAATATTTTATCTTTTGTTTATCTATCTCTATCAGATCTCACTTTTGCAAGTAACCATGAAGGGATTGACAACCCCTTTATCGCATTGGGTGCAAGTTGTTTGATTGTTTGTGCGGGTATTGGTGATTTGCGAGTTCTTCTCCTACTGGATTGATACCTTGGTTCTCAAACTGAGGGAAATACTTATCTCTACTTTGTTGGATCACCCTTTACTCTTCAAGGGAAAAACCAACGCAAGCTCAAGAAGTAGCAGATAGCGGTCGATGTGTGGAGTGATAGTAGTAGATGCACGCAAGAGTCGGTCTACTAATCTTGGACGTGATGCCTATATAATGATCATTGCCTGTATATCGTCATAATTATTTGAAGTTCTATCAATTGCCCAACAGTAATTTGTTTACCCACCATATGCTATTTTTCTCGAGAGAAGCCTCTAGTGAAACCTATGGCCCCCGGGTCTATTTTCTCATCATATACTTTCAGATCTATTATGCTATTTGCCTTTTCATTTATTTGCAACTTTTATTTTCAGATCTATATTATCAAAAACCCAAAAATACCTCGCTGAATTTTATTTGCATCTATCAATCTACTACAATTTTATCTCATCAACTTAACAATTTCTGGCACCATTACCCGAAAGGGATTGACAACCCCTTTAACACGTCGGGTTGTAAGTATTTGTTCTTTGTGTGCAGGTACCATTTACGTAGTGTTGTGTGGTTCTCCTACTGGTCGATAACCTTGGTCTCACCACTGAGGGAAATACCTACCATAGCTGTGCTGCATCATCCCTTCCTCTTTAGGGAAATACCGACGTAGTTCTAGCCACCATCAAAAGGAATTTCTGGCGCCGTTGCTGGGGAAACATCATCAACATCTACCAGGTTCCTAATCACAAATCTCATCTCCTTGCAATTTACATTATTTTCCATTTGCCTCGCGTTTTCCTCTCCCCACTTCACAAAAAAATGTCGTTTTATTCGCCCTCTTTTTCGTTCGTCGTTTTCTTGCCAGATCTGTTTTTGTGTGCAACCTTGCTCGTCACTTTTGGTCACTATGGATAGTTCTTCCTCTTTGCGTGCACCCCCAAGAATGAGGTTCTTAATTTCAAACAAAGGCGAGGGGAGAATTTGAAATATTCTTGGTATAGAATTTGCAATGCTCACAATAGATCTATTCGTAAGCAATCTACTATTGTTCTTCTTTGTTGTTTTTATCTAGGCACCACCACTTGGTATAGATTCATCCTTGATATGATTACCAGTTGAAATTTCTTGATGTGTCCCTCTCTTGATGCTTTTAATGTTATGGGAAATTTAGTGGGATCACCACTTCTTATGATTAAAGAAACAACCTTAACTCTCCAGCATGTTATGGAAAGGCTAGATGCTATCGAAAAGAAAATAATCATTGAAGAACACATGGAGAAATTGGATAGAAAGATGCATAATTTTGCTAGTAAAATTGGGTCAAAAGCGGGAGAAGTTCTTACGTTGTTAAAAGAAAAGGGGACCATAATCCATGAAAGAATTGAAGAAAGCCCGTCTCGGATCAATAAATTGGAAGAAATATTTAGTAATCTAAGCACGACTTTTGCTTTTGCTTAAACTATTGAGAAAACTCCCTTAAAAATTAGCAAGATCAGTCAAGTTACTAAAAACAAGGGTGAAACTTCTAGCAATAATGATAAAGGAGACATTAAAAAGATTAGTATTCACCAAGATTTTATTGAAGTGATAAGAGACCCTACCGACAAGAATGAATTTCTCAAGCTTGTTCCTATAAGTATTGTTGTTGAAAGTTTATATGCTAAATCTTTGAAGAATTCTAAGTGTTTGATTGAAGAGTTGGAAAATAAAGATGACAACACTTAGATCTTTGCTTTATGCCTAGCTAGGGGCGTAAAACGATAACACTTGTTGGGAGGCAACCCAATGAATAAAATTTATTTTTGTCCTTTTCTTTCTGTTCTTGAGTGTTTGGACAATTATGCCTTTGTTATGATTGTGTTTTTGTGTTTCAATTAGTGTTTGTGCCAAGCAAAGCCTTTGGGATCATGTTGGATGATAGTTGATTTGATCTTGTTGAAAAATAGAAACTTTTGCGCCCAGTAAAATAATTTTCATAAGTCACAGAAACATAATTTTGCTCTAAATTGTTTTACACAAGATTGATATACAAATTGCCCATGCTTTCCTGCATTTTCAGAATTTTTGGAGTTACAGAAGTATACAAAGTATTCAGATTACTATAGACTGTTCTGTTTTGACATATTCTGTTCTCTTTGCATTGTGTGCTTATTTAGATGGTTATATGGTTTGTATTGGAGGGTATAAGCTACAGTAAAGTTGGAATACAGTAGATATAATGTAAGAATAAAATATGAATTGGTTTGTAACAGTACTTAGAATAGTGATTTGCTTTGTTATACTAACGAATCTCACAAAGGTTTTGTTGAGTTTTGTGTGATTGAAGTTTTCAAGTTTTGGGTGAGATCACGATGGATGAAGGAATAAAGAGTAAGAAGAGCCTAAGCTTGGGGATGCCCCATGGCATCCCAAGCTATTATCTAAAAGAGAAGCAAGCAACTAAGCTTGGGGATGCCCGAGTGGCATCCCCTCTTTCTTCTAACAACCATCGGTATTTTACTTGGAACTATATTTTTATTCATCACATATCATGAGTTTTGCTTGGAGCGCCTTGTATTATATGAGTCTTTGCTTGTTTTGCCTTTTATTTTGTGTCATCTGTCCTTGCTGGACACACCTATTTGAGGGAGCCAAAACTATGCTATGACTTGTTAGAATTGCTCTCTATGCTTCACTTAAATCTTTATGAGCTATGGAATTGCTCTAGTGCTTCACTTATATCTTTTTGAGCATGGTGTGCTTTAGTATTTTTGAAGAAATGCTCTCATGCTTTACTTAGATTTATTTGAGAGTTAGTAATTTTTTTAAAGAAATTCTCTCTTGCTTCACTTAAATTATTTTGAGAGAAGAAATTTTTATGCTCATGTTCTTCACTTAGATTTGTTTGGGCTATCAATAGCAACATATGAAATTAGTCCCAAAGTGATAGATATTCAAGAGGCACATAATAAAAGCTTTCATGAAGATCATTGGACAAAATAAAACTGATTCTTTATAATAGTTTTGTGATATGTTGATAGTGATATGTGAGGCATGTTAATCGGTAATTATATTTTAGTAAGAATATTGGTGTTAAGGTTTGTGATTCCCTTTGCAAGCACGAAAGTCAATAATTATGCAATGAAATTACATCCTACTTGTGGTGCATTATTCGGTGTTAGTTATGCTTAATGCTCGCTTATGAGATTTTTTGTTTCTTGGTTGGATGCTTCTCAATCTTTTGCTAGCCTTCACTTGCACTAAGTATGATCACTACTTGTGCATCCAAATCCTTAAACTCAGTTTTGCCACATGAGTCCACTATACCTACCTATATGCGGTATTTTTGTGCCGTTCTAAGCAAATTTGTATGTGCCATCTCTAATTTTCAATATAAATTTCTCTTTTGTGTGCTCGTACCGCTCATGAAATGGTAGTGGACACAGAAACAAAACTGTGAGTTGAGTGGAACTTAAGCCCCCCTTGAATCATAGAGAAATACACAAAAACAAACAAATTAAAGAATTGATAACATGGCTACATTAATATGGTTGTGTTAGCAAAGACAATACCCTGTAGGGTCTAGTTGAGTACGTGTGTGGTGGTAAAAGTTGGTTCTCAAATGATCCATTGTGCTCATTCTGCTCATTGTGTCATTGTGTGTTGTTTGGAAGTTGGTGTCGGCGTTCTAGATACGGGGGTACCCAGACTTGCCTGCCTGCGGTCCACTACGCGGCTCCATCGACGGCCTGGTACGACCCAACTTTAGCATCAACAACTCAAGACCCTCGCGAGGGGCCAAGCCTCGCGAGGCGGACGATGCCAAGACCTCAAAGGGGATCGGCCTCCTCAGGCTGGCTCCCGAGGGGTGGAGACTTCTATGCAGGGTGCACCTCACGAAGCTCTTTTGACATGATCCATGACGACCAAGGCCAGGCGGGTGCCAGCGGGCGTAGAGTACCAGTTTCCTCTTTGGTGCAAAGGAGGCAAGTAGCAGGCACGTAGTCTCGAGGAATCAGCCAAAGGTTTCTATTCTGGTGCAACAAGATCAAGACCCCGCTAGGGAGGCAGGACAGAGGTCATCGCCGAGCCCACCACAGCGTCACGACCAGAGGATTTTCGTAGGTGAAGACCACTTTAGTCAGGATAGGATGTACTTCTTGTCCCCCTTCAAATCCGGCCGTTGTGGGATCCCTTCCCGCCAACATTTGGGAAGAGGACCAAGGCCACTATAAATAGGACTTAGCCACCAACACAGAGGGGTGGGGGGAATCACAAGAGAGAGAGGAGAGGATCACAAGAAAGAAAGGGTAGAGCAGGGATCAGATCCATTCTCACCCGACCACCTCACCAGCTCCCTTGAGCTCAAGAACACCTCACCTCCTGAGGATAGTTCATCCACTATATTAGTTCTTCCTCGGCCCCTCGAGGCAATCCACCAAAATGCTGGAGTAGGGTATTACACCGCAAGGTGGCCCGAACCAGGATAAACTACTGTGTCTCTCTGTCCATTTGAGCTCGACGCGCTAGGCCTTGAGGTTTGCGAGTAGGCAGGCTGGGTAGGTTGAGATCTCCGCACGCACCCCAGAGTTCGAACCTATCAAGGGTTTGCGGAACCCAAAATCCGACATTTGGCGCGCCAGGTAGGGGTGCGTCGGATCCTCTCTTCCATCGATCGATCCAACGCTACTCCGATACTTCCATGGCTGACACACGTCGGGCTCGCGCTGAGCGCCGAGCCGCGGTTGCTGATACGTCTCCAACGTATCTATATTTTTTGATTGTTCCATGCTATTATATTATTTGTTTTGGATGTTTAATGGGCTTTATTATACACTTTTATATTATTTTTGGGACAAACCTATTAACCGGAGGCCCAGTCCAAATTGCTGTTTTTTTGCCTATTTCAGTGTTTCGCAGAAAAGGAATATCAAACGGAGTCCAAACGGAATGAAACCTTCGGGAGAGTGATTTTTTGGAACAAACGTGATCCAGAGGACTTGGAGTGGACGTCAAGAAAGAAGCGAGGAGGCCACAAGGCAGGGAGGCGCGCCTGCCCCCCTGGGTGCGCCCCCACCCTCGTGGCCCCCTCGCAGCTCCACCGACCTACTTCTTCCTCCTATATATACCCATATACCCCAAAAACATCCAGGAGCACTATAGATCGGGAGTTCTGCCGCCACATGCCTCTGTAGCCACCAAAAACCAATTGAGGCCCTGTTCCGGCACCCTACCGGAGGGGGGATCCCTCACCGGTGGCCATCTTCGTCATCCTGGCGCTCTCAATGACGAGGAGGGAGTAGTTCACCCTCGGGGCTGAGTGTATGTACCAGTAGCTATGTTTTTGATCTCTCTCTCTCTCTCTCTCTCTCTCTCTCTCTTGTTCTTGATATGGCACGATCTTGATGTATCGTGAGCTTTGCTATTATAGTTGGATCTTATGATGTTTCTCCCCCTCTACTCTCTTGTAATGGATTGAGTTTTCCCTTTGAAGTTATCTTATTGGATTGAGTCTTTAAGGATTTGAGAACACTTGATGTATGTCTTGCATGTGCTTATCTGTGGTGACAATGGGATATCACGTGATTCACTTGATGTATGTTTTGGTGATCAACTTGCGGGTTTAGTGACCTTGTGAACTTATGCATAGGGGTTGGCACATGTTTTCGTCTTGACTCTTCGGTAGAAACTTTGGGGCACTCTTTGAAGTACTTTGTGTTGGTTGAATAGATGAATCTGAGATTGTGTGATGCATATCGTATAATCATGACCACAGATACTTGAGGTGACATTGGAGTATCTAGGTGACATTAGGGTTTTGGTTGATTTGTGTCTTAAGGTGTTATTCTAGTACGAACTCTATGATAGATCGAACGGAAAGAATAGCTTCATGTTATTTTACTACGGACTCTTGAATAGATCGATAAGAAAGGATAACTTTGAGGTGGTTTCGTACCGTACAATAATCTCTTCGTTTGTTCTCCGCTATTAGTGAATTTGGAGTGACTCTTTGTTGCATGTTGAGGGATAGTTATATGATCCAGTTATGTTATTATTGTTGAGAGAACTTGCACTAGTGAAAGTATGAACCTTAGGCCTTGTTTCCTAGCATTGCAATACCGTTTACACTTACTTATATCATTAGTTACCTTGATGTTTTCATATTTTCAAATTACAAAAACCTATACCTACCATCCATATTGCCCTTGTATCACCATCTCTTCACCGAACTAGTGCACCTATACAATTTACCATTGTATTGGGTGTGTTGGGGACACAAGAGACTCTTTGTTATTTGGTTGCAGGGTTGTTTGAGAGAGACCATATTCATCCTACGCCTCCCATGGATTGATAAACCTTAGGTCATCCCACTAGAGGGAAATTTGCTACTGTCCTACGAACCTCTGCACTTGGAGGCCCAACAACGTCTACAAGAAGAAGGTTTCTTAGTAGACATCAAGCTCTTTTCTGGCGCCGTTGCCGGGGAGGTGAGTGCTTGAAGTATATCTTTAGATCTTGTAATCGAATATTTTTGTTTCCTATTTTATCAATAGTTTAGTATATAAAAGAAAATTACAAAAAATGGAATTGAGGGTGCCTCATATGCTTCATCTTTTTAATGTCTTCCGTGAAAATAACGATTCCAAGAATTGTGCTCAAGTACTAGAAGAAGAATTACATAGAATGCTTGGCATAAAATATGTGAACGATGAGCATGATTGCAATGTTGTTAGTATGAATTATTTGAATACCCATGATGCTAATGATATGCAAAGTCACAAGCTTGGGGATGCTATGTTTGATGAATATGATATTTTTTGTCCCCCAAGTTTTGATGAGCAAATTTATTATGATGAAAGCATGCCTCCTATTTACGATGATTATATTAGTGAAAGTGGGTTTGGAAGAGTGTAAACTTTAGGAAGTAATGATCCCAATATTTTGGAGGATGTTGAATTTTATTGTGATAATTAGAAAGTGGATTTGGAGAGGTCATGACTTTATTTAGTGATGAATCCACTATTTCGGAAGAGCTTCCAATTGATTATGAGAACAAAGTTGCTATTTGTGATTATTATTGTGATGACATGTATGCTATAAAGAATAGTGATACCCATGAAACTTGTCATCATGATTTTAATTTTCAATTGGATTATGCCTCACATGATAATTATTTTGTTGAGTTTGCTCCCACTACTATTCATGAGAGAAATTTGCTTATGTGGAGAGTAGTAAATTTTCTATGCTTGTAGATCATGAAAAGAATGCTTTATGTGATGGTTATATTGTTGAATTCATTCATGATGCTACTGAAAATTATTATGAGGGAGGAATATATGCTTGTAGGAATTGCAATAATATCAAGTTCCCTCTCTATGTGCTTAAAGTTTTGAAGTTATGCTTGTTTAGCCTTCCTATGCTAGTTGATTATTGTTCCCATAAATTGTTCGCTCACAAAATCCCTATGCATAGGAAGTGGTTTAGACTTAAATGTGCTAGTCATATTCTTCATGATGCTCTCTTTATGTTTCAATTCTTATCTTTTATGTGAGCATCATTGAAATCATCATGCCTAGCTAGGGGCGTTAAACTTTAGCGCTTGTTGGGAGGCAACCCAATTTTATTTTTGTTCTTTGATTTTTCTACTGTTTAGTAATAAATAATTCATCTAGCCTCTGTTTAGATGTGGTTTTATGTTTTAATTAGTGTTTGTGCCAAGTAGAACCTTTGGGAAGACTTGGGTGAAGTCTATGCTATCTTGCTATAAAAAACAGAAACTTTTGTGCTCATGAGATTAGCTGCCATTTTTTTTACCGGAGAGTGTTTTTAGGTTGATTATTTTTGCAAATGATTAATAGATAAATTCCTCACGTCCACCAATTTATTTCAGAATTTTTGGAGTTACAGAAGTATTTGAATGATACATATTACTAAAGACTGTTCTGTTTTTGACAGATTCTGTTTTCTATGTGTTGTTTGCTTATTTTGATGAATCTATGAGTAGTATCGGAGGGTATGAACCATAGAGAAGTTGGAATACAGTAGATATTACACCAATATGAATTTAGAATGAGTTCACAACAGTACCTAGGTGGTGATTTATTTTCTTATACTAACGGAGCTTACGAGTTTTCTATTGAGTTTTGTGTTGTGAAGTTTTCAAGTTTTGGGTAAAGATTCAATGGACTATGGAATAAGGAGTGGCAGGAGCCTAAGCTTGGGGATGCCCAAGTCACCCCAAGGTAATATTCAAGGACAACCAAGAGCCTAAGCTTGGGGATGCCCCGGATGGCATCCCCTCTTTCGTCTTCGTTCATCGGTAACTTTACTTGGAGCTTTATTTTTATTCACCACATGATATGTGTTTTCCTTGGAGCGTCATTTTGTTTTATTTTGTTTTGCTTTATGTTTGAATAAAATACCAATATCTGAAATTCTTAAATGTTAGAGAGTCTTCACATAGTTGCATAATTATTCAACTACTCATTGATCTTCACTTATATCTTTCGGAGTAGTTTGTCGTTTGCTCTAGTGCTTCATATATATCTTTTAGAGCACGACGGTGGTTTTATTTTGAAGAATTGGATGAAATCTCATGCTTCACTTATATTATTTTGAGAGTCTTTAGAACAGCATGGTAATTTGCTTTGGTTATGAATTTAGTCCTAATATGATAGGCATCCAAGAGGGATATAATAAAAACTTTCATATAAAGTGCATTGAATACTATGACAAATTTGATACTTGATAATTGTTTTGAGATATAAAGGTGGTAATGTTAGAGTCATGCTAGTTGGGTAATTATGAAATTTATAAATACTTGTGTTAAAGTTGGCAAGTCCCGTAGCATGCACGTATGGTGAACGTTGTGTGACAAATTTGAAGCATGGGGTGTTCTTTGATTGCCTGCCTTATGAGTGGAGGTCAGGATCGCGCGATGGTTAAATCCTACCAACCCTTCCCCTAGGAGCATGTGTAGTAGTACTTTGCTTTGAGGGCTAATAAACTTTTGCAACAAGTATGTGAGATCTTTATGACCAATGTTGAGTCCATGGATTATACGCACTCTTATCTTTCCACAATTTAATAGCCTCTACGGTACCGTGCATTGCCCTTTCTCACCTTGAGAGTTGGTGCAAACTTCGCCAGTGCATCCAAACCCCGTGATACGATACGCTCTATCACACATAAACCTCCTTATATCTTCCTCAAAATAGCCACCATACCTACATATTATGCCATTTCCATAGCCATTCTGAGATATATTGGCATGCAACTTTCCACCGTTCCGTTTTATTATGACACGCTGCATCATTGTCATATTGCTTTGCATGATCATGTAGTTGACATCATATTTGTGGAAAAGCCAGCTTTATAATTCTTTCATACATGTCGCTCTTGATTCATTGCATATCCCGGTACACCACCGGAGGCACTCACATAGAGTCATATTTTGTCCTAAGTATTGAGTTGTAATTCTTGAGTTGTAAATAAATAGAAGTGTGATGATTTCCATTATTAGAGCATTATCCCATGTGAGGAAAGGATGATGGAGACCATGAATCCCCCACAAGTCGGGATGAGACTCCAGACGAAATAAAAAAAAGAGAGAAAAACAAAGAGGCCAAAGAAGCCCAAATAAAAAAAAGAGAAAAGAGAGAGGCCAAAGAAGCCCAAATAAAAAAAGAGAGAAAAAGAGAGAAGGGACAATGTTACTATCCTTTTTCCACACTTGTGCTTTAAAATAGCACCATGATCTTCATGATAGAGAGTTTCTTATTTTGTCACTTTCATATACTAGTGGGAATTTTTCATTATAGAACTTGGCTTGTATATTCCAATGATGGGCTTCCTCAAAATGCCCTAGGTCTTCGTGAGCAGGCAAGTTGGATGCACACCCACTTAGTTTCTTTTTGATGAGTTTTCATACATTTATAGCTCTAGTGCATCTGTTGCATGGCAATCCCTACTCCTCGTATTGACATCAATTGATGGGCATCTCCATAGCCCGTTGATTAGCCGCGTCAATGTGAGACTTTCTCATTTTTTGTTTTCTCACATAATCCCTATCATCATACCCTACTCCACCCATAGTGCTATTTCCATGGCTTACGCTCATGTATTGCGTGAGGGTTGAAAAGGCTGAAGCGCGTTAAAAAGTATGAACCAATTGCTTGGCTGAAACCGGGGTTGTGCATGATGGGAGCATTTTGTGTGACGAAAATGAAGCATGGCCAAACTATACGATTTTGTAGGGATAAGCTTTCTTTGGCTATGTTATTTTGATAAGACATAAACTTCTTGGTTAGCATGCTTGAAATATCACTCTTTTTATGTCAATATTAAACTTTTATCTTGAATCTTTTGGATCTGAACATTCATGCCACAATAAAGAAAATTACACTGATAAATATGTTAGGTAGCATTCACATCAAAAATTCTATTTTTATCATTTACCTACTCGAGGACGAGCAGGAATTAAGCTTGGGGATGCTTGATATGTCTCCAACGTATCTATAATTTTTTATTGTTCCATGCTATTATATTATTTGTTTTGGATGTTTAATGGGCTTTATTATACACTTTTATATTATTTTTGGGACAAGCCTATTAACCGGAGGCCCAGTCCAAATTGCTGTTTTTTTGCTATTTCAGTGTTTCGCAGAAAAGGAATACCAAATGGAGTCCAAACGGAATGAAACCTTCGGGAGAGTGATTTTTGGAACAAACATGATCCAGAGGACTTGGAGTGGACGTCAAGAAAGAAGAGAGGAGGCCACGAGGCAGGGAGGCGCGCCCCCACCCTCGTGGGCCCCTCGCAGCTGCACCGACCTACTTCTTCCTCCTATATATACCCATATACCCCGAAAACATCCAGGAGGACTATAGATCGGGAGTTCCGCTGCCGCAAGCCTTTGTAGCCCCCAAAAACCAATCGGGACCCTGTTCTGGCACCCTGCCGAAGGGGGGATCCCTCACGAGTGGCCATCTTCATCATCCCGACGCTCTCCATGACGAGGAGGGAGTAGTCCACCCTCGGGGTAGAGGGTATGTACAAGTAGCTATGTGTTTGATCTCTCTCTCTCTCTCTCTCTCTCTCTCTCTCGTGTTCTTGATATGGCACGATCTTGATGTATCGCGAGCTTTGCTATTATAGTTGGATCTTATGATGTTTCTCCCCCTCTACTCTCTTGTAATGGATTGAGTTTTCCCTTTGAAGTTATCTTATTGGATTGAGTCTTTAAGGATTTGAGAACACTTGATGTATGTCTTGCATGTGCTTATCTGTGGTGACAATGGGATATCACGTGATTCACTTGATGTATGTTTTGGTGATCAACTTGCGGGTTTAGTGACCTTGTGAACTTATGCATAGGGGTTGGCACATGTTTTCGTCTTGACTCTTCAGTAGAAACTTTGGGGCACTCTTTGAAGTACTTTGTGTTGGTTGAATAGATGAATCTGAGATTGTGTGATGCATATCGTATAATCATGCCCACAGATACTTGAGGTGACATTGGAGTATCTAGGTGACATTAGGGTTTTGGTTGATTTGTGTCTTAAGGTGTTATTCTAGTACGAACTCTATGATAGATCGAACGGAAAGAATAGCTTCATGTTATTTTACTACGGACTCTTGAATAGATCGATAAGAAAGGATAACTTTGAGGTGGTTTCGTACCCTACAATAATCTCTTCGTTTGTTCTCCACTATTAGTGAATTTGGAGTGACTCTTTGTTGCATGTTGAGGGATAGTTATATGATCCAGTTATGTTATTATTGTTGAGAGAACTTGCACTAGTGAAAGTATGAACCTTAGGCCTTGTTTCCTAGCATTGCAATACCGTTTACACTTACTTATATCATTAGTTACCTTGATGTTTTTATATTTTCAAATTACAAAAACCTATACCTACCATCCATATTGCCCCTGTATCACCATCTCTTCACCGAACTAGTGCACCTATACAATTTACCATTGTATTGGGTGTGTTGGGGACACAAGAGACTCTTTGTTATTTGGTTGCAGGGTTGTTTGAGAGAGACCATATTCATCCTACGCCTCCCATGGATTGATAAACCTTAGGTCATCCACTTGAGGGAAATTTGCTACTGTCCTACGAACCTCTGCACTTGGAGGCCCAACAACGTCCACAAGAGACTCTTTATTATTGTTGAGAGAACTTGCACTAGTGAAAGTATGTACCTTAGGTCTTGTTTCCTAGCATTGCAGTACCGTTTACGCTCACTTTTATCATTAGTTACCTTAATGTTTTTATATTTTCAGATTACAAAAACCTATTGTGGCGGAGCGACAGGGTAGGTTGAGACCACCTAGGCGAGAGGTGGGCCTGGCCCTGGTCGGCGTCCGCGGTTACTTTAGAATAACACAATTAATGAGATCTTTGTATTTGATCTGAGTCTAGCCACTGGCCTATATGCACTAACCAACTACGCGGGAACAGTTATGGGCACTCGACGTCGTGGTATCAGCCGAAGCCTTCTTGATGTTAGCGACGGAGCGGCGCGCGCCGGATTGGACTGGAACGCCTGCTCTTGTATTAGGGAGCCTAGGTTTGCTTTCGGCCACCCTCGCAACATGCAGGTGTGCAATGGGTGATGGGCCCAAACCCCTGCGCCATAGGAGTTAGACCGGTGCGCTGACCTCTCTGTTGTGCCTAGGTGGGGCTGCGACGTGTTGATCTTCCGAGGCCGGGCATGACCCAGGAAAGTGTGTCCACCCAAATGGGATCGAGCGTGTTAGGTTATGTGGTGCACCCCTGCAAGGAAGTTTATCTATTCGAATAGCCGTGTCCCTCGGTAAAAGGATGACCCGGAGTTGTACCTTGACCTTATGACAACTAGAACCGGATAATTAATAAAGCACACCCAGACAAGTTCCACAGACAACCCGGTGATCGCTTTTCGACAGGGCGATGATGGGAGGATCGCCGGGTAGGATTATGCTATGCGATGCTACTTGGAGGACTTCAATCTACTCTCTTCTACATGCTGCAAGACGGAGGCTGCCAGAAGCGTAGTCTTCGATAGGACTAGCTATCCCCCTCTTATTCTGGCATTCTGTAGTTCAGTCCACCGATATTGCCTCTTTACACATATACCCATGCATATGTAGTGTAGATCCTTGCTTGCGAGTACTTTGGATGAGTACTCACGGTTGCTTTTCTCCCTCTTTTCCCCTTTTCCCTTTTACCTGGTTGCCGCAACCAGACGTTGGAGCCCAGGACCCAAACGACACCGTCGACAACGACTACTACTCTGGAGGTGCCTACTACTACGTGCAGACCGCTGACGACGACCAGGAGTAGTTAGGAGGATCCCAGGCAGGAGGCCTACGCCTCTTTCGATCTGTATCCCAGTTTGTGCTAGCCATCTTATGGCAACTTGTTTAACTTATGTCTGTACTCAGATTTTGTTGCTTCCGCTGACTCGTCTATGGTCGAGCACTTGTATTCGAGCCCTCGAGGCCCCTGGCTTGTAATATGATGCTTGTATGACTTATTTATGTTTTTAGAGTTGTGTTGTGATATCTTCCTGTGAGTCCCTGATCTTGATCGTACACGTTTGCGTGCATGATTAGTGTACGATTGAATCGGGGGCGTCACAAGTTGGTATCAGAGCCGACTGCCTGTAGGAATCCCCCTTCCACACTCCTTGGCCAAAGTCGAGTCTAGACATTGCAAAAACTTTTTACTAACATGGCTGTGTGTCTTACGTGCCCACACCGCCATTGGGTGATATTAGGATCTTTTATTCCTCATCTATACTCTGGGACTCTAATCTCTCTTCTCTTCGGGTTAAATGAATTTGCTAAAACTCTAACATTAGGTTCCCATAACAACTTTCTACTAGAGATCCCCTTATTATAGATGATTGCCTGCTGCACCAGAAGATTTTGAAGTTACTCTACGATGTTCTCTCGAGACCTTGTGCCTTCGCATTTGCGATTTCACTCCACCGTCAACCCATATGGAAAGCTGCATACACTTGCCATTCATACAATCATTTCCCGTTGCTCTTGTTATTACAAGATGCCCCGAAATACTCTCCGTTGTCCCGAGAATCCTTTGAGCCTACTGCCTTGCAGTTCTTTACCGCATGAATACCCCCTACGGATAATTCCTCGCACTTATTGAGTATTTGTTCATCCCCAGTTGTTCGTATGCTTCATAAAATACTCTGAAATACCATTCGATCTTTTGAAAATCCTCAGCAACCTATTGCTCTGGAATTTCTTGTTTGCTTTCATTATGATTAATCCCATAAGTCGGGTAATCTCATTGGCATCCTTTGTCATTATCATTTGAGTCCGTTGATTCAATATGTTGCGAATGCTTGCAATCCTCAATCAGATCCTAGAATTCATCCTTCCAGCTCAGACGCCATTTTTAAACATGAGCTGGGTCTCGACCAATCAAGTTGCCATTGATTGTAACCCCCTATGTCTATTCGGCTATCCATCTTTGATCAGAGCGTCTTCTTCTGATCCTTCGTTTTGGAAATCATAATTCCTTTGTTATCTAAGCATCGAATTATTTCGATGTTCTATAATCCGATGCATTTGCATTCTTTCTTCCTCTGATTGAGTACCGATACTCACATCAGCCCCGTTGTGGACCACCATACCCATTGCCGGGTTATTATCTGACAGTGTCCTTCACAACCAAAATTCTTATGAGTTCTTTACCCGATACATAATGCCTTTGGTAAATTGTATCCTCTACTTTTGTCAACCATGCTCTACTTTTGAACTTGTGTTATTTACTCCTGAAGTTCATTGTATATGTTCTAAGAAGCCCAGATGGGTTGAACCTATGCCTTCCTTAATCTGTGTGAACTCGAAAGTTTTCACGGGTCACACTCCTCTGGTAATTCACCAGGTAGGTTTTGACACTAAAATCATTTTTATCTAGAGGAGTGAATGAAAGGTTATGCATTGAAGAAGTGGGAGTCAACCTTGAACTTTGTGTTCATGCCCATGGACACGATGTAGATCTTATCATTAAAGCTTCTCTTAAATTAATTATTCCCTTGGTATAAGTTCTTATA
This sequence comes from Triticum aestivum, assembly GCF_018294505.1. Lineage (NCBI taxonomy): Eukaryota > Viridiplantae > Streptophyta > Magnoliopsida > Poales > Poaceae > Triticum > Triticum aestivum. The sequence goes on from NC_057804.1 coordinate 145,260,203, forward strand.
TCTGGGATTCGGCCTTTTGCAATCGTGGTTCCGACCATGTTCTCCTGTAAATACCTTTTCTCGTGCAAGTTTAAGCACTTGTCTTCTGCAGAGCAATACCTAGCCCAACCTCTATTTTGATCTACCATCAAGTATTACCCCTTGGTATCTCGAGGATATCAACCGATTGCACTACATCTTATGCATTTCTGATGAAGTAGTGCCTTTCCCCGTCATAGTCACTTCACGGGTTCTGGGTTGTCATCAACCGAGAACACCGATATGTGAACCGATTCCGCATTCCAGTTCGATAACCCCAAGTAATTTTTGTTGCTTATGAGTTTAATAATCCTTCACGTCATTCCTAGCCTAATCGGCTATATCATTATTGTGCTAAATTTCAACGGTGCTACCTAGTCCTTCTTCCCGGAGCACAAATTTTGATGGTGAGCTAATCTTATGTCGATCTTCCTTGTCATATCATTTCTCCTTGAATAACAAGCTTGATTTTGAGTTTGTGTCGTACCCATGGTTCCAATAACCTTTCGCTTCAACAGTCCTTTGACTTGATGTCATCGCCGATCGATTACACCTTCGTGAAATCTCTCGACAATTGTGTCGTGATCATCATCAAAATTTTGAGCTCTTCCAGATATCGATTGAATTCATGAAGAGAAATACCATCCTTGCCCTCGATGATTTTTATTATCATTGACAACACACTTGACTTCCTTTCATCACAAACTTGTCCACATTATGAATACAACTTGCTCTCCAGCTAGTGTTGTGTTCTGCCTTGAAGTATTACTGTCTTTTCTGTCAAGAATGTTGTGGGGATTGCTCCACCTCTTAGAAATTCTCGGTATGATGATACTTCTCACCATCACCATTCTTCCTTGGTTCCCGTGTTGTTTTTAACCAGGATACCAATATGCTAATGATGTTGCTTGAGTTCTGGACTTCTAGCAACCCTATTTCTTTGAAGCTAACGATCAACAGTTCGTTCTTAGACTGTTGGTTATAGAATCATCACTCTAACATTGATCTTGCTGCCTAAGGTCATATTTCGGGCACACCTTTCAACTAGTGATTGTTCCTCGAGCATACAACATTATATCATTTGAATTGACAAGTTTCATCTTCTTGTTCACGTCATTGTGGAAATCCATTCGTTTGGAATTCTCGATGAATTGTCACTGAGCCCATCAGCTACCTCATCATCCCCTCCTTGGTTAAATGATGAACTCTTGTTTTGGAACTCGCTTTCACAGTTCATTTCCCGAGAATCTTGCAATGCCATCTCATCAAATTAAGTTGTGACTTTTTCTTCTCAGGCATCCTAAGTCTGAGTTACCCTGACGCCAACCAAAATTGAACCTCCGTCAGATATGATGGTTGGAATCTATTTTCCAAGAGTTATAACATTGGTCCTTATATGTCCCGGTAAGGTGATGTCATGCCTAGCACACCTGGCCGGAGGACATGTTGTTATAGTTTCCTTTTTAACAAGGTTAACCATTCCTCCATGAGGAAATTGTAAGACTTATTCTATAAGTTGTTCCTGATGAATCCTTTGTGTATCCAAGTCCGACCTTTGCTTGAAGACCATGTCAATGCTATCTAGAAGCATGTCTGTGGTACTCCGGTTATCAATAAGAACATTTGAAGCCCAATGCTAAATGTTTCTTACTCAATTATCCAAACACCATTGTATGGGTAATGTCATGAAATTTCTCTCCCCTTTCCTGAAGGGTTTTCTACTTTATATTCTGCCAGGGATATCATGCTCTGCTTGTCCTTGGGAAGGATATACCCCTGAAATATGTGTTTAAACACATTTTCCTTTCCATTGTTCTGTTTAATTTCATAACAAATTATCCTTTCCATTGCTTGGTTTGACCTTTCTTGAGATCTATATAATCTAAGCAGGAATAATTCACTGCTTATGTAAACACCTCGGTGTACAACTCTGTCAGTGAGACCTTGTTACTATTGTTGATGACATCCCGGTAGCCACTGATGGACGAGAACTTTGCCTATTGGTTCGCCTCGTTTCAAAGAGCAGGAAAATGGTTCTCTTCGTCCCTCGCCCTTGGTACCAACGTTGTTGCCGACATAACTGACATGGTACCCTCTGACATGCCTTGCTATCGTGACCGTGCAAGATGTCAGCCCCCTTTCTACTTTAACCCACATGGTGGGACCTTAACCCATAGCTCCACAGGATAGAAACCTGACTCTCGTGTACACCCCCTGTTTCCAAGGTTATTCCTCACGCTTGGCTTCGTGTGTAATTCGCGAGCCACCTTCCTAGTGATCTATTATGGTATCAAACATAATACTTATTCTCGTTACTCTGTACCCATTTCACACCTTGTGTCAGTCATCGAACGATTGTCTACCCGTTTGAAACTTCTTATTGTACCATATTACTTTGCTCTCAGCATGTTTTATTCGTTCAACTCGAGAGATACTCATATGTTCATTTGTGGGATAACCCCCGATGATTACCCCTGGTAGCATTCTATCATTGTCAAGCTGCCCCTTTACTATTCGTAAGTACGATGGAGCTCCCGAAGAAAGGATGCCAACATCGTCATGATGACCCGAAGCAGAGAAATGAAGACACACACGTAATGGATCGACCTCTTCAAGAAGAGCAACCGAGACCGAGATGACTTGTTAGAATTTCGTAACCAAATCCCTTCCCCGTCACTTTCCCTCTTAAATCTCGGGACGAGATTCCTTGTAGTGGAGAAGAATTGTGACACCCGGATATTTAAGCTACAGTAATTCCCTGTTAATGTTGCCATGTCACCATGATTACTGTTGATAATCTCGCGATGGTTCAAAACTTGTTCAAATTCAAATTTAAATAAAGTCAAACTAGAAAAGTTTTTCAAAAACCAAAACTAAAATGTTCTAAATGTAGCAAGTAATTCATAATAAATATTGGTGGAGAAATCACACTTTTATAAAGTAGTTAAATGCACTATAATAAATAAAATAGTGGTAAAACTATTAATTAAATGCTTGTAAATTAATAAACAAATACAAACTACTTTCTAAAATGTGCTAAGTTGTTTGTGACTGTGGCATAAATTGTAAGATCGATTTGGGTGCCACTTTAGTATTTTTACTAAAACAAAAATTAAAAGAAAACTAAAAAAGAAACAAAGGGAAAATAAAACAAAAATAAAAGAAAGAGAAAGGACCCCCCTTGGCCAACTGGGCCAGACGGCCCAGCCGGCCAGGCCACCAACCGGCCCAAGACCCCTCCATAACCCCACCAGGGGGGAAACCCTAACCGACACCTCCCACTCACCCCCCACTCACCCACGTCTCCTCCCCCACTCCTCTCGATCCCATCTAGATCGGGGAGGGATTCGATCCGCTTCCCCCTCCCCCTCCTCTGCCCTCGATTGGATCGGGGGGATCGATCCCCGCCGCTAGACGCGCGACGCCGCCCCGCCTCTGACGCCGCTGGACCTCGCGGCCACCTTGCCGGACCTCTCCATTGGACTGCTTCCTCTTCGTCCTCGTCGTCTCCATCTCCTCCCCGCGCCCCGCTGCCTTGTCCCTGCATCGAACGGTGAGGCTCCCTCCTCTTCTTCTCCTCCTTCCCTGCGGTCACCGCCGTGCACCGGCGCCTGTGCCTCCCAGCCGCACGCGCCGCCCGTCCCGCCGTGGCCTCTTCCTCATCGCCTCGCCCGCACGGCCAGCCGCCTCGCCTCCACCCGCGGCACCCCCTGTCGTGCCCTGGCCACGAGGCCTACCACGCCCCGCGTGGCCTCCCCCGCACCCCCTCTCGCGCCCCCTGCTTGTCCTCCCTCGCCGCTGCCGCTGACGACCACAGCCGTCACGCCCCTACTCCCCCCGCTCCGCTCCGCCTCAGGCCCCCGCGCCCCCGCTCGCTGCTGCCTTCTGCTACTACTGCGGCGGCTACCGCTGTCCGCGCGCTCGGCCATGGTCACCGGCGCCAAGGCGCGCGCCCACTCTCCGCACGCCGCCCCGCAGCGCCCGTTCGGGCGGGCTAGCGCTCGTCGCCTGGCTCTGCCCGGCGCCCGTTTGCCCGCTTTGGCCCCCTAGGGCCTATGACAAAGGGGGCCCACCCCAGAATGTTTTATAAAAAAGGAATTAAATAAATAAATAAAAATAATATACTTAATTAATTAAGATAATTAATTAACTTAATTAATCATGTTAGTTAATCTAATTAAGCCAAATTAATTAACCTAATCACTTTAATTAAATTGACTAATCCTATTTAGTTAACGGTGTCAATGACAGACCGGACCCACACGTCAGTTAGACCCAGTCAACCCCTTGTTGACTGCTGATGTCATACTGACGTCAGCAAACACTATTCTGGATAATGTTGAATTAAAATATTTAAATTAACCCTAAAATGATTTAAATCTTTTAAAAATCATATAAAATAAATCGTAGCTCAGATGAAAATATTTTCTACATGAAAGTTGCTCAGAACGACGTGACGAATCCGGATACACAGCCCGTTCGTCCGCCACACACACCTAGCATATCGAACACACAACTTTCCCCCTCCGATTCATTTGTCTGAAAACGCGAAACACCGGGGATACTTTCCCGGATGTTTTCCCCCTTCGCCGGTATCACCTACTACCGCGATTGGGCACCCCTAGCATCACGCTTTGTCATGTCATGCATAGTCATGCATTTGTTTGCATTATATTTATTGTTTATTCCCCCTCTTCTCTCGCTAGACATCGAGACCGACGCTGCTGCTACCCAGTACGACTACGGTGTTGACGACCCCTCCTTCTCGGCTGAGCTTCCAGGCAAGCCCCCCCCCCTTGATCACCAGATATCGCCTATTCTTCTCTATACTGCTTGCATTAGAGTAGTGTAGCATGTTACTGTTTGGTTACTCCTATTCTGTTGCGTAGCCTGTCATTGTTGCTACAGTCGTTGATACCTTACCCGCAATCCTAAATGCTTAGTATAGGATGCTAGTTTATCATCATTGGCCCTACATTCTTGTCAGTCTGCCTTGCTATACTATCGTGCCGTGATCACGGGTATATACTATACATATATACATACTATATAGATGGTGACTAAAGTCGGGTTGGCTCGTTGAGTACCCGCAGGTGATTCCGATGTGGGGGCTGAAAGGACAGGTGGCTCCATCCCGGTAGAGGTGGGCCTGGGTTCCCGACGGCCCCCGACTGTTACTATGTGGCGGAGCGACAGGGTAGGTTGAGACCACCTAGGCGAGTGGTGGGCCTGGCCCTGGTCGGCGTCCGCGGTTACTTGATAATAACACGCTTAACGAGATCTTAGTATTTGATATGAGTCTGGCCACTGGCCTATATGCACAAACAAACTACGTGGGAACAGTTATGCGCACTCGATGTCGTGGTATCAGTCGAAGCCTTCTTGACGTCAGCAACGGAGCGGCACGCGTCGGATTGGACTGGAATGCCTGCTCTTGTATGAGGGAGGCTAGGTCTGCTTTTGGCCACCCTCGCAACGTGCAGGTGTGCAATGGGCGATGGGCCCAGACCCCTACGCCATAGGAGTTAGACCGGCGTGCTGACCTTTCTGTTGTGCCTAGGTGGGGCCGCGACGTGTCGATCTTCCGAGGCCGGGCATGACCCAGGAAAGTGTGTCCGGCCAAATGGGATCGAGCGTGTTAGGTTATGTGGTGCACCCGTGCAGGGAAGTTTATCTATTCGAATAGCCGTGTCCCTCGGTAAAAGGACGACCCAGAGTTATAGCTTGACCTTATGACAACTAGAACCGGATACTTAAAAAAACACACCCAGACAAGTTCCACAGACAACCCGGTGACCGCATTTCCACAGGGCGACGAGGGGAGGATCGCCGGGTAGGATTATGCTATGCGATGCTACTTGGAGGACTTCAATCTACTCTCTTCTACATGCTGCAAGACGAAGGCTGCCAGAAGCATAGTCTTCAATAGGACTAGCTATCCCCCTCTTATTCTGGCATTCTGCAGTTCAGTCCACCGATATTGCCTCTTTACACATATACCCATGCATATGTAGTGTAGATCCTTGCTTGCGAATACTTTGGATGAGTACTCACGGTTGCTTTTATCCCTCTTTTCCCCTTTTCCCTTCTATCTGGTTGCCGCAACCAGACATTGGAGCCCAGGACCCAGACGCCACCATCGACGACGACTACTACTCTGGAGGTGCCTACTACTACGTGCAGGCCGCTGACGAAGACTAGGAGTAGTTAGGAGGATCCCAGGCAGGAGGCCTGCGCCTCTTTCGATCTGTATCCCAGTTTGTGCTAGCCATCTGATGGCAACTTGTTTAACTTATGTCTGTACTCAGATTTTGTTGCTTCCGCTAACTCGTCTATGATCGAGCACTTGTATTCGAGCCCTCGAGGCCCCTGGCTTGTAATATGATGCTTGTATGACTTATTTATGTTTTTAGAGTTGTGTTGTGATATCTTCTCGTGAGTCCCTGATATTGATCGTACACGTTTGCGTGCATGATTAGTGTACCATTGAATCGGGCGCGTCACACCTATATCTATCATCCATATTGCACTTGTATCACCATCTCTTCGCCGAACTAGTGCACCTATACGATTTACCATTATATTGGGTGTGTTGGGGACACAAGAGAATCTTTGTTATTTCGTTGCAGGGTTATTTGAGAGAGACCATCTTCATCCTATGCCTACCACAGATTGATAAACCATAGGTCATCCACTTGAGGGAAATTTGCTACTATCCTACAAACCTCTGCACTTGGAGGCCCAACAATGTTTACAAGAAGAAGGTTTCGTAGTAGACATCAGTTGCCACCCGCGTAGCTCAGACGACCCCGACAGGCGACGGTTGTCCTCGTCGTCCTCCGTCACTAGCAGCCAACGCCGCCACGGGACCTGCTGGGCACGAGCAACAAGCTTCATCGCTGCACCCCTCGGTGCACCGCGACGGACGCACCGCCACTCCGTCGCTGACCCCGGCCGCTTCGTCCTCCCACGCGTGTCGCGGCCCGGCGAACGCAAACTGCACTGCTCATGGCGCGGGAGCTCCTTCGCTACCGCCCCGTCGACGACTTCTACGAGGAGTGGCTTGAGCGCATCGCCGAGCTCGTCAGCGCCGCTGAAGACTCTACTACGTCGGCCTGCTCACTGCCTCAGCAGCCGCCTGGTGTGGGCGACGTGGCTCATGGGGCACCTCCACCACCTCCAGCCCATGGCGCCATCGTCGAGCCAAGGCGGGTGGCACCGCAAAGCGACCCGCCGTGCCAGGTGCCTGCGCGCGAAGAGGCGAGCTGCTAAGTGGTGCATGATACGTCTCCAACGTATCTATAACTTATGAAGCATTCATGCTATTATATTATCTGTTTTGAATGTTTATGGGCTTTATTATACACTTTTATGTTATTTTTGGGACTAACCTATTAACCGGAGGCCCAACCCATATTGCCGTTTTCTTGCCTATTTTAGTGTTTCGAAGAAAAGGAATATCAAACGGAGTCCAAACGGAATGAAACCTTCGGGAGCGTGATTTTTGGAACGAACGTGATCCAGGAGACATGGAGCTGAAGTTAGGGAAGCTTCGAGGAGGCCACGAGGCACGGGGTGCGCCCTCCACCCTCATGGGACCCTCGAGGCTCCCCCGACCGACTTCTTTCGCCTATATAAGTCCATATACCCTAAAACCTTAGGAGAACACAGTAGATCGGGAGTTCCGCCGCCGTAAGCCTCTGTAGCCACCAAAAACCTCTCGGGAGCCCGTTCTGGCACCCTGCAGGAGTGGGGGATCCCTCACCGGTGGCCATCTTCATCATCCCGGCGCTCTACATGTCGAGGAGGGAGTAGTTCACCCGCGGGGCTAAGGGTATGTACCAGTAGCTATGTGTTTGATCTCTCTCTCACTCTCTCTCTCTCTCTTGTGTTCTTGACTTCGCACGATCTTGATGTATCATGAGCTTTGCTATTATAGTTGGATCTTATGATGTTTCTCCCCCGCTACTCTCTTGTAATGGATTGAGTTTTCCCTTTGAAGTTATCTTGTCGGATTGAGTCTTTAAGGATTTGAGAACACTTGATGTATGCCTTGACATGCTTATCTGTGGTGACAATGGGATATTCACGTGATCTACTTGATGTATGTTTTGGTGATCAACTTGCGGGTTCAATGAACTTATGCATAGGAGTTGGCACATGTTTTCGTCTTGACTCTCCGGTAGAAACTTTGGGGCACTTTTTGAAGTACTTTGTGTTGGTTGAATAGATGAATCTGAGATTGTGTGATGCATATAGTATAATCATGCTCACGGATACTTGAGGTGACATTGGAGTATCTAGGTGACATTAGGGTTTTGGTTGATTTGTGTCTTAAGGTGGTATTCTAATACAAACTCTATGATAGATTGAACGGAAAGAATAGCTTCGTGTTATTTTATCACGGACTCTTGAATAGGTCGATCAGAAAGAATAGCTTTGAGGTGGTTTCGTACCCTACCATAATCTCTTTGTTTGTTCTCCGCTATTAGTGACTTTGGAGTGACTGTTTGTTGCATGTTGAGGGATAGTTATATGATCCAACTATGTTATTATTGTTGAGAGAACTTGCACTAGTGAAAGTATGAACCTTAGGCCTTGTTTCCTAGCATTGCAATACCATTTACGCTCATTTTTATCATTAGTTACCTTGCTGTTTTTATATTTTCAGATTACAAATACTTATATCTACAATCCATATTGCATTTGTATCACCATGTCTTCGCCGAACTAGTGCACCTATACAATTTACCATTGTATTGGGTGTGTTGGGGACACAAGAGACTCTTTGTTATTTGGTTGCAGGGTTGCTTGAGAGAGACCATCTTCATACTACACCTCCCACGGATTGATAAACCTTAGGACATCCACTTGAGGGAAATTTGCTACCGTCCTACAAACCTCTGCACTTAGAGGCCCAACAACGTCTACAAGAAGAAGGTTGTGTAGTAGACATCAAGCTCTTTTCTGGCGCCGTTGCCCGGGAGGTGAGTGTTTGAAGGTATATCTTTAGATCTTGCAATCGAATCTTTTTTTTTTCTTGTTTTATCACTAGTTTAGTCTATAAAAGAAACTACCAAAAAAATGGAATTGAGTTTGTCTCATACGCTTCATCTTTTTAATATCTTTCGTGAGTATGATGAAAAGGAAAATTGTGCTCAAGTGCTAGAAGAAGAAGTCTATAAAATGTTTGATACTTACTCTTTGAATGATGAGCATGATTGCAATGTTGTTAGTATGAACGCTTTGAATATCCATAGTACTAATGATGATTGCACTAGTTATGATGAAAATGTCTCCTATAAGCATGTTGGTTTTTGTGGAGAGCATTGGGTTTGCATGAACACACCAAATAGAGAAGATAGATATTGCAAGAGGCATAAGCATTTAGAAACTAAATTATTGCAAGAAAGGTTAAATGTGAGTGCTGAAAATTTATATTTCCTTTGCCATACTTGTGAACTTTGCAATGAAAGTGGTCATTTACATCAACGATGCAAATTGTTTCATGATCGAATCGTGTCCAAAAATTATGATGATTTGATCTCCCTTGCACATTATAATGAACTTAGTTTGCTTATGGGTTACGTAGAAATGAAACGTTTAACTAAGTTACTTACAGAATTTGCCCATTATAAACTTCTTGAGTTTGATCTAGAGGAAATTTATATGTATTGTGCGGTGAATTGCATTGAAAATCCGTATATTGCCAATTACATAAAGAAAACAAAGCAAATAGAAGATGAAGAGAACACTAATGAAAGGGAAGAGACTTCCCAATATCCTCCTATTATTTCTTATGATGAATCAGGTAACGAGGAGGAGCTTTCTATTCAACCAATCTCATCAATAAGGAGCTCAAAGAAGAGGGTTCAACCCACACAAGATGTGAAGAAGAAAAAGAAAAGACGGAGAAGCAAAGGTAAAAAGGTATCCCTCCTGTTGGGGATATAACTATTTGTGTAAGCCGCCCAGGAGGGGACCGGGTTACGCAAAGAAGACTCATCAGAAAGAAGCCCAAGACCAAGCATGAGGATGGCGGTTCAATAAAGGGTCTAAGGCCCACAGGCGGCTTAAGGCCCATGGTAGTAAACCGCCATGATGGTATGACTTGTAACATAAGGTAGACTTAACTAGTCACCGAGCCAGACACTGTCTATGAGCCGGCCGGGACTCTGTAGGCCGCAGGGCGTCCACCCGTGTATATAAGGGGACAACCCACTGGTGGCTTAGGACAAGAAACAACTCATCGAGAACCGGGCATAGCGTATCTCGCTCCCTGGTCATCGAAACATCAAGCAATACCAACCCAACTAGACGTAGGCCTTACCTTCACCGTAAGGGGCCGAACTAGTATAAACCTCTCGTGTCTCTTGTCCCGATTAACCCCTTCAAGCTTCCTAGTTGCGATGGCTCCACGACGAAGTCCTTTCACCAGGAGATCTAACGTGATAACTCCACGATAGTTGGCGCCCACCATGGGGCCAGCGCATGGTGGATTTGAGTTCTTGAAGAGCAGCTTCAAGGGGATTGAGGGATACATAGTTGGCTGGATGACCAAGAGTCGCCGCGGCAAGATCTACATGGATGATGAAGGCTGGGGCCCTGATGCCGGCTCAATTGAGTACGGGTACTGGGTCCCCTTCGGCGGAATCCACGTCTTCATCGGCCGGATTGGTGAGCCGGGCCCTGAGCCAGATAACTGCACCGACCTCGTCGAAACGGCTCAGCGTGCGAGAACCGCCCGAGTCAACCCGTCATGAAGCGTGCCTTTGTGGGCTGCATCCATAGAGAGGAACTTTTTGAAGGATCTGAAGATGGTGGTAAGATGACCGTCCTCTCTGACGGTGAATTGTCCGCCGGTTCAACAGATTCGCTGTACCAAGTGCAAGATGGCGTGCTCGGGGGCTGTTCCGATGGCACCAGTATTCTGGACCCCTATGAGCCGCCAAGATGGGCAGGAGTCTTCATGGTTGGGACTCAACCCGGCCAAAACTCTACAACCGCTACAGCAATAATGTCCGGGACAGGAGCAGCCGGGGCAGGAGGCCTTGTGCGCCCGCCGGCTCAGGTGCTGATAGATCTCATGGATAAGCTTACGACGCTGTTAACCGCTACGGTTATTCCTACAAATAAAGATGAGCATGACGCGGAGGTGGCACGGGTGCGTGAGGAAATAGCTCGGGCCAAGGAGGCCTTGGCAGCTGAGGACACCAGGTTGGCCACAGAGCGGGCGGCTTTGGATGCACGAGCGCAACAGCTACAGTCGGAGGCCTTCCAGCTCAAGATGAGCCTGAACGCGTCTAACGAGGTGATGAGGAGGAGACATCAGAAAACCCAGTCCCATTTACCTCCGGTTTATGATCCTCGGAATGTTTTTGCCACACCCAGAGCCGGCCCAAGTTACCCGCCAGATGCTTTTATGACAACCGGAATAGGAGGACTGGCTCAGCCTCGGGAGATGGTACCTCCTCATGGGAACATGGCACCGCCCCGTTACATGCCAATACCACCGGGTCACTTCTCCAACCCCATGGAGAACTTAATTGCAGCATCGACACGTTTGGCGACTCTCCTAGTGGACGGTGATGATCCGACAGCCGTGGAGACCCGGAGGATCAGAGAACTTGTCCATACGGCCCTGGCTCAACAAGAGACTTATTCTTATAGCCGGGACATGATTCATTCAACTCCTCCACCTTGGTTAGCACCACCTCGTCAAAACCGGAGTCCAAGTTATAGCAGGCACGTGGAGTCAGAAGCTTTGTCAAGCAACGCCCAGTGCCATAACCAGCCCGGTGGCTATAATCCGGTGCAAGACCGAAAACGTCAGGAGAATGAGCGGGCGGCTCAGCTAGCGGCTCAACAGACAGCTCATCAAGATTTCCCAGAGTATCCGATGACTTCCGTTGAGACGGGAGTGGCTACTAGAACCGGCGGTGTTCCTTGTTTGGTACCGGCTCTGCGTAATGTATGTTTGCCCAAGGACTTCAAGGGACCTCGAAAGTTGCCGAATTACACGGCCGACTTATAGCCCGGAGCGTGGATCGAAAGTTATGAGATGGCCATGGAGCTGTTGGAGGCCAGCGACGCAGCAATGGCTAAGTAGTTCACCATGATGTTAGATGGAACGGCCTGGTCTTGGTTAAAGGGCTTGCCACCCAATTCCATTAATTCGTGGGCAGAGCTAAAGGCCCGTTTCATCCAGAACTTCAAGGACACTTGCAAGCAATCTATGTCGATTGTGGACTTGACAAATTGTAAGCAGGAGGAGGGTGAATCCACGACTCACTGGGTACGCCGGGTCAAGGAGATAATACATTCATCTGACAAGATGGATGCTGGCTCTGCAGTCCTTATGTTGGAGAAGAACTATCGCTTTGAGCCGCTGAGACAGAAACTGGGGCACCTTAAGCGTGATTGCAACGATATGGGTACGATGATGGTAGCTTTAGTCAAATACGCCGACTCTGATAGTACCAAGGATCCCGCGTCTGATGAGGAAAAGACATGGAAGGGAAAGAATAACGACAAAGGAAAGGGCCAGCAGCATAACCCGATGAATCAAGGAGGCAATAAGCGTAAGGCGGAGGGTAACCCGGAGTTCGTGCCCAATGCCAATGCGCAGGGTAATAATCAGAGACGTAAGGGAAAACCTCCCCCTCGATCTGGCGGGTCAGGCCCATCTCTTGAGCAGCTACTCAATGAGCCTTGCCCGAGACACGGCACTCGGGAACGACCCGCCACCCACTTATGGAAAGATTGCGCGATCATGAAGGCTTTTAAGAATTCCAACACGCTTGATGGCAATCATGGGTCGGGCGGCGGCTCAGGAGCTGGCAGCTTTCATGGCCCGGGCGGAGGTTCAAGTTCCGGCTTCCAGGGACATCAAGGCGGTTATAATCAACAGCAGTCTGGTCAAGGGGAGCAACAGCAGTAGCAATCGGGTTATCAAAGCCATCCGAAGCAGCTGAATAGTGGGCAGTATCACGTGTTCACCACCAGCTTGTGCAAACGTGACCAGAAGGTTCATAAGAGGGACGTGAATTCTGTTGAGCCGGCGGTTCCTTGTTATTTGAGGTGGTCAGAACAGCCCGTTGTATGGAGCAGAGCAGATCACCCCCTCCAGGTTGATAATCCGGGTCAGTTAGCCTTGGTGGTAGCACCTCAGGTTGGTGGATATAAATTCACTAAGGTACTCATGGACGGGGGTAGCAGCATCAATATCCTCTATTATGAGACCTTTCGACGCATGGGGTTAACTAATAAGAATTTGAAGACGTCCAACACTATTTTTCATGGAGTGGTTCCTGGTAAGTCGGCTTACCCAGTTGGCAAAATTGAACTGGAAGTAGCCTTTGGAGATGAGTATGATTCCAGGGCTGAAAAATTGACGTTTGAGGTGGTCAAAATCAGGAGTCCATATCATGCTCTGTTTGGACGGCCGGCTTATGCCAAGTTCATGGCACGACCGTGTTATGTTTATCTGCAGCTTAAGATGCCGGGTCACAAGGGCACCATCACCATGCACGGAAGTCGAAAGGTAGCTCTGGAATGTGAGGAGGGCGACGCGGCTTATGTTGAGTCTGTTTGTGCAGCAGAGGAGCTGAAGTTTTATCAAGACAATGTTGACCCGGCGGATATGACCTCTTTAAAGAAGCCAACCACTGCTGAAACTAAGATTGTTGATTTCAATCCAGGTGACTCATCGAAGCAGTTCAACATCAGTGCCAATTTGGATCCTAAATAGGAAAGCGCGCTCATCGAGTTCATCCGTGAGAACCGGGACATCTTCGCACGGAAACCTTCTAACATGCCGGGTGTACCGAGAGAAATCGCTGAGCACACTCTCAATATTGATCCGAAGTATAAGCCGGTCAGGCAGTTTCTTCGACGATTCAACGAAGAGAGACGGAAAGCTATTGGAGAGGAAGTCGCCCGACTCTTAGCGACTGGGTTTATTGTTGAAGTTTTTCACCCGGAGTGGTTGGCTAACCCGATGCTCGTGCTCAAGAAGAACAGCACCTGGCGGATGTGTGTGGATTACACGGACTTAAATAAGGCTTGTCCGGCTGATCCCTTTGCTCTCCCCCGTATTGATCAAATCATTGATGCTACGGCGGGTTGCGAGCGTTTGAGCTTTTTGGATGCTTACTCTGGTTATCATCAGATTAAAATGGCAGTTAAGGACCAGGAGAAGACGGCTTTCATCACTCCGTTTGGAGCCTTCTGTTATGTATCTATGCCATTTGGGCTCAAGAGTGCTTAGGCGACTTATCAGCGATGTGTACCGAACTGTCTCCACGATCAAATTGGGCGCACTGTTCATGCTTATGTGGATGACATCATGGTGAAGTCCAGAGAGAAGGAAACTTTGATATCTGACTTGAAAGAGACCTTTGGTAATATCCGGGTTTATAAGATGATGCTTAACCCGGCCAAGTGTGTATTTGGTGTACCTGCAGGAAAGCTCTTGGGTTTTCTGGTCTGAAACAGAGGAATTGAAGCTAATCCAGAGAAGATCAAGGCAATTACCTCTCTGGCTAAAACGGCGTGCATCAATGATGTTCAGTGATTGGCGGGTCGTGGTGCTGCTTTAAGCTGGTTCATAAGCCGGTTAGGAGAGAAGGCCCTACCGCTGTATCAGATGATGAAGAAAACGAACACTTTTGTCTGGAGTGATGCTGCTGATACTGCCTTTGAAGATTTAAATAGATAGTTGTCTGAGCCACCGGTCCTTGTGGCTCCCATTGATAAAGAGCCGCTGCTGTTATATGTGGCTGCTAATTCACGAGCCGTCAGTGTTGCCATTGTGGTGGAGCGTAAGGAGGCTGGCAGGGAGCATCCGGTCCAACGTCCGGTTTACTACATCAGTGAGGTGCTCATTGAGTCTAAACAAAGGTATCAACATTGGAAGAAACTTGTTTACGTAGTGTTTATGGCAAGCCGGAAGCTGAAGCAGTACTTCCAAAGTAATCCTATAACTGTGGTAAGTTCTGCCCCCTTGGAAGACATCATCCAGAACAGGGAGGCCACGGGACGAGTCGCCAAGTGGGCTATTGAGCTTGGGCCTCATGGTTTGAAGTACATGCCACATACCGCTATTAAGTCTCAAGCCTTGGTGGACTTTATCAATGATTGGATAGAGTTGCAGGCACCTGAGGAGAAGCTAGATAACACATATTATACTATTCACTTTGATGTGTCCAGGAAGTTAGAAGGCTCAGGGGCTGGAGTTGTTTTAACTTCCCCTCGAGGAGACAAATTTTGTTATGTGCTCCGGCTTATGTTTCCTTGTACTAACAATGCAGCCGAGTACGATGCCTTACTCCATGGTCTCCGGATCGCCAAAGAGATGAATTTGAGCCGGGTAAGATGCTTGGGCGATTCAGATCTCGTGGCCCAACAGGTGTCAGGCAAGTGGGACTCCAAGGGTCCCCTTATGGCGGCTTACCGTCGTGAAGTAGATGCTGTGGCTGGGCACTTCAAAGGTTATCAAGTGGAGCACATTGATCGAAGGAAGAATGAGGCGGCTGATGCTTTGAGCCGGTTGGGATCTCAGCGTAAGCCGGTGCCGCCTAACACCTTTCTCGATGTTTTGCATAATCCTTCTGTCAAGGTACCTACAGAGGAAGAACTAGCAGTGCCAGACCCGGAGGCACAACTGGTGGCAGCTCTTCACGTCATCTCGGATTGGATAGTGCCATATTTGACCTATATGACCCGGGGAGAGTTGCCTGAGGATAAAACCTTGGCGAGACAAATCGTCAGGCGGTCCAAATCTATGACGATTGTTCATGGCAAGTTACATCACCGCAGTGTCACTGGGGCATTTCAACGATGTGTGTCGCCTGCGGAAGGTCAGGAGATACTTCATGAGATCCATGAAGGAGATTGTGGTCATCATGCCGGTTCAAAATCTCTTGTGGCCAAGGCTTTCCGTCATGGTTTCTATTGGCTGACGGCTCATGCTGATGCGGAGAATCTAGTCAGCAAATGTGACAGATGTCAAAAATTCTCACGACGAGCTCATGTGCCGGCTCAAGAGTTAAGGATGATTCCAATTACTTGGCCGTTCGCAGTCTGGGGGCTTGACATGGTTGGACGTTTCAAGAGGTCTAAGGATAAAAAGACACACCTCCTGGTGGCAGTGGATAAGTTTACAAAGTGGGTTGAGGCAGAGCCGATCAGTAAGTGTGATGCAGCCACGGCGGTTCAGTTCATGAAAAAGGTGATCTTTCGTTTTGGTTTCCCACACAGCATCATAACGGATAATGGCACTAATCTCTCCAAGGGTACCATGGAAGAGTTCTGTCAACGAGAACATATCCGGCTTGATGTTTTGGCTGTTGCTCATCCTCAATCCAATGGTCAAGCAGAAAGAGCTAATCAGGAGATCCTGAAGGGTATCAAGCCCCGGCTCTTTGTCCCCTTACAGCGGACTCCGGGTTGTTGGGTGGAGGAGTTACCCTCTCTACTATGGAGCATCAACACTATGCCTAACAGATCTACAGGGTATACACCTTTCTTCATGGTGTATGGAGCAGAGGCAGTCCTGCCAAGTGACATCCGGCACAATTCACCCCGCGTGGCGACTTACATTGAGGCTGATAACAAAAGAGCTCGTTAGGATGCACTTGACTTGTTGGATGAGGAGCGAGACTTAGCAATATCCCGCTCGGCGATTTACCAGCAAGACCTACGCCGCTATCACAACCGCCGGGTTAGAAGCAGAGCCTTTCAGGAAGGCGACTTAGTGCTCCGGCTCATCCAGGATCAGTCTGATATACACAAGCTATCCCCTCCTTGGGAAGGACCCTTTGTGGTCAGCAAGAATCTAAACAACGGGTCATACTACCTTATCAATGTTCGAGAGCACAAAGACTCATGTACGTCGGAGGAGGAGACCCGCCGACCGTGGAATATCGCCCATCTTTGGCCTTACTATACTTGAGCCACCGGCTCTCAAGATGTATATATTTTGACGATGTATATATTATATAAAGCAATAAAGCAGGACCTCTGTCCTTTTCACCTTCAAAAGTTTATGTGTTTTTGTTATCAGGTGGTGGAAACAACCAACAGGGAGCAGATTATATCTGAATCCGGCTTTCCCTTTGGTCCGGCTTATGATCATATCTGAATCTAGCCATGATCACTTGGGGGCTTCCTGTTCAAACATAGGTCGTATTCGAACCAAAGAGAACATAGCTGTTGATACCCACTTTGATCGGCACACTGCCAAACCCACTTGGGGGCTTCTTGATCATATTTGAATCATAGCTTAACCCCTTTGGGTCTGATGTGGATCGTATTCGAATCAACGTCATTAAACAACTCTTATGGTCACTTGGGGGCTTCCTGTTCAAACATAGGTCGTATTCGACCCAAAGAGAACATAGCTGTCGATACCCACTTGATCGACATCTCCAAAGCCACTGGGGACTATATGATCGTATCCGAATCTTAGCTTAACCCCTTTGGGACGGTTTACTGATCGTATTAGAATCAGAAGCCTTTGAATATTGTTTATTATCCATTATATTTCATAAGCATAATTATTTGACTATCTTAAGACCTTCTTGAAAGCACTATGAGATGGTTTTTTGTTCTTCCGGCTTAATATTGATCACCCCAGGTTGTTAAGTACCAGGTGAACATTATATGTTCCAACTTTCAGGAGTTGAATTTACCCGCATGGTGTAGGTCATATAAGTAGGCGAGATTACCAAAGGGATCGAAGGTATGCTATTGTGATTATGTTTAACAAATATAATCATAAACCGGCCTTTATATGATGTTTTGGTTTGCACTCTGGGTTATCAATACCTTATGTGACCCCCGATGCGATAAACCGCCAAGGGAATTTTGCTTGTTTTATATGCAGGATAAGACAAGCAAATTTAACATCAAGGAAATAAACAATCAACATAAGCTGGAAATATATAGCGATGGTGATTTACGAAAGTATTAAGCGCCATAAACATGCGTGAAGGCATGACAAAAATTGAGAGGTTTTTCTACCCTATTACAAGACTCCCCGAGTCTGAATAATGAAGCATTGTTTTCGCAAAGTCATAAACGCCTGGCGGTTCACTCCTTTGGAGGGCTTGAAGATTCCGGGTTATCCTTCTCCGCCTCTCCGTCGACTGCACTGTCCTGGAAGGTTGACGAGGCCCAGTCAATGCCACTCAAGGCTTCAAACTCAGCTTCATCATCTATTAAACCGGCTGGGTCCACTTCAGGGGCAAAGGTATGCTTACGAGTTGGAGGGATTAGGCTGACTTCATCATAGGGAGGTGTTGGAATTCTCCGGTTCTCACTGTCATAGCCCGGCTAATACTTGGTAAGGTCAGTATCGTTCCCAATAAGACTAGCCACGAGGCGTATATCTTTGACATAGGCAGTGAAATCATGTTCATCAAATACGGTCCCATCCTCTTTCAGACTCGCGTATCCAAGAGCGAGGTCGGCCAGGTCTAGTTCTGGAATCCATGCTTTTGCCCGGCTCAACGCGGCTATGTCCCCGGCTCTTGAAGACGCTCACCTTAGATCTTGGATCCGTTGAGGTAGTACAGCAAGACACTTCAACACGTCTTGCAGGAGGTGGGGAGTGTTATTTGATAAAGCTACAATGGCCAAGGCACGTTGTGACCCGGTGTACAGTTGCTCCACTAGAGTGTAAACCGCTTTCAGTTTGATCAACATGTTCTGCTTGAGGTATCCTGGGGCCTGCGTTCATAAACATAAGGTGAGCTGGAGATAACGATTAAAATAGTCATCAAAGGAAGGATTACAATATTTGAGGTTATATACAGTAACTTATCGAAGATGGCTGAGACCATTTGAGATATCTGACGCTTTAAGCCGGACAGCTCGGCTGTTGCTTCTGCAAGTGATGTTTCTGCTGTCTTGACCCGGGTTACTAGTGAGGTTTTCTCATCAGCCCAGATTTTCTTCTCCGCCTCAAAATTCTTCTTCAACTTCTCTTGTTCAGAGACGCTGAATTCAAATTTGAAGTTGGCTTTTTTAATTTCAAGTTCTTGAGCTGTCAGATGGCTCTTCAGATCAGCAATCTCCGACTCAAATTGACTTATGGTGGCCTGCATTGATGCCGGGTTATAGTTAGAATCATGGTAAGATAACATTAAGTCCCAAGCACTTTGCAAGCAAAGATACTTGACACCTGGGGGCTAATGTGTATCACAAGTTCAAAGTATCATGTTACAACTGGGTTAATTATCTTTTTTCTAAATCGGACGAAGCAGTTTTCTAAGTCTACAACATACTTATTCATAAGCAATAGACTTGGGGGCTGATACAGTAAGTATGGTTCAGAAAAGTAGCATAAGTTATACCTCCGATTTTTGCTGTATTTGCTTCACCATGTCAATTTCCAGGTCACGGCTGAGGGAGTCCTGGATTAGGGGCTATCCCGGCAGCCGGACTGTGTACAACGTCCGGACTATTGAAGCGTGAAGATACAAGACTCAAGACTTCGGCCTGTGTCCGGATGGGACTTTCCTTGGCGTGGAAGGCAAGCTTGGCGATCCGAATATTGTATTTCCTTCCTTGTAACCGACTCCATGTAAACCCTAGCCCTCTCCGGTGTCTATATAAACCGGAGAGGTTCGTCCTTAGAAGGCCGATCACAATTACATTCATACCATCATAGGCTAGCTCCTAGGGTTTAGCCTCTACGATCTCGTGGTAGATCTACTCTTGTACTACCCATATCATCAATATTAATCAAGCAGGAAGTAGGGTTTTACCTCCATCGAGAGGGCCCGAACCTGGGTAAACACCTGTGTCCCTTACTTCTTGTAACCATCAGCCTTGACGCACAGATTGGGACCCCCTACCCGAGATCCGTCGGTTTTGACACCGACAACGGCTGCTATGTACTTGATTGAGATAGCCAGAGACTATATCTCCAATGCTTAAATGAGTATAGTCAGCAATGTCTAGCTTGGCCTTTCGGCGTTCCAGAAGCTCCTCCTTAGCAGAGCACTTGGCAAGGACAGTGGGCCGCCCTGGCTCAACAAACCAAGTCTTCAGAATCTCAGCTTCCGGATTAATTTTCTTGGCCGGGTTAGGAGCTTTCGGGTTATCAAAGCTGTTGAGAGTATCTTCGGCGGGTGGATCAGAGGTTGGTACTGGAATGTCATAGGCTGGTTCACGCGGCGGCTGATGGGTAGAACTATCAGGAGCAGCCGTGCCAAGCTCCGGTTCAGTCACGACCGGGTCTCGGGACGGCTTACTCTTTTTTGCCCTCTTACTGGGTTTCACTTCCACGCTGTGGACAAAGGCAGAAGGATGAGTACAAAGGCATGAGTAAGGTAAGGCATAAGGTAAACAAAATTACATTACCCGGGGGCAATTTTGAAAGCCGACATGTTAGATTGCATAGACTCGCCGGAGGAAGGAGAGGTATCCTGATAATTGGAGTCAGATGAACTGAGAGGTTGGCGAATTAAACCCGCCAAAACGTAAATCGGAGATAACCTCATCCTGATGCTTCCTGGTTACGTTAGGTAAGCCGGAGGAGAGCTCTACATCCTTGCTGGTCCGGGCCTTCCTCCGGCTTTCAAACTACTGTTGCTTCAAAAGAAATTGAGGATCTTGATAAGCTAGAGGATGTGAAAATCTTACTTTCCGGGTCACCCTTCGGATTTTTTTCTTTGGCAAAGGCTCTGAGTCGGAGGAGATTATAGTTACCTCTTCGTCAACCGCTTGGCTGTTCCCCGTATCCTCCTAAAAAGATAGAATGTCAATAAAATAATGACAAAAGAGCCAGGAGAATTAAGGATTACCTCTTCTTCATCATCAGAAGTGTCATCCAATTTGAACATATCTGAAGCGCTTGGCTTCCTCTTCTTCGAAGTTCCAGTCTTGGCGGCTTTCCTTTCGGCTCTTTTTGCCGCTCTGGCTTGTTTGGCCGCCTCATGGTCGTACTTGACCTTCTAGAAGTTGTCATCGGCCTGTAAAAAATGATAAGGAATTATGAATAAAAGCAAGGTGTAACATGGTAAAGTGTATTCATTGAGGTTGATGACTTACCGCGGGGGTCGGGTTCTTCTTGCAGAAAGGAAGTAAGTCAAAGGCATTACTAGTCACCGTGCCCTCTTTCAACAATGTTTGGGTTGTAGCCTCCACCACATCATCTGGTAAATCGTCGGGACTATGATGCAGTGGGTCATCCTTTTCGCTAGTGTAAGAGCACATTAAGCCGGGGCGGCGGCTTAACGAGATCACCCGCCGGGAGATCCAGACTCGCACCAAATCAATACCGTTCAAGCCATTACCTAAGAGGGCTTTGATCTTCTTGATGGTAGGGGCAAGTGATAGACGTTCAACATCGGTTAGGTTATCCGGCAGCAGGTGATTTGATTCAAGGCGCAGAGTGCAGAAGCTGGGCAGAGGGTTCTTGTCAGCCGGGGAAGTGTCCTGGCAATAGAACCACGTCTGATTCCAATCCTTCGGATGACTCGGCAGTTTAGCATAAGGAAAAAGGCAGTCTCTCCGCCGCTGAATCGAGATGCCACCAAGTTCTAGACTGGGCCCGTTGGCACGTTCATTCTGCCGGTTTAAATAGAATAGCTCTCTGAATAGAAGTAGATTGGGCTCTTCTCCCAGGTACACTTCGCAGAAAACTTGGAAGTTGCAAATATTTGACACGGAATTGGGCCCAATATCTTGAGGTCTGAGGTCAAAGAAATGCAAAACATCCCTGAAGAATTTTGAACCGGGTGGACCAAATCCCCGGCTCATATGATCCGTAAAAACTATCACCTCCCCTTCTTTGGGTTGAGGTTTCTCCTTGGACGGGTCAGGGGCATGATAAAACATGACTCCTTCTTGGGCAGATGGCCAGACTTCACAAATTCAGACAATTTGCTCTTTGTGACAGTGGATTGGACCCAATTATAGGTCACATGAGCCTTGGTTGCCTCAGGTGCCATGACGTAAGTGGAAGCCTATGACAAAATAAGAAGCTCCGGTTCAATTTTAGCCCGGAAGGAAAGTATTTTTAAGTCTATTCAAAATGGCGGCTTAAGAAGGGGCCTAATGACATATGGCTAATTATATCCGGCTATCTAAGCCGCTATCGGAATCAGTAACAGTTAAGTAATTTTAAGCCGCCATGAGCTGGCAGGGCTGTCGATTAACATTGTCTATTTTAAGCTGGTAATGAGAGCCGCTAGAGTTAAATGGGCCTAACAGAAACAGATTTTTGCCTAAGTGTCGCACAAACAAGTTTTGCAACTGGCAGAGATTAATTTGAATCAAACAGGTGGGCAAAAAAGGAAATATTTCTAAACCTAGAAACCAGTGCAGATGAGTTCATAAACTTGAAGGAGGCCTATCTGCAAGCGAAAAGGGATCTATTTGCATTCGAAATGAGTGCGAAACAGCTGCCGCATCATTTTTATACTATCTTAAGATCAAAAAGAGGCGTCGGAGGTGGAATCTATCAAGGGTTCGTAATGGACGCGACGAACACCGACGAACTCGAAAATCTTAATGTAGATCTGAGGAACAGGGTGGAAGAAACTTACAGATGCAGAGTTGCTGCGGAGGTCCGTCGCGTTTTTTTGGTCAAAGTCAGGTTGATGCAGCGGCGGCGGCGGCGGCAAAGCTCTAAGCCGCAGAGAGACAGCGAGAGGAAGAAGATGAACTAATGTGGGAGGAAATGAAGAAGACCTAGGTCGAGCCTATTTATAAGGAAGGGCCGACTGGGATGGTGCGAGAAACGAGGAGATTGGGTATCGTTATCCAGCGACCCCGATGCCTCGGGTTTCGGGACAATCAGTAAAGGCAAAGATCCGTTGAAGATCTAGCAGAATATAATAAGGATTTAATTGAAGATGACGTCACGACGGGTTAACGTGGATCCAGAAGATGACGTCATGGCGGGTTAAACCCTTTGCACAGACAGAAGACTAAAGGCTTATTTCTTAAGGTATTTTGAGATTGACATGAACCGGTTCAAATCAATCTGGGGCCTAATGTTGGGGATATAACTATTTGTGTAAGCCGCCCAGGAGGGGACCGGGTTACGCAAAGAAGACTCATCGGAAAGAAGCCCAAGACCAAGCATGAAGATGGCGGTTCAATAAAGGGTCTAAGGCCCACAGGCGGCTTAAGGCCCATAGTAGTAAACCGCCATGATGGTATGACTTGTGACATAAGGTAGACTTAACTAGTCACCGAGCCGGACACTGTCTATGAGCCGGCCGGGACTCTGTAGGCCGCAGGGTGTCCACCCGTGTATATAAGGGGACGACCCGCTGGTGGCTTAGGACAAGAAACAACTCATTGAGAACCGGGCATAGCGTATCTCGCTCCCTGGCCATCGAAACATCAAGCAATACCAACCCAACTAGACGTAGGCCTTACCTTCACCGTAAGGGGCCGAACTAGTATAAACCTCTCGTGTCTCTTGTCCCAATTAACCCCTTCAAGCTTCCTAGTTGCAATGGCTCCACGACTAAGTCCTTTCACTAGGACATCTGACGTGACAACTCCACGACACCTCCCAAATAATGTTGCTCCCACTACTCATTGTGATGATGATAATTGCTATACTATTGGTGCTATCCATACTATTAATGATGAGAGTGATTATGCTTATGATATGAAAAGGCCCAAGCTTGGGGATGCTATGTTTGATGAGGATGAAATATTTGAGAATATATTTTCTGAAATTACTGTTTGTCCCAAGCTTGGGGATGCTACGTCTAATGAAGATGATATTTTTAGCCTCCCAAGTTTTGATATGCAAAGTTGTTATGATCATAGCATGCCTCTTATCTATGATGATTATATTGATGGAAGTGGGTTTGGAAGAGTGCCAACTTTAGGAAGTAGTGATCCCACTATTTTGGAGGATGTTGAATCTTATTGTGATGAATATGAAAGTGGATTTGGAAGAGTGTCAACTTTATTTAGTGATGATTCCACTATCTTGGAAGAGGTTTCAATCGATTATGATGAGAACAAAGTTGCTACTTATGATGATTATTGTGATGAAACTTATGCTATAAAAAGTAGTGATGATTATATTTATAAAACTTGTCATGATTATGATTACCCTTTTTCT
The DNA here is from genome assembly GCF_018294505.1 of Triticum aestivum. NCBI lineage: Eukaryota > Viridiplantae > Streptophyta > Magnoliopsida > Poales > Poaceae > Triticum > Triticum aestivum. Next base: position 145,284,324 of record NC_057804.1, read on the forward strand.
TAACATTACTCTTTTAATGTGGAAACAATTTATAGTATTCGAGTCTCCTATGATACTCCCACTATTCTGAATGAGAAGACTTTTGCTTATGTGGAGAGTAGTAAATTTTCTATGCTTGTAGATCATGAAAAGAATGCTTTAGGTGCCAGTTATATTGTTGAATTCATCCATGATGCTACTGAAAATAATTATGAGGGAGGAACATATGCTTGTAGGAATTGCAATAATGTCAAGTTTTCTCTCTATGTGTTGAAAATCTTGAAGCCATGCTTGTTTTGCCTTCCTATGCTAGTTGATTATTGTTCCCATAAGTTGTTTGCTCACAAAATCCCTATGCATAGGAAGATTTTTAGACATAAATATGCTAGTCATATGCTTCATGATGCTCCCGTTATGTTTCAATCCATATCTTTTATGTGAGCATCATTGTCATCATCCTGCCTAGCTAGAAAGACATTAAAGAAAAGCGCTTGTTGGGAGACAACCCAATATTTACCCTTACTATTTTTGTGTGTCCACATGATTATTCTACTGTAGTAATCATGTTTTATAGCTTTTGTTTCAATAAAGTGCCAAGTAAGACCTTTAGGATAGCTTACGGTGATAGTTGTGTTGATCCTGCTGAAAATCAGAAACTTTTGCACCCAGTAAATTAGTTTTGATAATTCACAGAAACGTGATTTTGATCTGATTCTTTTTGCTCTGGATTCGTACACAAATTTCTTGGGTCTTCCTAATTCTGTAGAATTTTTGGAGTTCCAGAAGGATACGTTTGATACAGATTGCTACAGACTGTTATGTTTTTGACAGATTCTGTTTTCTATGTGTTGTTTGCTTATTTTGATCAATCTATGAGTAGTATTGAAGGGTATCAACCATATAGAAGTTGGAATAGAGTAGGTTTAACACCAATATGAATTTAGAATGAGTTCATTACAGTACCTAAGTGGTGGTTTTATTTTCTTATACTAACAGAGCTTACGAGTTTTCTGTTGAGTTTTGTGTTGTGAAGTTTTCAAGTTTTGGGTAAAGATTCGATGGACTATGGAATAAGGAGTGGAAAGAGCCTAAGATTGGGGATTCTCAAGGCACCCCAAGGTAATATTCAAGGACAACCAAGAGCCTAAGCTTGGGGATGCCCCGGATGGCATCCCCTCTTTCGTCTTCGTCTATCGGTAACTTTACTTGGAGCTATATTTTTATTCACCACATGATACGTGTTTTGCTTGGAGCGTCATTTTATCTTGTTAGTATTTGCTTTATGTTATTTAGAATAATGTTCTGCATCTATATTTTTAATAAAAATGTCACGGATAGCCTTTACCATGCATATTTTGTAGGTATACATGTTGCTGTTTGAAAACAGAAAGTTTACCGCTGTTCCAAAAATTCCCTAGAAACTTCAGACAATGGTATAATGTTGAAACTTTTTGCATATTGAGCTCTGATAAATATTCTACGGTGAGGTATTTTTCTCATAATTTTTAGAGTTAGGGAAGTATGATGAATCTTGCATTCTTTACAGACTGTACTGTTTTGGCAGATTGCTGTTATGGTTGCATTGTTTGCATATGTTTGCTTGTTTAATGATTCTATTTGAGGATATGAGTATTAAATATGCATAGGCATTTAGTATGAAATGTTGAATAATAATTTTAGTGATTTGTTACAGTAGAAAATGATAAGGTTTTTGCATTGGTTTATACTAACTTATATCACGAGTTCTTGTTGAGTTTGGGGTGGATGAAGCTTTCGAGATTTAGGAAACCGAGATATAAAAGGAATTAAGGAGACACAAAAGCTCAATTTGGGGATGCCCAAGGCACCCCAAGATAATATTTCAAGAAGTCTCAAGCATCTAATCTTGGTAATGCCCCGATAGGCATCCCACCTTTCTTCTTCAACAACTATCGGTTAGTATCGGTTGAACCTAAGTTTTTGCTTCTTCACATGAGTTGTGCTATCCTTGCAATGTCATTTTATTTTGCTGTGCTTGCTGTTTGAATAAAATACCAAGATCTGAAACTCTTAAAGGAGAGAGAGTCTTCGCATAGTTACATAATTATTTAACTACTCATTGATCTTCACTTATATCTTTTTGGAGTAGTTTGTCATTTACTCATGTGCTTCACTTATATCTTATGAGTAAATGGTTGAATGAGTTGAATGCCATAAATCTGAAATTATATATGTTTCATTTGCTTATCCCATGGGGAGTAATGACTTCACATCTAAGAAGTGGAGGTTGTAAATTTATTGAAGGTTAGCAAGCATTGTATTGGTCACTTGAATAATTCATGAAAGAATATTGAAGGAAGAGAGATTTCACATATAAATATACTATCTTAGATATCTTTAAAGTATGACATGCTAAAGTGTTGATGTTGGACAAGGAAGACAATGTAATGGTTTATGTTTTCTCACATCTCAGTTAAAGTATATGTCATGGATCATTCAAACATGTTGAGCTTGCCTTTCCCACTCATGCTAGCCAAATTCCTTGCACCAAGTAGAGATACTACTTGTGCTTCCAAATATCCATAAACCCAGTTTTGCCATGAGAGTCCACCATACCTACCTATGGATTGAGTAAGATCCTTCAAGTAAGTTGTCATGTTGCAAGCAATAAAAATTGCTCTCTAATTATGTATGACTTATTAGTGCGGAGAAAATAAGCTTTATACAATCATGTGATATGGAAGTAATAAAAGCGACGGACTGCATAATAAAGGTTCATATCACAAGTGGCAATATAAAGTGACGTTCTTTTGCATTAAGATTTTGTGCATCCAACCCTAAAAGCACATGACAACCTCTACTTCCCTATGCGAAGGGCCTATGTTTTACTTTATGTCTTTCACTTCATGCAAGAGTCAAGGTGATCTTCACCTTTCACTTTTTTTCATTTTATCCTTTGGCAAGCACCTCGTGTTGGAAAGATCCTGATATATATATCCAATTGGATGTAAGTTAGCATGAACTATTATTGTTGACATCACCCAAAGGTGAATACGTTGGGAGGCGAAATTATAAAGCCCCCATCTTTCTCAGTGTCCGATTAAAACTCCATAACCATAAGTATTGTGTGAGTGTTAGCAATTGTAGAAGACTATATGATAGTTGAGTATGTGGAGTTTGCTAAATCAAAGCTCTAACATAGACCCTTCCAGAAAATAAGATGAATTGTAATTGTTTGATGACTGAGAATGAAGTTTGCTAGTTTTCAAGAAAGTTTATGGTCTATGCTTTAACATGTGAATAGCTTGTTACTTGATCTTGAGAAGTTTTATGAGATGAACTACTGTTATGACATATAAAGATGCTAGAAAAGGTGATTGAAATTATCATTAATCAAACTTGTGCACCTACTAGCATTCACACTTCATAAATTCTTTCTTTTATCATTTACCTACTCGAGGACGAGCATGAATTAAGCTTGGGGATGCTGATACGTCTCCAACGTATCTATAATTTATGAAGCATTCATGCTATTATATTATATTTTTGAATGTTTATGGGCTTTATTATACACTTTTATATTATTTTTGGGACTAACCTATTAACCGGAGGCCCAGCCCATATTGCTGTTTTCTTGCCTATTTCAGTGTTTCGAAGAAAAGGAATTTCAAACGGAGTCCAAATGAAATGAAACCTTTGGGAGCATGATTTTTGGAACGAACGTGATCCAGGAGACGTGGAGCTGAAGTCAGGGAAGCTTCAAGGAGGCCACGAGGCAGGGGGGCGTGCCCTCCACCTTCGTGGGCCCCTCGAGGCTCCCCCGACCGACTTCTTTTGCCTATATAAGTCCATATACCCTAAAACCTTCGGAGAACACAGTAGATCGGGAGTTCCGCTGCCGCAAGCCTCTGTAGCCACCAAAAACCTCTACGGAGCCCGTTCCGGAACCCTGCCGGAGGGGGGATCCCTCACCAGTGGCCATCTTCATCATCCCGGCACTCTCCATGACAAGGAGGGAGTAGTTCACCCTCGGGGCTGAGGGTATGTACCAGTAGCTATGTGTTTGATCTCTCTCTCTCTCTCTCTCGTGTTCTTGACTTCACACGATCTTGATGTATCGCAAGCTTTGCTATTATAGTTGGATCTTATGATGTTTCTCCCCCTCTACTCACTTGTAATGGATTGAGTTTTCCCTTTGAAGTTATCTTGTCAGATTGAGTCTTTAAGGATTTGAGAACACTTGATGTATGTCTTGCCGTGCTTATCTGTGGTGACAATGGGATATTCACGTGATCTACTTAATGTATGTTTTGGTGATCAACTTGCGGGTTCAATGAACTTATGCATAGGGGTTGGCACATGTTTTCGTCTTGACTCTCCGGTAGAAACTTTGGGGCACTCTTTGAAGTACTTTGTGTTGGTTGAATAGATGAATCTGAGATTGTGTGATGCATATCGTATAATCATGCTCACGGATACTTGAGGTGACATTGGAGTATCTAGGTGACATTAGGGTTTTGTTTGATTTGTGTCTTAAGGTGGTATTCTAATACGAACTCTATGATAGATTGAACGGAAAGAATAGCTTCGTGTTATTTTACTACGGACTCTTGAATAGGTTGATCAGAAAGAATAGCTTTGAGGTGGTTTCGTACCCTACCATAATCTCTTTGTTTGTTCTCTGCTATAGTGACTTTGGAGTGACTCTTTGTTGCATGTTGAGGGATAGTTATATGATCCAAGTATGTTATTATTGTTGAGAGAACTTGCACTAGTGAAAGTATGAACCTTAGGCCTTGTTTCCTAGCATTGCAATACCGTTTACGCTCACTTTTATCATTAGTTACCTTGCTGTTTTTATATTTTCAGATTACAAATACTTATATCTACCATCAATATTGCACTTGTATCACCATCTCTTTGCCGAACTAGTGCACCTATACAATTTACCATTGCATTGGGTGTGTTGGGGACACAAGAGACTCTTTGTTATTTGGTTGCAGGGTTGTTTGAGAGAGACCATCTTCATCCTATGCCTCCCACGGATTTATAAACCTTAGGTCATCCACTTGAGGGAATTTTGCTACTGTCCTACAAACCTCTGCACTTGAAGGCTCAACAACGTCTACAAGAAGTAGGTTGTGTAGTAGACATCAGTGCAGTGGCCCCAAGAAGATGCACATGCGCTTACAGCACCCCCACGTCAAGACCATGTGCCGCCTGTGATGGTGGCGGTGCGCAAGCACCAAGACCAGGCTCCACCTCCTCGAGGGGCTCTCGTGACCACAGCAGGGTGCCGCGTGTTCACCCCGGAGCTTCGCAACGTCATATGGCCGGGCAAGTCAAGCCTGACCTGCCCCCACGCTACGACGGCACCGCCGACCCCGCTGAGTTCTTGCAGCTCTACGAGCTGAGCATCGAGGCGGCCAGCAGCGATGAGAAGATCATGGCGAACTGGTTCCCCATGGCCCTCAAGGATGGCGCGCGCTCCTGGCTCCTGAATCTCCCCGTGGGATCTGTCTCCACCTGGGATGAGATGCGCGACCGCTTCATCGCCAACTTCCAGGGCACTCATGACAGCCCGCCGGCTGTGGGTGACCTACGACGCATCAAGCAGCAGCCAGCAGAAACCTTGCAGAAGTACAACCAGCACTTCAACAACGTTTGCCTCAAGATCCCCAAGGTGTCGGACGAGACCACCATCTTAGCGTTCACTGATGGCATTCGCGACGTCAAGATGAAGGAGGAGCTCGCCATTCACGAGGACCTCTGCACATCCTTGGAGATGTTCAACATGGCGAACAAGTGCGCGAGGGCTGAGGAGGGACACCTCTTGAGGGAGTCCCGGATTAGGGGGTGTCCAGATAGCCGAACTATCATCATCGGCCGGACTCCAAGACTATGAAGATTCAAGATTGAAGACTTCGTCCCGTGTCCGGATGGGACTTTCCTTGGCGTGGAAGGCAAGCTTGGCGATACGGATATGTAGATCTCCTACCATTGTAACCGACTCTGTGTAACCCTAGCCCTCTCCGGTGTCTATATAAACCAGATGGTTTTAGTCCGTAGGACATAACAACAATCATACCATAGGCTAGCTTCTAGGGTTTAGCCTCCTTGATCTCGTGGTAGATCTACTCTTGTAATACCCACATCATCAATATCAATCAAGCATGACGTAGGGTTTTACCTCCATCAAGAGGGCCCAAACCTGGGTAAAACATCGTGTCCCTTGTCTCCTGTTACCATCCGCCTAGACGCACAGTTCGGGACCCCCTACCCGAGATTCGCCGGTTTGACACCGACATTGGTGCTTTCGTTGAGAGTTCCTCTGTGCTGTCACAATCAGGAAGGATGCCTCTTCCCGTCTTTAAAGACGGTACCATTGCCGAAGGAGCTTTGGCCGCCAGTCAAGCTATCCGGCTAGGTGGTTTTCTTATGGCCGCCTGTTCGGCCAACGCTTCGACGATGACCTCTCGGGTCATCAAAAGCAATCTTCGCGTCAACTCGGAATTCGCCGAGCAGCTGGATCCGATGGAGCTCTCTTCCATAAACGAGCTCTTGGATCGCATTGCCGCCCTGGGAGTCGCTACAGACTACGATCAGATTGGGCTTAAAACCGATCTGAGAGAAATTAACTCTCCCCAGGCTACCCACCATGTTGCTGTGGTAAAAGAACAACGCGGCGACTCTTCTTCTATGTTAAAAACCAGTTATGTCCGGATTCCCCATCCCTCCATGCCGGATTCCCGCGGAGGGACGGACGTCAATCGAGTACTGAACCTAAAGTCAGGCAGCGGACTAGATTCGTTGGACGACGTCCAGCAATCCAAGCTTCCAAATCTGGAAGCTCCTCGGCCTTTGAGGCTCAGATTGGGCGGGGTTCCGAATTTAATTCCACCCGCCCACCCAAACACAAGCGATCTATCTCAAATACGTCAAGAGCCCGATGAAATAGTACATCATTACTGGGCCAGATTCCTCCTGGTTATGGATAGGATAAAGGACTGCCCTGAGGAAAGCGCAATCTTAATTTTCTGCAACAATTGCACGGACAAGGGAATCCTCAATGCCATAAGTCATCATGAAATTACATGCTTCGCTGATTTGGCATCCATAGTACGAAAGTACTGTGAGATGGAAAGCGCCTGGAAAGCCGAAATCAATTTTTGGGATAATCCGGCCCTGAATACAGCCCCAGTCCGAAACAAAAGGGTGCATCATCGACAGGCACCTGGGTTAAATACCAAAAAGCAAAAACCCTTCATAGGGCATGGAACCGTACTGGAGGGATGGCTCAATGGACCCTGCAAAATTCATAGCATAGAGGGCGCCAGTCCAACTCATAGCCTTAGAGCATGTTGGATACTACGGCAGGTGGCCAAAAGTGGCGAAGGTCTTGTAGCCCTGGAGAACCACCCCAACAGTACCAGTACGGTATTAACAGTCTTCGAGACTTTTGCATCAAATAATATGCGGAAACGAACAATCTGCAGCCTCGCCGAAGTCTACCAAGTAGCAACAACAAATCCATGGAGCGACACGGCTATCACCTTCAATGCCAGCGACGAACCTAAATTCCGAACAGCCCGAGCACCAGCCGCATTGGTCCTCAGTCCAATAGTGGACAGCTTTCATCTTACCAAGGTACTCATGGATGGCGGCAGCGGATTAAACCTCATCTACGAGGAAACCCTCCAAAAAATGGAAATAGACTGGAGCCGCATTGAGCGGAAGCAGCACAACCTTTAGAGGAATAATCCCTAGTCGGGAAGTACGCTGCACAGGAAAAATCACACTAGATGTGGTGTTCGGCTTGCCGGACAACTACAGGTCCGAGGAAGTCACGTTCCAAGTGGCCCCGTTCACCAGCGGATATCACGCTCTATTAGGACGAGAGGCATTCACAATTTTCCGAGCTGTACCCCATTACGGGTACATGAAGCTTAAAATGCCCGGGCCCAATGGAATCATCACTCTGGTCAATGATCCGGACATAGCACTCCGCGCTGAAAATAAGACAGCCTCACTAGCCCTAGAGGCACTATCCGAAGCCCTAGCGGCAGAGGAACTCACTGCACTGCGCTCCACGATGAATAGGGACGATGTGATACTCGATAAGAGATCTAAGTCCACCTCTTTTAAACCAGCAGACGAAATAGTCAAATTCCAGGTCCATCCAACGGACCCCACAAAGACGGCCTCCATCGGGGCACAATTAAACCCTGATGTAGAAGCCGCACTACGAGAATTCCTTCGGGAAAATTGGGACATTTTTGCCTGGCACCCTTCAGATATGCCAGGAATCCCACGTAGGCTGGCAGAGCACAGCCTAAATATCCTAAAAGGATTCAAGCCAGTCAAACAGGCTCTTCGACGATTTTCTGAACCCAAAAGACATGCAATGGGAGAGAAGCTAGCCAAACTATTAGAAGCCGGATTCATCAGAGATATAAAACATCCGGACTGGCTAGCGAACCTGGTAATGGTACCAAAAAAGGACAAATCCTGGCGCCTTTGTGTCGATTTTAAAGACCTTAATAAGGCCTGTCCAAAGGACCCTTTCCCCCTTCCCCGCATCGACCAAATCATCGATGCTACCACGGGGCATGATTCATTGTGTTTCCTTGACGCATACTCCGGATACCATCAAATCTAGATGGCGGAAACAGACCAGGACACAACGGCATTCATTACTCCATACAGACCATTCTGCTTCAACACAATGCTCTTCGGACTCAAAAACACCGGCGCAACATATCAGTGCATGATTCAAACATGTCTGGCTACCCAGATCGGCAAAACAGTGGAGGCATACGTAGACGATGTGGTCGTTAAGACCAAACATGTCGAAACTCTAGTAGACGATTTGAGGCTCGCATTCCACAACCTCCGAGCATATGACATTAAGCTCAACCCGGAAAAACGCGTTTCCGGCGTACCAGCCAGAAAGCTCTTGGGCTTCATTGTATCCGGTAGAGGAATTGAAGCAAACCCAGCCAAGATCCGAGCTTTGTCACAATTGGATATCCCAAAAGACCTCAAACAAATACAAAAACTGACTGGATGCGTGGCGGCTCTAAGTCGCTTCATCTCCCGTTTGGGAGAAAAGGCATTGCTCCTCTACCGCCTTCTCCGGCGCACCAAACACTTCGAGTGGACGGATGCTGCCACGGCCGGACTCGAAGAAATAAAGGCCATATTAGCAACAAATCCGGTCCTTGCCGCGCCCAACCTAGGCGAACCAATGTTGTTATATATCGCGGCAACACATCAAGTTGTAAGCGCAGTGCTCGTCGTCGAATGAGAAACAGAAGGACACAAATTCCCTCTTCAAAAACCAGTGTACTATGTATCCACTGTCTTAACCCCATGCAAGTCCTGGTATCCACATTATCAAAAGATAGCGTACGCGGTGTTCATGGCATCCTGGAAGCTGCGATACTACTTTCAAGAGTGCTCGATAAAGTGGCCTCTGAAGTACCTCTCAACGACATCATAAACAACCGTGACGCAATGGGCAGGATTGCAAAATGGGCCATTGAGCTCTTACCATTTGACATAACCTACAAACCAAGGCGAGCTATAAAGTCGCAAGTTTTGGTTGACTTCATCGCCGAATGGACCGAAGCCGAACTCCCTAAAGAGTACGGCGCATACTCCAATTGGATCATGCATTTCGACGGCTCCAAAATATTGGCCGGCTTGGGGGCTGGCGTCGTATTGACATCCCCAACCGGAGACACAGTCCAATACGTACTTCAGATAATGTACATGGACTCCAACAATGCAGCCGAATACGAGGCCCTTCTACATGGTCTCCGGATGGCAATCTCCATGGGTATTCAACGCCTAGAGGTGCGCGGGGATTCAAACCTCATAATATCCCAAGTAAATGGAGACTTTGATGCCAAGGATCCGAAAATGGCAGCCTATCGTAACACCGTCTTAAAATTGTCAGCTCGGTTCGAAGGACTCGAATTCCACCATATAGGCCGGGATAATAACCAGGCAGCCGACGTGTTGGCGCGCATCGGCGCAAAATGCGACGCCGTCCCTCCAAACATCTTCCTAGAGCGGCTCTTTAAGACATCCGTACTATGGGAAGAGGAGTCTGAAAATAGCAACCCGAAACCAACGGCGCCACCCAACACGGAACATTCTGACACAGTCGGTGGCTCAGCCAATGAAATAAGACCCTCAGCCCACGAAATAATGGCCGTAATTGCCCCGTGGATGAAACCATTCCTAGCCTACTTAAGTAGGCAGGAACTTCCCGAAGACCAAAATGAGGCCCGCTGCATAGTTCGGCGATCTAAAGCCTACAAGGTCCATGAGGGAGAACTTTATAAGAAAAGCACAACCGGAGTCCCTCAAAGGTGCATCTCCGAAGAGGAAGGGCGAAATCTCCTGGCTGAAATTCATGCCGGACTCGGCGGGCACCATGCCGCAGCCCGGGCCCTTGTAGGCAAGGCCTTCCGTACATGATTTTATTGGCCGACTGCCCGGGCAGATGCTCAGGACTTAGTCCAATGAAGCGTCGGTTGCCAGCTCTTTTCTAATCAAAGCCACATGCCACCCACCACCCTCAAAACTATACCCATCACCTGGCTGTTCGCGGTCTGGGGGCTTGACATGGTTGGACCCCTTAAAGGGGGAACCCACAAGCAAAAATACCTATTGGTCATGGTGGACAAATTCACCAAATGGATAGAGGCCAAGCTAGTTAAAACGGTCGAATCCGGACCCGTGATAGACTTCATATCTGGGGTAGTACACCGTTATGGCGTCCCCCACAGCATCATCACTGATAACGACACGAATTTCACGGCCGACGAGGTTAAACTCTGGTGCAAAAACATGGGCATCAGGCTTGACTATGCTTCAGTCGATCACCCCCAAACTAACGGTCAAGTCAAACAAGCAAATGGTCTAATCATGAGCGGCATCAAATCCAGGTTAGTGCGGTCCCTCACGGAATCTAGCACGCACTGGGTAGAGGAGCTCGACTCCGTACTCTGGGGGCTGCGGACCACGCCGAACCGCACTACCGGATTCACACCATTTTTTATGGTGTACGGCGCAGAGGCAGTTTTGCCCTGCGATATAATTCATGACTCACCTCGCGTGCGCACGTACGAAGAAAGAGAAGCCGAGTTGGATCGGCAGGACAGTTTGGACACCTTAGAGGAGGAGCGGGATGTGGCAAAAGCTCGTCCCACATTCTATCAGCAGCAGGCTCGAAGATATCAAAGCAGAGAAGTACGGGCCAAAACTTACAATGTTGGCGAGCTAGTTCTACGCCTGCCGGACAAGAAAAAGGACAAACTTAAGCCCAAATATGAAGGTCCCTTCATCATCGACCAAGTCCTGACCGGCGGAGCATACCATCTACGTAACGCATCTGACAACCGACTCGAGCCGAACCCATGGAACGCAGCCTGTCTCGGAAGATTCTACGCCTAGTGCCGGACTCAGAGTTCGTCTCCTTCCTCCGTCCACCTTTTATATTTTGGCTGTCTTTTGTTCCCCTCCTTCTTCCCCCTTTTTATTAAAAGCCTTTGAGGGCTGATCTGCGCATTGTTCGCACACACTTGAGGAGCTACTCGCACTCATTATACCCGGGGGCTTCTTTAAGAGAAGCTTATTTATACGGGCTTCATGCCCAACACATGTGTCATACTTCCGCATGTACCTTTTATTCACCATTATATGCATCGATATGACTTAAGTTTTGGCCAAGCTGGGTTGCCTGGCTCCTGTGCTTACCCCTACGTTCCCGATTGTTCGGCTAGGAGGTAAAGGGAGCACCTCTGTGATTGTTACTGTCGGGTCAGCCGGATGTGTACCTCAGACTGGGTGAAGCTGAAAGCTAGCGTTCTTAAGGGAATATTCGGTCGGTGACTTGAAAGATGATTTATTACTTATTTATTTATCTGCCCCCAGATGCTTTTTCTGCTCTCTTCGCAGTACGGACATGCACCTTAGGGCATGCCTCCCAGGGAAAGGAACCCCTAACGGAACTATTCTCCCTGGAAGATGTTTCTTACTAACCATGTAATATAACATAACTAGTTGGGCACTTGTCTGATAAAGCACTAATGACCCCTACGCCTGGTCTCCATGCATGCCCTGGTTTTATATAATCGTTAGGGTATTCGGACACACTCCGGACTGTTGGGTCCCGAGGTTGAAGCGAAAAGGTCCGCAAAGACAAACGATCTACAATCCGGCTAGAAGGCATTTTACATGTCATTTAAAAAAATTACATCGTCAAATTGACTGATTGAACTCCTCTTCGATCCCATCTAACAGGCTGTCTAGTTTACAGTCCCGTTGGGAATATTTCGTGGCCAACTCTACTTGGCCGTACATTAAGCTCACAGGGATCTCCTTCCCATCGGGCCCCACAGGTCCGACCTCGGCCATGTGGTTTGGATCAGCCTTCGTGTACCGCATCTTCACCATGGCCCAGGCCTCTCTGGCGCCTTGACGGCAGGCCGATATTGTCCACAGATGGAAGCACTGCCGTACTCCCTGAAGCTTCTTAGCAAGCCCTCCAAGACCCTCGGGTAGGGAGATGGACGGCCATAAGGCCTGAACGACGCTGCTCATCGCCTGCCGAATACGTTCATGCAGTTGCAGCAGCTCGGGAAGAAGGTCACCCGTGGGACCAGGCATTTCCTCCGCCGGACGACCCGTGAGCACACCTACAGACACATTTCTGTCAATCGACTTCCTCGCCGAACTCTTCTTTTCAAAAGAGTTTGCTCAAGCACTTACTGTAAATGCCGCGACGAAGCCGCCGATTCTCCTTTACGGAGTCAGACAGCTGGACCTGAACATCTTTTAGTTCTTCGCCCAGCTGGGTGTTGGCATCTTGGAGTTTGTTCCTCTCCTACTGCACCCTCATAAGCACCTTCTCGCCGGCCTTCAGCTGGCGTAGCAGATGTTGCTTGTCCGGTTCCAGTCCGGCACCCTCTGCAATATTTTTGTCAGACTTACGCACATGCCGCACTTCATAAACTACTTATCTTTTCGAAGTATGTATTAACAGAGGGGGTCTCTGTGGCTCCCCCCGTGGCGGCTAGCGCGGCCTCAAGTTGGGCCTTGCACTCTTGAAGCTCCTGGGAGAGACAGGTACTCTTCTCCGTAAGATCCTGCATAACAAATGATCCTTAAATCAGTTATTCTAACTATTTTAAGTCTCGGGGGCTACTGGCATATATAACTATTAAAATTCCTCACCCTTATGTCTTTCACATACTGCTCCATGGCTCTGGTTAGACCATCTCGAGCGGCACGGAGGTGCGCATCTCCCGCATTAAAGGCATTCAGTGCCTCCGGAGAGAAACACGCGTTACGAAGAACCGTCCGGCGGCGCCTGTGATTCATGGCGCTCTCCACCTCAGACCTGGTGGCGGACAGCCTATCGGCATCCTCCGTTGGAGGAGCATCCGGCTCATGCCTTGTGTTCGCCTCCCCTTTCGGACCACACGTTGGAGCATGGCTGGAGGAGGCTTGATTGGCAACCTCTCCGGACACTGTCCGGCGAGCGCTCTTTCTCCTGGAAAAATCATGAGCGTTATTATACCTCCTAGGAATCTTTCCCTTAAAAACGGCGGTGCGCTGTACCGTTTCGGTGACGTTTTGATTCGCGCCGCACTCCTCTTCCGCCTGCTGGGCCGAACTGACCCTTGTTGGTCAGCCGCCGCGGGTTCGGCTTCCCGCCTTAAAGGCGCCTCCTGCGGAGCACCATTGGTATACGGTGGTCAGAAATGAGCATGGATCAAGTAATGGTGTTAGGACTCCGGTCGTAGTCACCTGGGAAGCCGGAGATAAACCGGGGTAGTCAGCCGTAATGGCGACTAGAGTATTGTCCATGCTAAGTTGGTGGAACACCTCGTCAATCAGCTCCACCTTTATGTCCGGATCCTCTTCGGAGGCCGGATCAAGGGATCGTCCCGGATCCTCGGGCTGTGGAGTCAGGCTTTGTATGCCCTCCACGTCCCGGCGCAGCTCCTGCGTCAAAATCACAAAGTGAGACACTTGACTTTGGGAATATGGATCGGATAGATAAACGTCCGCTTACCCAGCTCCGAGGGTTATTCATGGAGAATCCATTCAATGGACTCGTGCGGAGGAAGTCCTCCTTCTCCCCCTTGTACAAGCCGGACATGATCTTCACCAGATCGGCGGCCGATCCCGGCCCCTTGCGGCCATGACGGGTGGCGTCATCCTCCCCGTTGAAATCCCACATGGGGTGGCCCCTATATTTGAACAGCTGCACCCCTCGCATAATGCATGTGGACATGACTCCAATCATGGTCAATCCGGAGTGGGCTAGTAACCTTATCCGGCCCATCAGATATTGGACGCTCCCATCATCTTCCCGTTGAGGGCTCCGCGGGCGCCAACTCAGGCGTTTCTTCAAGGGAGCGTTGCTGAACTCCGGGAGGCCGATCCGAACTGGATCCGACAGGGGGGCGTCTTCCATATAAAACCATTCCGAAGGCCAGTCTTCGGACACCTTCTTCAGGGTTCCGGACAGATATCCGGTCCCGGCGATGCGCCATCTTTCGGCTCCGCCCACTTGGTATATCGACCCCTCGTGAGAACAGGGTACGAGGCAAAACAATCTCTTCCACAACGCAAAATGGGGCTCGATGCCCAAGAACAGCTCGCAAAGAGCTACAAAGCCCGCGATGTGCAAAATGGAGGCAGGTGTAAGGTGGTGAAGCTGGAGTCCATAGAACTCCAGGAGCCCCCGGAGAAACGAATGTATAGGAAATCCGAGTCCCCTTATTAGATAAGGGACGAAGCATACCCGCTCTCCTCTGGAGGGATTGAGGGCGCTCTCCGCCTACTTTCCACCCTTGTAGGTGGCTAGTCCGGCTCGAACCGGAACCATGAAGGCTGGGGGAAGATATCCCTCTGCTTGGAGCGTCACTAACTCGCTACGCGGAACTGAACATCTCCTCCAATCTCCTGGCTGAGGGCTGGGAGCGCGAGAGGAGGAGCCGCGTCGACTATCCATGATGGAATGGATTTTTGTCAGAGGCGCTTCGATGAGTACTTGCGGAAGGAGGATGGTGTGATTTGGATCTAGATCCTCACCTCTCTTATAGGTAGCTCATTCGCGCGGCTAGGGGGTAAAACGCAAAAATACCCTAGCTTTTCGCATTCATACGACACGTGGAAGAGGGCCATTATTGGACGTGGAAGCCAAGGAGGGCAACATTTATAAGGAAGCCGGACACTATTCAGCAGGCACATGGAATTTGAAGGAGAACCCGCCTTGCAACGCCGAAGACAATATGCGCGCCGGACTCGTCGTCATTGAAGCCTGGTTTGGGGGCTACTGAGGGAATCCCGGATTAGGTGGTGTCCGGATAGCCGAACTATCATCATCGGCCGGACTCCAAGACTATGAAGATACAAGATTGAAGACTTCGTCCCATGTCCGGATGGGACTTTCCTTGGCGTGGAAGGCAAGCTTGGCGATACGGATATGTAGATCTCCTACCATTGTAACCGACTCTGTGTAACCCTAGCCCTCTCCGGTGTCTATATAAACTGGATGGTTTTAGTCCGTAGGACATAACAACAATCATACCATAGGCTAGCTTCTAGGGTTTAGCCTCCTTGATCTCGTGGTAGATCTACTCTTGTAATACCCACATCATCAATATCAATCAAGCAGGACGTAGGGTTTTACCTCCATCAAGAGGGCCTGAACCTGGGTAAAACATCATGTCCCTTGTCTCCTGTTACCATCCGCCTAGACGCACAGTTCGGGACCCCCTACCCGAGATCCGCCGGTTTTGACACCGACACCTCTCCCTCCTTGAGCTCCCCGACACCAACCCAGAAGACAAGAAGGCCAAGGTCAAAGACGTGAAGCGCAAGGGGCCGGCTGTGCTTGCAGCCGAGCCAGAGATGAAGCATGACTGCGATCACCCTGAGTCATCCAAGAGCAACCGACCGTTCTGCGTCTTCCACAACATTCACATCCACATGACCAACGACTGTCAGGAGCTCAGGGCCCTCCGCGACGGACGCCTCGGCCGACGCCTTGAGTGCAACGATCGAGGCTATGGTCGCGGAGGCGGTTGAGGTGGAGGACGCTAGGACAACTGTGGCCATCGCTAGGAGTGGCGCGACCAACCTCGGGAGGACTGCTGGTAGGGCCAGCCTCGCGAGGGTGCCTGGAGGGACCAGCATCGCGAGGATTGGCCTCAGGGCAACGCCGATCTTCCTCCACTGTCTCCACCACCAAGAAGGAATGAAGATCACCACCCGGACGAGGGGGCCGGGGGCTTCCAGGAGCCTCGAGCCATCGCGTGCATCCTGGGCAGCTCACAGGCCCCAGCCTCTCACCGCGTCTTCAAGAAGCTCGCGCACGAGGTGAACGCAATGCTCCCCAATCTCGAGGCAACACACCCGCTCAGGTGGTCCAAATACGCCATCACCTTCAACTCCTCCGATCAGCTGAAGTGCGCGGCCACTGCTGGCGCGCTCCCAATGCTTTGCTTGCCCGTCATCAGCAACATGTTCGTCACCAAGACCCTCATTGATGATGGAGCAGGGCTCAATGTTCTCTCTGTCCAGATGTTCAACGGGCTCCAAGTGCCATATCACCAGCTTCAGCCAACTAAGCCATTCTCAGGAGTGACCGACAGTTCCATGCACCCAATAGGGCAGATCCGCCTCCCCGTCACGTTCAGCGAGCGCGACAACTACCACACCGAGCCCATCGACTTCGACTTCACCGACATTAGTCTGCCATACAACGCCATCCTCGGGTACCTAGCACTGGCCAAGTTCATGGCGGCAACACACCACGGCTACAATGTCCTCAAGATGCCAGGGAGCGGCGACATCATCATGGTCCCCTGCAAGGAAAAGGATGCGGTGTGCTCCCTCGAGCGCGCCTACCAGCTGCAGCAGTCGAGAACCCTGAAGATGAGGGCGGTGTCCTCCCTCGTGAGGTCGCCCCCAAGACAAAGAAGCTGCAGCTGGGTCATGGGTCTCACGAGGAGGCATCGCCCAACAGCGCCACGCTGAGCCTCGCGTCCCTGAATGGGGCACCCTCACCTATCGCATAAGAAAGCATACCCGGCTCCCCCCTCAGGCTGGGCTCGGGGGCTCTCCTCTGGAGGGCCTCAGACCTAGCCAACGTCACGAGGTAGGCGCTCGGGCACCATGTGGAGGCATGCTTCAGCGCACGCTTCCCAGGAGTTCATTAGCAAGGCAGTCGAGCAGATTCAAGAGGCAAGGGTTCTGCAGGGTGATCGCCGCCCACCGCCGAGCGCGGCTCATTGCCCTGGAGAGGGTATGGAGTTTCGCGTCTGCATTGACATCCCAGGGCTCAACAGGGCCACATCTCAGCAGCTCTTCTGGCCGTCCCGTGTCGGCCGATGCGAGGGTCCCCCTCACAGCTACGTTCGCATGCCCTTCGGCCTGCCGAGTGATACGTCTCCAACGTATCTACTTTTCCAAAGACTTTTGCCCTTGTTTTGGACTCTAACTTGCATGATTTGAATGAAACTAACCCGTACTGACGATGTTTTCAACAGAATTGCCATGATGTTGTTTTATGTGTAGAAAAGAAAAGTTCTCGGAATGTCCTGAAAATCCACGGAGGCACTTTTTAGAATTAATAAGAATTTTTGGGTGAAAGAAATACACCAGGGGTCCTAGGGCCTGTCCACGAGACAGGGGGGAGCCTACCTCCTGTAGGGCACACCCCCTATCTCGTGGGCCCCCTGGACCTCCACCGACCTCAACTCCAACTCCATATATTCACGTTCGGGGAAAAAAAAATCAGAGAGAAAGTTTCATCGCGTTTTACGACATGGAGCCGCCGCCAAGCCCTAATCTCTCTCGGGAGGGCTGATCTGGAGTCCGTTCGGGGCTTCAGAGAGGGGAATTCGTCGCCGTCGTCATCATCAACCATCCCCCATCACCAATTTCATGATGCTTACCGCCATGCGTGAGTAATTCCATCGTAGGCTTGTTGGACGGTGATGGGTTGGATGAGATTTACCATGTAATCAAGTTAGTTTTGTTAGGGATCCCTAGTATCCACTATGTTCTGAGATTGATGTTGCTATGACTTTACTATGCTTAATGCTTATCACTAGGGCCCGAGTGCCATGATTTTAGATCTGAACCTATTATGTTTTCATGAATATATGTGTGTTCTTGATCCTATCTAGCAAGTCTATAGTCACCTATTATGTGTTATGATCCGACAACCCCGAAGTGACAATAATCGGGATACTTCTCGGTGATGACCGTAGTTTGAGGAGTTCATGTATTCACTATGTGTTAATGCTTTGTTCCGGTTCTCTATTAAAAGGAGGCCTTAATATCCCTTAGTTTCCGCTAGGACCCCGCTGCCACGGGAGGGTAGGACAAAAGATGTCATGCAAGTTCTTTTCCATAAGCACGTTTGACTATTTACGGAATACATGCCTACATTACATTGATGAATTGGAGCTAGTTCTGTGTCACCCTATGTTATAGCTATTACATGAGGAATCACATCCGGCATAATTATCCATCACTGATCCATTGCCTACGAGCTTTTCATATATTGTTCTTCGCTTATTTACTTTTCCGTTGCTACTGTTACAACTACTACAAAAACCCAAAAACTATTATCTTTACTTTTGCCACCGTTACCTTTATTATCATACTACTTTGCTACTAAATACTTTGCTGCAGATACTAAGTTATCCAGGTGTGGTTGAATTGACAACTCAACTGCTAATACTCAAGAATATTCTTTGGCTCCCCTTGTGTCGAATCAATAAATTTGGGTTGAATACTTTACCCTCAAAAGCTGTTGCTATCCCCTATACTTGTGGGTTATCAAGACTAATTTCTGGCGCCATTGCCGGGGAGCATAGATCTATTCTCTGAGTCACTTGGGATTTATATCTGTTGATCACTATGAAGAACTTGAAAGACGACCGAACTACTATTTTACCCTCAACTACGAGGGGAGGTAAGGAACTGCCATCTAGCTCTGCACTAGATTCTCCGTCCGTTATTAGTAGGCTTGCGACACCTAAACCTGCTACTGCTATGAATTCTGATATGTCGCATGTTATTGATGATGCCACTTCTGCTATGCATGATGAAACTACTTCTGTGCGTGATACTACTTTGCCATTAGGTGAATTTCTTGATGAACAACTTGCTAGAGTTAGGGGGAATGAAAATATTGAAGATGCTATTATTGATGATAGTGATGATGAAGGTTCTCCCAATGATTATGTATTGCCTGTTGTTCCTAAGGGTTATGTTATGAATGAAGAAGCTGCTTGGGAAATCTTTGCTTGCAATGATAGATATGATCTTAAGAAATAATTAGCTAAATGGAAGCAGCAGTCTCTTAATGCTAGAATGAAACCTGACCCTGCTTTTGCTACTTCACCTATTCGTATTACTGATAAGGATTATGAATTCTTTGTTGATCCTGAGATTATTACTTTAGTTGAATCTGATCCTTTTATGGCCTTGAATCTGAAACTGTTGTGGCACATCTTACCAAGTTAAATGATAGAGCTACCCTGTTTACTAATGATGAGAAGTCTTACTATTTTTATATCCTTAAGATATTTCCGTTCTCATTAAAGGGTGATGCTAAGACTTGGTATAATTCTCTTACTCCTGGTTGCATGCGTAGTCCCCAGGATATGATTTATTACTTCTCTGCTAAATATTTCCCTGCTCATAAGAAACAAGCTGCCTTGCGGGAAATATATAATTTTGTGCAAATCAAAGAAGAGAGTCTCCCACAAGCTTGGGGGAGGCTTCTCCGGTTACTTAGTGCTTTGCCCGATCATCCTCTCAAGAAAAATGAAATACTTGATATCTTTTATAATGGACTAACCGATGCTTCCAAGGACTACTTGGATAGTTGTGCTGGTTGTGTTTTTAGGGAAAGAACAGTCGACGAAGCTGAAATATTATTGAATAATATGTTGACTAATGAAAATAATTGCACTCTTCCCGAGCCAATTCTTGAACCAATTGAGCCAACTCCTGAGTCTATTCCTAAACCCACTCTGAAAAAGAGAGGTGTTTTATTTCTCAGTCCTGAAGATATGCAAGAGGCAAAGAAATCAATGAAAGAAAAAGGTATTAAAGCTGAAGATGTTAAGAATTTACCTCCTATTGAAGAAATACATGGTCTTAATATACCGCCTGTTGAAGAACCACATTGTCTTGATAACCCGACACAGGTAGTAAAGGTAAGTTCTCTCTATAGATATGATAAGGTTGAAATCCCCTCTACTAAATTTCATAGCCCATGCTTAGATGAATTTGATAATTTTATGGCTAGACAAGAAAGTTTTAATGCTTATGTTGGTAGAGAGTTAAAGAATAATGCTTTCGAGATAGGACGTGTAAGCGATAATCTGGCTAGAGTTAAAGATGAACTCAAACTTGTTAGCAATTATGCTTCTATGGTTGCTACTCAAGCTGAGCTACTACTTAAAGCTCAAAATGATTTGCTTGATGAATTAAATAATAAAAAATGACTTTGCTGTTAGAGTGGCCACTAGAACTGGTAGAATGACTCAGGAACCTTTGTATCCTGAAGGCCACCCTAAGAGAATCGAGCAAGATTCTCAGAGAAATAATTTAGAGGCACCTAGTTCTTCTAAAAAGAAGAAGAAAAACGATAGGACTTTGCATGCTTCTAGTGAACCTACTGTAGACACACCTGAGAATCCCAATGATATTTCTATTTCTGATGCTGAAACTCAATAAGGTGATGAACATGAACCTAGTGATAATGTTAATGATAATGTTCATGTTAATGCTCAACCTAGCAAAAACAATGATGTAGAGATTGAACCTGCTGTTGATCTTGATAACCCACAATCAAAGAATCAACATTATGATAAGAGAGATTTTGTTGCTAGGAAGCATGGTAAAAAAAGAGAACCATGGGTTTATAAACCCATGCCCTTTCCTCCTAAACCATCCAAGTCAAAGGATGATGAGGATTTTGAGCGCTTTGCTGAAATGATTAGACCTATTTTCTTACGTATGCGCCTAACTGATATGCTCAAAGTAAATCCTTATGCTAAGTATATGAAGGATATCATTACAAACAAAAGAAAGATACTGGAAACTAAAATTTCCACCATGCTTGCTAATTACACTTTTAAGGGTGGAATACCAAAGAAACTTGGAGATCCGGGTGTACCAACTATACCATGCTCTATTAAAAGAAATTATGTTAGAACTGCTTTGTGTGATCTTGTAGCCGGTGTTAGTGTTATGCCTCTCTCTTTATATCGTAGACTTGAATTGAATAAGTTGAAACCTACTGAAATATCTTTGCAAATGGCTGATAAATCAACTGCTATACCTGTCGGTATTTGTGAGGATGTGCCTGTTGTGGTTGCAAATGTCACTATCTTAAGGGACTTTGTTATTCTTGATATTCCCGAGGACGATAGTATGTCTATTATCCTTGGTAGACCTTTTATTAATACTGTAGGGGCTGTTATTGATTGCAACAAAGGCAATGTCACTTTTCATGTTAATGGTAATGAGCATATGGTACACTTTCCGAGGAAACAGTCTCAAGTTCATAGCATCAGTTCTATTGGAAAAGTTCCAACTATTATTATTGGAGGTTTTGAATTTCCTCTCCCTACTGTCAAGAAAAAGTATGATATTCTTATTGTTGGGGATTTTCATATCCCCGTTGAGGTAACTTAGTGTTATTCGAAATTTCTCCAATTCCGTGTTATTCGGATTGAGTTTGTTAACAAGACTTGATCAACCTTGTTAGTGGATTCATTTTGATGATCACGAGATGGATGAAACTAGAAGGCACAACCTTCTGTACCATTTTTTTACTTTCTGTTATTTATAATAAATAAAGAAAAAATAGTATTATCGGTCTGTTTTCTGAATTATCCGTGCATTAAAAAATAGTCCGAAAATAGAAGTGCTCCAAATGCCCTACAAATTTAGTATGATTTTTTCTGGAATATTTGAGGATTTTAGGCACTGAAAACACTGCAGGTGGGGCAAGCACCTGGCCACGAGAGTGGAGGGCGCGCCCCCCCTATAAGGCGTGCCCCTGTCTCGTGGGCCCCTGGTGGCCCCCCTCCAATTATGCCAGCATCCACACACTTCATCTTCTACCCAAAAAATCCCCATCCAGCTCAAGCACGAGTTCTAGCTCGTTTTGCTGCGATTTTCGATCTCTTAGCTCAAAGCTCCTTTCACAAAACTGCTTTGGGAGATTGTTGCTTGGTATGTGACTCCTCCATTGGTCCAATTAGTTTTTGTTCTAGTGCTTTATTCATTGCAAATTCTTGCTGCATAGGTGACCTTGTTCTTGAGCTTGCATGTTAAATTTTTTGAGGTCCCAAGCAATTCCAATGCATGATATAGGCTCTAGGAACTTGTAGGAGTAGTTGCTATCAATCTTGTTTAGTTTTATTCACTTTTATTTTGAAGTTACTAAAATTTCAGAAATTTTCAAGAAAGAATTATGCTTAGAAGAATGTACCAAGGTGGTTCCTCGGCAAAGAAAGGGCCAAGGATAGCTATACATGAGCAAGACATTGAATTGTCGAGGGACGAGCATGTATGAGCTTGTGAGTGGCCATCCGATGATTTTATGGTCGAAGCAGGCTTCAAGGAGGAATTTGACGCGTATGTGCGTAATGCCGAGCTGGAGGACTTCTTACAAGATAAGTGTCCTCAGTACTATCAATTGACTGATTCCTTTGTGCGGAGGTTCCAATATAACTGTACGCGTAATTCTCCTAGTGTCATGTTTGATATTTATGATACATCTTATACCAAGGATTTAGAGGATTTCACAACTGCTTGCAAACTCCTGCAGTGGGGTAATATTAATGATCCTCGCAAATCTGAATTTAGAGATTTTCTTGCTAGTATTACTGTGGGAGAATCTAGGGACATAGCACAAGCTACCATAGGGAGCATTCATTTTCCTGCTATACATTATTTTGCTCTCTTCATTGGTAGATGCATTAATGGTAAGGACGAAGCATGTCACATGTGTGTCCTTGATCTTTGTGTCCTCAAGAGTGCTGTGTCAGGTTATAAAGGTTATAACTTCGGGGCAATAATTGCACGTAGGTTGCAGAATAATGGTAGAAAGGGGGATTTATTTGGAGGAATTTATGCAACCCGTGTGGCTAATTATCTTAATATAGCCGCACGAGAGGGGGATATGATTTTACCTCCTGTCTATTTGGATAAAGAAGGTATGTTCAATCATCAATTTCTTGAGAGGAATGAACAATTCCTCCATTATCGACTAATATATGACAGGCACAACGTCGTCCCTGTTACTCTTCCTGCTCCCTACCTTTTTGATTATTAGGCAAAAGGAAGATACGTTGTCACCAGGGAGGAAGCAGCTGAATACGAGAGGGGAGTGGAGGCAGCTCGCCAACACGCTGCTGCTTAGGAGGCGGTTGCCGCTGCATCTCAGTACAACCCCAGTTTTACTTATGGATATCAGCCAAGCGATCCTTGGTATTAGACCAACTTAGGCCAAAAGCCTAAGCTTGGGGGAGTACGTATTTCTCACCGACTTTACATTCATGTTCACACACTAGTCATCGGTGCTCATACTCTTTCATTGTATTATCCATGCTAGTTTAATTTTTTTTTCTAGTTTTCTTCTTGTGTGTTTGATAAACCTTGAGAAAAAACCAAAAAAATAGTTATTTTAATTTTCATGCTTGTAGTAGAAATTAAAATGAAAACCCAAAAAGGTTTCTAGTTCTTCTTCTTACTTGTTGGGAGCTTTCCCGTGTAAATAGTTTTATTTTCTTTTCTTTCCTTTGGGTGTCGAGAAGACTATATTGAAAATGCTTAGTGGCTCTTATATGCATGATTGTTTATTTAACTCAGAGCCCATATTACTTGTCTTCTCTCTTGAGTTGAATGCTTGCAGATTCCAGCTTAGTCCAATGCACGTGCACTCTTATTATTATACACATCGTTCGGTCGTGCAAGTGAAAGGCAATAATGACGATATATGATGGACTTATTGGGATGAGAAAAGCTGGTATGAACTCGACCTCTCTTGTTTTTGTAAATATGATGAGTTCATCATTTCTGAGTCAGCTATTATGAAGTAAACATATTTGCAATGACATTTAGAGATTATAGTTGCTTGTGCCATGCTTGATTAGCTATGAGTTATAATGGTTTACCTTGCGTGCCCACATGCTATTAGAATGATTATGATGTGATATGATGGGATGGTATCCTCCTTTGAATGAATTGAGTGACTCGACTTGGCACATGTTCACGCATGTAGTTGAATCAAATCAACATAGCCTTCACGATATTTATGTTCATGGTGGATTATATCCTACTCATGCTTGTATTCAATGTGAATTAATTTTAATGCATCTTTATGACTGTTGTCTCTCTCTCAGTTGGCCGCTTCCCAGTCTTTTGCTAGCCTTCACCTGTACTAAGCGGGAATACTGCTTGTGCATCCAAACTCCTTAAACCCCAAAGTTGTTCCATATGAGTCCACTATACCTTCCTATATGTGGTATTTACCTGCCGTTCCAAGTAAATTTGTATGTGCCAAACTCCAAACCTTCAAAGAAAATTCTGTTTTGTATGCTTGAGCAGCTCATGTTACAACTAGGGCTGCCTATATCTTCCATGCTAGGTGGGTTATTCTCACGAGGAGTGGACTCCTCTCCTCATTCACAAGAAAGGGCCGGTGACCGGGTTGCCCAGTCCCATGATCCAAAAAGATCAAAGCAAATCAAAATAATTAAACAAAACTCCCCCAGGGCTGTTGTTAGTTGGAGGCACTCATTGTTTCGAGCAAGCCATGTATTGATGCTTGTTGGTGGTTGGGTGAGTATAAACCTTTACCATTCTGTTTGGGAACTGCCTATAATGCATGTAGTATGGAAGATACAACCATCTCATAGTTGTTGCGTTGACAGTGAAAGTATGCCGCTCAAAATGTTATTCAATCTCTATTTTAAAATCGAGCTCTGGCACCTCTACAAATCCCTGCTTCCCTCTGCGAAGGTCCTATCTATTTACTTTTATGTTGAGTCATTACCCTTCTTATTAAAAGCACCCGCTGGAGAGCACACTGTCATTTGCATTCATTACTATTGGTTTATATTGGGTATGACTTGACTGGATCTCTTTAACCATCAATTACAATGTTTAGTCAGTCCTTGATCTTTAAAGGTTCTCCGCATTTATGTTTTGCGGTCTCAGAAAGGGCTAGCGAGATACCATTTTTTATATCATGTTATAATTATTTTGAGAAAGTGTTGTCATCCGAGTTTTATTATTATGGCTCGCTAGCTGATTATGTTATTGATATGAGTAATTGTGAGACCTAGGTGTCATTGTGAGTATGGTTAGTTCATAGTATTTGCTGAAACTTGAATGCTGGCTTTTCATGTTTACAACAACAAGAGCAAACAAAGTTTGTAAAAGTTTTTCTTTATCACTTTCAGTTTATCAACTGAATTGCTTGAGGACAAGCAAAGGTTTAAGCTTGGGGGAGTTGATACGTCTCCAACATATCTACTTTTACAAACACTTTTGCCCTTGTTTTGGACTCTAACTTGCATGATTTGAATGAAACTAACCCGGACTGACGCTGTTTTCAGCAGAACTGCCATGATGTTGTTTTATGTGTAGAAAATAAAAGTTCTCGGAATGTCCTGAAAATCCACGGAGGCACCTTTTGGAATTAATAAGAATTTCTAGGCGAAAGAAATACACCAGGGGGGCCATGGCCTGTCCACGAGACAGGGGGCGCCCCCCTGTAAGGCGCACCCCCTATCTCGTGCCCCCCTGGACCTCCACCGACCTCAACTCCAACTCCATATATTCACGTTCGGGGAGAAAAAAACCAGAGAGAAAGTTTCATCGCGTTTTATGACACGGAGCCGCCGCCAAGCCCTAATCTCTCTCGGGAGGGCTGATCTGGAGTCTGTTCGGGGCTCCGGAGAGGGGGATTCATCGTCATCGTCATCATCAACCATCCTCCATCACCAGTTTCATGATGCTCACCGCCGTGCGTGAGTAATTCCATCATAGGCTTGCTGGAAGGTGATGGGTTGGATGAGATTTACCATGTAATCAAGTTAGTTTTGTTAGGGTTTGCTTGCTAGTATCCACTATGTTCTGAGATTGATGTTGCTATGACTTTGCTATGCTTAATGCTTGTCACTAGGGCCCGAGTGCCATGATTTCGTATCTGAACCTATTATGTTTTCATGAATATATGTGTGTTCTTGATCCTATCTTGCCAGTCTATAGTCACCTATTATGTGTTATGATCCGACAACCCTGAAGTGACAATAATCGGGATACTTCTCGGTGATGACCGTAGTTTGAGGAGTTCATGTATTCACTATGTGTTAATGCTTTGTTCCGATTCTATATTAAAAGGAGGCCTTAATATCCCTTAGTTTCCGCTAGGTGTCGGGGAAACTGATCCACGAACACCTATGGGGACCAGCGGACCGAGCCCCTTTCGGTTCGGAGGGGGGCGGAGGTCGCACGAAGAGCGGATCGAGGCAGTGCACACGAGCAGTTTACCCAGGTTCGGGCCGCACGGATGCGTAAAACCCTACTCCTGCTTACTTGATTGTCTTGAGTTCTTGCTCAGGAGTGATGAACGCTACCAGACCGAGCGTGAGAATGTTCTTGGTGTTTCGAATGAGCCGAACCCCCTCTACGTTGCGCATGGGTCTCCTTTTATACGCTAAAGGGGTCACCAACAGGTGGCAATGTAGACTAGAAGGGTAAAAATGGAAAAGAATGCGGTAGGTGCAACTACCGCTACTGTGGACACAGTGCATCCTACCTAACTCTGACGGCAGGGGACAAGGTCATTGAATGCCCGTCTGAGTTGCCTAAACAGTGCAAAAAGTGACCTTAGGAGCGCCACCGTTCGCCACGATGGCCTCCTCTTCATCTCCGCTTGCCACCGCGTACCCCTAGCTGCACAGGCTCCCGCCACGCGTCACCATGAGAAAGTCTCATGGTGACACGCGGGTGGGTGCGCTGGAGCGCGGGTATAGAGTGGCAGCGGGCCCTCGGCAAGTACCTTGTCGGGGTCGTCGTCTTGTCGCGTCCGGAAGCTTGTCGCTCGCCGAACCTTGCCGGGACGCGCAGTGCGTCGCGGCAAGTTTCTTGAGGTGCCGTGGTTGGCCTTCCCGGCAAGCTCCTCTTGTCGGGGCCTTGTGTCTTCCCGGCAAGCTCCTCTTGCCGGGGCCTTGTCTCTTCATCTTAAATACTTTGTTTTTGAATGGCTCCAAAGGAACTCACGGAGGACCCTGGCGGTCGTCCGGCAAGCCTTGCCGCGGGGCGCTGCAACTGCCCGTGCACAAGTTCGGGATACTAGGGTACCCCTACTCTAGTACACCGACAGGAGCCCCCGGACCTGGGCCACACACGGAGCCGAGCGCTGTTGGGCCAGGCCCAAAACAGGGCACGGGCACGCGCGGGCCTGGGTTACGCCGAATCTAACTCCGTATCCACCGCGCCCCCCGTAATGGCACGCGTCAATCGCGGCGTCGTGGAAGAGATCATGGGTGGTTGTTTATTTGGAAGGTCGAAACGTCCGCCCCGTCCCTCTTTATAAGTAGAGGAAACAGGGGCAGTTCGTTCCCCCTCGCCGGTTGCTGCTACTTCATCTTCAAGAAACTCCGCCGCTCCCTCCCTTCTTCTCGAAGCCGAGAGAGACGCGCTCCGCCCCCCATTGCCACCAGCATCACCAACGCCGTCGACCTTCCCCACCACCTCCGCCATGGCCCCGAAAGCCGACAAGGGCAAGGGCGTGAAGTCGGCCGAGGCGCAGCGGCTTGCGGCGCTGCGGAAGGAGCGGGCGATCTTCACCCCCCAGCTCGGCGTGCGGGAGCTGAGGGAGTACTTCTACCTCTTTTGGGCGACGGAGACGCGTGCGCATCCGCGCACGAGGGTACTCCCGGCCGCTGCTTCGGAGTTGGCTCCAAACAGGTACCCGTTCTTCGCGCTATTCTTCTACTGCGGGCTCTGCCTGCCCTTCTCGGAGTTCTTCTGTGATATTATGAATACATATGGCTTCCGCCTCCTTGACTTCACCCCTAACACTGTCCTGACCATGGCAGTTTTCGCACATTTGTGTGAAAACTTTGTCGGAGTCCACCCTAGTGTTGCCCTTTTCCGCCACTTCTTCATACCTCGGGTAGAGAGAGGAGAGCCGCTTGCCGGAGGGATTGCCTGGATCTCGAGAGTCGGCAAGAAAGAGGCGTACTTGGAGGGTGAGCTCCGCAGCAAGTGGGAGGAGTGGAGAGCGGAGTGGTGTTGGATCGTTGAGGAGAATCCGCAGCCCTTCACCGCTGTGCACCAATCTCCAATAGTGCGCGGCAATGACTGGAGCAACATGGCCCCGGAAGACGAGAGGCTGAAGATCGCCACCATTAGGATTCTTCGCCTCAGGCTTGCCGGGCTCACCGTAGGTGCTGTCGGGGCAGACTTCCTCCGCCGCCGCATTGCCCCCCTGCAGGAGAGGGGGAGGCCCGCTTGGGAATTCAAGAATTCGGCGGACATCATGAGGCTGCGGCCGGGCCTCAATTACAACTTCACCGTCTTGGAGCTGGATGCAATGCTCTTGGAGTTATTCAAACGCGACCCCCAGCATCCATTCACACTGCCGAGGGGTGTAGTTCCTTTGTGCAATAACTCTTCGCTTGATCGGATCCGCGCTATGATGCCGTTGTGCGATTCACACAGAATCGTCCCAACCTGGCAAGAGCCTACAGATGACGTTGTGCAAGCGTTCTTCGACAACTTGGAGGAGGTGCCGGTCCGCGCTGACGAGCAGAAGAGCCTCACCCGTGACACCACCGACGAGGAGCTGCAGCGCATCGCCACTAGGGCGGAAGAGGTTGCGGCCGCAGCTATTGCGGGCATGTTTGGGTTTATTGTGGAGGAGGAGGAGGCTGCAGAGGCGGCAAACCTTGCCGAACCCGCGGAGTTCATGGGCGAGGAGGAGCCTGCTGGTTCCGAAGCCGAGCCGAGCGAGGCCGGCGAGGAGGAGGCCGAGCCTTCAGAAAACTTGCCGTAGGCGGAGCCCCCGGCCCCGCCAAGAAGGCGCCTTCGCAGGGCCGGGGATGCAGCGGGGCGGCAGCCGGCTCCACAGCCACCGAGCTGCGCGACGCGCTCTACCGCGGCAAGCAATGTTGCCGCGGGAGCGCCTCACGCAACAGCAGCAACTGAAGCGGGATCTTCCCGGGCCACCGCCACCGCCCCCGCCAAGCGGGCAAGGGATCCTACTCCTCCACCTCTCCGCACCAGAGGAGGGCTGGACTTCGATCTTTCCGCGCTCAGCTCCGACGAGGAGGAAGAAGAGTAAGTTACTTTGGTGCTCTTGTAGTTCTTCAATCTTGCTGTTTATATCTTGTATCTGACTTGCTCAAATCTGGACTCCTTTCTTTTCAGAATGCTGGCCCAGAGAGCGGCGAAGAGGGCCAAGGCCGCGGTGATCGTCATCGAGGATGACCCCATCGTGCCAGCAGGAGGCGGGTCCGAGACCACCTCGACGGACCCGGCAATCACTCCTCAAAGCAGCCCCCAGCACAGCCCCCAGCATAAGTTCGTAGTTTAGCCTTCTGCTGCCGGGCGCGCTTGAGTGCTTTTTCCTTTGTTGATATCTTGCTTGTTGACTTGTGCAGGAGCAGAACAGTCTCATCAGGAGCACCCGGAAGCTGGTCCCGAAGTGCCACCTGTTTCGACTGCGCCGCCAAGGGAGGAGTCCCCGGCAAGGGAGCGCTCTCCGGCAAGGGGGGACTCTCCGGCAAGGGACGGCACTGCTGACCCTGCGGCGACCGAGGCTGCAACTGAAGATCTTGGCGCAGGTAATCCACTTGCCCAGAGACTTTCCCTTGGGCTCTGCTTCTTCTGTTTTCTCTTGGATTTATTGATTGGTTTTCCTCCCTTCTTCGTTCTTCAGACCCATCCACGACTGAGCCAATGGAGACAGAGGGCGCCGGCGAGGAAGGTGCCGGTGCTGATGAGACTGCCGGCGAGAAGGCCACCGTGGCTGTTGCTGCAGAAGCCGGCAAGGGGTCGGGCGATCGCACTGACGACCCTGAGGCCGCAGGAGCGCCGGGCGCTGCGCCGACCGCCGAACCCTCTGCCACTTCTGCGGAGCCGGGCTCCGAGGAGCCCCAGTCCGGCGCCTACTTGAAGGCCGGTGACAATATCTTCATCAAGCTACCCTGGGCGTCGAGCTCCAGGGCACCGGTCGAGGGGGAGACTTTTGACGGGGAGGTGCTCGCCCCTGCTGGACTGTCGTTGGTTGACGCGCCCAGCAGCAGCACCGGCGATCCTGAGGAGGAGCAGTTGCTGCGGAAGCTGCTGTCACTCTACCGCGCCCGGCAAGCCAAGCTGGCTTCCCGGGAAGCGCTTGTCGCAAAGGCGGGAGTTGACGTGGAGAAGCGTGCGAAGGAGCTCCGGGGCCAAAACCAAGAAGCTCTCCGGTCCCTGGCGCAGGAGCAGGAGCGACTCGACGAGGAGCGCACGGCCTTTCTTCTCGAGAAGGCCGAAGCTGAGGAGGAGCAAAGGATGGCTGCCGAGAAGCAGTCCGCGCGGGAGGGTGAACTAGTGCAGCGGAAGGACAACCTCGACAGCTACGAGGAAGAGCTCGCCGAGCGCGAGCGAGCACTTGGCGGGGCACTCAAGGAGGCAAAGGATGCTGCGGCAATTGCAGAGGCCGCCAAGAAAGAGCTGGAGGAGAAGGTGGCACAGTTGGAGGCCAACCTTGGGAAGAGTGGTGAGGAGCTTGCCGTGCTCAAGCGCGAGCGTGAGAAGGATGCTGCCGCCCATGGTGAGCTGCAAGGCCTTCTCGCTGAGAGGGGCAAGGAGCTCAGCGCCGCCAAGGATTCCAAAGCAGACCTGGAGCTGAAACTGGCCACGCTGATGCAGATGCTGGAGGCCGCCAAGGAACGGGAGAAGACCTTGGCGGAGAAGGTCAAGGCTGACGCGGCGCTGCTGGAGAGCATTGCGGTTACCCAGAACTCGTTCAGAGACACTATGGAGCACTGGACTGAGGGTCTGGTGAACATTGCCGCAGTCATCAACGAGGAGCTGGTGCAGCTGGGGATGG
The DNA here is from genome assembly GCF_018294505.1 of Triticum aestivum. Lineage (NCBI taxonomy): Eukaryota > Viridiplantae > Streptophyta > Magnoliopsida > Poales > Poaceae > Triticum > Triticum aestivum. The sequence continues at coordinate 145,315,459 of NC_057804.1, forward strand.
AGGACTTTGGGTATCCTTTAGACGAGAGCCTTCAACCCAGCGCCAAGCTCAGCTTGTTCTTCAAGGGCGTGACGACGGCACTCCAGCGGCTCCGGGAGAGGATCCCGAAGCAGCTGGCCGACGAGTCGTGCAAAATCTGCGTCGGGGTTCTCCAGAAGGTGTTGATGAAGGTGGCCTTCCGCAACCCAGGCCTCAGCTTCACCAACGTCCTCAGGTCCTTGCCGCCTGACGCCGATCTGGATGCGCTCAAGGCCCTTGTCGCACCCATCGTGGACAGGGTGAACGAGGTCAAAAGGGTTGACGGCGGTCACGTAGATTAGGCCGTCCGTTTTCTTCTTTTCTTGCCGCTGCCAGTCATGTCATGGGAAATGCTTTATTAGAGGCGCGACAAGTTATTTTTGTAATATAACTCTATCTTAGGTAAAAAATTGCGGTGTTACTTCCTTTACTCGACTCTTGGCTTTGTATGGTTCTGCCCTACGCTTTCTAGGGAAACTTGCCGGAGCAGGCACCCTTGCCGCGAGCGCCGAGTGCGGAACTTCAGCAGCCTGCTGGCGGGGTCGCTACCGACAAGCAACCTTGTCGCAACTAGTCGCAGCTCACTTAAGTTGTTGAGCGGACTCGAAACAAAGTAAGGGCGCAACTAGCTACGAGTTGGTTCCTCCGCGCACAGGTTTTCCATACAAAGCACGGTCGTTCAAGGAAAATAACTCAAAAACTTAAAGACTAATTGCTCAAACTTTAGCAACTTAGCTTTTCTGTCGTCTGCTTCCCGGCAAGGAGAAACTCTCTTGAACGGCCCAGTCCACACCATTATCTTCTCCTTCCCCCCAGGCAAACCTTGTGGGCGAGGGAACCTTCCTTCTTTTGAGAAAGAGACAGAGAAAGAAAGTAATGATATGGAGCCTTATGGCTCGTTATTGCTTACCGGGGTCTGGTGCTGCACAAAGTGTCAGATAATATATGCAAAAAGGATTAGAGCATGAAACTGACAAGATGTGCGGGGCACATGAATTTTACTTGTGCACGGGGTCTGCGCCCGGCTTTGTACAAAGGATTACATGCAACAGCGGCAAGACTTGTACAAAAGGTGGTTGCCGGAAAAGCTTCCGGCAACCGTGCCCTACGGGTAAAACTTATGAAGATGTTCAATGTTCTAGGAGTTTGCTCACCGGAATGCCATCTTCGGTCTCAAGGCGGACAGCGCCGGGCCTAGTGACTCGTTTCACCCGATAAGGGCCTTCCCACTTCGGTGTCAACTTGTTGGAATTCTTGGCGGACTGAACACGCCGAAGAACAAGGTCGCCTTCCTCGAAGCTTCTGGCTTTAACTTTGCGGCTATGGTAGCGACGCAAAGCTAGCTGGTAGCGAGCGGCTCGCACAGCAGCCTGAAGACGGTCTTCCTCAAGGAGTAGCGCGTCATCTTGCCGCAGCTGCTCTTGCTCGAGCTCATCATAAGCGAGCACTCGAGGCGACCCGTAAACGAGTTCCGTGGGGAGAACTGCCTCTGCTCCATAGACTAGAGCGAAAGGTGTCTGGCCAGTGGCTCGATTTGGCGTCGTCCTAATCGACCAAAGAACCACCGGCAGCTCCTCGATCCAGTTTCTTCCGCACTTTTGCAGCCTGTCGAAAGTTCTGGTCTCGAGGCCTCGCAGCACTTCAGCATTTGCCCTCTCTGCTTGACCGTTGCTTCTCGGATGAGCAACAGAAGCGAAGCAGACCTTGGCGCCAAGATCTTGGACGTACTGCATGAAGGTGCGGCTCGTAAATTGCGTGCCGTTGTCGGTGATGATCTTGTTAGGGATCCCAAAACGGCAAACAATTGACCTGAAGAACTTGACTGCTGACTGTGCTATCACCTTCCTCACTGGTTCCACTTCCGGCCACTTTGTGAACTTGTCGATGGCGACGTACAAGAACTCAAAGCCCCCGACAACTCGGGGAAAGGGGCCGAGGATATCGAGCCCCCAGACCGAAAATGGCCAGGATAAAGGGATCGTCTGGAGAGCTTGAGCTGGCTGGTTTATCTGTTTGGAATGGAACTGGCACGCTTCACACTTGGTTACTTGTGCAGTTGCATCCTGGAGGGCTGTCGGCCAGAAGAAACCTTGTCGGAACGCTTTACCGGCAAGTGCTCTTGCGCCAATGTGGTGACCACATATGCCTCCATGTATCTCTGCCAACAGCTGTTGTCCATCTTCCCAGCGAATGCACTTCAATTTCACACCGTTGAGTCTTATTCTGTACAGTGTGTTGTCGACAAACTTGTACATACTTGACTGCCGGGCTACTCTTTCCGCTTCTTCTTGCTCTTCGGGAAGCTCTCCTGTCAGAAGGAAACGGACAATCTGCTGTGCCCATGCTGGAGCTTGCGGCTCGGCAATAAGGACTAAAGGCATATCTGTTGCTGTGGGAACATCCGCTTCTACGGCAAGAACCTGCGGTTCGGCCGGAGCGTGATGTTCCCCGGCAAGCTTGCCGGAGCAAAACTTGTCGGGAGTGTCTGCTTCAACGGAACAAACCGAGAGGTTTGCCGGAGCAGACTGCTCCTTAGCACTCTTGGCGTCGATCTTGGGGACCTTCTTGACGGCGGCTTCGGGAAGCTCTGCCGGAAAGTAGTCACTAGAAACCAACTTCCTCTTCTTACTCTGTCCAGTCGACGGTGTTACGGATGGTTGAGTCAGCTTGAGCACAAAGATCCCTGGTTCCACAGGTAACTTTAGTGCTGCGCACTTTGACAGGCCATCAGCAATATCATTCTGAGCTCGTGGAACATGCTCCATTTGTAGGCCGTCAAAGTGTTCTTCTAGCTTCCTCACTGCATCAACATATGCCTCCATCAACGGGCTCTGATAGCTTTTGTTTACTTGGCGGACGACCAATTGCGAGTCTCCCCTGACAATGAGCTTGTTGATCCCAAGGTCTGCCGCGATTCTGAGGCCGGCAAGCAAACCTTCATACTCTGCGGTATTGTTCATTGCTTGCTCTGTGGGAAAGTGCATCTGAACTACGTACTTGAGATGCTCTCCGGTGGGTGCGATAAGCAGCACGCCAGCACCGGCGCCTTGCAGCGAGAAGGCACCATCAAAGTACATCAACCATTCTTTGCTTGCCTCTTTGACGGGGATGCTCGTTTCTAGAGTTTCTTCGTCTGGTGTTGGCGTCCACTCCGCTATGAATTCTGCCAATGCTCTGCTCTGTATAGTTGAAGTGCTCTCAAACTTGAGGCCAAAGCTTGACAGTTCCAGTGCCCACTCGACAATCCTGCCTGTTGCTTCTGGATTTTGCAGTATCCTCTTCAACGGGAAGCGAGTGACAACTGTTATCTCATGTGCCTGGAAGTAATGGTGCAGCTTTCTCGAGGCCATGAGAAGGCCGAAAAGCAATTTCTGCACGCCAGAGTACCTTGACCTAGCCCCCTGCAGAAGGGAACTGACAAAGTAAACTAGGCGCTGCACCATTTTCTTCTACACCTCCTTGCATGCCTGCGCAGATCCAACTTTGTCGGGGCCAGAGCTTGTCGGAGAAGCCCCCTGCTTGTCGCTGGATTCACTTGCTGCGGTTGCTGGCTCATCGTCCACCTCCCTCTCCGCTACCAACGCAGCACTAACCACTTGATTGGTTGCTGCTAGATACAGCAGCAACTTTTCTTGTGGCTTAGGTGCGACAAGTATTGGAGTGGAGGACAGGTACCTCTTCAAGTCCTGTAGCGTGGCCTCCGCTTTCGGAGTCCATTTCATCGGACCTGCCTTTTTCAATATTTTGAAAAACGGCAAGGCGCGCTCTGCGGACTTAGAGATAAACCTGCTGAGAGCAGCCACGCAACCGGCAAGCCTTCGTACATCCTTGACGCGCTTTGGTGCTTCAATCTGCTCGATGGCTTTGATCTTGTCGGGATTGGCTTCAATCCCCCGCTGTGACACAAAGAACCCGAGAAGCTTGCCGGAAGGGACTCCAAACACGCACTTCTCGGGATTGAGCTTGAGGTTGATCTTGCGCAGATTTGCAAAAGTTTCATCTAAATCTTGAATCAGAATAGCCTTGTCCTTGCTCTTGACTACTATATCATCCATGTAGGCTTCCACATTTCTGTGTATCTGGGGCTCAAAAGCGACGTGGACTACCCTTGCAAATGTTGATCCAGCATTCTTCAACCCGAAGGGCATCCGTGAAACAGTATGTGCCACATGGGGTGATGAATGCGGTTTTATCTTCATCTTCCTCTGCCATGAAGATCTGATGGTATCCTGAGTATGCATCAAGAAATGAAAGCAAATCACATCCGGCTGTGGAGTCTACAATCTGGTCAATGCGCGGCAAGGGAAATGGGTCTTTGGGACAAGCTTTATTGACATCAGTGAAGTCTATACAAAGTCTCCATTTCCCGTTGGCCTTGCACACAACTACAGGATTGGCCAACCATGTGGGATGGAGCACTCCTCTGACAAGGCCTGCTGCTTCGAGCTTCTTGATTTCTTCTGCAATAAACTCTTGGCGCTCCACTGCTTGCTTCCTGACTCTCTGCTTGACGGGCCGCGCATGAGGACAAACGGCAAGGTGGTGCTCAATTACTTCCCTGGGAACACCGGGGATATCAGACGGTTGCCACGCAAACACGTCGACATTCGCCCGCAGGAAAGCAACGAGCGCGTTTTCCTATTTAGGGTCAAGAGTGGCGCTGATGGTGAAGGTACCACCAGCGCCATCCTCCTTGGCGGACACCTTCTTGGTCTCAGGTGGAGCTGCCATTGCCTTCTTATACTTGCCGGTGCAGCTCGATGGTGCGTCCTCGACGGCAGCGCAGCACTCCGAAGAGGTGCGCTTGCCGGAGTGGGCATCAGAGCTCTTGCCGGACTTGGTCTTCTTCTTCCCCCCGGGAGCTTCAGCGGCAAGTGTCCTGCGTTCTACTGCGGCTACTGCTTCCCGGTAGATCTTGTCGGCACAGATAAGGGCATCCTTCTTGTCGCCAGGGACAGAGATGACACTTATCGGGCCTGGCATTTTCAGTACGTTGTACGCATAGTGAGAGGCTGCCATGAACTTGGAGAGCGCCGGACGGCCAAAGATACCATTGTAGGGTAATGGAAAGTCGGCAACGTCAAAAGTGACCCTCTCAGTTCTAAAGTTCAGCTCGCTGCCAAATGTGACTGGTAGCATGATCTTTCCCTTCGGCTTGCTCCTTCCCGGGCTGATTCCTTGGAACGTGCCGGTCTCCTCGAGCTCGCTGTCAGGGATCTGGAGTTTCTGGAGGACCGCAGAGAATATCCGGTTCAAGCCGGCCCCGCCGTCAACTAGCATCTTCGTGACCTTGAGGTTGCGGATAGTTGGAGAAACCAACATCGGCAAGCAGCCGACCGCAGTTACGAGATCAGGGTGGTCCTCAATATCGAAGATGATAGGCGTGCTGGACCATTTCAGGGGCTTTCGTGACTCTACGGATGGCTCTGCTGCATTTACTTCCCGCATCCAATGCTTGAGTTGGCGGTGCGAAGTATGCAGAGAGGCGCCACCGTCAACACACAGGACCTCTGTGGCTTTCTGAAATTCCTGCTCGTCGGCCTCGTCATCATCCATGTCTTCGTCGTCGTCGTCGTCCTCATCCTTGTCACGGCCGCGGGGAGGTCTGTCGCCTTGCCGCTGCTTGGCCTTGCCGCGGCGTCCTCCCCGGCCAGGGCGTTTCTTGCCGGCTCCTCCAGCACCTTCCTGGGCCTTCTCCTTGTCGCGTCGCTCGTACTCAGCTTTTTGCAGCTCAACAAGCTGCTCGACCTTCTTGCAGCTCTGGAGATCGTGACCCTTGGTGCGGTGGATCTTGCAATACTGCTTGCCGGAGCTGTCCTGCTTGTCGGCGGCCGCCACAGGCTGGGCCTCCTTGCCGGAGCCACCAGTTTTAGCTTCCTTGGCACCACCTCCGTTGCCGGTCTGCTCGACAGCTAGCACTTCCTTGCCCTTTTTCCTTCTGTTGTTCCGCCGCCGGCCTTTCCTTGCCGGGGCGGCATCCTCACTGTCGGATCCTCCTGCTCCTATATTTTCTCCAGGGAGCCTCCTCCCCTCTTCAGCGCGTGCACACTTGTCGGCCAGGGCGTAAAGCTCGCTGACGTTTCTGATCTTACACATCGCCATCTCCTCCCTCATCCTGCGGTTCCGCATGTTCTGATGGAACGCGCTGATGATCACGGCAGGGTGGATGTCTGGGATGTTGTGCTGTACACGGCTGAATCTCTGAATGTACTTGCACAGTGGTTCTCCTTCCTTCTGGGTGAGCAGATGAAGATCGCTCTCTTGGCCATGTGGCTTGTGGCCGCCTGTAAAGGCGCCGACAAACTGATGGCATAGATCTGCCCAAGAGGAGAAGGAGTTGTCTGGCAAGTGCATGAGCCAGGACCTGACGTTGGGCTTGAGCACCAGCGGGAAGTAGTTGGCAAGGATCTTGTCGTCCCGTCCCCCGGCAGCCTGCACCGCGATGGTGTAGATGCTGAGGAACTCAGACGGATGCGTCTTGCCGTAGTACTTCCCTGGTACGTCTGGTTTGAAGTTTTCCTTGCTGGGCCACTGGACCTGCCGCAGCTCATGGGTGAAAGCAGGGCAACCTACCGCGTACGGCAAGTCGCCTGGCTCCCCCGGCACGTGCATGTCGACAGAGGGCCCGGCGCGCTGGTCAGATTGACGCCGCGCTTCTCTTCAGCGCTCGATGCGGGTTCGAGCGTCTTCTTGTTGCTGATCACGAAGGACTTGGCGCTGATCGCGACGAGCTCGTGGATCCGACGATGCAGTGGAGTCGCTATCGAGGTGGATCCGGCGAGTCGGCGATCTTGGTCTTCGGGGCGGTGATTGCATGGTAGTTGCACCTCCGCCCGTTTCGTCGCCACCGGCTCGCGTCCGGCAACCCTGCCGCGGCTGCGACGCGCTCGGCCGCCGTGGAGTGTCGCCGTTGGCGTAGCCGATGAGACTCTGAATGGTGGCCCTCCATTCGTCGATCTTGTCCGACGTTGGAGGGTAATCTAGGAGAAGTTTAGCTCGAGCCAAAGCTTCTGCTGGAGTGGTGGGTGGCAGTGGCGGACGGCGGAAGGAGCGGGATGTGCTCGGACTCCTAACCACGTTAGAAGGAGCAGTGTCCCGTCCAGGCGACCGTACTTCGCTCAAGCCAGCATGTTGGCGCGCATGCTGGTCTTGGACGCCACGAGAACCACCAGCTTGATCTTGGCCCAGCGGACGTATGGCGCTGCGAACACCATGCCGCTGCTGGTCCCGCGCCTCCTGAGACGGGCGCGGTACGCCAATGGACGCCGAGGTCTGTGCCGCCTTGTCCTTGGACTTGGCCGCACTGAGAGCTCCCTCGTCGACGCCTGTTCTTCCGCCAGCGTCCATTCCACCACCCGTTTGCTCCGGAGGCGGTGAAAGCGACGCAGACGGAAGAGCTGCCTCTGAATCCTTCTTCTTCGGTGGCATGTCGATGAAGACGATGGAGATTTAGCTCGCGTGCACGCCGGATCGGGTTCACACAATCTCAACGCCCCCTACCTGGCGCGCCAAAGATGTCGGGGAAACTGATCCACGAACACCTATGGCGACCGGCAGACCGAGCCCCTTTCGATTCGGAGGGGGGCGGAGGTCACACGAAGAGCGGATCGAGGCAGTGCACACGAGCAGTTTACCCAGGTTCGGGCCGCACGGATGCGTAAAACCCTACTCCTGCTTGCTTGATTGTATTGAGTTCTTGCTCAGGAGCGATGAACGCTACCAGACCGAGCGTGAGAATGTTCTTGGTGTTTCGAATGAGCCGAACCCCCTCTACGTTGCGCATGGGCCTCCTTTTATACGCTAAAGGGGTCACCGACAGGTGGCAACGTAGACTAGAAGGGTAAAAATGGAAAAGAATGCGGTAGGTGCAACTACCGCTACTGTGGACACAGTGCATCCTACCTAACTCTAATGGCAGGGGACAAGGTCATTGAATGCCCGTCTGAGTTGCCTAAACAGTGCAAAAAGTGACCGTTAGGAGCGCCACCGTTCGCCACGATGGCCTCCTCTTCATCTCCGCTTGCCACCACGTACCCCTAGGTGCACAGGCTCCCGCCACGCATCACCATGAGAAAGTCTCATGGTGACACGCGGGTGGGTGCGCTGGAGCGCGGGTATAGAGTGGCAGCGGGCCCCCGGCAAGTACCATGTCGGGGTCGTCGTCTTGTCGCGTCCGGAAGCTTGTCGCTCGCCGGACCTTGCCGGGACGCGCGGTGCATCGCGGCAAGTTTCTTGAGGTGCCGTGGTTGGCCTTCCCGGCAAGCTCCTCTTGCCGGGGCCTTGTGTCTTCCCGGCAAGCTCCTCTTGCCGGGGCCTTGTCTCTTCATCTTAAATACTTTGTTCTTGAATGGCTCCAAAGGAACCCACGGAGGACCCTGGCGGTCGTCCGGCAAGCCTTGCCGCGGGGCGCTGCAACTGCCCGTGCACAAGTTCGGGATACTAGGGTACCCCTACTCTAGTACACCGACACTAGGACCCCGCTGCCACGGGAGGGTAGGACAAAAGATGTCATGCAAGTTCTTTTCCATAAGCACGTATGACTATTTATGGAATACATGCCTACATTACATTGATGAATTGGAGCTAGTTCTGTGTCACCCTATGTTATAGATATTACATGAGGAATCGCATCCGGCATAATTATCCATCACTGATCCATTGCCTACGAGCTTTTCATATATTGTTCTTCGCTTATTTACTTTTCCGTTGCTACTGTTACAACTACTACAAAAACCCAAAAACTATTATCTTTACTTTTACCACCGTTACCTTTATTATCATACTACTTTGCTACTAAATACTTTGTTGTAGATACTAAGTTATCCAGGTGTGGTTGAATTGACAACTCAACTGCTAATACTCAAGAATATTCTTTGGCTCCCCTTGTGTCGAATTAACAAATTTGGGTTGAATACTTTACCCTCAAAAGCTGTTACGATTGAGGGAGTCCTTGATTAGGGGGTATCCGGACAACCAGACTGTATACATCGTCCGGACTATTGAAGCGTGAAGATACAAGACTCAAGACATCGGCCCGTGTCCGGATGGGACTCTCCTTTGCGTGGAAGACAAGCTTGGCGATCCGGATATTGTGTTTCCTTCCTTGCAACCGACTCCATGTAAAACCTAGCCCTCTCCAGTGTCTATATAAACTAGAGAGGTTGGTCCTTAGAAGGCCGATCACAATTACAATCATACTATCATAGGCTAGCTCTTAGGGTTTGGCCTGTACGATCTCATGGTAGATCTACTCTTGTACTACTCATATCTCCAATATTAATCAAGCAGGAAGTAGGGTTTTACCTCCATCGAGAGGGCCCGAGCCTTGGTAAAAATTGTGTCCCTTGCTTCCTGTTACCATCAGCCTAAGACGCACAGATCGGGTCCCCCTACCCGAGATCCGCCGGTTTTGACACCGACATTGGTGCTTTCATTGAGAGTTCCTCTGTGTTGTCGCCGCAAGGCTCGATGGCTCGTCCCATCGTCAAGTACAACATTACCTCGGGGGGAGCTCTGGCTGTAGGCCAAACTCTCTGACTTGGCGGCTTTATCATGGCTGCCCCATCGGCGGTTGCGCCGACGATGGCCTCTCGGGTCATCAAGCATAACCTTCGCGTTAGTTTGGAACTCGCCGAACAGATGGATCCGGTGGAGCTCTCCTCCCTTAATGAGCTCTTGGATCGCATCGCCACTCTGGGAGTCGCTATAGACTATGACCGGATCGGGCTTAAACCCAACCAAAGGGACATCAAATCCCCGCCGGCCACCCATGAGATAGTAGTAGTGGAGGAACCACACACGGACGGCTCCTCAACTTTGAGGACGAATTATGCCCGGATCACCGAACTCTGTGAGCCGAACACCTGCTCAAAGGAAAACCTGACCCGGATCCTAGACTTAGAATCGGGCATTGGGCCTAAGAGATTGGGCAACACTCCGGATCCCGAACTGTCAGACTCGGAACCTCCCATGCCCCTGGGTGCTAGATCGGATCAGAATCCGGATTCAGCTAACAACACCCACTCGGACTTAAACCATCTCTCCCGCATCAGGCAAGAGCCCCAGGAGACAGTACATCACTACTGGGCCAGATTCCTCCTTGTGTTAAACAAGGTCAAGGATTGCCACGAGGAGGACGTAGTCTCACTCTTCTGCAAAAATTGCACGAACAAAGGAATCCTTAATGCAACAAGTCACCGTGACATAGTACACTCTGCGGACTTAGCAACCATAGTACATAAGTATTGTGCGATGGAAAGTGCCTGGAAAACCTCGAACATAATTTTGGGATAGTACGACTCTCACCAAAACCTTTGTCCGAACTAAGCGGGCGAACTCTCATAAGTCGGCCGATCCAAAAGCCCGCCCCGGTGCGGGGAACCATATTGGAAGAATGGATCGATGGGCAATGTAAACTCCACAACACTCCGGACATAACACTAACTCATAGCCTTAGAGCATGTTGGATACTCCGGCAGGTTGCAAAAAGTGGCGAGGATCTTCTTGCAAGCCATAAAGCAGAACAACATCCCGCCAACGAACACAATACGGTATTAACAGTCTTCGAGACTTTCGCCTCAAACAATAGGCGCAAGCGAGCTCATCGAAGCTCCGCTGAAATTTGCCATGTGGCAAAGATAAATCCCTGGAACGACACTGCTATAAATTTCAATGCCAGTGATGAACCTCGATTCCAGACTGTCCGGGCACCGGCCACTTTGGTCCTTAGCCCAATTGTGGACGGCTTTCGGCTCACTAAAGTACTCATGGACAGCGGAAGCGAATTAAACTTGATCTATGAAGAAACGCTCAACAAGAAGGAAATTGATAAAGGCCGCATTGAACAAAGCAGCACCACCTTCAGGGGAATCATTCCTAGTCGGGAAGCACGGTGTGCGGGAAAAATCACACTCAATGTGGTATTCGGCACCCGAGAAAATTACAGGTCCGAAGAAATCACATTCCAAGTGGCTCCTTTCAGCAGCGGATACCACGCCCTTCTAGCGCGGGACGCGTTTACGAGCTTTCAAGACATACCCCATTACAGGTACATGATGCTTAAAATGCCCGGGCCCAATGGAATCATCACTCTAGCCAGTGATCCAGACGTTGCACTTCGTGCCGAAAACAAAACCGCAACACTAGCCCTGGAAGCATTATCCGAAGCCTAGCAGCCGAAGAATTAACAACGCTACGGGCCACCATGGACAGGGATGACATGATACTCGATAAGCGACCCAAGTCCACCTCATTTAAACCCGTAGACGAGATAGTCAAATTCCAAGTCCATCAATCGGACCCCACGAAGACAGCTTCCATCGGGACACAGTTGAGCCCCGCAATGGAAGCCGTATTACGAGACTTTTTACGTGAGAATTGGGACATTTTCGCCTGGCACCCATCGGACATGCCGGGCATCCCACGTGGATTGGCTGAACACAGCCTTAACGTACTAAAGGGATACAAACCTGTCAAACAAACCCTAAGGCGATTTTCAGAGCTCAAACGACAAGCAATGGGGGAAGAGCTAGCCAAGCTACTTGAGGCCGTATTCATCAGAGATATTAAACATCCGGATTGGCTGGCAAACTTGGTAATGGTACCAAAAAAGGACAAATCCTGGTGCCTATGCGTCGACTTCAAAGACCTCAACAAGGCTTGCCCCAAGGATCCCTTTCCCCTCCCTCGCCTCGATCAGATCATCGATGCCACACCTGGACACGACTCGCTGTGCTTTCTTGACGCATACTCTGGATACCATCAAATAAAGATGGCAGAGTTTGACCAAGCTGCAACAGCTTTCATAACGCCATATGGCCCTTTTTGCTTCAACACTATGCCTTTCGGGCTTAAGAATGCCGGTGCAACCTATCAACGCATGATTCAAACATGCCTGGAAAAACAAATCGGCAAAACAGTGGAGGCATATGTGGACGACGCGGTCATAAAAACAAGACACGTCAAAACCCTAATAGATGACTTGAGACTTACATTCGATAACCTCCGGACATACGACATCAAGTTGAATCCGGAAAAATGCGTTTTCGGCGTCCCCTCGGGGAAACTGCTGGGCTTCATTGTTTCCAATAGAGGAATTGAAGCGAATCCGGCAAAAATCCGAGCTCTATCGCAGTTGGATAGACCAATAGACCTCAAGCACATCCAGAAACTAGCTGGATGTGTGGCCGCTTTGAGCCGCTTTATCTCCAGGTTAGGAGAAAAGGCATTACCCCTTTACCGCCTCCTTTGGCGCACCGAACACTTCGTGTGGAGGATGCAGCCGCGGCCGGACTCGATGAAATAAAGACCTTACTGGCCAGTAATCCAGTCCTAACAGCGCCAAATATCGGCGAGCCCATGCTACTATACATAGTTGTAACACATCAAGTTGTAAGCGCAGTGCTCGTCATCGAACGAGAGGTTGACGGATACAAATTCCCGCTCCAAAAGCCGGTTTATTACGTATCCACAGTACTCACCTCATGTAAATCCCGATACCCACAATATCAAAAAAAAGCATACGCGATCTTCATGGCACCCCGGAAGCTACGACACTACTTTCAAGAGTGTTCAATTATGGTAGCCTCCGAAGTTCCACTCAATGACATAATAAATAACCGCGATGCTACATGCCGGATTGCTAAATGGGCTATCGAGCTCCTTCCGTTCGACATAATATACAAACCACGACGGGCCATCAAGTCGTAAGTACTGGCTGACTTTGTCGCCGAATGGACAGAAGCCGAACTCCCTAAAGAGTACGGCGCGTACTCCAACTGGATCATGCACTTCGACGACTCTAAAATGCTGGCCGGATTGGGAGCAGGTGTAGTGCTGACGTCTCCCACCAGAGACACTGTCAAGTACGTCCTCCAAATATTATACACAGACTCCAACAACATAGCCGAATATGAGGATCTGTTGCACGGTCTTCAGATGGCAGTCTCTATGGGCATCCAATGCCTGGAAGTGCGCGGGGATTTGAACATCGCAATATCACAAATAAATGGTGACTTTGATGCCAAGGAGTGGCCTACCGCAATGCCATCCTCAAAATGTCAGCTCGGTTCGAGGGGCTCGAATTCCACCATGTGGCTCGAGAAAACAATCACGCGGCTGACGTTCTCGCCCGCATCGGTGCTAAACGCGACCCCGTCCCACCTAACATATTCCTGGAAAGGTTGTTCAAGCCATCTGTGGTATGGTAAGGGGAGTCCGGCAATACTAGCACAGATTCGAACACACCCCCAGATTCTGAACCATCAGACATAATCGGAGGCTCTGCCACCGAAATAACATCTTCGGCCCACGAGATCATGGCCGTAGTCGCCCCATGGACCGAGCCTTTCTTGGCCTACCTAAATAGGCAGGAGCTCCCAGAAGACCAAAATAAAGCATGTTGCATCGTCCGACGTTCTAAAGCTTACAAAGTCCACGAAGTGGAACTCTACAAGAAAAGTGCCACCGGAGTGCTCCAAAGATGCAACTCCGAGGAGGAAGGGCGGCAGCTCTTGGCTGAAATCCATGCCGGACTGGGCGGGCACCACGCCGCGGCTCGGGCACTAGTCAGCAAGGCTTTCCGTACATGCTTCTATTGGCCGACGGCCCGAGCAGGCGCACAGGACATTGTCCAACACTGCGTCGGTTGCCAGATCTTCGCCAATCAGAGTCATATGCCCCCTACCGCCCTCCAAACAATCCCCATAACCTGGTCCTTCGCGGTCTGGGGGCTGGATATGGTCGGACCTCTTAAAGGAGGAAGCTGATATGTCCATTTTGCATCATGCTTTTATATCAATATTTATTGCATTATGGGCTTTTATTACACATTATATCTCAATACTTATGGCTATTCTCTCTTATTTTACAAGGTTTACCATGAAGAGGGGGAATGCCGGCAGCTGGAATTCTGGCTGGAAAATGAGCAAACGTTGGAAACCTATTCTGCACAACTCCAAAATACCTGAGACTCCACGAAACAAATTTTGGAATTTATAAGAATTTATGGGCAAAAGAAATAGGCCAGGGGGCCCACACCCTGTCCAGGAGATAGGGGGGCGCGCCCCCTGTAGGGCGCAGCCCCTATCTCCTGGGCCCCCTGGTGGGCTTCAAGCATCCATCTTCTGCTATATCATCACTTTCCCTCTGGAAAAAATCGTGGGCAAGCTTACGGGACAAAACTCTGCCGCCACGAGGCGGAACCTTGGCGGAATCAATCTAGGGCTCTGGCGGAGCTGTTCTGCCGGGGACACTTCCCTCCGGGAGGGGGAAATCATCACCAACGTCATCACCAACGATCCTCTCACTGGGAGGGGGTCAATCTCCATCAACATCTTCACCAGCACCATCTCCTCTCAAAACCCTAGTTCATCTCTTGTATCCAATCTTGTATCAAAACCACAAATTGGTACCTGTGGGTTGCTAGTAGTGTTGATTACTCCTTGTAGTTGATGCTATTTGGTTTACTTGGTGGAAGATCATATGTTCAGATCCTTTATGCATATTATTACCCCTCTGATTATGAACATGAATATGCTTTGTGAGTAGTTATGTTTGTTCCTGAGGACATGGGTGAAGTCTTGCTATTAGTAGTCATGCGAATTTGGTATTCGTTCGATATTTTGATGAGATGTATGTTGTCTTTCCTCTAGTGGTGTTATGTGAACGTCGACTACATGACACTTCACCATTATTTGGGCCTAGAGGAAGGCATAGGGAAGTAATAAGTAGATGATGGGTTGCTTGAGTGACAGAAGCTTAAACCCTAGTTTATGTGTTGCTTCGTTAGGGGTTGATATGGACCTATATGTTTAATGATGTGGTTAGGTTTACCTTAATACTCCTTTTTGTAGTTGCGGATGCTTGCAATAGGGGTTAATAATAAGTGGGATGCTTGTCCATGTTAGGGCAGTACCCAAGTGCCGGTCCACCCACATATCAAATTATCAAAGTACCGAACGCGAATCTTACCAACGTGATGAAAACTAGCTTGACGATAATTCCCAATGTGTCCTCTGTCACGACCGGTTTTCCGGGTATTGATTTCCCAGAAAATAGCCTTTGTGCTCACCAGCCCCAAGATTACTGTTAGCTGATGAGGCAACGACTTGATATAGAAATTCCAAGCAAGATACAAAATATGTAGTACAAGACCCTTCTGGCCTATGAGTACAACAAATGGTTTCTAGTGTTTGATGGCGGAAGCGGTTTGTGGATCATCAGCGTCTATGGGACTCCAATTCCCACAGGAACAGCTGACCAGGATTACTCCTATCTTCGCGAGGCTGCTGTCACCGTTGCTTAGGTTCCGGGGCGGTCATCGCAACGCTCCTCTCCAAGGCAGGAATCTGGCCAAGACAATAGCTAGGGACAAGCCAGTGAGTACTTTGAATGTACTCGCAAACATTATGAACATGGGTATAATATAAATGATAATCATGCACTAAAATATGCTATGATCACATCGTCAGTCATAAAATAAAATCTCTGATGCGTGCAAGCAAGTTATTTATATGTAACATGGGTATGCAATAAATGGGGTAGAAATAACATGCACCGATCGGGTGTCTGAAGCGACGCCTCGAAAGGGTCATGATACGAAGCATGCCTCAGTCGGGCGTCTAAGCGACACCACATAAAGGGCTTATAAGGGAAATAAATAACAAACATGCCACAGTCGGGCGTCTATGCGACACCACGTAAAGGGCTTATAAAGTAAATAACAAACATGCCACAGTCGGGCGTCTGTGCGACACCACATAAAGGGCTTATAAGGAAAACGATCATAGTGAATATCCCGGAGGTAGAACCGTCCCAGGGATACTCAATACTTCAAATAATATAAAGGGGTTAGTCCATAATAATAATAATAATCATCATCATAAGTCACACGTCATGATTCCAAGTTCTGGTTTAGTAGTTCTCCTTCGAAGACCGACAGTAAGACCGACACTTGACCTGACCCAGACTGTAGTCCTTAACCATGGACACGCCTATTTGAATAGGTTTAATCTCTGCAGAGGGTGTACTCTTTACCCATGAGTAACAGATTCCGTTAGTCCATTCGGACTAATTCCGCTTACGGTCTTTTAGTTTAAAACACACCCAACCGCACACACCAGCTTGACTCATCGGTGTCTGGAATCACCCACGACACTCGTTAAGCAAAACTCTAAGTGGGGAGGCTACAACCTCGATTAGCATGGGATCAAAAAATTTATACCGCGCGCAAACTGGGAAGCTACCCCCTCGGCTACAACCGAAACACCCATGCCCCCTGACCGGATCACTGGCTTTAATCCATGGCCATGGTACCCTCATCCTGGCCCCTCTGTATGGTGTGTGCTAGAAAGGGGTTGACAAATTACTGAACCATACCCTACCTGTGGCAGGGACTAGTGGTAGTACGAAACAAGTGTGGGGGTTACTGGAACAAGGCTCGATCTACGATCGACTCAGGAGGTTTATGTGTTAACTGCATGATTAGCATAACAAATATGTCTTCAACCAACAGACATAACCACCACTCATCATGTCTCACTATGCCATACCAGACACATTCGTCTCAACGACCGGAAACAAGCTCGTGTCTACCCAAGACAGAAGCTTTCCCGGGTTCCTTCCGGTATGCACGGGAGGCATGTGATGGTGACTACCATCTCAACATATCAAACTCCAAAAACATGAATCATCAATATGCACTCATGAGTTTGCACTTATTATCACAGAAAAATAACGAAAAAACTCCGAGACGAGAGGTGTTGTAACCGTATCAAACAATACACTACAATATTATGCGAGGGTTCAGAATGCTTGCCTTCAAGTTGTGGAGGGGTGAGGTGCACTCCAAAACTTTTGAAAATTTTCTTCTCTCTCTCCAAAAATCCTATTTTAAATAAATTGGAATTAACACACGTTTTCACAACAGCACAAAAAAGTTGTTTGAATTTTTTTCAAATAAATATTAAAATAAACTAGACAGAATTTGGGAGAGGTAGGAAAAAGAATCAATTCATTTGGAGTTATATTTAAAAAGTTATAGCCGGTCAAAGTTCTGGTCAAAATCTGTTTTTAAAATAAAAATAGAAAAGAAAACGTTTCAGACAGGAAGACGTTTTCAGAGCGGAGGAAATGTACTTTGTGGTTTTACGTCTTCACTTAAAACACGTGGTGGCGGGGCTGGGTAACTGACAGTGGGCCTACCTGACCCATTGGTCAGGTTTGACCGGTCTCCCCCCGCCTCCTTCCTCCTCTGGCCGAACAGAGGCGGGGGCTCTGTCTATCGTCACCGGTGATTGGGGCCCCTCACGGGCTCCAGTGGGCAGGGACGGATCCGCCTGACCGGGGCGGTCCTCCCGGTGGTCGTTGGGTCCTCGGGGGTGGAAGGAGTCGCCGGCGGTGAGCTCCGCGACGGAGGAGGCTTCAGGTGGTTTGGGGTTTTGCTCTACGGTGGTTCCCCATCGCAGCTGAGTGGTTGGGCGGCTCCGCAAGGTCATGGGGAGTTGAACGGTAGCGCTAGATGGACGGGAGGGCTCGGGTTGCGACTGAATGGAGCTGGGGTGTGGCGGCGGCAGAGCCGGTCGGAGGCGGGGAAGAAGACCTCCTGCCGTGGATTGCTGGCCATGGGGGGTCCTAGGGAGATGGCTTGGGGCTGCCTGAGTGCTGGGATGAGGTCGGGGCTCTCCATTTATAGTGTAGTTAGGTCGTTTCCACCGGTGGCCGCGGATAAGATCGCCGGCGACCGCCATTCTGTAGCTAGGGCGACGTGGCGGCGACGTGTGCTAGAGGACGAGGCTGCGGCTGAGCTTGAGCTGCTCCAGGGGGCAGCTGGCGAGCGCTAGTGGTGCGGGCGGCGCCGTCCATGGCAGAGGCGGACGCGGCCGCAGGCGTGCCGCCAAGGGGCTTGCTGTGGCGACACTGCAGGGGGCAAGGGGGCGGTCAGGGCTTCTGGTGTGATGCGGCGAGAGGGAGAGGATCCGGATAAGCTCGGGGAAACTTATCCAGGGGGCGTGCTGGCTCGGACGCGAGCACGTGCAAAATGCGCGCTCTGCTCGTGCTCCGGGTGTGCACGGCACTCGTTCGACGAAATGCCAGGGCGACCAAAACTGCTACAGAGCCAATGCAAATCCACAGGCCTAGGTTAGAGATAGTTAGAAGGCTACTAGACAACTTGGTTTTGACAAGGGGGAAGTTCTCAACACAAAACATTCAACCATGCCAAATCTGTCTATGCACACAGGGTGTTTGACAAAATGCCAGAGACATCTAGGTAGTACTTGGGGTGGTCAAAACTTCTAGAGTGGGGTCTCTGTAGACAAATGAGAGGGTGGTGAGGTTAGTTTGCCAAATGTAGAAACTTGTTAGTGCAAGTTTTTCAAAACTCCAGTTCTGGGCAGAACGAAAAGGGCATGATTTCATGAACCAAAAGTGCTCCAATGAGTCCAACCTCCTGGACTTAAGGGTTTTGTAGGGTTGACTACAAGCAGGAGAAAGCACAAGGTCACTAGAGCAAAAATAATTAGGGTTGCAGTAGAAATCACAAGGCTGGACCAGAATGAAAAAGAAGTTGATTCACTCAATTTTTCCAAAGAACATCACTAGGTTTTTGCATAAAGTTGAATCATATGCCACTACTAACACCCCATAATTTTGGTGGAAGCTAGAAAGAAATATTTAAATGGGTTGTAGTGCAAAAATGCCCACTGGACCAGATTTGAAAACTTGGCGTAGAACTCAAAATATCCAATGTGTCGGGGAAACTGATCCACGAACACCTATGGGGCCAGCGGACCGTGGCCCCTTTCAGTTCGGCGGGGGGCGGAGATCGCATGAAGAGCGGATCGAGGCGAAGCACACAAGCAGTTTACCCAGCTTCGGAGCTCTCCGGAGAGATAATACTCCTACTGCTGCTTGTTTGATTGTATTGTCTTCTCGCTCGAGAGAGCTAATTGTTTTTCTGGCTTCCGAATGAGCCTAACCAACCGAACCCCCCTCCACGTTGCACATGGGCCTCCTTTTATATGCTCAAGGGGTCACCAACAGGTGGCAACGCAGAGAAGGGTAAAAGCGTAAAAAGTGTTGCGGTTGGTACACCTACCTGCACAGTGTATCCTACCTAACCCTGACGGCAGGGGACAAAGGCATTAAATGCCCGTCTGTGTCGCCCAAACAGTGCAGAAAAGGACCGTCAGGGGCGCCACCGTTCGCCACGAAGGCGATCTTGTCAGCGTTGCATGCCACCGCGCACCGCTGGCTGCACAGCCTCACGCCACGCGTGCCTGGAAAGGCCCCCAGAGCGACACGTCGGTGGATGTGCTGGAGCGTGGGTACAGAGTGGTTACTTGCCACGGCAAGCGCCTTGCCGCGGTCGTCGTCTTGTCGCGCCCGAAAGCTTGTTGCTCACCAGGCCTCGAGATGCCTTGGTTGGTCTTCCCGGCAAGCTCCTCTTGCCGGGGCCTTGTTGCCTTGCCAGGACGCGTGGCGCGTCGCGGCAAGTTCTTTGGGATGCCTTGGTTGGCCTTCCCGGCAAGCTCCTCTTGCCGGGGCCTTGTCTCCTTGGCCTGAATACTTTGTTCTTGTATGGCTCCAAGGGAACCACGGAGGGCCTTGGTGGTCACCCGGCAAGCCTTGCCGCGGGGTGCTGCAACTGCCCGTGCACAAGTTCAGGATACTAGGGTACCCCTAATCTAGTACACCAACAGGAGCCCCCGGGCCTGGGCCACACACGGTGCCGAGCGCTGTTGGGCCAGTCCCAAAACAGGGCACGGGCACACGCGGCCTAGGTCACGCCGAATCCTGCTCCGTATCCACCGCGCCCTCCCCTAACGGCACGCGTTGAATGCGGCATCGTGGGAGAGATCGTGGGTGGTTTCTTTATTCGGAAGGGCGAAACGTCTGCCCCCTCCCTCTTTATAAGCAGGGGAAACAGGGGCAGTTCGTCCGCCTCGCCGTCTGTTGCTCCAACTCCAAAAATCTCCGCCGCTCCTTCCTTCTTCCCGAAACCGAAGGAGAGCAGCGCTCCGCCCCCCATTGCCACCAGCATCACCAACGCCACCGATCTCCCCCACCACCTCCGCAATGGCTCCAAAAGCCGACAAGGGGAAGGGCGTGAAGTCGGCCGAGGCGTAGCGGCTCGCGGCGCTGCGGAAGGAGCGGGCCCTCTTCTCCCCTCAGATCGGTGCGAAGGAGCTGAGGGAGTATTTCTACCTCTTCTGGTCGACGGAGACGCGAGCGCATCCGCGCACGAGGGTACTCCCGGCCACCGCTTCGAGACTGGCTCCGAACGGGTACCCCTTTTTCGCGCTATTCTTCTACTGCGGGCTCTGCCCGCCTTTCTCTGAATTCTTTTGTGACATCATGAACACCTACGGGTTCCGCCTCCTTGATTTCACCCCCAACGCCGTTCTGACCATGGCAGTTTTTGCACATCTGTGCGAAAACTTTGTCGGCGTCCACCCAAACGTAGCTCTTTTCCGCCACTTCTTCATGCCTCGGGTTGAGAGAGGACAGCCTCTTGCCGGTGGGATCACTTGGATCTCGAGAGTCGGCAAGAAGGAAGCATATCTAGAGGGTGAGCTCCGCAGCAAGTGGGAAGAGTGGAGGGCAGAGTGGTGCTGGATCGTCGAGGAGAACCCGCAGCCATTCACTGCCGTGCACCAAGCCCCAATAGTACGCGGCAATGATTGGAGCAACGTGGCCTCGGAAGATGACAGGCTGAAGATTGCCGTCACCCGCATCCTTCGCCTCAGGCTTGCCGGGCTCACTGTAGGCGCTGTAGGCGCAGATTTCCTTCGCCGCCGCATCGCTCCCCTGCAGGAGAGGGGGAGACCCGCCTGGGAGTTCAAGAACTCGGCGGATATCATGAGGCTGCGCCCGGGCCTCAACTTCAACTTCGCCGTCCTGGAGCTGGATGTGATGCTCCTGGAGCTATTCAAACGCGATCCTCAGCATCCATTCACGTTGCCGAGGATTGTTGTTCCTTTGTGCAACAATTCTTCGCTCGACCGGATCCGCACAATGATGCCGTTGTGCGATTCGCACGGAATCACCCCAACTTGGCAAGAACCTACGGATGACGTCGTGCGGGCGTTCTTCGACGACTTGGTAGAAGTGCCAGTCCGCACTGATGAGCAGAAGAGCCTCACCCGCGACACCACTGATAACGAGATGCAGCGCATCGCCACCAGGCTGGAAGAGGTGGCAACAGCAGTTGCCGCGGGCGAGTTCGGGTTCACCGTGGAGGAGGCGGAGGCAGCAGAGGCGACAAGCCTTGCCGAGCGTGAGGAGTTTGCCGGCGAGGAAGATCTTGCCGGCCCTGAAGCTGAGCCGAGCGAGCCCGGCGAGGAAGAGCCCGAGCCTTCAGACAGCTTGCCGCAGGTGGAGCCCCCGGCCCCGCCAAGAAGGCGTCTCCACAAGGCTGCGGACGTAGCGGGGCGGCAGACGGGTCCACAGCCGTCGAGCCGCGCGACACGCTCTACCGCGGCAAGCACCATTGCCGCAGGAGCGTGTCACGCTGCTGCGGCAACTGGAGCGAGGTCTTCGCGGTCCACCGCTGCTGCTCCTGCCAAGTGGGCGAGGGAGCCTACTCCTCCACCTCGCTGCACTGGAGGCGAGCCGGACTTTGATCTCTCCGCGCTCAGCTCCGACGATGAAGAATAAGAGTAAGATCCCCTTGCTGTCCTCGTAGTTCTTCAATTCTCGCTATCATGTTGCCTTCGTCTTGTATCTGACTTGCTTCGATCTGAATCCATTCCTTTTCAGGACGCTGGCCCAGAGAGCGGCGAAGAGAGCCAAGGCCCCGGTGATTGTCATCGAAGATGATCCCTCCGTGTCAGCAGGGGGTGTGTCTGAGACCACCTTGACGGACCCGGCAACTACTCCCCAAAGCAGCCCCCAGCGCAGCCCCCAGCGTAAGTTTATAATTTACTTCCTGCCGTCAGGCGCGCATGGGTGCTCTTTTCTCTACTGATATCTTGACTGTTGATTTGTGTAGGAGCAGAACAGCCTCACCAGGAGTGCCCGGAAGTTGCTCCCGAAGCGCCATCTGCTTCGACTACGCCGCCAAGGGAGGAGTCCCCGGCAAGGGAGCGCTCCCCGGCAAGGGAGAACTCTCTGGCAAGGGACAGTTCTCCGGCAAGGGACGGTACCAGTGATCCTCCGGCGGTTGAGACCGCGACCGCAGATCCCAGCACAGGTAATCTTCTTGCCTGAAAACTTCCCTTTGGTTCTTCTTCTTCTGAATTTCCTTTCTTGGATTTTTGCTTGACTTTTCTCCCTTTTTCGTTCCTCAGATCCATCTGCCGCAGAGCCGATGGAAACCGAGGACACCGGCGAGCAGAACGCGCGTGGCAACAACGACGATGCCGCCGCCACCGAGGAAGAGGCCGGTGTTGAAGATCCCGCCGGCGAAGAGGCCGCCAAGGCTGCCGCCGCAGAAGCTGGTGAGGAATCCGGCGATCGCACTGACGGCCCTGAGGCCGTAGGAGCGCTAGGCGCTGCACCGACCGCCGATCCCTCCGCCGCTGCTTCAGAGCCAGGCTCCAAAGAGCCGCAGCCCGGCGCCTACCTGAAGGCCGGCGATGGCATCTTCATCAAGCTCCCCTGGGCGTTGAGCTCCAGGGCGCCGGTCGAAGGAGAAACTTTCGACGAAGAGGTGCTCGCCTCTGCTGGGCTGGCGCTGGTCGATGCGCTAAGCAGCAGCATCGACGAGTCTGAGGAGGAACGGCTGCTGCGGAAGCTGCTGTCATTTTACCGCGCCCGCCAAGCCAAACTGGCGTCCCGAGAGGCGCTTGTCGCGAAGGCGGGGGTTGACATTGAGAAGCGCGCGGAGGAGCTCCGGGGCCTCAGGCAGGAAACTCTCCGGTCCTTGGCGGAGGAGCGGGAGCAACTTCTCGAGGAGCAGAAAGCTTTCCTCCTCGAGAAGGCTGAAGCTGAAGAGAAGCAGCGGCTTGTCGCCGAAAACTTATCTGCGCAAGAAGGAGAGTTGGCGCAGCGCAAGGTCAATCTTGACAACCACGAGGAGTAGCTTGCCGCGCGTGAGCAAGCAATTGGCGGGGCCCTCAACGAAGCAAAGGACGCCGCCGCAGCTGCTGAGGCCGCCAAGAAGGAGCTGGAGGTGAAGGTAGCGCAGCTGGAGGCTGATCTCTGGGCGAGCGGCGAGGAGCTCGCTGCGCTCAAGCGTGAGCGCGAGAAGGATGCGGCCGCTCACGGCGAGCTGCAGGGTCTTCTCGCTGAGAGGAGCAAGGAGCTTAGCGCCGCCAAAGACTCCAACGCAGATCTCGAGCTGAAGCTGGCCACGTTGACTCGGACGCTGGACGGCGCCAGGGAGCAGGAGGTGGCCTTGTCGGAGAAGATCAAGGCCGACGAGGCATTGCTGGCGAATGCCACTGCCGCCCACGACGCCTTCAGGGAGACATTGGAGCATTGGACTGAAGGTCTTGTGGATGCTGCCGCTGCCATCGACGGGGAGTTGGCGCAGCTGGGGATGGAGGATTTTGGGTATCCCTCCGACGAGCATCTCCAACCCAGCGCCAAGCTTAGCCTGTTGTTCAAAGGCGTGGCGATGGCCCTCCAGCGACTCCGGGAGAGGATCCCAAAGCAGCTGGCCGATGAGTCGCGCAGGATTTGCGCGGGGGCTCTCCAGAAGGTGCTGATGAAGGTGGCCTTCTGCAATCCAGGCCTCAACTTCACCAGCGTCCTCAAATCCTTGCCGCCGGATGCTGATCGGGATGCGCTAAAAGGCCCTTGTCGCACCCATTGTGGACAAGGTGAGCGAGATCAAGAGGGTTGAGGGCGATCGCGTAGATTAGGCCGCCCTTCTTTTCTTTCTCCTTGTCGCTGCTGGCCATATTATGAGATCAATCTGTTAGAGCTGCGACAAGTTATCTTGTAATATAACTCTATTTCTGGTATCAATGATCGCTGTGTTATTTTCTTTACTTGATTCCCTGCTTTGTATGTTTTTACCCTACGCTTTTAGGGAACTTGTCGACGCAGGCACCTTTGCCGCGAGCGCTGAGCGCGGGACATCAGCAGCCTGCTGGCGATGTCGCTTCCGACAAGAAACCTCGTCGCAACTAGTCGCAGATCACTTAAGTTGTTGAGCGGACTCGAAACAAAGTAAGGGCGCAACTAGCTACGAGTTGGTTCCTCCGCGCACAGGTTTTCCATACAAAGCACAGTCGTTCAAGGAAGATAACTTAAAAAATTTAAAACTGATTGTTCAAGCTTTGGCAACTTAGCTTTTCCGTCGTTTGCTTTCCGGCAAAACTTGCTTGAACGATGCCTGGTCCATATCATAAGCTTCTCCTTTCCCCCCGGCAAACTTGTGCGCGAGGGAACCTTGCTTTACTTTGTTAGAAAAAGAAAGAAGAGAAAATAAAGATATGGTGCCTTCTGGCTCGTTATTGCTTACCGGGGGTTGCGCTGCACAAAGTGTCAGATAATGCATGCAAATATAAGGTAGAAAGCATGAAATTGACAAGGTGTGCTGAGCACATGAGTTTTACTTATGCACGGGATCTGCGCCCGGCTTTGTACAAAGGATTACATGCAACATCGGCAAGACTTGTACAAAAGGTGGTTGCCGGAACGGGTTCCGGCAACCGCGCCCTACGGGTAAAACTTACGAAGATGCTCAATGTTCCAGGAGTTGCTCACCGGAGTGCCATCTTCGGTCTCAAGGCGGACAGCGCCAGGCCTAGTGACTCGTTTCACCCGGTAAGGGCCTTCCCACTTCGGCATCAACTTGTTGGAATTCTTGGCGGACTGAACGCGCCAAAGAACAAGGTCGCCTTCCTTGAAGCTTCTGGCATTAACTTTGCAGCTATGGTAGCGGCACAAAGCTTGCTGGTATCGAGCAGCTCGTACAGTAGCCTGAAGACGGTCTTCCTCAAGGAGCAGCGCGTCATCTTGTCACAGCTGCTCTTGCTGAAGCTCATCATAAGCGAGCACTCGAGGCGACCCGTATATGAGTTCCATGGGGAGAACTGCCTCTGCTCCATAGACTAGAGCGAAAGGTGTCTAGCCAGTGGCTGGATTTGGCGTCGTTCTGATCGACCAAAGAACCACCGGCAGCTCCTCGATCCAGTTTCTTCCGCACTTGCGCAGCCTGTCGAAAGTCCTAGTCTTGAGCCCGCGCAGCACTTCAGCATTTGCCCTCTCTGCTTGACCGTTGCTTCTCGGATGAGCAACAGAAGCGAAGCAGACTTCGGCGCCAAGATCATGGACATACTGCATGAAGGTGTGGCTCGTGAATTGCATGCCGTTGTCGGTCATGATCCTGTTAGGGATCCCGAAACGGCAAACAATCGACCTGAAGAACTTGATTGCTGACTATGCTATCACCTTCCTCACTGGTTCCACTTCTGGCCACTTTGTGAACTTGTCGATCGCAACGTACAAGTACTCAAAGCCCCCGACAGCTCGGGGAAAGGGGCCGAGGATGTCGAGCCCCCAGACCGAAAATGGCCAGGATAAAGGGATCGTCTGGAGAGCTTGAGCTGGCTGGTGTATCTGTTTGGAGTGGAACTGGCACGCTTCACACTTGGTTACTTGTGCAGTTGCATCCTGGAGGGCTGTCGGCCAAAAGAAACCTTGCCGGAAAGCTTTGCCGGCAAGTGCTCTTGCGCCAATGTGGTGACCACATATGCCTCCATGTATCTCTGCCAACAGCTTTTGTCCGTCTTCCCGGCAAATACACTTCAATTTCACACCGTTGAGTCTTCTTCTGTACAGTGTGCTGTCGACAAACTGGTACATACTTGACTGCCAGGCTACTTTTTCCGCTTCTTCTTGCTCTTCGGGAAGTTCTCCTGTCTAAAGGAAATGGACAATCTGTTGTGCCCATGCTGGAGCTTGTGGCTCGACAACAAGGACTAAAGGCACATCTGCTGCTGCGGGAACATCCGCTTCTACGGCGAGAACCTGCGGCTCAGCCGGAGCTTGATGTTCCTCGACAAGCTTGCCAGAGCAAAGCTTGTCGGGAGCATCTACTATGACAGAACAAACCATAAGGCTTGCCGGAGCAGACTGCTCCTCAGCACCCTTGGTGTTGATCTTGGGGACTTTCTTGGCGGCAGCTTCAGGGAGCTCCGCCGGAGAATAGTCACTAGAAATCAACTTTCTCTTCTTGCTCTGTCCAGTTGATGGTGTTACAGACGGTTGAGCCAGCTTGAGCACAAATATCCCTGGTTCCACAGGTAACTTTAGTGCGGCGCACTTTGACAGTCCATCGGCAATGTCGTTCTGAGCTCTTGGAACATGTTCCATCTGCAGGCCGTCAAAGTGCTCTTCTAGATTTCTCACCTCATCAACATATGCTTCCATCAATGGACTCTGATAATTCTTGTTCACTTGGCGGACGACAAGCTGTGAGTCACCCCTGACAATGAGCTTCTTGATCCCAAGGTCTGCTGCGATCCTGAGACAGGCAAGCAATCCTTCATACTCCGCAGTATTGTTTGTTGCTTGTTCCTTGGGAAAGTGCATCTGGACTACGTACTTGAGGTGCTCTCCGGTGGGTGCAACAAGTAGCACGCCTGCACCAGCGCCTTGCAGCGAGAAGGCACCATCAAAGTACATCAGCCACTCTTTGCTTGTTTCCTCGATGGGGATGCTCGTTTCTGGAATTTCTTCATCTGGTGTTGGCGTCCACTCTGCTATGAATTCTGCCAATGCTCTGCTTTGGATAGTTGAAGTGCTCTCAAACTTGAGGCCAAAGCTTGACAGTTCCAGTGCCCACTCGACAATCCTGCCTGTCGCTTCTGGATTTTGCAGTATCCTCTTCAACGGAAAACGAGTGACGACTGTGATCTCATGTGCTTGGAAGTAATGGCACAGCTTTCTCGAGGCCATGAGGATGCCGAAAAGCAACTTCTGCACACCAGAGTACCTTGACCTAGCCCCCTGCAGAAGGGAACTGACAAAGTAAACTGGGCGCTGCACCATTCTCTTCTGCATCGTGTCATGCTCCTGCGCAGATCCATCCTTATCGGGACCAGAGCTTGCCGGTGAAGTCCTCTGCTTGTCACTGGATGCATCTGTCATGGTTGCTGGCTCATCATCTGCCTCCCTCTCTGCCACTAACGCAACACTAACCACTTGATTGGTTGCCGCTATATACAGCAGCAACTTCTCTTGTGGCTTAGGTGTGACAAGTGTTGGAGTGGAGGACAGGTATCTCTTCAAGTCCTGCAGCGCAGCCTCCGCCTCCGGAGTCCATTTCATTGGACCTGCCTTTTTCAATATTTTGAAAAACGGCAGGGCACGCTCAGCAGACCTAGAGATAAACCTGCTGAGAGCAGCCACGCAACCGGCAAGCCTTCGCACATCCTTGACGCGCTTTGGTGCTTCGATCTGCTCAATGGCCTTGATCTTGTCGGGATTGGCTTCAATTCCCCGCTGAGACACAAAGAACCCGAGAAGCTTGCTGGAGGGTACTCCAAACACGCACTTCTCGGGGTTAAGCTTGAGGTTGATCTTGCGCAGATTTGCAAATGTTTCGTCCAAATCTTGAATCAGGGTCGCCCTATCCTTGCTCTTGACCACTATGTCGTCCATGTAGGCTGCCACATTTCTGTGCATCTGCGGCTCAAAAGCGTGGTGGACTACCCTTGCAAATGTTGAACTAGCATTTTTCAAACCGAAAGGCATCCGTACGAAACAGTACGTGCCACACGGGGTGATGAATGCGGTCTTCTCCTCATCCTCTTCTGCCATGAAGATCTGATGGTATCCTGAGTATGCATCAAGAAATGAAAGCAAATGACATCCGGCCGTGGAGTCAACAATCTGGTGGATGCGCGGCAAAGGAAATGGGTCTTTGGGACAAGCTTTATTAACATCGGTAAAGTCAATACAAAGCCTCCATTTCCCATTTGCCTTGCGCACGACTAAAGGATTGGCCAACCACGTAGGATGGAGCACCCCTCTGACAAGGCCTGCTGCTTCCAACTTCTTGATTTCTTCTGCGATGAATTCTTGGCGCTCCACTGCCTGTTTCCTGACTTTCTGCTTGACGGGCCACGCATGAGGACAGACGGCAAGGTGGTGCTCAATTACTTTCCTGGGAACACCGAGGATGTCAGACGGTTGCCATGCAAA